>NC_134868.1:31504396-32704396 GCF_049852395.1 Peromyscus maniculatus bairdii | reverse complement strand
GTTGTCATGTAAAAATATTATAGAAAAAGAGACCAATATTTTGTGCATATAGTATTTCTGTAGATTTGGAGGCTGGAATAATGGTTCAGGCATTAAAGGCCTGTGTAGTCACAAGGAACTGAGTTCAGTTCCCCATGATATACCATAAAAATCCAGGCATAATAATCCATGCCTGTAATCCCAATACTGGGGAGTTAGACACAAGATTTCCTGGGGTTTGCTGGCCATCCAGACTGGCCACATAATGAGTTCCTGCTGGTACGCCCTCCCCAAACCTGGCGCCAAAAAAAAAAAAAAAGGGTAGAGAACTGATTGAGAAAGACACCCAATGTTGATCTCTGGCCTTCACACACACACACACCTATACCTGTACTCACATGCACACACACAAACACAAGTATATATAAATATGTGTATGCATATACATTATGTTCAACATTACTGATTTTACAGTTTAGAATTTTAAAATACAGACCTGAATGGATTTTGTTTTTCCAAAATTTTTCATCATTGTTTTAATAAAGATTATGAACAAACTATCATTTATTTGGTTTTTTGAGATAGGGTCTCACTAGGTAGCTCTGGCTTTCCTGGAACTCACTATGTAGACCAAACTGGCCTTGAACTCACTGAGATCTGCCTGCCTCTGCCTCCTGAGTGCTGGGATTAAAGGCATACCCCACCATAACTGGCAACAAGCTGTAATTAATATCTAAAAAATTTTGGGGAAAAATTTGGGGTGTTCTAATGCATAAACCTCATAAATAATCAAATTGGTACTGTGTTCTTTATCGACCCTACTCTCTTATTAAACTTAAATATGTAACTACTCAGAGTGCTGGCAGTTTACTAATTGATGCTTGATGTCTTTACTCGAAAGAAGTATATTCATTTATGTTTATGAAATCCACAGATAATTCTCTACACCTGTTATAGATGCTCTCAAGAGATATATTTTATAGTCATACACTTCCACACAGCCTAATGCAGGCTCTTCTAAGGCCCATACCCCTCCCAATCAAAACAATGCAAACTCCTATGTATAACAGTACATTGAGGGTGGAGGCATGTATGCATCTCAGCCCTCGGGAAGAGAAGGCAGAGAAGACTAGCCTGGACTAGTTAGTGAGTTCAAGGTCAGGCTGAGCTATATGGTAAGATCCTGTAGTGACAAAATCAAGTAGGACAAGTAAAAGTGCATTACCAGATGTAAAAGTGCATTACCAGATGGATGTAAAGGATATATATTTGCATGTGAAGGGCAAAGATGAGGTGGTGATATGAAAGCACTAATCCATACAGTACTTTAAAGTTTTTATAAGATAAATGGGACCAATCCAAAGTATAGCTGAGATTTAATATTCTTCAAAACTCTTCTTTAGATTAACCAAAATGGTTTTGGTTATAAGATGCCGGATATCCCTGATGCATTTCCAGAACTTTCAGAACTAAGGTAAAAAACCTGAAGAGTAAAGATGGTCTTGTCTATTTTATTTATAGTTTCATATTCAAATTTAAGTAAAATGATTTAAATTTTTTTCACTGTTCCTTTACTTTGGTTGTCTTAGTGGGTAAGTGGTATAAATCAGCTTTAGGGTGATAAATTGTAACATGACTTGTTTATATCTAGGGATTGCTCTAGATGCCAAGAATGATGTAATAATTACAAAGATAACAAAAGTTCTTTTCCTTCACTGTAGCTTGCAGTCTTTGAGAATTATTTGTGAATATATTAGATTCTGATAATTTCAAAATAGATCTTTCATTTTTCCTTTAGTAGATTAATGTTGTGTATAGATGAGTAGACTAAAGTTGTGATACTATGTTTGGCAAACTAGTTTTAGAGCTATATTTTTACTCAAATTTATAGCAGATAAGGTGGCAGGATTCAAGTTTAAGGTACTATTTTTCATGTAACATAAGATGTGCTGCAAATAAAGCAATTTTTGGTCCCTCCATTTAGTGGGGTATCCCATGTACCCCACTAAGGATTTATAATATCCATGAGGCTACTATTAGTAAGACCATTGAATGCAATTAAGAATTATACAGATTAAAGTTTGTAAACAATTCTGTAATTTTAAAAAACAAACTTTGACATTATTTGATCCTGTATTTTAATTTATGGGTAAACATCAGAAATAATTTTTAAAGAATGCAAGTCCCAAGACAGAAAAGACATATTACATATATTTTATGTAATAAATAATTATAATACATTATAATGCTCAACTGCCAAGAAATAAGACTATTTTTAAAATACTGTCTTTTCTCCTTTTTAAAAGTTGACCTACTATAAAAACTTATGAAAACATCAACACTACAGAAAGAAAAAGCAGAGTGTGATCGACCTCCATATTCCTAATCCTCCCCGTGGTTCTGACTCTCTTGTTTCTCATGCTGCTCTGTCCAGCTCTGTTGGGTAACTGTGGACATGAATCAGACTTGCTCTCCAGGGCTTGTTCGGTTTCCTTTTTTTTTTTTTAAGCACTGCAATGGGCTGGACCTCCCATGTCAATCACTAGTTAAGACAATGCCTTCCAGGCTTCCATGCAGAGCAGTCTCACAAAGGCATTTTCTCAGTTGAGCTTTCCTCCTCGGATGACTCGAGCTTGTGTCCCATAAAACTAGCCATCACACAAGTCAGATCGGAAAACTGAACATTTGTCACCATGGAGAAAAACTAGATGACTGGTATTTATTAACAGTTTGCTTTTTCTTTTGTCTTTAGTGTCTCGCAGCTCACAGACATGAATGAACAAGAGGAGGTGTTACTAGAACAGTTCCTGATGTTGCCTCAACTAAAGCAAATTATTACTGACAAGGAAGACCTAGTAAAAAGTATCGAGGACTTAGCAAGTATGTTTCCATTTGCTTTAATTCACAAGTCCTGAGAAAACTGTGATCTGTGCTGGGAAATAAGCCAGAGATTTATTTTACAGGAAATAATCTCCTTTTGGAGCATACCTTGGAAACCAAAAGGCAAACTGTTTTAGATAAGGTGAGTTACTGGTCATTTTTAAGACATTTTTACAGTTCAAACATCAGATGAAACAGCAATCTTATGTTTTCTTTTAGTATGAATTACTTATCCAAATGAAATCTACCTTTGAAAAGAAGATGCAAAGACAGCATGAACTCAGTGAGGTATGACTGACTGCTTATCTCTTCCTCAGGGGGCTGCTAGTTGGCGGGGGCTTGGTCACTCTCCTGCTTTCACTTCCTCAAAGACAGTTATTACCACCTGACTTTATAAAGCTGAAACCTGATGTCCATGCAAGGGCTATCTAGTTCTAAAACCCATAGAGTACAAAAAGCCCCAGCAAATACAAATTAGCAAAGTAGTATACCTTATAATAAAGCCTAGTGACAACAAGAGAACTTCAAATGAAGTATGTTTTATAAGATTAGACTTAGACTTATGTAAAATTTATCTTTAAAAATAAAAAAGTAGATGTAATTTTTGTAGCTCATTCCAGTAAGAAACATTGTTGTTAATAATAATCTATTTCCCTTAAAATTGAATTTTGAAAGGTAAAGGCAATGTAATATAAAACAGCCAAAAAGAGACAAAGGAGAGCAAAAATTTATAATGAGCTTTGCATAACATCCTATAAAATAAAATTAATATAATAAAGGTTTACATTGAATAGGTAATATATTTCTGGTACTGAAGTAATTTACACATATTTACCCAATATTACCCCAGACTTTATGAGGAAACTATTACCTAATCATATTTCTATTTTTCAGGTAAGGAAATTGAAACAGAGAGATTAAATAGATTCCTTGAGGTCATATGATAGGAAATATTAGAGTTGGGAGTTCAACTTAAGCCGTCTGTCCCCTCCCAGGAAATGTGAATGCCTGAAACACTCAGCCAACACACTGGAGTTTTCACAGCAGTCGACATCATTCTTTTATACTAGCTCTTACTAACTACAAATGCATAGTGTCGGAGTCCAGCTCCGACCTGTCCGAGGGTTCTTGGGGGATGCGAGAGGAATGAGGAAGTATTAAATATGTAGCCCTAAGTTTCTTCAGGCCTATCTGGCTTTGCAGTCCTGCAGGCACTTATAAAATAATCACTCAGAGGCTTTAATATTACTTGCAAATTATATGGCTTGTGGCTTAGGCTTCTCACTAGATAGCTCTTATAACTTAACCCACTACAAACTATTAATCTATGTATCACATGTCCCGTGACTTTACCTGTGTCCCATTACATGTTGTCCTTGGACGGCGCTTTGATATCCCTTGCTCTCCTTTCTCCTCTCATTATGTCTCTTGGAATCCTGCCTGGCTCCATCCTGCCCTGCCATAGGCCAATGCAGCTTTATTTATTAACCAATCAGAGTAACACATATTCATAGTGTACAGAACGACATCCCACAGCATAGATAGGAAGGCAGAAGGAGAAGATAAGAAAGACAGAGACACAGGAAAGCCTTGGAAGGGCCCTGGGTCAATACCCACTCGCTTCGTCCTTTATTCTAATGGGCTATTTATATTACTACCAAGGGTAGAGGCAGAAGATCCCCCTCCTGTCAAGATCAAAGGACACTGTACAGCCAAGTATAGACCCTTCAAAACACCTGGTAACCACACCCATGGCCAAATCATCCCATTATGCTACCCTGCTGGGTAAAGCAAGCTGTTTTTGAGTAAGGTCTTACTAGTGAGCCTCTGTGGGCCCCCACAGCGTAGTATTCTTTTAATTTAAATAACCACTAGAATGCACCAGTGACCATCACACTTAATCAGTGTATGTTAGAAACACCCTATCTATTGTCTGTCATTGTTTGGGAAGTACTCAACACTGTAGTAAGTCAAGGGAGGATGACTCACACTATGAAAGAACAAGTAAACAGTTATTACCAGAAAGTAAGCAGAATGTTAGAGAAATGAGAAAACTTTTCTCTTACATTTCCGCAATTAATGTTGCAGAATGAAGTATGGACAAACAGAAAAACCTCCATTTACAATAGAAGAACTGTAAAGTTTTTAGAACCCCCTGACATAAGTTAGGAAAACTGATAATTGACATAAAAGAATACTTCTATTCTCTAGTTAGAACAGCATAAAATATCAATGGACTGAAAGAGTATTTGATTTGATTCTTAATATGACTTAAAAATCTAATATTTCCAATCAGTCTCCCAAATATGTTTTTAAAATTTTTGACAGACTTTTTAAAAAAGTCTGAATGGATTAAAGTAATCAGGAAGGAGTTGAACAAAAAAAAGGAATGAGGAAAAACCTGCCTTCTTGTATATCACAATATACTATGTAACTTCATTTAAAATGATGTAGTAGTTTGGTAGGAAGATGAAAAATAGTTGTATGGAACAGGTTGCAGTTCAAAAATAGGTTCATGTATGTGAGTAATAACTGGAAAAACTTCAGGATTTAACAAATTATGTAATTGTTTATCGGTTTAGTGTCCAGTCAGAAATAGTCTTGATTCTTTATATCAACCCTCATAAAGGCCATATCATACAGTGTGTAGAAAGATACTACACATAGAGTTTCAGTAGAAAGTATAATAACCAGTTAATTCCTAGAAGTTTTTTAAAACGATTTTTATGTGAAAAGCCCAGTTTTCCAATTGGAAAAAGCAGATCATAGAGGAGAAAATGTTCACATTTAACACATTTAAATATGTAAATTTAAAATTTATATGTACTAAAATAAAATTGGAAAGTGAAGGTTTTTTTTTTTATATTAAAGAACATATGTATAACATGGACAACACAGATATTGCCAGTGGGTAGTAAAGAACAAATGAGAAACTAGGAAACCCAGCCAAGGAAAACCAAATGTCTCATAAGGAACTCTGCTTTTGAGCTAAGAAGTAGCACACTTACTGAGCCTTTGTAAAGATGCACTTGCAACCCCATCACCAACACAGTTTTGCTTTAACACCTTTTCTTACTCGTGACATATGTGTAAGAATTGTTTGAAGTGATCTCCCTCCCCCCAGATAGGGTTTCTCTGTGTAGCCATGGCTGTCATGGAGCTTGCTTTGTAGACTAGGCTGGTCTCGAACTCAGAGACCCACTTGTCTCTGCCTCCTGAGTCCTGGGATTAAAGGTGTGCATCACCACCTCCCGCCTTGAGATGATTTTTGAAATACTTAAAAATATAAAACAAAGAAACATTTCACTTCCTGAGTTCCTGGAAATGTGCTCAATAAAGATTCTCTAGTGATGGTGAATTCTCTGAAGCATGCTTAAAGTATGAAAATCAAATCAGTAGACTTCTGATTACCTGTCTCCATCTTAAGCAGTGTGTGTTCCAATGCCTGGCGCATAGTTGCTAACAAATATATATTTAATGAATACGTAATGGAAATATATTATTAAACTGTATTAAATTCTAGATTTTTTCTCAAACAAAACATGTCACACTTATAAAAATAGGTAACATGTGGGTGATAAGGAAATGTTATTTGTTGTATGTACCTGTAACAGTACCTCAATAATGTACCACCCACAACACTCTAGAATGGCTATTAAAAATAGTTTCAGTTTCTTCATTTAGGTCTATAATCCAATTAGAGTAAATTTTTCCCTAGACATTTCTTTTTCTTCTTTGGAGAACTCTGTTCAGGTCCCAGGCCAATTTATTGAATGGGTCGCTTGTTTGTTTTTGACGCTTTCATTTTTGAGCTCTTTATGTGAGAAGTACAGCTGGCAAAGATTTTTCTCTCATTATGTGGGCTTTCTCTTTACCCAGCTGATTGTTTCTTTAGCTATGCAGAAGCTTTTTAATTTTGTGTGCCTGGCAGTGGTGGCGCACGCCTTTAATACCAGCACTTGGGAGGCAGGCAGAGGCAGGCGAATCTCTGTGAGTTCGAGGCCAGCCTGGGCTACAGAGTGAGGTGCAAAGCTACGCAGAGAAACTCTGTCTCAGAAAAACAAAACAAAAAAAGAAAAGAAGCTTTTTAATTTTGTGATGTCCCACTTGTCAAGTTGTTGGCCTTAATTCTTGGGCAAATAGAGTCCTATTCAGAAAGTCCTTTCCTACACCGATTATGTGGGGCTCTGCCTATGTTTTCTTATGGCATCTTTAGTGTTTCAGGTTTCAGTTTTAGGTCATTGATCCATTTAGAGTCATTTTTAGTGCAAGGTGACAGTTATTGGTCTAATTTCATTCTTTTGCATGTGAGCATCCAGTTTTCCCCACACCGTTTGTTGAAGATGCTCTCCTTTCTCCAGCTTATTAGAGTGAGTGCTCCTTCTGTTTCATTCTTTGAATAAGGAAAGATTAGCAGTAGGTCTTCAAATGTCTCGTAGAATTCTGCTGGGAACCCATCTGACCCTGGACTTCTTTAGCTGGTAGGGTTTTTATTACTTTTTTTTTTTTTTTTTTTTTTTTTTTTTTTTTGTAGACTTCTTGGTTTAATTTTGGTGGTTTGTCTGAATCTAGAAATTCAGCCATTTGTTTTGTTCTAGCTTAATAGAGTACAGGTTTTTAAAAGTATTCCCTGATAATATTTTGAATTTCTTTGGTGTCTGTTACAATGTTTCCATATTCCCTGATGATTTTGTTAATTTGTGTCCTCTTTCTTTGTTGTATAGTGGGCCAAGGGCCTGTCAGTCTTGTTTATCTTCTCAGAGAATCAACTCTTACATTTGTTGATTCTTTGCATTGTTTTCTTTGTTTCCATTCATTGATTCGTGCTCTCATTTTTATTATTTCTTGCTATCATCTAGGTTTGGATTTGGTTTGGTCTTGGTTTTACAAAATTTTGAGTTATATCAAGTCATTTATTTGCACTCCTGATATTTTAGTGTGGGCTCTTAAAGCTGTAAATTTCTCTTGTAGGACAGCTTTCAATGTGTTTTGTTGTATTGTCTCTTCATTTTCATTGAGTTCCAAGAATTTTTTTTCTTTATTTATTTCTTCTTTGACCCATTCTTCATTCAGTAATGAGTTGTTTAATTTCTAGGGGTTTGTGTATATACTAGAGATTTATTTGCTGTCCATTTCAAGTTTTATAGCATTGTATTCAGATAAGATACAAAGAGTGATTTCAGTGTTTAGGATGAGGTTCACTGTAGATAAGCCTCCCTGTGCAGCTGAGTAGCACCCGTGTTCTCTGGTGGCCGGGTGATACATTCTGTAGCCGTCTCTTCAGTCCCATTTGATGAACGAGGTCAATTAAATCTTAGGTTTTTGTGTCTGTTTATTTATTTTTGTCCAGATGGCCTGTTTGTTTGGAGAAAGTGGAGTATTGAACCACCTATTAATAATAGATTAATTGCAATTTGTGTCTTTAAATCCAGGAGTACATTCTTAATGAAATTGCTGCTCCAAAGTTTTTTTTTGTCAGATGTTGGGATAGAGATGCCTGCTTGCTTCCTGATCCCATTTACCTGGAGTGGTTTTGTTTATCCTTTTACCCTGAGAACGTGCCTCTCTAAAGCTGAGGTGTGTTTCTCGTAGACAACAGGTAGATGGATTTTGTTTCCTGATCCACTCAATCAAAAAGCCTGTGTCTTTTAATTGTAGATGGTACCACCAACAATGGGCTGGGTCCTCCCCCATCAATTACTAATTAGGAAAATGCTCCATAGGTTTGCCTGTAGCCAAATCATATGGAAGCATTTCCTTAATCCAGGCTTCTTCCTCTTAGGTAACTCTAGCTTGTGTTAAGGTGACATAAAACTAGTCAGCACAGGTCCTGATATTCTGTCTTCTCCTTGATTCTAGTTTTAAGATGTTCCTTTGATTTTTCTAGTCATTGGATATTTTATTCCATTTGATTTCAGCTTTAATCTTCTTCAGTGTTTTTTCTTTTCTTTCTCTCTCTCTCTCTCTCTCTCTCTCTCTCTCTCTCTCTCTCTCTCTCTCTTTGTTTTGTTTTGTTTTTTGTTTTGTTTTGTTTTTCCAAGACAGGGTTTCTCAGTGTAGCTTTGTGCCTTTCCTGGAACTCGCTTTGTAGCCCAGGCTGGCCTCGAACTCACAGAGATCCACCTGCCTCTGCCTGCCTCCCAAGTGCTGGGATTAAAGGCATGGACAGGGCTGGACAGACTATGCCTGGACACTGGATGTGGGTCCTGGGCTAATCCTAGCAAGTTGTCAAGTATGTGGTGGTGGTGGTGGTGGCAGGGGGGTGTTAACATACAGACTAACCAGGCTAGAGCCTGGAAAAGCATGTAGGGGATCTGGCAGGGTGGAGAGGTAGAATGAGGGTTCATAGCAGGTCACTGGGGGGATGGTCTTGTTGGAAATCTAGAGGTGGGTTCAGGGGCAATGAGGTGTTCGAACTAGGGTACCAGATGTGGGACCTTGTCTTGATCTGGCTCCTGGGGAAGTGTGTGTGTCAATGTTTATGGATGGGAGATTCACCAGTTGGACTCTAGAGAAGGATGGGTGCTACTGTTTGTTTTGTTAATCCAAGTTTAGTAATACGTTTGTGGGGTTTTTAACCTTTGTTTGTTTGTTTATTTAAACAGGATCTTTACATACCCCCAGCTGTCCTGGAACTCATTATGTAGAATAGGCTACCCTCAAACTCACAGAGATCTGTCTGTCTGCCTTTGTCTCCCGATTGCTGAGATTAAAGGCATGTGCCACCACCCCTAAGAATTTTTAATATATGTATATTATATATATATGGGTGTTTTGCCTTCTTAAATGTCTGTGAGCCGTGAGCATGCAGTGCCAGAAGAGGCTAGAAGGAGGTCAGATCCTTTGAAACTGGAATTAATCCTCGTTAGCCACATTGTGGGTGCTGAGACTCACTCAGGTCTTCTAAAAGGATAGCAAATGCTCTTAACCACTGAGACATCTTTTTAATCCTCAAATAATAAGTTTTTAAATCAGTAAATATGAATGCTTCAACATCATTCCTTTTCAAGATCTCTTGGCTATTCAGAGTCTAGTGAGATGTTGTGTGAATCTTAGGATACTTTTTCTAATGAAAGGCTCTTGAAATTTATGAAACTGCATTGGTTGTGTAGATCTTTGGTTAGCACTGTCATCATAACAGTATTAAATCTTGTAAGCTGTGACCACTTAATTATCCTCAGGGTTTTTGTTTTGTGTGTGTGTGTGTGTGCACATTGTCTGCTTCTATAGTTATAGTAACTCCCTTCTCTGTCACATTTGGTTCTTTAGAAATGAGTTACTGTCTAGCCCTTGTACTCACTAGGATAGACAAGAACAGGAATACAAGGAAATGGAATCATTGGGTGATCTGAGTAGGTATTCTCACAATGATTTAATTCCAAATTATCCAGGATAGAATAATGGTTTATCAGTTTCTCGTTTAATAGCTTATAGCTCATGATTTGGTTTCTTTTGTGTTTAGTATCTATACTTGCTAATTTTATGTCAACTTGACACAAGCTATATTATATTTATCAGAGAGGAGAGATCCCCTATTGAGAAAATGCATCTGTAAGATTGGGCTGTACTCAAACCTGCAGTACACTTTCTTAATTACTGATTGATGGGAGAGGGCCCAGCCCATTGTGGGTGCTGGCTCTAATGGGCTGATGGTCCTGGGTGCCATGAGAAAGCAGGCTGAGCAAGCCATGAGAGCAAGCCAGCAAGCAGCACCCTTCCATGGCCTCTGCATCAGCTCCTGCCTCAAGGTTCCTGCCCTGCTTGAGTTCCTGTCCTGACTTTTTTCCAATGATAAATAGTGATGTGGAAGTATAAGTCAAATAAACATTTTCTTCTCAAATTTTTTCTTTTTTTTTTTTTCTGTCTTGGTGTTCCAGCACAGCAATAGAAACCCTAACTAAGGCAGTAGCCATCCAAATATCCAATGTGAATATTGCTTTCTATATCTCTGCCTCATTTTCCTTCTCCATAGTTTATCTGAGAATTAGACACTAATGCAGTGCTTGATTTTTTTGTTTGTTTGTTCACAGAGTTGTAGTGCAAGTGCCCTACAGGCAAGATTGAAAGTAGCTGCACATGAAGCTGAGGAAGAGTCCGATAATATTGCTGAAGATTTCTTGGAGGGAAAAACTGAAATAGATGATTTTCTCAGTAGCTTCAAGGAAAAGAGAACAGTATGTAATACTCTTCAGTTGAGGATGAGTGACAACATAATTTCAAATTTTTTAAGTATGTTCACGGGTAAAATAGTTAGCACATAACCAAGCTGGAATGTTGAGTATTGAGCGGACTCTGAAAAGCTTCTTTGGGGAAGGATAGTAGTCTGCTACTGTTGCTTTAAACCTGTTAGGAGTACACGACCAAGGAATTTAATGATAGTGTCTGTATCATTGTGTAGGAGCTGGTAAACCAGCTTAGTTTGATCAGCTTAACAGCTTTAATAGTCTCCTGAAAAACAGCCTGTTTTATAAGTTGCTTAAATACAGAATAACCTATAGAGGTTAAAAAAATAATAATAATAAAAATAGAACAGCTTCTATTCTGGTGTTTCCCTTGTATTCAAGGGAAAAAAATCTGCTTAATAATTTCATACTAGTTCATGTAGTCCTAAATATTTACCCACTATCTCTGAAACAATCATATTTGTTTGTCATTTATTAAGTTTTATGAAATGTTTGCGCATGGGGGGTGTTTTTGTGAGTGTATGCTTGTGTGTGTGTGTACCCTGTTAAAGCAGACAGGGCAAATTTTATTCAGTTACCTTTATTTTTCATGAGAGACAGTTGAAATTCAGAGATGGTTAGTAATTTGCCTGTGTTTACAATATTAGTAAGAATTTGGTTTCTGACCCATTCTATTCTGTATAGCTACATTGAAGTTTTTGTTTGTTAATCTCCCACGATTAACAAGAGCAGGGTTTAGTTCTGTGCTTTTAAAGCACAGGCATTTGAAATTAACATTAGGGAAGTTTGTGGTCAAAGATTGTTTTTAAACAAAGCTCAATGTTTTTCTGGATTCCTAAATTCTGAGGAATTATTAGCTACTTTAAATGTTAAAAACTTAAAGGAATGGTAACAAATTAAAATATTCTTATGTGGAATTCTGTCATAATGTAGGAAGTAGTTGGAAAAGTGATTGGTATTTTAAATGATTTGTCTTCTAGATTTGCCACTGTAGAAGAGCTAAAGAAGAGAAGCTTCACCAGGTGATTGCAATGCACAGCCAATTTCATGCTCCTCTATAGGTAAATGGCATTCCAGCTAGTGTAGTTCTTCACAGTGCCTGTTCACACTGTCATTACAGTTATTGTATGGTACAAAGTGCTGATATTGAACACACCGCTGTGTAAGGGAGCCTACAGCCAGTAGAAACCTTTCAGTAGTTTCTCAGTGTGGCCGAGTCCTAAGGAAAGTTTGCACTTCCCCCTAAGGTTAGCTTACCTGTCATGTTCCTCTTTCTGCCACCATCTTCTCATCCATGCTCTTGGAGCCCTCAAGTTCTTTTCTTTCTCCTGTTTGTTATAGGAATGTTTTGTTTACAAGAGAAAATCCTGCCCTGTATTAGTTCTATTGGTGTGATAAAATACCATGGCCAAGACAAGTTTTAGAGGGAAAGAGTTTATTTGTGTTTATGGTTCCTAAGGGAGAAGCCATAACGATGGGGGAGGCATAGCATTAGACAAGCTGGAGCAGGGAGCTGAGAGTTCACATCTTCAACCACAACACGAAGCAGCAAATTTTTAGTACAGGGAAACTACCAACTCTCAAAGCCCACCCATAGTGATATATTAGCAAGGCTGCACCACCTCCTGAAACAGCTCCAAGTGTTCAGATACCCAAGCCTATGGAGGACATTTCTCATTCAAACCACCACATATCCCAGCAACCTTAAATACAAGGTTGTTGTTGAAGGAAAATACCAAGATACTTTACAGAGCCCAGGAAGAAGGTACAGCCCAGTTACTGAGAGGGGAAACACTGGAAGCCACTCAGGAACCAAGACAGCTCTTCTCAGGCTGGCCGTTCCCACTGCTGAGTCTGACTGATGTGTTTGGATTGCTGGGATCAGACCTGCGGCTTTCCATGTGCTCAGCAAGCACTTGAGAACTGACCTACATCACCAGCACTTCTTTCTTAGTAACCCATCAACCATTACTGCTCACAGCAGCTGGTGCAGAGTTCTTAGAGTCTCGAGTTATGTACAAATCTCTAGCAGAAATGGGTGAATTACCTTACCCTAGCCTAATCAGCATGGCTAGAGATTGTGGTTTTGCACCCAGCCGTCTGGGCTGAAGGAATAGATGTTAAGGAGGCATGTGGGATATTCTTTGAAAAAGTGATAGGCATTTGTCATCTTTAGTTTAAATTGCATTACTGCCAACTCTCTATTACTTTGAATCTTACTTTCTAAATTGAGCTCATTTTATACTTTTTGTGTTCACCCCCATCTCAAGAAATAGAAATAAATTATTATATAGGAACATACTGAAATATTTTCCTTACCCAATTCCCTCCCAGGCGAGTTACAGTAAATATAAATAAGAAAACAGTATAAAGGAATGAGAGTTTATCATCTTAAATCTTAAGTTGAAATTTTTTTTTCATTTCAGATTTTCCTGAAAACATGAATCAAGAAAGAAATGGGACACAAAACTAAGCACATTGTTTTATATTTGTGACTTATGAATTGGCATTTCATGACCATGGCTGAAATCCAGATGCACTCTATAGATTGTATACACGACTGAGACATTTTGTATAGATTAGAATGATTGCTATATTTGTTTTGAGCAATTTTTCTGCACTATTTGCACTAAAAATGTTTATTGTTGACAAATCCTGTATTTAAGTTCCTCTGCTATTCCTGATTAAACATCTATGCATGTAATTCTAGCTAGTTTTTAATATTTTATAAAACTACTGATTAACATTTGTAGTTTTAACTTGAAGCTGCCTCATTTCTTTATCAAGAATAGTTATAACTTAGATTCTTTTCCTGTCAGCCTTGGAAAAGACCACACACACACACACACACACACACACACACACACACACACACACACACACACACACACACACACACACACACACCTTCTTTCTTTCTAGATGATAAAACTGTCCAAGGCAGTTGGTTTCAGATATTCAGTGTCAGGAGACCCCAGTCCTGCCAGTGTTCCATCTCAAGAAAGCAACCTGTAATATCTGCAGTAAATGCGAGTGGAGAGGCTGCTATCTTACAGTTTGATTTTCAAACTCAAGATGCATTTAGGGAGCTATACTGGTTAATATGCTGGTTTTGTTTTGTTTTGGAACAGGGTCTCACTGTGTAGCCCAGGCTGACCTCAAAATTGTGACCCTCTCACATGAGTATTGGGATTACAGGCAGGTGCCACTAACCTGGTAAATAGTTTTACTTAAAAACTGCCTTTTCACTTAAACCAGTCCCATATGGACTTTCATGCTAATTAAAAAATAACTGTTTATGGGTTTTTAGTTAAATATATTTTTTATATTCCAAATGTTTAAAATGTCCTTTTGTTAAAAGATGATAAATCTAGACCTAAAAAGTCAGTGAAATTTTAATACTTACTCTAACTTAATCTTTTCATAAAATTAATTTTTCCTAAGAAAAGCTTTGTAACAAGTAATATTCAGTCTTTCTTTTTAATGAATTTGATTTTCTAATTTGTACTTGCATTCAGCAGTTTGTTTCTGTCTTGTTTCACAGAATGAACCTATTAAAGTACATAAAGGAGAAATGAATAACTACATATCTGAGGTTTAGTAAGTTAGTATCTAAATCACTAAATACCTAACTCTGATTTGTTCAATTTTCATTCCAAAGCCTGCATACATTACAGATTGTCTTGTCTTCATTCTCCTTAATCTACATGACTTTGGTAATAACATTTTAGGAAAAACACAAATATTTTCTTATTGGAAAATATTTCATGTTTGTTGAAGGCATATTCACTTGGACTATAGCAATCCAATGTGGCTGTACACCGTTATAACTGCCTGTCTTCCTGCCACTATTGCTAAGGGCATGCTATTTAATCCTCAGAATGGCCAGATGAAGGGTAAACTTGTTATTCCTGATAAGGATGTGTAGGTGAGATAACTGATAAGAGTGTTTATCAATTTTGTGACCAACTTGGGGGCATTCAGAGATGTCTCCTTACTGCACTGGTGTTGGAGTGGAACATCGCCAACTACATTCACTGTAGTTGGTAGAGAATTTATCAGTCTCAGGCTAATTGCTTTTAAAAACCAGGCAGATCCTAGAACAAGACAGCAGACTGCACACCTTCTAGAAGGTTGATTCATGTAGTCTGTCTTAATAAGCATCTACTAAGCACCTCCAGCTCTGCAGAAAGGCTACCCAGAGGAGCCCAGTGTGGTCTCTGGTGTCTGTGCTTTTCCTGCCATTTCACATGCTGCACACACAGCACTGTTCACCAGAACACGTTGTTTATACAGCCACGATAGTAATCCAGAGGGGTGTTTCTGTATGCTTGTATTATCCAAGTTTCATTGTCTGTCAGCTAAGGAAGCAGAATTTATCCTTCAAAATTCAGAGACCCTCTTTAGAATCCAAACATTAGACAGACCTTGACCAGTTAGTTACCTGCTTTTAACAAAGTTGACACACTTGTTCAGATGGCCATATTTCTTCTTTGTATAAGTTGGCTACAGATATGAATACCAAAGAAGATGTAATGACTACTTTATAATAAAGAAGGCCTAGGATTAGACTACCTCCAATACAATTTGTTATGATAGTACCAAGTCAATGAAATAATAGTAAAGGCATCTATTTCAGTGTTGGGTGAAAATTTCAGAATAAATTAACATTAGGGAAATAATGTCAGAATACAGAACAGAGGTTGTTTGACTACAGTTTACATATTGAAAGACAGATAAGATTGTGTTGAACTAGTTTTTTGTTTGTTTGTTTGTTTAAGGCAAACAAAGTTTGTTTAAGTCTCTGAGACTACCCTCTTAACTTGCTGTGTAGCTGAAGATGACCATGACACTCTGATCTTCCACCCCCCCCACCCCCCCCCCCCCACCCCCGGAGTACTAGAATCATAAGCAGGTATCAGCAAGCCCAGTTTATGTGGTGTTTAGGATTGAACTCAGGGCTTCAAGCATATGCGGCAGGCACTCTCCCAGCTGAGTTCTCTTCAAGAATGAAAATTTGTACTGGCTAAGGGGCTCAGTGCTAACCGCTTTGTCATGCAAGCATGAAGACCCGGGTTCAGATCCTGTATAAAAACCTGGTGCATGGTAGAATAGTCTGTGATTCTGTTTCTTCTACACAAGAGAGGAGGCTGAGAATCATTCCAGAAGCTTTGCAGACCAGTTTGTATGGTGGACAGAATAGTGGCAAACGGGACCTTGCCGCACACAGGGTGGAAGGGAAGGACAGATACTTGCTCTGTTCTCACTTCAGCACTGGAGCAGAGTTGTACTCACATGTGTGCACACACATGTGCAAATTTAATTTTAAAAAATTCTTTGAAGGTTAGTTTATTTTCCTTATTTTTAATTTAAGTTTGTCAATTGACTTGTTCAAACATGATCAAATTTTTTTCCTTTTTTATATGCAGTTTAGTATTACTAAAAGTAACAAGTCATTTGACTTGTAACGATTACTGGTTGGGAAGTACTGTGTCTTGAATCAATTATATACTGAAGTATTCCCTGAAGTGTTACCTTAAATAATAAAATGCTTCATGACTGAAGCTTGATTTAGAATGAACATGTAGTACTAGAGGTTTTAGTCTTGTTGAATTGACCATGGGTTGTCCAGGCTCACTGGAAAGAGAGGCAATAAATTTGTATGTAATTTCAGTGCTAGGTTAACTTGTACAAAAGACTTGGTGAACACATGCTTACATTATGTTTTGTAAAAGGATGAGGGGAACAAAAAGTGTGTAGCTCTGATGTTGAAGCTGCCACGTTAAAAAGTTAAAATTTAAAATATATATAGTATTTGTTTTTCCAAATATATTATCCAGTTTGACACAGATGCTGGCTTTTCTTTTTTCCTTTCTTCCCTCCTTTCTTTCTGTCTTTTTTTTTATAGATTGTCTTCTATAAGAAATTAGGCAACAGTGTTTCTTAAAAATGGGAAGAAAGCCAGGCATGATGACACACACCTTTAATTTCAGTACGTAAGAGGCAAAGGCAGAAAGATCCCTGAGTTTGAGGGTAGCCAGAACTACATAGTCAGATGCTGCCCCCCCCCCAAGAAAAAAGAAAGAAAGTCACGTTATAAAGCTGTAAAAGCCAGTCTCACTATATCCCATGTGTTTATTAGACATTAGACTATTAGCTAAGACTACAAAAAATGACTAAATATTCCTTATACTTAATTGGGGAATTTCTCAACAGAAAATACTCAGATTTAACATCTAAAAGAATTATACTTGCTTTATTTTTATATTCACAATATTTTTATATTACAGGCCTTTAGTATATTAAAGTCATCTTTAAATGTGAACACTATTATACTGTATTACATTATGTGTATAACCCACACTAGAAGTTTTCGAAGTCTCTTGTCCTTTCTTAATGTATTTCTATTTCCACAAAATTGAATACATTATCTGATAGAAATTTTCACATTTTAAAATACTGTTATAAAAACTAAGATTAAATTTATCTTTTTATTAGAATGTATTAATATTGTAGAATCATACAATAAGAACATTTCAGTGTGTTCAAACACAGCAACATTTCTCCATGAAGAGTCTTCAGATCAAAAGTTCAATTCAGATCTTGTTTTTAAGCATAAGATAGGAATGATGCTGCTCTGAATGTGCATTTTAACAGAAACTTCAGAAATGGCATTCATCAGTCTTACCATGGGATATTGCTAATGTTACTGAAAACATTAATTCGTTAGATAATTTGTACAGTGAAAAGCACTATAACCTTTACTCCCCGTGTCTAATGGACGTGATGTAGGGGTTTGAAGAAGGACCCCAAAGGCTTATATGTGAACACTTGGTTCCCAGTTGGTGGAACTGTTTAGGAAGGATTAGGAGGTGTGGCTTTGTTGGAGGGGGTATATACCATCACTGGGAGCCGGCTTTAAATTTCAAAAAGCCCACAGCATTCCCGTTAGCTCTCACTGCCTCTGGGTTGTGTGTGAAGATGTGAGCTGTCAGTCACTGCGCCAGCCCCTTGCCTGCTGCTGTGCTGCTCTGCCATGGCAGTCGTGGACTCTGACCCCTGACACTGTCAGCCCAGATAAACTCGTTCTTCCAGTGGCCTTGGCTGTGGTGTCTCATCACAAGAGAAAAGTAACTAAGACACAGAATCCCTAGTTCTTCACTCGAGTTTTTCCTTGCTGATGTATTATTACAGGTTGGTGGTGGCTCACAGTTTTGGTAAGTGTAGTCTCTGAAATAGTAATAAAAGGTTGCTAAAAGCTGATATCTGGACTCATATTTGAGATAAAGTGAATGAGGCTTCTGCTTTATTAGATACTACATCCATGTTAAGGTAAACTTACATTTTAGCATTTTTCTGTGATGAAGAAAAGCAGAAGATACTCCAGAGGGGGGAAATATAATTTAAAATATAATCTAATGAGAAGTTAAAATGATTATCCTACCTGAAAGATTAGTTTCAAAGCTATTTAGGAATATATTTATTAACAAAAAAGATTACTTTCAATACTCATTTTTAAAAATATTGGTAAAGGCAGAAGAAGGAAATGTCAAATGTTTCAGTAAACAAACTGTATTTGGAAGGGAAATGAAATTCTAAGCCGTTAACATGTGGAGGGAAGGAGAGGGGGGCTTTCTAAGTGGAGCCACCTGTGTCAGGGAAGACGTGTATGGACCACATGTCTGGACCACCTCGGGGGACGATGGTTTGCTTCTTCCTAGTGAACATCACTTTCACAGCCCAGCATGAGCCTCGGGAATGCTGAACAGTCTTCATTACGAGTTGATAAAAGAACCGTCTATTGAGAGACTGTATTTTTTCTTTTTTCATTTTCATTTTCATAGCTGTATTTTATGGTTCTGGATGGAACGTGCCATTTCTCAAGATATTTTTATTATGAATTGCACTGTCCCCTTAATTTGGAAGTGGTTCTGTGTCTTTTACTTTGGAACTCCAAAGGGAACTTCAAGCAGTGAGAAACACAGCTTCGTCCGAGTCCCGATCCTTGCCACTGTCCTCGCTAGGCGCATGCTCACCACCACTTGGAGATCGGCAGCTCAAATCCTCCACCCCAGACTCTTGATCGCTATTCACTGACAGATCGGGATCTGAGCTTTTCAAATTGTCCTGGGTTAGAATCAGAGCAGAATCTTCGTCACCCTGGGAAGGGCTTCTGGATGGGAAGGACTTCATGTTCCCGCTGTAATCCTGAGGAGTGTTGGCTGTGCTGTTGTCTGAGGTAGAAAATCCTGAGGGTTTGCTGGGCTCACTCTGCTTACTCTTCACTTTGGTGCCATTGAAGTGGACTTTCTGAATTTTTTCCAGCCTCTAAAAATAAATAACAACTTTGAGGAAAGTCATAAACAATTTATTCTTATATATGCATGCCTTATTAGTCACTGCTTCCCAGTAGAGGATAATGTTAAGAGGTGATGAACGTGAACAAAACTGAGAAGCTTGCTCTCTTCACCTCTAATGTAAAGTTGGTACTTCCTTGACAGATTCTCTATAATGGGAACAAAGCAATGTGGTTGGAAGTACCTAGAATTAAGTGGTTCCTTGTTATGTCTATACAATTTGTCATCGTTATTTTCATCCTGTTAACTGTAAATGTGTGGGTTTTTTTTATTTTTAAAACATGCATGTGGATGTTTGTTTGTATGTGTGTGTGTGCACCATGTGTGTGCCTGGTATCTGTGGAAGTCAAAAGAGGCTGCTGGTTCCCTTGTAGTTCCAGACAACTGTAGCTGCCATTTGAGTGCTAGGAATTCATAGGAACCTGGGTCCTATGACTCCAGACACAGCCATAGGACACCTGGAGTACGGTATAACACAGGCAGAGTTCTTGTAGTCATTTCAGGGAGGTAAGCCGGGTTCAGGGGAAGGGCAGAGGAAGCACTGTCACAAGACTACAAGACTGGAAGAGCAGAGCTTGGATCCTGCAGTGGCCAGAAAGCCACAAAGGCAGCTAGCAGAAAATGCTATAGTTAAATAGAGAGCATTTAACTAGAGCTAAAAGGAATTAGCACATTATGAGGAAATCTCAAATGCTAAGCAAAGAAACTTTAGCTATTATAAGAAATAAATCAGCATTTTAAGATTAAAGTAATTTTGATTCTACATACTTTATTTCTACATTTGACAATTTTTTCAAACAAAAGAGTGCTACAATAAGTAGGATCCTAAGATTAAGAAAGCTGGATGCCTTTATGAAAAATAAATTGGCCAAATAAGAGGGGACTTTGGAAAAAGGTCTAAGATGCCTCTATAAACTTAATCTGTGGCTCATTTTAGTTCTCTGATTTTATTCTTTAGTCTAGATCTCAGCTCATACCCAACTCCAGTCATCTAAACATGTGGATTTCTAGGCTTGGCATTCAGGCATCAGACTCCTTAGAAAGTAGTATCCTGCTGTATAATGAAGAGCTTCTTATCCAGTAATGTACAACGATGCGGAACAGAGCTCTTCATTGTCAGATGCTCCTTTGACAATGCCTCAGTTATACTAGAATAACTGTTGCCTAAAGTCCAACACGGGAATATGTTTAATACCCTAAACTTATGGCCTGAAAGGGAATTTATTCTAGTGTATTATGAAGGAAACAAGGGTCAACCATGTCTAAAACAATTCGATTGTTGGCATCCTTGCATTGTAAAGCTCCATTTGCCTCGGCCATAATTCATAAGTGGGGATCTGCAGATGAGTTTCTTGTCACACAAATTCAGTTTAAATCTGCCAACTTTATCTAGGTCATTATCAATCTGAGAGGAGTTCTTGTCCTTTCCAGTACCATCATTGCATTCAGCCCTCATCATAATGCTTATATTATATACTACATATTACTGTTTAAAAGTCTCATTGTATTTAAAAATTTTAAAGCATTTTATATGTATGTGTGTACCTGAATGTATATGTGTGCATCACACGCATCCAATGCCTATGGAGATTAGAAGCATCAGATCCCCTAAACTGTGGTTACCTATGGTTGTGAACCACCGCTGGGTGTTGAGAACCAAACCCCATCCTCTGAGAGGAGTACTACTCTTTTTTTTTTTTTTTTTTTTTTTTGGTTTTTCGAGACAGGGTTTCTCAGTGTAGCTTTGCGCCTTTCCTGGAACTCACTTGGTAGCCCAGGCTGGCCTCGAACTCACAGAGATCCACCTGGCTCTGCCTCCTGAGTGCTGGGATTAAAGGTGTGCGCCACCAGCCACCACTGCCCGGCAAGGAGTACTACTCTTAACCACCAAGCCACCTCCAGCCCCATCTCATTCTATTTAAAACACTGATTCTCACTTGGAAATGTAGGTTCCAAACAATAGGAATTTATTGCTAATTCTTGAGCAGATGAATGGTAGAGTTTTAAGATGAGTGAGGTAGAATGAATAGTATTCACTGATTAAGACATGCAAATAGGAAGCGCGCGTGTGCACGCGTGTGCGTGCGCGCGCGCGCGCACACACACACACACACACACACACACAACGTCTGTCCAATAATGGAAATTACACATGCACAACTTATACCACTATAGTCAATCTCAGCTATTTACATTTAAGTACAGTATCAAATGAAATTCTTAAAAGTTGAGCAACAGGCTTTTAGTTCAGTTCAATATATCCAATTTTGCTTTTTCACATTTTCATGTCCCCCTACCTTTTTACAGAAAACTTAAGTACTCTCATATAACAATGATGGGAAAAATAAAATGTATTGAGCAGGTTTTGGTTTGGGCTTCATTTATCTGAGTGTTCAACAAAATGAGACCATTTTGTCTTATCCACTGAGTAAAAAATTGCAGACCTTGAAGGTCTTCCTCCAGTTAGTGCTCAACAGGCACAGAAAAAATTATAGGCAATAATAAGACTCACCCCTTCCAGGGCCTCCAGTTCTTCCTCCAGCTGCTGGGACTCCTCCTTCACGGCCATGAGGTAATCTGTAACAGACTGTCGAGGCTGCATCCCCTTTTCAAAGCGGTTATACATCCCACTCCAAAACCTGGGAAGGAAGGATACCACATATCCCAGTCTGAAAGCTCACAATCTCAAGTCTTCAGTGTCACAGCCCAATGATATTAATAACCAACAGCAACTACTAAAGGTGGTAGTTATCATTGAAACTTTGAGAATTTGTGATTATATTTAGAATTTCTGCTGCAAAGGAAAGCTGGCTTTTAAACTTAGAATAGCTTTCACTCTATTACAACCACCAGAAACTGACATTTGCATTTTCAATAAATCTATCGAAGGCAGTCAAGCATTCTAGAATGCAAATGCAACCGATGTCATCCTGGGGACACCTGGGCCATAAAGAAGTGTCTCGAGAGAGAGGGCTCTCGTCTGTCTGCAGCACAGAGAACAGGGTCTGGGCCTCAGTAAAATATTCTCTTCAGTACCAGTTACGAGCTATTAATAAGCTGCAGCACAGATAACTGCAGCATGTCTTGATTAGTTTTAAAAGTTGCTATTCTGCACAAACCATGCAGGCATTTCTGGTACAGAATTAATATTCTGCTAAGTTGTCAGAAGTAATACCAAGGTAACTAGGACTGAAACCATCTTTAGGAATAGAACCCTATGCAGTGTGTAAAACTGTTTTCTGGCCTGATGTGAATCATTTTGCCATGAAAAAAGACTGAGGTGAATGCAAAGGACAGCACGCGGCACACATTTAGCGTATCATAACTAGAACCTGTAAAGGCCCCTTGCTCTCCTTCCCCCACCCCAATACCATCTTCAAATCAGCGGTTTCCACAGGCAATTATTTCCACCCAACTTGTGCTTCCAGGTCTACTTCACAGGACTTGAGTGTTCTCTCTCTCTCTCTCTCTCTCTCTCTCTCTCTCTCTCTCTCTCTCTCTCTCACTTCAAACAATTGCCATGGTATGAACTTGTATTTTAAAGTCCTTATTATAAAGCATCAATTTCCATGGGAACTTCACATGTAAAGTAGTGGAGAGAAAGAGCATTGCCAGAAACAGCACCATCAGATGGCCGGTTATCTTCTCGGGTGGGTGTGATGTTCACCATCAGATGGCCGGTTATCTTCTCGGGTGGGTGTGATGTCCACCATCAGATGGCCGGTTATCTTCTCGGGTGGGTGTGATGTCCACCATCAGATGGCCAGTTATCTTTGGTGGGCTTTATGTCCGGCAAAGCCTTTAAGCTGATGTTTCACACTTTTGCCCCTGAATGTGAAGTCATGATCTGCATGTTCCTAAAGACCGACTTACTTATATGTGAAGTTGCATGGAGCTGTAGGCAGATGAAGGCTCCCCTGGGTCTGACTATGGTCAGCTCTAAACAGAGGATTGAGGTAGTCAGCCCGATTCTTCCACAGGTGTGACCACAAAGAGTAAGTTCTTTCTTGAATCCTGTTATTTAAAAAAAAAAAAAAAAAAAAAAAAAAAAAAAAAAAAAGGCAAGAAGTTACTCATCTTGGTTCTTCTAAATAACAAGTAGTTTATATTCAAGCTGGAAAAGAACTAGTAATTGTTATCTTAGGTGTTCTTAATATATAGCAGTGGTATTACCATCTGCCAGTAGCTTCTTGGCATGGTACAAAAATGTTAAGATAGTCTCCACTACTGTCTGTACTAGCCTTGACAAAATGTTTACTTATTTTGAGTATTTAAAGAAACATTGAGGTGTGGGAGGAGGGTTGGAGAGATGGCTCAGTGGTTAAGAGCACTGACTGTTCTTCCAGCACCCACATGACAGCTCACAACTGTCTGTAACTCCAGTTCCAGGGCACCTGACACCCTCACACAGACATACAGGCAGACAAAACACTAATGCACAAACCATAAAAATAAATTACAAAAAACCCAAACATGTTATATAGTTCTTTCAGGTTCTTCTCCTCAAACAGTTACTGGATATTTAACTTTCCAAGCCCTATGCTAAATGCTTCATTTTCCTTTCATTTAATCCACAGTTCCTATATATGTCCCATTTTCTGGATGAAGAGACCAATGAATAGAGTAGTCTCCCCAAATCCCATACCTAGTTAGTAGAAAAGCCAGTATTGAAAGCCAAGCAGATACCATTAGACCACAAACTATCAAGAAAAACAAGTGAGACTAAAGGATGTGTTCTGCTATGTGCACGTTCTTACGTATCCTGTGGTTGCAGACAGAGGCCAGCATTCACCCTCAGTCCTTCAGGAACTGTCAACCCTCCCCCCCTTTTCTAGTCTCACTATATGGGGGGAGGGAGGAGGTTGTGTGTATGTCTGCATGTGTGGGAGCAGATGTCAAAATCATCCTTAACTGTTCTACCTTACTCATTGGGGCAGGCCCTCTCATTCATGTCTCACTAGACAGCTGTTCTAGCGTTCCCTCATCGGCCTTCACTTGCTTGTGAGCCCAAACACGAGTACTTACATTTGTAGGTAAACATAAACCACTGAGCCATCTTCCAAATCCCACTTGTTTTTTTGAGTAAGGTTCTCTCACTGATCGCAGAGATCTACAAGGATCTGCCAGTCTCTACTTCCCCAGCACTGGTATTATAAGCACACCACCAGGATGGAGAGAGACGGCTCAGCAGCAGTCCTTTCAGGACCCAGGTCTGGTTCCTAGCACCCATATGGTGGCTTACAACCAACCAGGGGATCTCGCACCCTCTCAAGACACATTCTTACATTCAAGCAAAACATACACCTAAAATAAAAATAATTTTTAAAGTATACCATTACACCCAATGGGTTTTTGTTTGTTTTTAAATGTGAGTTCTGGGGATGGAGTGTAGGTCCCCCATGCTTGCACAGGAACCACTCTGTCAACAAGCAACAGTCTTTGTTTATCAGAAACCATACTTTAAGTTCTATGAAGAGAACAAATCAGCATCCACTAGAAAAAGTAACTACTCCACTCCAGATGGCACAAACCTACTGAAATCTACTTTACTTGAGCTGACCTTTTCCCACAATTCAACTGGATGCCATACACAACAGAGCTAAAATCATTTTATGCTATTAGTACCTCAGAAAGTTCTTCCATTTGTATTTCTTAAACCACCTTAAGTTTTCAATGGTATTTAAAATTCTACATTTTAGAATTACAAGTCTTGACTAATGCAACACAGCTTTAATCAAACCTGGATGGAGTTATTCTCAAGTGTGATGGCACTCAGGTGCAAAGATCCTGAGTTCCAGGATAGCTTGGGCTGTACTGTGACACTCCATCTCAAAAAAGGAAAAGGGGGGAAAAAGCCAAAGGAAAGGGCAAAAAGGCATTACATAGGATCTACCTGGATGAAAGTATCTTTATGATGAAACTCATCAACTGCTATGTGCAATGAATATATACCCCCCAAAACTAAAAATCTAATGGCTTCAGTTTCAAAGATTCTTTTCCAGTTAATTTGAAGTTTTTATTGTGTCTATCAAATATGACTGACATTTTTTAAAGCAAACATACATTTCTTTAACTCCAGAAGTTTCCTTTAAATATTTGTGCCAAGTCTTCCGATCCTGACTCAGGCAGAATTACAGGGAAAAGTGATTCTGTATTCCTGTCAGTTGATAACATTTAAACCATTTATGAAACGATGTCAGGAATGGGAAAAGAACATAGAATAGTTCTGTAACTCAATTAAGTAGTTTTCAAAATTATGAAACTCTCTATGAAGCCCTCAGTTGCCAAACTCATTGAAAATTGACCACCAAAACTTACTTGAGTTCTTGCCTCTCCTTCTGGCTATTACAAAGGAAGTTTCCAAACTGACAGGAATAAACATGATGCTGAATGTGAATCAGAAACCTCTCGTTGAACTCAAAGGCGCAAGGGAACTGCTCCGTTAACTGCCAGACGCACTCAATGAACTGGTCGATGACTGGAGAGATTTCTTTCGGGTCACCATCTAAATTGCCATATCTATAAAACCAAGAGGTGTTTTTTGTTTTTTGTTGTTTTTTTTTTATTAGAAATCTACGAATGCAAAGACAATCATAAAAGCAACCTTAATTCCTAACTACATCTTACAAACAGGATGAAGTAGAAGAATAAATTTTAAAATTCCAATTGAAAGATAAACTTTGTAATGGAAGTCTGGATAGAGAACAGAATATGTGTGACAGAAAACTTTCCATGGACAAAGGATATTTTTTAATTCAAACTTCGCTTTTGAAGTTGGTTAATACATTTTGTTAGGTTAATAATACAGAAGCAGTTTTTAGCAACTTCTGGGTTCTTTCCATTTGCCTTATTAGCTGTACAGACCATTTCTATACCCGAGTTGCAGCTGACCACAGATTCCACACGGCAGTGCTCCCAATCACAGTCCTCAATGAGGAGTGCCAGTGCTTTACACTCGTTTGTGATTTTTAGAAATAACCCTGAGTCTCATGCCCAGCCCTGCAGCAGCCTGCTAAAGGTACCTCTTCCCCCACCCTACTCCCATTCCCTGAGGACTTAGCTGAACCCTGCTGTGGAACCCAGCTTTCCAACCTCTCAGTCCTCCCTTCTAGACAATTTCCATTCCTTTGTGTCACCCCTGATGCCTGGAAGCACTCTCTACCTGAGAAGGCCCCCATCCCCCATCCCTACCCCTGCCAAACAGCTACACCAGACCTGGACTTAGATAGTTCCTATCCTTCATTACAACAACCTACTCCATTCCTTGGGAATTCCGCCAAACCTTGATGGGGACTCTGTCTTCCCTCCTCCTTTGTGTCAGCCCCCAATACCCAGAAACATTCTCTCCCTGGGACCCCCAGTGGCCACACCTGTCAAGGGTCTCTGGTAAGTAATTCACACTTCTGTTGTCCATGAGGACCTCCTCCCCCTCCAACAACCTGCTTACAGGTCCCCCACCTCCCACCTCAACCCCATTCACTGGAGACTCCAACTCCTGGTTCTCACCCGGGCTACCCCAGCCCTTTTATTCCTGTCTCTCCAGATTATTTGTCTTACTGCAACCTACTTGCAAGATCTGCTCTTTCGGCCACACCTACACCTCTCTGTGGAGCCCTCTTCTAGGTGTGAAGAGGATCCCCTTAGCTCAGCCTTTTCTCCAGCCCATTTTGATTCTTCTCTGCCACCCACAGACTTGCACAAGTACTTTCTACCAAACAACCCACTTCTTCTAGAGAAGAGAGCAGAAACCAAGGAACAAAACACCCACCCAACAAAGACGAGTCTAGGTACCAGCACCTAGAATTACAATCATTCCGAACACAGATGCCTAGACACCAGCGTAAAAACACCAAAAGCTAGGACATTATGTGTCCCCTAGAGCCCAGCAACCCTATCACAGCAGGCCCTGAAGCACAAGAAAAAAAAATACCTTAATAACTTTGATAGCCTTTATAATGACTATGATAGAGGTCTTTAAAGAAATGAATAAATTCCTTAGAGAAATCTGTGAAAACAAACAGTAGAAGGAAATGAACAAAACGGTTGAAGATCTGAAAGTGGAAATAGAATCAATAAAGATAACCCAAACTGAGGGAAATCTGGAAATGAAAATTTTAGGAACTTGGACAGGAACTTCAGAGGCTAGCCTCACCAAGAGAAAACAAGGGATGGAAATATCTTAGGCATTTAAGACGAGATAGAAGAAATGGATACCTTGGTCAAAGGAAATGTTAAATCTAGATAAAATCCACAAAATCTAGAACACTATGAAAAGACCAAATCTATGAATAACAGGAATAGAGGAAGGAGAAGAAACCCAGCTCAAAGGCACACAAAGTATTTTCAACAGTCAAAGAAAATTCCGTATCCTGCAGGAGAAGGTGCCTAAAAATGTACGAGAAGCATAGAGAACACAAAATAGCATGGACCAACAAAGTACATTCCCCATGGCACATGAAACATTGACCTTGCAGGACAAATAAAGAATATTAAATCTGGGTAGTGGTGGCACACGCCTTTAATCCCAGCACTCGGGAGGCAGAGCCAGGTGGATCTTTGTGAGTTCGAGGCCAGCCTGGTCTACAGAGCGAGATCCAAGAAAGGCGCAAAGCTACACAGAGAAACCCTGTCTTGAACCCCGCCCCCCCCCCAAAAAAAAATATTAAAAGCTACAAGAGAAAAAGACCAAGTAATGTATAAAGGCAGACCGATTAGAATAACACCTGACTTCTCAATGGAGACTTTAAAGCCAGAAGGGCCAGACAGATGTTCTACAGACCCTTCAGAGACCACAGATACCAGCCCAGACTACTATATCCAGCAAAACTTTCAATCAGGTGGAGAAAAAAAGGATATTTTATGATAAAAACCAAACTTCAGCAGTATCTATCTATAAACCCAGCCCTACAGAAGGCACTAGAAAGAAAACTTCCATCTAAAAGAAACCATACCCAAGAAAACACAAGGAATAAGTAATTCCAGAACAGCAAATCAATACATCACAACAAAATTGGTGGAATCAACAAACACTGCTCATTGATAGCTCTCAACATCAGTGGTCTCAATTCCTCCATAAAGAGATACAAACTAACACAATGAATGCAAAAATAGGATCCATCCTGCTGCTGTAGCCAAGGAACCTTAACATCAAGGATAGACATCATCTCAGGGTAAAAGGATGGAAAAAATATATCCCAAGCAAATGGACCTAAGAAGCAAGCAGATGTGGCCATTTTAATATCTTACAAAATAGGTTGGTGCCTACATGGAACTTTAACCCCTATGTCTAGTGACTTTAGTACTAGAGGGTACTCTGTATGCTACCAAAGGAGAAACAAAACCAACCCAGCTACAACCTCTTTGATTTACAATGGTGTCCTACCTGTAAGATATGCTAGTGCAATGGTGGCATAAAACTTACAGGAGTAACCAACCAATGTCTGATTTGATTTAAGGCCCACTCCACGAGACGGAACCCATCCTCAACAATGCTTGGGTGACCAGGGAACCTGAGACTAGAGAGCCCAGGGACCTAGAGTAAAACCAAATACTACTCTTCTACTAAAAGAACTCAGCAATAAAATGATGCCTGATGACATTCTGCTACACTCAGATCAGTAGGTGCTCAGCCATCATCAGAGAAGCTCTCTTGCAGCAGCGATGGCAACCAATGCAAAGACCCACAGCCAGACAATATACACAGAATGAGAGACTGAGAACACTCAGCCTTACATGGGATGTCTCCCTGCAGAAGGGGAGGCAGAAAGAGCCTAAGAGCCAGAGGGGATGGAGGGAGGACACCAAGAAAAAAGGGCTCTCTAAATCAACATGACACACACATAAATGCACAGAGACTGAGGTAGCCTGCACCAGACAGGGTCCTAGAGCTAAAAGGAAAAGTGGACACATGCCCCATCCCTAACCCAGAAGTTGTTTCCAATTGATAACCACTTGCAAATGAAAATGTAGTCTCATTCAAGGGAGTTTCCACGAGGAAACAAATACTCTTAAGGTAAGCTGATGCCCAGCAGGAGATGGTCAACAGAACAAACCCAACAGCTCTTCCAAGATTCCTTGTCTCTGAATGCAGTGTCAGGGCTTTGTCTTTTCATTTCCTTTTTCGTTTTTTATAAAATTTTGTCTTTTCCTGCTTTTAACTACAGGTCCTTTGTATATATATTATGGCTTCTGGTTTTATGGTTTTTTTTGTTTGTTTGTTTGTTTTTAAGAGGGGGGCATAGATTCCTGAGGGCAAAGAAGTGGGTCTCTGTCTCTATATCTGTTTCTTGGGCCTTTTCTTAGGCTCTTCTCCTTTTGTCCTATTTCAATGTGTTTTCTTTTGTTTTACCTTATATTTTATTTTATTATTATCCCTTAGATGCCTATTTGTTTTCTAATGATAAAAAGAAAGCAGTAGATCCAGATGGGAGAGGATGTGGGGAGGAACTGGGAGATGTAGAGGAAAAGGAACCGTAGTCAGGATATACTGTATATTTAAAAAAAAATCCATTTTCAATAAGAGAAAAAATATATTGCTTACCTATGATTAAATTTATGTCCAAAGGCAATCCAGTCCTTTTCAATTAATACCTACACAAAAAAGAATGTAAATATCCTGGAAGCTTCCGAGGGAAATATAAGAGAGCCATACACTGATAAAGGACTCAGTTACTGGGAGCCGAGGAACCCCACACGACAGAGTATGCGATCAGACAGGAGAGAGGGGGCTCACGGGCTTAGGAGTACCCGATGCTCTTCGGGGGACCCAGTTTCAGGCTCCAGCACTCATACAGCTGCTCACAACTGTATGTATGTAACTCCGGTTACACGTGCACATGGTGCACACATCCATACCTGCAGGCAGGCAAGACCTCTCACATGAAACAACAATAGATCAATCTTAAAAGAACCACGTTATCCAGAATGTACTTAGGAGGAGCCAAGTTGAAGGCCTTCCCTATGGAAACTACTCTACCCAGAGTCCTCCTCTGTGCCGGGACCGTGCATACGGCTTTACATGTCATTGCGCTTGTCTGACAGCCACGATTACCCATCATTTTAGAAAGAGGGAAGCTAATGCAAAGACAGATGACATACTCTCCAAAGACCATGGTCTCACGAAGCACTTCATGCCCTAGGTCTCTATTCCTCACATCATCTGTTAACCAACATGTAATGCTCTTTCCCTACAATATAAAATCCCTCCCTGCCAACAAAAAATAAAAGATGCTTTCTTATGCCTTATAATAAAGAATTCTAAAAACCATGGGTTTTAGGATTCGGCCCTGCTTAGAAATTAGGGCTACCATGAGTTTACTGTCTGAAATAGTGCAGACTTTTAAAAATGTTTAATCATAGGCACTCGGGAGGCAGAGGCAGGCGGATTTCTGTGAGTTCGAGGCCAGCCTGGTCTCCAAAGCGAGTTCCAGGAAAGGTGCAAAGCTACACAGAGAAACCCTGTCTCGAAAAACCAAAAAAAAAAAAAAAAAGTTTAATCATAGGCTGGAGTGGGTGTACAGCTCTTGCAGAAGACCTGTGTTCAGTCTCAATCCTCACTTCAAGCAGTTTACAATCATTTGTGACTCTAGCCCCAAGGGAATCCCATGCACACACATGCACATACATACACACCTTTATAAAAAAAAATCCTTAACAAAATAATATGGAATGATTTATTATTACTCCTTAGAAATACATGGATGGGCTGCAGTCTGACTTTGACAACTCTAAATGCATTCATATGTTTAATGGCTTAATGTGGAAAGATTCCTGCAGTATGTATCCAGGAAATCTTATATTCATCAGCTAAACAAAGGAATCTAGCATGCTCAGGAGAACACTGAGGCTGAAGCATATCTCCAATGTCTGAAGTTGAGGGTCAACAAGTAGCCTGCCTCTTGTGCCTTGTCCCAGGGTAACAGTTGACGAAACTCACTAGCAAAAAGGTTCAGTGATGCAGACAATTTTGTGGCGCTCCTGTCAGCCTGTCCCAAGCAGATTCAAGATCCACTGTGGCACTTTCTATCATATTGTGGTTCAAGAGGCAGGTACTAGATCACCTAGTCACCAGAAAGTCCCTGCAGTCATTTAAGGAATTCTACCAGCTCAGCTGTAACCTCACATCCCAGGCAATTGCAGCTACAGTCAAAGCCAAATTGTGATGCACACCCAAAAGGTTCCAGTGCTCAAAGATGTGTTCCTGATTCCAGCAAAAATGGAGAACACTGTCAAATTCAATATGCTATCCAGTGCTGTCAAAGACCATTTAAAAATAGACTTAGGAATAAATGCTGCTTTTTAATTTTTTTTGTTCTCCTGAGCACTATTTGTACATGCAGAAATAGATACAATGCAGAAATTTTTTTCCAAATATTTTTCCTCACGTTTTGTTACACAGTCATATACTGCCCCAACTTGAGATACTTGCAAGCAAGTTATATATAAAAATCACTAGTTTCTAAACTTCTAAATATATTTTATATTGTTCCTGAATTCGCATTCAGCATTGACCTAAACTAGTCTCAACACCCTCAAAAATTAATCTATTTCGATCCTGTTTCAGTTTCTCCCCTTTTATTAACCTTGCTGATCTACTAAGAGAATAATGCTGACTAGCAGGAAAAAAGTCACAAGATTCTAATAATGAAGGCTCCGCCTCGCTCAGGAAGGCGGTCACCACACTCACCATGAAGCCCTTCACAGTCCGGTAGTAAGGGTCCAGCAGCAGGCTTGCCACTGAGCACACCTGGGCCGTCCTGTCCCAGCCGTCAGAACAGTGGACAAGCACACTTGCCCCTTCCTCTGAAACTGCCTGAAACGGCAAAGGTCACAGTGACTCTTCGGTTTGGCTGGAGACTAACAGAACTAGAGTTAGCCCTTAGGCCCAACCTTCTTAGAACTAGCGGCCACAGCTTTTTTCCCCCTTCTCATTACGTACAAAAGCAACCAGTCAATTCTCCACAAATTAACAGGGGTACCGAGCACAAGTATGTGCACTATACGACACACTCTCACGGCATGTCCCCAACTCACCTGCAACCCAAGTTAAGCCTTACCGAAATTCTGGGGTTGCTATAGGCCTTTTCTAGAAAGGAAAGGTACGAAAAATCTAATTTATCAAACTAGGGCCAAGTAATATATCCAGGGGAAGGAAAGACTGTACCGGAAACTGCTAGGAAAGAATTCTATTTGCTGCTGTCTACATGCACGCATCTTTAGCTATTCTGGCAGAAAACATAAATTAGAAAATGTGAGAGGCAGGCGGATCTTTGTGAGTTCGAGGCCAGCCTGGTCTACAGAGCGAGATCCAGGAAAGGAGCAAAGCTACACAGAGAAACCCTGTCTCAAAAAAACCAAAACAACAAAACAAAACAAAACAAAAATAGAAAATGTGGTGATTATGTAACATCTGTCAGTAACTGAAATTACACTTTTATTTGTGTGTGTGTGTGTGTGTGTGTGTGTGTGTGTGTGTGTGTGTGTGTGTCTTCTGTAAGAGACTTGATTTGATCTTACTTACTACTGCATACCTAGCACGGTACCAGGTACTAAATAAGGATCTGTTGGGTAAATATCTAATAATGGATACACCATCAGGAAGGCATGGTTCTCTTTAGGCAGAAATCTAAGAGAAATTTATTTACAGAAAACACCCAATATCATAATAGGATTATTAAACATTTTACATAAAAACATTTTATATAAAAACATTTTACATATAAGTTCCAGGAGATCCTTCCAATGGCAGAATGGAATCCACCTGTTAGCTTTTGCTTAAGTCATGTCTGGAAAGCAGGATTTATTAGATGTAATCAAGCCCCTATCATTGAGGAGACTCCCATGAGTTGTACAGTCTGCTACAGAAAATTCTTTCCGGTATCTAGGATTAAATTAACAAAAGAGAGAATACCTGCAAATATTCTCACATTTGACCATTGTGATAAAACACAGTTAACTGGCCACTGCACTTTTTCACAACATCGTTTTCAGCACATGGAAGCCCGAAGCCTGCAACCCAGGCAGTGGGTAGAGGAGAGCCAATAGGAAGAGGACAGGCATGGTTTGAGGCTACACTAGCTTCGTATCAATCTCTCAACTTTTCCCCGTGCCTTCACAAACCTTTGCAATGAAGACCCCTGCATCCATGATGGCCTTGATGTGCCTTAGCCAGCCTGAGTTCTCTAGCCCCCACAGGAAGTCACTCATAGAGGGCGATTTAAGTTCACACACTGCAAGAAAAACCATGTTACAAAAGTGAAATTAAGGCAGTTGCTCATTCTACATGATCATATTTAATACTTTTTTGTCTTTAGTGGATATTGTCTAGCTAGTCAATAAATATCCAAGTTTATAAGATTAGATTCTATTTAATCACTTTAAATAAAACTTTATAAAAAATGTTTTCTCTCTGATCATGGGAGATACTGACTCTACTTACAAGAATCGCAGTATTAATGAAACTCATTGACTGTTGCCATTACAAAGTCCAGCACAGACCATCCATCCACTTACCCTTCTGGCAAAGGTATTAAAATTGCACAGCTAAGGAACATTGACTTAAGAATGCTATGGAAGAAAATCATCACAATGATGACTCTAGCAATTACTTCAATTAGAATGTTCCAACACCTCAATGCTTCAGACAGGGGTGTTAGAAGAACACAAAACAGAATAATCCCGAAAGTATTCCTCACATGGCCAGCAGCCTACCAAGTGAGAATGAAACCTGTTATACAAGGAACTGAGTTCTGTACCTCTGATCCCAGTTCTGTGCATCAGGCTATGGATTTCCCCTTTGCCTAAATGAAAAACTAGGATCCAGTGGTATCCATCTTTCTAGTCCAAAGCAGGTATGTGGGTACCTCTAAAGCATTATCAACAAGAAATGGTGATCTCAAGTACTCATCTTGTATTTAATGTAAGAAATAAAATGCCTTAAAGGCTAATGTTCTATGTCTCTCCAACACAACATCCCAAACATTTTGAGTGTACACAGCTATGAAAACCTTTGAAGTCTTAGAGATCAAGCAGGAAAATTAAATAATGATCTAGAGTTTCATTTGAGCCTAAGTGTATCCTAGGGTGCTCGTTCATGTAGTAAACACATAGAGAAAGCAGGGGGCTCTGTTTCCTTCTCCCAACTGTCAATAAGTGCATCATCTTAGAGTTGTTACTCAACCCACTAAGCCTTGGGTTCTTCATTCTTTTGAGACAATATTTAATTACATTTCCCCTTACCCTTTCCTCCCTTCAAACCCTCCCATATACTCCTGCCTACTCCGTTTGTATATTTTGTTTGTGTTCTGACAAGTAAACCTTCCCTGGAGAGCAGAGAGTGGAGCTAGCTACTAGTTAACCATAGAGGCCAGGCCATGGTGGCACACACCTTTAATCCCAGCACTTGGGAAGAGGAAGCAGAAAGATCAGGAGTTCAAGGCCACCCTGGGCTACACTGGATTGAACCAGTCTAAAAAAAAAGAGAAACAGAGCTGGGTGGTGGTGGTGGTGATGGTGGTGGTGATGGTGGTGGTGGTGGTGGTGGTGGTGGTGGTGGTGGTGGTGGTGGTGCATGCCCTTAATACCAGCACTAGGGAGGGGCAGACAGGAATATAAGGCAGGTGAAGCCAGGATCTCGCCATCCCCTCCCCATCTGGTCTGAGGATTTGTAGAGGTAAGAAGTCTCTGGCTGCTGCTCTGCTTCTCTGATCTTTCAGCTTCCACGCTCAATATCTGACTTATTGTTAAGACTAATTAGGATCATGCTTCACACTCCTCTTCAAATTCATATCTTTTCACTAATTGTTTTTTGCATTCTCTCTCTCTCTCTCTCTCTCTCTCTCTTTCTCTCTCTCTCTCTCTCTCTCTCTCACACACACACACACACACACACACACACACACACACACACGTATACCTAAGGATAACCTGTTGAGTCCAGTCACTGTTATCTGTATGCATGTTTTAGGGCTTACTGTGAAGCACTGAATAGCAATGGCAATGCTTTTCCCTGGGGAAAACCACACCTTCCAGCCCTAGCTTCCCACAGCTGCCTATAGTTCTTTATGTACAGCGGCCTTCGGGGCTTTCATTGCCCAGTTTTGGTGTCATCCTTGTTCTGCTCATGTTTGGGCAGTCATGTGGGTGAGACCTTATAGGTGTAGTTTCTAATGTTGCTAGGAGACAGAATCTCACAGCAAACTCCCTGATCCGCTGGCTCTTACAATCTTTCTGGCCCCTCTTCTACCTTATTCCTGAGCCTTAGGTGTGTGAGTGTTAAAACAAAGACATGCTTTCAAAGCTAAACTCACTCCCACAGTCACCTTTTAAGTCTTTGCAAGTACTGTGCATATGGGAGCACATGGAAACTGTTAAGAACCATATTTAGTTCAGCAGATGCTTCCTGCCAAGTATCAGATTTTCTGCCACACAAAAAACCATCAGCAGTTAAAGTCTAATTCACACAGAGATAATGAAGAAGGAAATAACACTGAGATTCCCAGTACAAACATTCATTAAGAAAGTTGTTTTATCAGAGCCTAGGGAGATGACTCAATAAGGAAATTCCCTGATGAACAAGGCGAAGGACCTGAGTTCAGATCACAAATCCTTAAATTAAAAGCTGGTTATGGTGGTGCATTTCTGTAACCTTGGTAACTCAGGGGAGAGGGATGAGCAGGAGGATTCTTGGAACTCACTGGCCAGCTATTCTAGCCAACTGGTGAGCTTGGGTTCAGTGAGAGACCTGTCTCGAAACAATAAAGTGAAGAGTACTCAGGGAAGATACCCAATATTGACATTTGAGCTCCAAACATGTACACACACTGCATGCAGATGCATCATGCACGTACACCCTCACACAACTACATGCATACACAAAAATAAAAATAAACAAATGAGCAACTGAACCATGAAAACACAAGGAGTAACCTTAAATGTGTGTAACTACATGAAAGAATCCACTGTGATAGAGCTTCCTATTCATTAGGAAAAGACAAAACTCTGGAGAAGACAAAAGGTAGGTGGTTTCCAGGGGTTAGGTCAGACAGGATGGCTCACCAGGGCACCAGCACTTTACGGACAGTAAAGCTACTCTGTATAAAGGTGGATACATGTTGCTAAACATTTAGACAAATACAGACAACAGTGAACCCAAATGGAAACTGGGCTTTAAGTGGTAACAATGTATCAGTGTAAGTACACAGACTGTAACAAATGTGTCTCCCGGTGAGGAATGTATCAGTGTAGGTACATAGATTGTAACAAATGTGTCACTTGGGGGGGGGGGAGGGAGGACACGACACTTTCTTAAAACCGTGGTATTAAAGCTGGGAGGCTATACATGTGGGGATGCTATAAATGTGAGCAAAATATACACATGGGGACGATATGCATATGGGAAATCTATACATGAGGCTGTGCATATTGAAGTCTGCTTGTGGGTGGCTATACATGCGCAGAGACTGCATAACGGGAGCTATGCATGTGGAGAGTTATGTGGGAGGTGTTATGCATGGGGGGGGGCTTTTCATGTGCCGGGCCTATGTATGGGGGATATGCATGCGAGGGCTACACACGAGGCTATACACATAGGTATAAGGAATATAGGGAACCTGTGTCTACTGCTTAGTTTTGCTGTGAACCTACAGGTAGTTAAAGAACAACAAAACAAACAACTAACTTTAAAGAGTGCTGAGCAGGCACCTCAATTGGCCACAGCTACTTTTTTTTTTTTTTTTTTTTTTTTTTTTTTTTTTCTGGTTTTTCGAGACAGGCTTTCTCTGTGTAGCTTTGCGCCTTTCCTGGGACTCACTTGGTAGTCCAGGCTGGCCTCGAACTCACAGAGATCCACCTGGCTCTGCCTCCCAAGTGCTGGGATTAAAGGCGTGTGCCACCACCGCCCAGCCAGCCGGCCACAGCTACTTCAAATCTCTCTTAGAGAAAGAAAATGTTCACTCAACCCAATGTTCTTCCCTCTATATTTCTTTATTAGTCTCAAATTTGTTTTTATCCGTTCTTTACTTGCAGAGAAGCTGTGAGCTTGCCTTGTTCCTTCTCTCTGCTTTCTCAAGGGTAAAATGAGGCTAACCGTCACCCTTGTGGAAAGGCCTAGGACCCTGCAGCTCCAGCTGGCCCGGCTTCCGGTTTCACAGGCCTCCACCAACTTCATCTGATTTCAGTCTTCAAAGCTACTAACCCTCGCCCACCTGTCTTCCACTGGCAGGTTTATGCTGCTGCTGTCGCTTTCTCTTCTCTGCTCCGATACTTTGGTAGTTTTGCCTTTTTATTTAAAACTGTTCCATGATCCCTTTAGTGGGGCACCAGGAGGAAGTGGGAAAGTATATTTTTAATTGGGATAGAAATAAGAGATTAAATTGTGCCAGTGTGGGATAGTAGCTTGATACCAAACTGCGTCACTAAATAAACAAAAATCTACTCATGCATCCAGGGTGGTGACTGAAAAGCCAGTGTCTAGCTGAACTGCACCAGGGAAATAAAATCTACCCTGGGATGTTGAAATGGTGGTTTAGTTCATCTACTGGAAAATTCAAACTCCCATTCCTCCACGCAGGGAAGCCTGCTGCTGAAATAAGACTGACTACACCAGGGGAGGAGCATCTGATGGAAACAAATCCAAACCAGCTCAGGAGCAAGCTTCCACAGTTCCGTGGAGTCCAGAAGCCACACCACTGCAGAGGAGCTTATAAGACAAGCTACAGAAGCATTGCCAATAAAAAAAGACAGGAAGATCACAGAGTAGCGTGGGGAACACAGACAGTGATCAACAGGATTCACATCTAAACTGGAGTCGGGGAAGGGAACAGAGCACAAACATCACTTTTCTCATGTTTAGATCCACTCTCCGGCGGCATGGGGAACGACCAGCTGTCCCCTGCCACTTTGGTCAATCACAGCAAGACTTCACACAGTCCTGTCTACATGGTTCCAGCACCCAGTTTCCCAAGATGTCCAGACAAAGTAAAGCAGGCAAAGGGGAGTCCCTTGCTGCAGAGTCCAAGGCACAGATGTAAGTGGTCTCTGCTGTCTCAACCTGATCTCACAGCCCTGTCCTCACCTGGCTTTCCTGCCCTGAACCTTCCATCCACTACAGGAAATGCAGCCTTCCTGAGCCTCTTCTGGAGCTCACCTCTTCTGTCTCCTCCAACATCCTCTCCACACTCAGCTCAACAACCAAGCCCCCCAACCTAACCACTGCCACCGGTTGGTTGTCCGTCTTCCAGGATCGAACACACCAGAGCTTCGTGGAGTGAATCATGCAAACAGACACTGAGAAGAATGGAAAAACCCTGGGGAATATATTAGTATTAGAGAGTTATTAGCCTGAGCCCGAGTGACACTGCAGAATAGCAAAGGTGATGTGCATGCTGGGTAAGGAGCAGTGGGGAGAGGGCAGCAGGGACTCTAAGAAGGGGAAGGAGGACGCACAAAAGCGCAGTCCTCCCCTTCGGAGTCCTCCCAAGAGACCCCATGTGAAGAATATAGTAGCATCTCAGAAACCAAATTAGCATGGCCTGGAATTACAAGGAAATCTAGTGCCCTAGGAAGGAGTGAAAGGAGGCATGACAGAGACAGAAATCTGCAACTTTGTTGCTCTTTTGTTATAAACACAGAACTGCTTAGAATTCTACAAATCTTTGTCCAAGTGAGAATTGTATTGAAAGTCAAAATGTAAGGTCCCTTTTAACCACTTCCAGCTCCAGGCCAGGCCTCCACTGTAGAAAGTGCTCAAGGTTGGACCCGGCCTTCACCCCCTCCACCCAGGGATTTCCTTTGCACTGGTCTAGTTTTGTAGCTGCAATCAAATACCCCAAATAACCGAGGCAGGCTACTCTGTAAGAGAGGTTGGTTTTGGCAGGCCAGTCTGATCCGAGCATAGGGCTGGCTTCTGGTGTGGCCCCGCTGGCAGGGTTCTGGTGTGGCCCCGCTGGCAAGGTTCTGGTACTCAATGGTTAGAGTAAGAGACAGCACATGTACCTGCGTATTCTCTGGCCTCTCACACTTCCCATGAAGCCAGCAGTAACACTGTCCCTGAGCTGCACCCTTATTCAACCCTCACCACCCCCAAAGTCTTCCCCTCTCTAAGGCTAGCTTCTCACCTCTTCTGTTTTCAATTTCAAAAGAGCTTATTAAGCATATAGCAAGCAGGAACAAATAAAGCCACGAGCAGCAGCTAGGTGGTAAGACATCAGACATCATCCAGCAGGAACTACTGAGGAAGCACCCCTCTCCCCCCCAGAAGTCAACCAGAAGCTCTGATGAACCAAGGGAAGCCAAGGCAGAATGTCTCTGCCCTGACTCCCCATTGTCTTAAGACCTCACAATAGGGGCTGGATGTTTTTAAAAGTATGAACCCTTGAGGGACACTCAACTCTTCCGGCTTTCTTTGTATAACTTAATTGGGATAATTCATCTACGTTCAGTTAATGTGTCCAACAGGTTTTTAGCACATGTTGTGCATCTGAAACTCAGATCAATCCCAGGAACACTTACATCACTTCCAAACACTCATCGTGTCTGGCAGGCAATCTCAGTGCTGTGTTCCGTAGCCCCAGGCAGCCACGATCTATTTTCTGTCTCTCTAGACTGATAGATTTCAGGCATTTCACACACCACAAGTTGAATCAGACAACATATGTCATGTCATAACTGACTTCTTTCATTTAGCAGTCCCACCACTGTGTCCTTATTTCAACCCCTTTAAAAGCACATTTAAACAAATCTATTCAACGGGTGGACACTTGGGTCGCTTCCTACTTCTCTGTTATTTTGAATAATGCTGCCGTGTATGTTCATGCACAAGCCTTTCGTGAACATACATTTTTAGTTTTCTTAGATTCCACCTAGGAGTTGAATCTCTGGATCACAGGATAAATCTATTTTCCATCAGTTGAGGAGCAGAAAGAATTTTTCTCATAGAAACTGCAGCATGCTGCATTCCCACCAGCAGCTAAGAAGGCTTGATTCCTCTGCATCCTTCCCAGTAAGCTATTTCATGTCTGTGATCATAGCCTCTCTTCTGGATGGAAAACTGGACCTCACTACGTGTGGTTTTGAGTCTTCTCCCAAGTTAAATTACATCTAAATTTAAGCAAATATCTGCTTCATTATTTATAATTGCAAAGTCTTAGATTTGTGTTTTATGTGAACTAAACCATCAGGCATGCTTGTGTTCAAACTCGAGTTCTGCCCTGCCTAACTCTGTGGCCAAACTTGGCCATGTGAAATGTAAAAGGAGAAAAATGCACTTTCCTCAAATAACTGCTGTAAAGATAACACAAGGTAATGCATGTAGTATGTCGGCCTAGTGAAGACTCTCCAAGAAGTCAAAAGACAAAGTCATCACTGACAGGAAGATCTCACAAACTAGTGTTCTGACGAACAAACCTGTAGGTAGTCTTTGCCACCACAGCATGGCTCCATGGGTGAGCTTTGGCAGAAACACTAACAACCATGGGGAAACTGCAAGGCCAGATGCTCTTCTAAGTACCTTCCAGCCGTGAGCTTTCCCGTTCTTACACCAATCACCGTGGGGAAGGTGCTATTTAGTCTCCCATGTTAAGTGTGGAAGGCAATGCAAAGAAGGGAAGCACTTGGTCCACACTCTACCAGTTGAGATGGTACAAGAGGCCGGACAGAGCGGCTAAGACCACAGGTCTTCATTGCCTCTCAATTCCAGATGTCTCATAGTTCTCCTAAGGATCACATGTCTCAAACTCTGCTTTGAGGTACTGCCCCCCACTTCTGCCATGATTCCACCCCCATTGCCTGACACACTGATCACTAGAATGGCACTGAAGACCCATTTCTAAGCCCACACTCTTATTACCACCTGAATTTGACAATAAGGCCAGCGATACACACTAGTGTGCTAGTCCAACTGGAGAGCCACATCCGGAAGACAGAACCTACATCTTCATTTCTCACCCATCTAATCAAAATGGATCAAAGACTTCAACATAATGCCCGAGATACCCAGCATTATGTTCGTGGAGGAAGAAGTTGGGGATATGCTTCAACTTACAGGCACAGAAGGAGACTTTCTGAAGAAGACCCCAGTAGCATGAGCATTAAGATAAACAACTGATAAACGGGACCATGAAACTAAAAATACCCTGCCCAACAGCAGAGAACACCATCATTCAGGCAGAGAGGGAGCCTAGAAAGTGGGGAAAAACCCTTGCCAGCTATAAATCTAGAAGTGGGTTAATTATTGCTCAGCCCTTGTCAGAGAAGCTTCTTGATGTAGTATATGGTAATTAAGAGTATAAGATACTTGGAATGCTCAGCCTGGAATGAAACATCTATCACACACACACACACACACACACACACACACACACACACGCACACGCACACGCACACGCACACATGCACACACACACACATGCACACACACTCATCCTCTAAGGCCCAGGGACTATCACAGAAAAGACTGCAAGAACCACTGGCAATGGATAGATGACTAGAACCAAACTGTTTTCCAGACCAACAGGGCAGCAGCAGCACATATGAACTCACAGAATGCACAAGACCTGCCCAGACTCAAGCCTGACAAATCCCAGCGTGGATGAGGCAGTCAGGCACAAAGTCCCACACCGAGCTGAGGTGCTATTGGCAGTGAGTGATGCTGGGAAAAAAAGGACATCAGCTTTCTTAAGGCTATGGCCCCTGAAAGGTCAGTAAATAACACTACATCCACACACGTAACTGCCATCACTAAGTGGACTCATTGGTTTTTAACAAAAAATTAACACATGAAATTAGGAGGGAATAGTATGGTGGTGATAAAGCAGAAATTAGAGAGAAGGGAATGGATGACGGTCTTGATTCAAACATATTATATGCATGTATTAAAATCTCAAGCAATAAAAAATATTAATCCATACTTTTAAAATTATTTTTAGAATTTAACCACCAGAAAGCTTAAAATTACACATACTGCTCACAGCTGTGACTTGCATTAGGTTGCTCAGGGAAATTTAGTTGGACATACATACCTTTAAAATAAATTGAAAAAGAAAACTGCATAAGTAAATTGTAAAAGTATGCACTCCCTTACACACCCTGAGTCATTCATCTTGATGCAACTTAAGGAATGGGAAGAAGAGATTTTTCTGCCGCACAGTGGGGAAAATTCACTTAGAAAGGGTGTTTGGAAGAAAGCCGGCTTAGGAAACGGGACACGGAAAAACTGACGCTCTAATGACTCCCGGGAAGCAGTGCAGCCACAGTACACCGCAGAGAGCTTCCCGCGCTCAGAGAACACTATCATGAGTAGACAGTGGAAGCTGATGCAGAGGCCACGCGCCAGGCCCTAGCTGCCACTAAGCAAAGCGTGGCCTGACGTATTCAATGGCCCTCCGCCTGGCAGGCTCACCTCCGCCTGTGCACACTACCCAAGCAGCAAGAAGTGAGGCGGATTCTAGCTCCCTCCCTGAATGCCTGCTGCTTCTAACACCCAACCTCAGGCCATGACCCAAGGTGTTCAACTTAATCCTACAATGCACACACTGCAAAGAGGGAGTCATCAGACTCGGGCGATTCCATCCAGTCTTCCCTGGAAAACATTGTCTTGTTTCACCCCAGAAGCCAGTGCTCAGGTTGGCACTGTAGGGCAGTGGGGTTGGCTAGCACACATATTTATTTCAGAAAATTTAGCAGGCCCAAAGGCTAGCCTGGTATTCGAAATGTGTCGCTTAGGTGAGAAGAAAGGGTCCTGTTTACCCGCTCTTCCCACAGGGTGCAGAAATGACAGTCAGCTGAATGCTAACATCACCAGGCTCCGTAGCCTGGAGATGGCCTGCTCTGACAGTGAGAAAAGGACAAGCGGCAGGGGAGGGGCGGGCTTCTGCCGTGTCAGCCCCTTCCCTCCACACTAAGAAGAGCTCTTGTGTAACCATTCTGCTTTCAGCAACACAGAAACTGCACACGCTGGGGAAAATCATCTCGCCAGGACTTCGGGCGAGGTGACGGCTGAGAGGGAGCTTTTCCCTAATGGCCAGTGGCCACATTCAAAGCAAACAGCTCTGTGGATGATTAACGCACACGACAGATGGAGCTACGCGGAAAACAATCAGTGCCTGGGCTTTTAAATACGAAGCTGTTGTGTTTGTTTGGATAAACTCAGGATAAGGCAGAGATACTGATTTGTTCACTCCTGTTGCCAAACCCGAACCAATATTTACAAACCATTTTGCTGAGCAAAGTGCATGTCGGCTGACATCAGAAGCGTATGCCACAAAGTGCAGAGAACTGAACTTGCCAGCCTGGAGCTAGTCACACTGTGTGTATATAACTGGGCATTTCTATTGTATAAACGTACAAAACACTGTAAAAAACGAAAAGCCAACATAAGATGTGTTGTTTTAGAACTCAAGAAATATGAAAGTTCCTCAGAAGAAAGGCAGCCCTCCTTGGTCTTCCCAGCACACTTCCTGAACCATTTACTTTTTCCTGTGCAAATGTTGGGGACACAAAAAGGAACAGGGGGTTGGCCTTTCCCACACTCCCTAGTACCCAAAGCAGTCGCGAGCATGTTCTTTCCGAGTGCGGCATCGTGAAGCATGCCCAGGTGCTGCTGATGTTGGCCTTATCGCTTTTCCTTTTGCAGTCGAGAAGCCAGGGCCCCTCAGACAGTCCTCCGAGAACCAGCATATACTCCTCTCCCTGCACGGGCCAGTGCAGGAGGAGCTGCCATTGACGGACGTGAGTGGAGGCTGCGGAAGGGACATGCCGGTCAAGTGAGCTCTGTCATCTCCCTCTTTTTTTTTTATTACATCAGAATAAACTTCTGATGTAATAATTCAACAACAAATGCCTCCTCAACCTCACTAGCCACACAGGCCATTTATAGAGAATTTTTCACCAGCTGGAGAGATCCTCCATCAAATACCAACCAGACTAAAGACTATTCTTCAAAACATTCCCACTTTTCTTCAAGACAGTACTGTCTGTAATCTCTATACAATATTATCTTTTCTTTTGAATAGCCTTGTTTTCCTTAAGAATGTAATATTAAATGATACAGTGCAGTCAAAGGTCAATTCTGTGTGTCTGTTAGCACTGCTTGAGCTACCAGCATAGGAAAGTGCCCATTCATGTGTATATGCAGATAACAACCGTGCGCATGCAAATGCAAATGTGTATCACACAAACACATGCCAGAATATTAAACACTGATGTAATACAAATCTTAAAAGGTCTTATTAAATGATAAGGAACTGGTGGCAGGATTTAAAGGATGATAAAGTCTAAGGAGGCAGCTTTCAAAGCAAGTGGAAACTCAGTGCCAGCTATTAGGATAAATTCTGAAAGATCAGAGAAGCAGAACAAGCCACAGCCAACCTCACCTTGCCAACTTCTCAGCTGATCCTGTTTCCTCAAACTGGAAGCCTCTGTGTCCTCATCCAAATGGATCTCAGCTGAACTGCTGCTAAAAGCCTAAAAGCTTAAAAAGCCTCTAGTTCCTGGTCCTCACACCTTATATACCTTTCTGCTTCCTGACATCACTTTTTGGGATTAAAGGCGTGTGTCACCATGCCTGGCTGTTTCCAGTGTGGCTTAAACTCACAGAGATCTGGATGGATCTCTGACTCCCAAGTTACAGGATGAAAGGTGTGTGTGCCACCATTTTCTGGCCTCTATGTCTATCTAGTGACTGTTCCATTCTCTGACCCTAGATAAGTTTATTAGGGTGCACAATATATTGGGGAACAAAATATCACCACACACTGACCCGAAGAAACCCAGACGGCAGGTTCCCACAAGGGATGCCCAGTAGCTCTTCTTAGCTTCCACAGTGAGTTTTGTATATGAAGACAAGTTCACAGACCAGAACGTGTAATGTAATCTACACTACACCTCACAGTCACCGTACAAACTGGGCCAGCACGAACAGGAACTGGTGGTAGGATTTAAAGGATGATAAAGTCTAAGGAGGCAGCTTTCAAAGCAAGTGGAAACAGAAGTTGGGACTAGGAGTGGGCTCTGGCACAAAACATGCTTAGAACCCCTGAACCATAGAAAATGTGAGATAATGAGTATTGCTAAACAGGTATGTAAAGACAACCATAACCATGGCACATGCTTTGTCGATACAGAGGGGCAAGACCACCACTCACCATCCTCCTGCACTAATTCAGCAATCATTTCTGAATTCCTCCTCACCTTCTTTACACACAGGACTCACTGTACCGTGAGAGTAGGTGTGCAGTTTAACAAACTGAAGGCTTTACTTATTTTTCCTACATTTTCTATCAAGAATGTGGGAATAAATATGTCATTAGTTTACTGCTGTTGTCCCCGTACCTGGCTTCCCAAGTTCTACCAGTGTAAGTGAAACACTGCTATCAGTGTGGGCATGTTCACAGCCATATTCTGGATTAGGCCAGAGAGGAGGAATTCTGATAAGAAATTATGTATCTCTAAGCAAAGCGTACTCCCTCCCTCTCTAGGTCAATTAAATGACAGAAATACTCAAAGCACCGATTTTATCACCTTCTTTGTAGTGTTGATGTTTCATTTTTTTTTTAAAGCTGAGAGATGATTCTTTGCAACTTATCAGAGCAAATTTAAGTATTTTTATGACTTTTTCAACTTAGTTTTATCTTCAACTGTCTGACCTCTAAGATGATCACTCTATTTATATAGCACAGATGTCATGCGTCACAGAACACTGATATGAAAACCAACCACAATCATTTAAATGAAAATACTTGCCTGACTGTGATCCCAGCACCCAGAAGGCAGAAGTATAAGGATATCTAGTTTGAGGCCTGGGCTACATAGTAAGACCTTATTTCCAACAAAAAGGAAGGAAGGAGAGAAGGAGGAAGGAAGACAGGAAGGAGGGAGAGGAGAAAGGGAGGAGATGAAGGGGGAAGCAGAGGAGGAACACCACCCCAGCACCCCAGCACCAGCCTGACATTTTATTTAAGTGACTAGGTGGTCCAGATACAGAACAGCCAGCAGTACAAGATTTGTGTGGAATGTCATGATTAGAACTGACAGGAAGGGAGGGAGGGGGAAGCTCTAGGCAATATCCGAAAGATGGCACATTGGTCATAAAAAGAAGAACTGCCCCTGCCACATCTTTCCCCAGAGCCCTGGCTTGAGGACAAACTACACAGAGGGTTCAGGCTGTTGCGCCACCTCACCAAGCTGTGACACTGAACACTTCTGTGTGCATTTCGTGCTTCCGTACTTGTACAAAAGGTGGATGGCCTTTTCAACACCGAACCAAGGGTGTGAGCAAGACAAGCTCCACTGCTCAAGAGGGCAGGCTCACAAAGAGACCACTCTAGACTCCAGCATCCATTCTTACAGCAAAGAAAACCCAGCGCTCCTCTATTCTTTGAGAAGAAAGCAAGTATCTGTGTAAGAAGAGGAACTACTATGAACAACAATTAGGTTACAAAATTGCTAGGCACCAGAAACATTCATCTACTTGGTAGGGAGGGAGAAAACAGTTTGATCTCCAACCTAAATTAAAGTTTAAGTTGACTTAAATTGACCTCAATGAAAGGACCTATAGAGGATGTGAATTCCATCCTAAATTTCTGTTTCTGATAAAATATTCTGGGGCTCCTATTTATAGAAAGAACTTCCCCAGAACACAAGTAATTCCACCTTCCATTTCATATTCTCTTCTGATAATATCGAAAACCATGGTTTAGCAAATCTGAAGAAAATAAGAGTCAAGAAGGGACTCCATTAGCTGCCTCCCAGCCTGTGATGCCAAGGACCCCTGTCTGAAGCAGAAACCCCTGGGAAGGTGGGTCTCACTGTATCGATGAGACTCCAGCAGTAGTTTATAATTTACTCAGGAAAAGCAAGTAGTCAAACATTGGTCAAGACCCCTGAAAGGTATCCAGAAAGCTGTCCTTGCTTACAATGCCACACAGCCCGAGGATTATGCGGCAGCACCATGGTCCCTTGTGAAACAGAGCTGCCCTCCCGAACTCAGTCAGTTTGCTTGTCCTTTAGGAAAAGCAGTGAAACAGGCCAGAGGACAAGGGTTGAAAAACCAAACACACGGCAATTTAGAAACCAAAGTCAGAGGCCTATGGTACAAATACTCCTAGGAGCAACTCACTGTGCAAAGAAAGTTTACGACCTCGAACATTTGAAACTGCTGAATGCAAATTATAAAGTGTGCCAATGTACAATTTTCCTAGTGACTGCAACAATGGTGAACACTTCTCACACTAAAGAGTGTCTTCTCAACAACAGTGTCAGGCTAGCCCATTTTTCTTCTACAGGCAAAGCTCTATTGATAGCAAGGACAAAATGAAAGAGTCTAGATGCTTAAGTAACTCAAATACTCACACCAAGATGGTCAGACCTGCGACCTCAGAGACAGACTGTCAAAATATGACGCCCATAGGAGCTATGTGCTGTTCTTGTTTTAGATGCAGGCATCGGCTTCTAATTATTTAATTGCTCATTTATTTACCCCAGTGCTGAGAACTGAACCCAAGGCCTTACACTACTGAGCTAGACCGACAGCTTTCAGTCAAATTTTCAAGTGTTACAGCCAGGGGTACCAAACTGTCCTGTAGAAGAAAACTGGGTAAGTTATTCATTGAATCCTTCCACTCCCCTGCAGGCAGTCACAATGACTAAGGTCAACTGGGGGGTCCAGGAGAGGGAGACTAGGTCCCCATGACACTTCCTCCAGTGCCTCATTAGGTCCTTGCCACACCGTGCTGTCCTGATGGAACGGAGGACCGAGTAAGTCACGGGGTGCGGATGTGCATCCCCCAAAGCCATTCAGCCCCTCGGTCCCTCTTCACCCCAGACCCCACAGCCGCTCCCGAGACGGCCAGCCTCCCTAGCACTCCACCACTGCTCCACACTCTCCTCAGAGGTGCTCCAGCGTTCAGAGGCAAGGCACGGCTCTGTGGCTTGGGCATTTTCCTCTTTTTCAGTGGCCTCTGGAGGTCGCAGGATGCCTTCACCGGACCTCATGATCAGGAAGAGCATAAGCAGTCATGAAGCAAGTCTTGCATGAAGTGCAGACTTTCTGCTCATGAGCACACTGACATAAGAGGAATTCTCCCACATCATACGACCCATCCTTTTGTTTCCTCTCCACATGGACATGTAAGTCTTTGTGTGTCCTCACAGTGCTCACTGCTCTGTTAGGATGGGGGTGACATGTGCATGTGTGCTGTGGCAGCTCCTGGCACTCAGAAATGAGGCTCAAGAACTCCAACATCCTTCCAACAGGCACTCAGGAACAGTGGGCTAGTGCTTTAAAGGTAGGGCTGCTTTCTTTCCAAATGTCCGTGAATGAATAAATGGGAGGGAGGTTGACAATGCAGAGTCCTGGCTGCTAACTGCCACATAAAACCACCTGATGAAATGAGAAGGCTGTTACATGTTTAAAGAGTCACTGCAACATGATTATTCTCTCAACTGCAAATATTCTCCCAACTTACACGCATTTAACAGTATCATTAGAAAAACATTAAAGGACTATCTTATTCCATTTTGGCATCAAAATACTTAAGTATTCTTTTACTGCTGTGCATAACAAAATGGTTTACCTTCCAGCATTTTCTGAAGACTGTTCCTCATGACATGGATGTTCTCTATCCCGATAAACTGAAACTTGATATTGGAATAATTGTCTTCGTTCTCATAGCCTTTCCCTGCGGCACGATTGGCCATTGCATTAAGCTGCAGTGGTCAGCAAAACAAAATAGTCATCAATTACATTCAGGGCATGGAACAACCAACACATTGCTTGGACACGTATAAAAACATTGCAAAGATGTGAAGACACATAATGTGGTCTAAATCCCTGGAACACTGTACTGAGCTCTCATAGCTGAAGCACAAAGGCTGAGCTATGGTCAACGGCACTCATGTGCTGGTCTGGGTGACGTTTTCTTAGCTGGGAAGTAGTCTGTAAGTCGTCCTGGAGATGCCTCTGCCAGTTCTGACACCAGTGCTGACCTGATAGAGAAGTCTGTGGCAGAGCCAATTCAACACCATACATCAGAACTTGCCGACTGGCAGAAGACTATCCAGAGACATCTATCGATACAAGGCTCTGTAAGTTAACTTATCTGCCAGAACCGTAACACCAACAAATACGTCGTCAGGTAGGGCTGCTCCTTCTAATTTGCCCAACTGAACCTTCAGCAGGAATCCGACAGACTGAAGAGAGAACGCTGACAGTCAGGCTTCACGGCCGCTTCTTCCACTTGCCTTCTCCCATTCTCGATGTCTAATGGAGGGCTTTTCTCACTTTCGTAACCATAATTTGTAGATAAGACATTGGAAGTTCAGTGTAAAGTGGGTTCGGTGCTAATGGACTCGGAAGAAACTGATTAAGGCCCAAACTACTCTAACCCTGTGCAGTACAATCGAGCAGACAAGGCCTGCCCTAGGTGGGAAACACGGACTTCTCACGGGGATGTAAGGCTGGGGATGCTCCTCTCTTGCAGTTTGACTGAGCAAGCTGTCACTGATGGAGAACAGCGCTCACTGACCGTTCTCTTCTTAGGGAACTAGCCAGATGGGGGTGGGAAGATCTGCTTTGGAGAGTGCAGCACAAAGCAGTACTTGCAATAGTTAAGTTTAAAAAGCTAAGTTAAGTTATAAAATACTTTGCCCCAGATCTTCTAGTTCTGAAAACCTTACAAGATGAAAGGTCCCAGCACATATAGATGAAGAATGTCTGCCACAATATTTTTATAAACATGAAAGCTGCGAGCCTGTAAGTATCTCATCAGAGTGGTAACTGGATAAACCATGGCACATCCACGCCCTGGAACACAACCAGGCACCAAAGACATGGGCCCCAACCTATCCCCCCCTTTTCTCTCTCACATATCACCCATCTACATGTACATATGTGTCAGCTGAAGCGTGTTCATGCAACCGCCCACTGTTAATAAACTTGCTGAAATATTTATTTACATCCATTAAGAAGAATTAAAATTATTGATGACTATGCCAATTTGGTAACAATTTCAGCAGAAGAAGAGCTGGCAGATTGCAGGGGAATACTATCAACATTACTTCAGATACTCTTGTAGCCTTTCACTGTTTCAGGAAGCATATATTAAGTTTGGATCATGGGTCACAGAAAGGAGGCCATCAGGAAGGAAACACAACACAGCTGAGAGCAAGCCCCTGCCACGGGAACGCCTGCTTCAAGAGCAAGCCGGATTCCGCTCCTCAGCTCAGCTCCTCTGTCATCCGTGGGGACTGTCGGCTCTTCAGAAGACTGACCCCAGGCTACAGAAGCAGGCCACCAGTCCTTAGAGCACAGGCTTTAGCCTCAACCAAGAAAAGCTTTAATAATATATCTTAAGGATGTATGTTCATCCTTTAAAAGGTTCTAATATCTTAAGGGACATTTTTTTCTTCCAGGAATTACACATAGATGTTATTCGCATGGAACTATGTACTAAAAACATAAACTCGCCACTTTATGAAATTATTTTCAGGGCTGTTGGCTAAACCTTTGTAATGAGCTTCATAAAATGCAACAAATTAACAGGATCCATACAAGAAGCTTTATGTTACACGAACTATGCTTATAATTCTGCATCTGAATTCAAGTCAAGCCTTCTCACCACATACTCCCATCCTCTTCTAAACATGTGTAACATGTAACAAGCAAAATACTGTTACTACTGCAGTTGTTACATAGACAACATATGCTCACACTTTAAAATAAGTAAGAGGACTGACTGGCAGTTTTTCTTAAAAACACACAGGAGAAAGCTTCTTGAAAGTCAGTGTGTACTTCACATACTGGACAGAAGGTGGCGATATTTAATCTAGCATACTAACAATTTCTTCAGGAGCTCTGGTAAAAGCTGAACTCTCAAAGCAGAAACACAATTTTAGAAATAATAAATATCCAAAAAGTTACTCCAGGATAGATAGATGATTGACAGGCGGGTAGGTAGGTAGGCAGGCAGACAGACAGACAGACAGATATAACAGACAGACAGAATATGCTTTACATCAACAAATCACAATTAGCAGGTCTAATGTGGCTCCTTTGGCTGCGAACTACAATTCATAATTAAGTAAAAAGCTATTGCCAGGCAGTGGTGGCACCAGCATTTCCGGGGCAGACATACCCACAGAAGACACAAGAAGTCACTGGCTGGGATAAAGAGATGCACGTGAAGTTGTTCGTGCTGCCTTAAGCACGTAACTGAATATGGAAGAGAGAGCACATGGTACCAGTGCCCAAAGTAGCAGATCATTCCACCAGGCCTCAGAGGGGCCATGGCTCGCAGGACTGGTAAGAGCTGGAGGCTGGACTGTGTAGGGGCGGGAATCTGGAGCAACCCTGCCAGGTGAAAACAGTAAGAGCTGGGGTTCACTGCGGAGGATGGAGAGGCTGTCTGCATGAAGCTGTAAAGGAAACGGAGGCAGAGGCCCACGAGGGACTCAAAGCATGTAGGGTCCTCTACAGACAGCCTCAGTAAGGAATTTAAACTGTGGTGGTGAGCAGTGGCTGAGTCATTTTGAGTGTCTTTAATGGAAAAACAGAAATGGATTTAGAGTTGGCAACAGAGAGGGTCCACCACATGGGAGCAGCATGCCAAGCGGTGGGTATTCAAAACCCCAGCGGTGAGCCAGGCCTGGTGGCACAGGCCTGTATTCCCAGCTTCTGCAGGCTGAGCCAGGGCCAACAGTGCATGTCAGGGACAGCTTGGCAACTCAGTAAGACCCAGCCCCCAAACAGAAGGTGAACAGAGACTGAGGAAGGAGCTCAATAGCAAAGCACCTGCCCTCGTATGAAGTTCTAGGTTCAACCCCAGCACTGAAAAAGAAAAAAAAAAATCAGCAGTGAAGAAGTGGAGAGAGAGGAGCGTCATCAGTTACAGACACATCTCTACACCACACTTATGGCTGCCACACTCTACACACGGAGACCTGATGACTGGCTGGCCAACTGGACACATGACTACATAAAAGAATGAGCTAAGAGGTGATCAAGCCAAAACCACACAGAAACAGAATCAGGTCCTGTACCGCCCCGTGAATCACACCCATGAATAACCAGTGAGTGCTGGTCTTGAGACCAAGCTGAAGGAAGGCCTGGTCCCTATCCTATCCTAGTCTGAGTCTAGGATGACACCAATTAGATTTTATGCCTGAATCATAAAATGTATGAGGCCTGGCCTGATGGTGTGGAACAGGAAACCAGTGAAGATGACTTTAGCAGGAGAACGGGGCCACAGCCTGACACAGGCTGTCAGAGGATGGTGCTTTCCCCTCCTCGTCTTGCTATGACCCACTACCTTTAACTGTGGCACACTCAGGGAAACACTAGGTGGTTTTAGTGCCTACAAGTCCTATCTACAAATCAGCTTATCCAGTTCTCCCCCTCACCATCTAGAGACGTCTTGTGCATATTGAAGAGTACCAGGATTATATTCAAGTAGGAATCTTGATTCAGGTTCATTTAAATTTCCAACCCACAAACAACGCAAAGTGGTCTCTTTCCCGATCTATAGGCAATGTGGACTGATGGATGCTCTGCTCCAGGACTCTCCCCTCCTGTGCTCTCTACCAGGCCCATCTTTTCTGTATAGTCAGTAGGAGGGGCTACATGGAAAGAAGGCTTTGGATACATAGCTCTTTGTAAAGCCTGAGTGGTTAACAGTGCTTCTCTGATTGGTACTAACTGACCGCCTCTGCCTTCTATTAGCATAGGTATCCAAAGGGCGCCTTTCCAAAGACACACAGACACACGTGTAGGCTCCTAGGGTAGGAAGCGCCATTTCACTCACGTGGGAGATCCACTATGGCACGAGCCCATTCCAGCAGCCTTACCAGCACACTTGCCCATCACCCCTCACTGGGGACCTTCAGTGTAGATAAGCCATCTTGGCCAGGTTTTATCAAGTTTGTTCAGGTCCAACCTAAGCCAAAGGATATTTCTCCACCCTTGCACTGACAAAGAACAGGAGAGAAGACTGTCCCCAACCTGCCATGAAATACAACGCCTCTCTCCCATCCTCCCATTCCCCTTCATCAGTTAATGACCACCTGCAAGGTGGATGCATATTATGACCATGAAATAGGGTCCAACCTGTCAGGCACCCCTAATCTCCATAGCTGTGTCTTGAAGATGCCACCTGCATGGGGCCCAGTGAACAGACACTACCCATTACCAGAGAGAGAGAGAGAGAAATACCCCATGACTTCCTCTTACACAATAAAATAGCCACTGCTGCAGTGACCTTAAGGCCATAACCACAATGCAATCTTTGGAGCCGGAGCATGACACCGGGCCAGTCTCAACCTCACCCCTGCCTTCAGGACTCACACTTCCTCCATAGCTGGTAGGCATGCAGTGCACAGGTCCCTCAACCTCACCCCTGCCTTCAGGACTCACACTTCCTCCATAGCTGGTAGGCATGCAGTGCACAGGTCCGACCCTTCCTGCTCCTTCGGCCTTGAAATGATTGGGGCTGAGCTTGGGGCTGGCTCTGAAGCTGTGTCTCGGGCTCCACTGGGTGTACGATCAACTGAGGTGGCAACCCTCTCCAGAGTCCTGTATGGAGACATAGTCCCCTAGAGATGTTTTTGATAACTAGAACAACACTGGCTTTGGAGTCTGATGAGCCTGTATTTGACTCAACGTGGCCTCAGCCCTCAACTGTGTGATCTTGGTGAATGGCTTAACCTCTTTAAAGCTAAGCTATTACCAAGGAAAAGAAAAGAAGTTTGCTAATCTGCAGGGTTCTTACAAGAATTAAATAAGAAAGCACTCGACATTGTTTGAAAGCTCATCAAAATCTGATAAATTTTGAAATCAGAACATCTGATGAAGCCATGGGCAAGGTTGAGATATGGTAGAAACACTCCTTGTTTTGGATCTCAACAAATACTCTTCTGCCACATTTCCACAGTTTTTAATGCACCAATCTCTAGCAGCAGCATGTGACCCCAAGGAGACTCTCGGCAATACATCCTTGAGGATGTCACGGCCTCTGCTGCCCATCCCTCTCACATCAGTGAGCAGTTCAGAAGGCTTTCATCTGAGTGGGTGGCTTGGGAAGCTCTTGTGTGGATTTAGCCTGGCTCAAAGGCCACAGATCGGGATCCCCTGAGCTGCCTCCTAAGCCTTTCTTCTTTTTAATTATACTAGGGAGTACGTCTGGGTGCACGGGCAAGGACTGAGGAAAACTTGCAGGTCACCATGCATCCTTCCATGGCAAACATCCATTTACTTCCCTGGCTACCTAGGAAGCCTAACACACTCGGGGTGGGGGTGGGGACCAAACAACATGGTCATGGTCCTTAAAACAAAACAAAACAAAACAAAAAAAAAAAAAAAAGGAAGAAAGCAAGCTGGAAGCAAGCAGTTTAAAAACCATGTAAGTGAGCCTGGATAAATATGGGAAGAAGGTACCTAACGTTATTTAATGGACGGGAGCCAAACTCCTTATCACTTAGAGTAAACAAAGTTGAGTACTAAATATACCCTTCAAATCAAATCCTGAGGATTAATTGGCTTTAAATATGGACGAGGCCTGGCCTTGCAGCTGCCACATTCTAGGGAAGGCTTACACTACACAGAGCCAACTTGGATCACTGGCTCTTCAGTTAGCAGGTCAATCTGTTTATCTCTTTGCAAAGCTGGAAAAGGAGGGTAGGAAAAGGATTTGCAGTCTCCCCTCAGGAAAGCCCCGCCTTCCTTCCGCGTCCTGAGTCGTCTGCAGAGTACCTTCTAAGGAGCACAAACTATCAGAGCACACACAGCAGCTCTACCTTACACAGAAGACACAGGGAGGAGGCGGGAGGGTGGGCGGGGTAGGAAGGAAGGGGTCCGAGCCTGATTTGGACAGAAAGACACAGACCGAAAGGCAGCAATAGAAGTAAAAGACTTTTTCACATCTTCCAAGTGCAAGCCTTCCAGCATCTTCATGCCTGGTCAGGAGAGTTTGTCTATGCTGGGCAGCGGAAGTTTACTAGAAAGGCGGAGACCCAGAATGTATGATGTGGCAAGATGTGAAGACCATGTCTATAAATACCTACAACTACACTACTAAGTGCCTGCTCGTACTTTTAAACTGACTTGAGCTATTAGTTTACTTTCTCTTTCGTATGTCATGTTTTTACTCCCTTGTGTTCTTTTTTTAAATAGCACTGCTGACATTTAACTTACGTGTCATACAACTCACCCATTCAGGGAGACAACTTGTAAAACCGAACAGCACCCATTTACTGTGTGACCAGCACGATGTGAAAAACAGGGGAAATGGAAATATATTCCGCACAGTCAGCCCCTCCTGGAGCTGCGATGCAGCAGAGGGCAGGGGTCCCCACGGCCTGCTCATGTCAGGAACAACCCTTTCTAGATGAACCAGCCAGAGCAAGGAACGGTGTCAGTGAAGCTTTGCTTCCCTCCAGCCTGGGGAGTCAGGGCTGGAGAGACATGTGTGACAATGTTGACACTTACTTTAGGCCGAGTGTCCACGACATAAATGAAGTCACTTCCGGGATTGGCTTTCCTGATGGCCTGGAGCATCTGTTCGTCCTCCAGACACCGAGCACTGAAGCCAGAAAGGGGTTGGCTGCTCCTGCAGATGGAGGCCTGTGGGAAGAGGCCACAGCCACACGGTCATCAGAGGAGCGGTGGGACCATCCCCAGAACAACGAGCCTTTGGTCAGCCTGCACCCCATACCAGTGTCGGAAAAGGGGGATCAGACTTTGTGGAAATCGAGGTATGTTTGTTTTTAATCCAAGTTGAAGAACCCTCTACATAGGCAAGCCTTCAAGGGTAAGATCTTAGGAATGTGTGAAGACGTTTATGTAGGATCCCAATCATGAAACTTAAAGCTATTGAAGCATCCTGCTTTCCCTTTCCCTCATATTGTTTCCTTCCACTGTGAAAGCAGAAGAACTACTCTCCTGAAACTTACAAGACACGATGAATGGCAAGACTGGGAAAAAAAAATGAGTGCTTTTTATCTTTTATTTTACACTAGTCTATTTAAAAGGATCATGAGCACCCAAAATCAAATCTAAGGGTCCCATTTCCCCAGTAATGAACGCCCACGTTACTGCTGGGTTGGCTGAGTAGCAGTGTTTAGAAACAAGAGGTGTCTTCAGACTGCATTTCAGGGTGTCCTGCCATTTCTCTGCCCTGCAATTCCAACATCATACAGCCATCTTTCCATTTCCCCAGGGCCTGCCTGCACCAGTGGGTTTAACCAGCCATGGCTTTAAACAACCATGGATCAAATGATTCAAAGCAAAGTACTGAGTCTGTATTGAATACACTTAGACTTTTTTGTCATCTTTCCTAAGTAACCCATCATAGCAAGTATTTACCGTGGGTGGTTATTTTAAGCAATCAAGAGCCAATGTAAAGTATGCAGAAGAGGGTGTGAACAGGGCACAAGCAAACATTACCATTTTATGCAAGGGACTAGCACATGCTGAGACAATGCTTTCTAAGGGAACTCTAGGACCCATCCTCACAGATGGCACGGAGAACTTGATACTGCACTGGTGGATGATGTATAGAACAGCCATGAATAAGTGAGGACAGAAACACACAACGCTATTAAACTTAGCTTTCATGGCCAAATAACTTTGCAGGTTTAGCTTCTAGCATTTAAATTACATATGAATCTCTTGATAAGATGCATGATGATTAAACACATCTGCACTGATTCTGTAAGTCTACCACTGTGTGGAAGGATGGAAGGAGCCATGGGTAGTAGAAAACGGAACCACTCTAAGTGAGCCGGGCAAGAAAAACTCCCTAATAGTCCCACACCATCACTTGCTTAGGGTCTTGCATAGAGATCTGCATCCATGAAACAAAATCACCCTTCTGAGTTGGAACTCAGCCTTTTTGCCTTCTCGGTCATGCTGGTTAGTTAGCTCCTGTCAACTTGTCACAAACCTAGACATATCTGAGGAGAGGGACTCTCAACTGAGAAAGTACCTCCAAGACTGTCCTGCAGGCATGTCTATAGGCATTTTCTCCATTAATGCGGGAGGACCCAGACCACTGTGGGTAGTGCCATCCCTGGACAAGTATCCCTGGGTTATATGGAAAAGCAGGTTCAAGAAGCCATGGGCAGCAAACCAGTGAATAACTTTCCCCTATGGCCTGTCTCAGCTCCTGCTTCCAGGTTCCTGCCCTGGCTTCCCCTGATGATAGACTGGAACCTGGGAGCCAAATAAACACTTTCCTCCCGGGGCTGGTTTTGGTCACTGTTTTATCACAACAACAACAAGCAAACTAGGACACCAATCCAGCAACTTGGCCTTGGCCTGGGTTCTCTACAAAAATAAAAATAAAAATAAAAATATGCACTTCAGTGCTGCCATTGGAGGTGGGGTGTTTTTGTTCTGTTTTTTTTCTCTTAGTCTTTTTTTTTTTTTTTTAATTGATTTTGGAGACAGGTTCTTGGTATGTAGCCCTGGCCGTCCTAGAACTCGCTTTATAACCCTGCCTAGCCTGGAAGCCACAGAGATCTAACTGTCTCTGTCTCCTGAGTACTGAGATTAAAGGCATGCACTACCACACTTAGCCCCTCTCTTCATCTAAAGACCAAGAATTTGGGGATGGAGAGCGTGACAACTCGGTGAGGAATCCAGAACGGCTCAGTGGCAGACAGGCAACTGCTGATGTGGGTTTAAGGAAACTGAGGCCTACAGCCAAGTTCACAGTTCAGCAGGGAAATACAAGGGAAATGCAAAGAGGCAGCTGAGTCAGGCAGGCCTCAGATTCACAGGAAGTAAGTAGTGAGGAGAAAGGGGCCAGCAGGTCAGGACATGGGTGAGGGAGATAGACAGCAAGCCGCAGCCAGATCCAGAAGGAAGCAGACGTGACAAGAGGGAGGATGGCAAGTTCAAGGCCAGCTTGAAGAGCAAAGTGAATTCAAGGTCAGCCTGGATGGATAACCTGGTAAGATGTTGTCTCAAAATAAAAGGGGAAAATAAGACGAGATCCAGTGCCCCGGCTGAGCACCCACCTAACTTGCATAACGACCCAGGTTTAATCCTCAGGACTGATCACCTAAATAAGCGCAGGGCCAGGGTCTGCACTCTGTTCTAAGGGATCTTGGAGCTGTCTCCATAGGATACTTTATCTAGGTCGAAGAAATCTTAGTTAAAGGTAACTGCTACGGGGATATACTATGAAATGTGGCTGATAAATCAGGCCCATTAGACTAGATTTTGTTATTTTGTAGTTCATTTTCTTAGTGGTCAATGCTCTGATCTAAATGAAATTCTTCACCCACTCAAGCTTTTGTTCTCATACTTTTCAATTTTGAATTCAACCAAAGCAGTCTCTACATACTTTCGTGGCTCCTACACTTACCCTAGGGTCAGATCATCAAGAGGACCTCACCATTATCTGGCAGCACCTTTAATATATGCCAGGGTCCTGGGTGTAGACACCAAAGCCTCCCCAGTCATCTCTATCAGAGGTGCCTTATTTTCTTGTTTGTTTTGTTTTTGAGGCAGGGTCACATCTAGCTCAGACTGGCCTCAAACTCAGAGTACAACTGGGGATGACCTTGAGTTTTTGATCCTCCTGACCGATAGAATTTCTGAGTACACCGCCATACCCAGCTAGTTTATTCAGTGCAGGGGTTGAACCTAGGGCTTCGTGCATGCTAGGAAAAGTGATCTACCAGCTCTTGTATATGCAGGCCCTGAAACAGCATAAAGTCAGGCAGTCGGACACACGAGTAGCATTTGAGAAAATCTGATTGGAACCTCAGCTCTGTTCTCATTGTAAACTGCGTACCTTCTCTGAATCTCAGCTTCCTCGGGTATGAAAGCTGGTTACCATTATTAAAGTCAAGTGGTGTACTACACAGTACAATACTGTAACATTCCTATAACTATGCCTAACACCTTAGTTACTGTTTCAGTGAACAGGATTATAAACAGATAGCAAGAAAGCCTGTATTGTTGAAGAAAATTTGCCTTAATAAAAGTCATTTGTGAGTTTTGTTCCCTAGAAATTTATGCTGTGAATTCAGGAGACTGTGTTGTACACAAAGCAAAGTAACTCTTAAAAACCATAATAACAAAGAAGAAAGAATAAAGTGACTCTCAGTAAGAAATACACCCAGAATGCTGTTCAGAAGTGGAAGTTTCTAACCATGACCTGCAAAGCTGTTTGATCTCAAAGGGAAACGGGATGGTGAGGAGCTCCACAAGGTCCATGTGCAGAAAGAGGCTTAAAATTGATGTGATGAGGTGCTTTGATATCTGGTAAAACCAAAAGACCCTAACACAGGCTCTCACCACACACTGCTTCTATAGAGAAGAATCCTCATCACATAAGTCTCCTGGCCTAACAGCCTGGGGCGACTCCTGGTCACTTAAGTATGGGGCCTCAGTTCCCCAATAGCCTATGGTAAGAACATAAAAGTTAAACTTCCTGTAGGAAAAGGGTGACCTCCCCATCATGATACTGCAAGGCCTGACCCCCAGAGCACCCTGTTTTCACTGCTCCTTAACATGGCCCTTATTCGATGGGTAGGCTCTAATGAGCAATAAGAGCATGGAAAACCAATAAGCCACCTCACTTGAATCCCACATACTCACAGAAATCCATATCCAGTAATGGTACTTCTTAAGAAGCCTTCACCCAGAAACACTTAGATGTTAAACACAATACTGGAATCCAAATATTGTTACAAAACACAAATATGACTATTATTTCACCTGCAATTCAGACTTTAGTGTGCAGAGATGTGGAAACGGGAGTTCACGGGCCCACACAGCCAGTGTTTACCTAGAGTAAGCACATCATGAAGTGATGCTTGGAAACAGGTCTATCTATACCTTTGCTAGGCCAGATAAAACCCAATGCAGAGGAGCGCCGACTAATAAATATAATAAATATACTCAGCTGCTGGGACGTTCGGAAAGTCAAGCAGAAGAGCATTTGAGGGCAGAAGCAGGCGACGGAGGTCATCAGAGCAAGGCTAGCCTCTGAGCTCTCTCCTCCTGAAGATTTTGTCCTGTCTGGGGTACCTTGCCCTATGATATTCACATGGACCCAAGTAAGGGTCACTTTTCTCCAAAGAGGGAGTAGCCTGGACCCTGGACTCACTGTTTAAATACCTTGTCTATCCTACTGTTGAAAGGAGGAACAAATCTCTCTCTCTTTCTTGCCTAAATTCCTCTTCTGTCTCACTCCATCAATAAACTACAACGCGTGAATGCAATTGCACCCCAATGTAAAATATAACACCATGGTATCTTCACAATCTTACTAATTTCAAATTTAAGAAAGAGGAGTTACATCATCTTTTGCCTCTCAACACTGTTCCTGTGTGGATTAAAACATAACAGGAGTTAAATAATACAAGCCAATGTCATGGCTGGGAAAAGAGCAATGGACGCAAATGCATCCTTTCAGTGACGAGAACTCGCCGCGAAACAAGTCAACAAGTCTCTTCTTTTGGAGAAGGCAGCACAGAAGGAAGGCTGTAAGCTTACACACACGAGAGAGAGAGACAGAGAGAGAGAGACAGAGAGACAGAGAGAGAGAGACAGAGACAGAGACAGAGAGACAGAGAGACAGAGAGAGAGAGAATCACTTGGTTTTAAATATAAAATTATATTAACCATGAAAATCAAAACTTTTTGCCTGGCTTGAGCCAAATAATTTTTATAATTGATGGCAAAGACCACTGTTATTCCTCCAAGTTTGTCTTCCTATCTTCCATGGAAACAGAGTTTTAATTTTTAGCTACTTGTATGGCTACTTTCAAGACTGCATTTTCCTTCCTTCCTTTCCTGCGTAGTTTTGGTGAACAGTGTGTGAGCAGAAGTGTTACACTTGCTTCTCAGACCTTCCTTTTAAAAGTGGGAGCATGCTGAGTCCCTCCTCATCCACTGTCTGCAGTGGGAGGTGATGGCTGGTACTAAAGCCTTCTCCATCTAAGGATCAAAAAGACAGGCACAGTGTTTCCAGAGGGACAGCGTCGTCTGCGCAGCTGAGCACACTCTGGTTCTGTCTGAGTCCACCATTATTTCATTCCCAAAGAGACATGGAAGGTAAGTTTCTACATGAAACATGCAAGGTAAGTTTCTACATGAAACTACATTGTCTCACACTGTCCACAGGATATCCATGTACTGCTAAGAATTCAAATAAATACACACAGAGAAAGATAGAGAGAGAGAAAGAGAAAGAGAGGGGGGAAGGGAGGAAAGAGACAGACAGACAGAGACAGAAACCACTAGGAAAAAATCCCATCTAGGATAAAACATAAAAGCAAAGTGTGAACCCAAGGCCTGTTTTGAGACGACTTTGAGACGTACGTACATGGCTTTCTTTACAGTAGTAAGAAAGGGCAGGAAATCGTCGTCTGCTCCGGAACTTGGAACTGCCCACGATGATGTGTGCTGTGGCTGATTTGGGGACGTACAGTTCCGTGGGGTAAGAGTCACAAACCTGTCACCAGAAAATACAAAGGTATGTTGAGGCAATCAAGCATTACATTGCAAAGTGACACCAGAAATCCCATTTCAACATGCCTGGAGGTTGCGGGTCTTAGCTTTCCTAATCAAGTTACAAAGGAGGCTGTTTTGAGGAAACCTGAAGCCACTCAGAGAAATGAAGTCCTGCCAATTCTGAAGGAAAGCAAAATACCCATGAACATCTGTCACTGTGCACTGTCCCTTCTCTCTAAAGGCTCTTTATGTGGGGAAGAAAGTCACAAGTGAGTATTCCTTTCCTCAAAAAGGTACAAACTGTAATCCTGCATCCCAATGGCTGACTGGCAGCCTGTGTGGGGACAATTCCTAAAACATAATCAGAGCAGTTACATCCTCAGGTTACCTGTGTTCCTGGCACACTGTGTCCCTCTTTAGCCTTCTCTGAACACCTCTGGCCCTGGTCTTCTCAAGTTTCTTCCATGCTTCCCCAGCCTACCCAGTCCTGCTTTCTTCAGGAAGTCTCCTCCCGGGTTCTCCCCAGGAAGATTTCTAGATAGGATTTTTCATGGTGCGCCTCCCATTACCACACAATGCACCGGCTTTATCTGCGTTTCAAGTGTGTTGACTTTGTAAGTGCTAAGAAAAGATTTGCTCCTTCTGGCAGGAAGGAGCACAGTGGGACCTTGAGAGGATCACAGGATTGAGAATCACAAATCAGCTGCCTGGTACACGGCTTGGCGTTTCTGACTCTGCATCCTCAAAGAGCCAAACTACACCAGACGCTTTGTTTTCTGACCTCCAAACTGATAGTTTAGCGATGATATTTTAGGGGGTGGATGGGAGGAAATGATCAGACAACACTTTTGACAGCGCACTTTATAAACCATCAGAGCCAAAAGAAATGCCAGCACTTGGCAGTGGTGACCGCTGCTGGCTGTTGGTGTTTGCCTTTCCCATCAGTCAATCTATCAGATGGCAGTTTCCTGGGCTTCATCAACTGTTTATTTCCTGGAAATCGAGCATCTTTGGAGTCATAGTAACAGAATCCACATGGGTGTAGCACTAGGGGTAATATTTTATCTACGGATCCTTTGGCCAACTCCACCCACCCTTACCACACTACAAGTCGGGACTGAAGGGAATGAAAAGCCACAAGAGAGCTCTCAGCCTGACTGTTTGCAAACGGTTTTGTCAAGATGCCCTCAGTCCCCGCCCACCTCTACTGACTCCCTTAACCAGACAGCTAAAAATCACGGAGCAAGAAATAAAAAGGCCATAAAAGGAATGATCATAGGTTTAAAGCATAACTTCAATCTCACGTGGGCTTGGGTACTCTCAAGGAAAACCCTGTTCCAGGAGTGGAGAGCCCAATGTACTTGGACCCAGACAGCTAGAATGAGGCCACAGAACATTGCACTTCCTTCCTGATTCTAGCCTAATGTCTGAATCTGTCTCAAGCAAGCAAGCTACTAGAATATTAACACACACCACTCCTGCTGGCCCAAGGGTCAAAGACGTGGTCATTGCAACAGACTGTCATGTCCTGAAAATAACCAGTTTTAAAAGGAAGTAGGTTTTCAGAAAACTGAGGATTACGTATACTCTTACTTATAAAAACAACATGAAGAAACTGAAAGGCTTTATGGCTAAGTGAAATAACAATCTGTACTAGGGAAGATTTTTCCAAAATATTGCATATGGCTTCTGAAGATCAAGAGGAAAGCAAAGGACTCTGCAGCTCCTGAAGGTCTCCCAAGGCCAGAAAATGTCTAGTGTGGTTCAGGCCACACCACTTCGCACCTCCTGGCTGAAATGAGACTGGGGAGGAGAAATACCCAGAGGCCAACCTTCTTTGCACTCACAGCCCCACTCCTAACTCCGAGGCTGTGCTGCTTGCTGCCTCTGCACACACAGCCCGCTTCACTCACTACTGTACAAGACAGTCGCTACCTTCCAGAACAGCAGTTATCACGCTCCAGGAGAATGCGGACCTTTATGGCTCGGCCAACGCAAAGGCCAAAGCTCCCCTACCCGGAGCCCAGTCAACAATGTCCAGGCTGGCAAACTGGCTGGCACAACCTCCTTTCTTGAATACAACTCTATTAAAGGAATCCTGCTTCTTCAGAGCACTGAGCCTATGAGCCAAGTATATGGCATTTTGATACATCTTCCAGTAGGATCTCTAAGAAGATAAAGCATCTGCTAAATCAATTAATCATGACAATAATAGTAATAATAATGATAATACCCTCAGGCTTACAGTATCATTTAACTTGAGTTCTAATAACAGTTTTTTTAATGGAGGTGAAAAAATGAAATTTATCCCCCTTTCAAAGTAGGCAACACTCTCAAGTGAAAACTAAGAGTCCCACCCTGAAAGCTACAAAATACTTCTGAAGAAACTGAAGATACAATGGAATGATCCTTGGATTCCTATATTAAAAGGCCCAGTACAGCTACAATGTCCCTACCCAAGGCAATCTTATCAGACTCAAGGCAATCCTATCCAAGTCTCAATGGCTGTTTTGCAGAAATACAAAAATTTATCCTAAAACTAATATGAATTCTCGGGAGACTCCATATAGTCAAAACATTTTTTAAAAGAACGAAGTTGGAGATTTATACTTCATAATTTCAAGGCAGGTCACACAGCCACATGTATCCAAAGAGTGTGATACCGCATAAAGACAAACAGACCAATAGAATGGAGAGTTCATAAATAAACCTCATAAGTACAGCTGAGTAATCCTAACAAAGGTGCCAAAACTATTCTTGGAAAAGGATGGTTTCTTACCTAGTTACTGGGAAAACTAGAAATCTATACCCAAAGTAAAAAAGTGAGCTCTTAGCCCTTACACAAAAAATTAACTCAATATGGATTAAAAGTCTAAATGTAGGATGCAAAATTCCCATAAAACTATGAGGAAGAGCTTCATATTAAACCTGGCCGTCATTTCTTATGTACAGTATTAAAAGTGTAAGCACTGGAAGAAAATAAATGAGACTCCATTGAACCATAACTTTTATGCATCCAAGGAGCAACCTAAAGAATGCAAAAGCAACCCAACAAATCAGGAGTTTACTATCCAGAACACACAGAGAACTTCACATCAACAAAATCAAACGTCCTGACTAAAAATAGGCAAGAGACTCGAAGATCCCCAAAGCTGTTCACAAACAGTCAGCACACATATGAAAGGAAGTTCTGCAGCACTAACCTGCCAGTGAAATGAGAATCAACTACATTGAGAAACTGCCTCACAACTGTTAGGCTGCAGGTCACCACTAAGACAAAGCCAAGAACAAGGGTTGGTAAAGATGCGGAGACACTAGGACCTTGTGCACGTTGGTAAGACTGGGAAGCAATGCAAGCACAATGGAAAGCAGTAGAGAAGTCTTTCCCAACGTTTAAAATGCAATCGCTACTGCTGTGGGGTGGTCTTTCTGTGTGCTGTGAAAATGTGTTGCTCTCACTGGTTGATAGATAAAGCTGGTTGGCCAATGGTGAGGCAGAACGAGGTTAGGCTGCACAATCAAACGGAAGACGGAGAAAGGCAGAGTCAGGGCAGATGCCAGCCAGCTGCTGAGGAAGCAGGACATGCAGAAAATGAGGTGGCAAAGCACAGATAAGAAATATGGGTTAAATTAAATGTAAGAGCTAGCTAGTAATAAGCCCGAGCTATCGGCCCGGCATTCATAATTAATATAAGCCTCAGAGTGATTATTTAAAAGCGGTTGTGGAATGAGGCAGGACCGAGAAAAGCCTCCAGTTACATACGGTGCTCCAATGTGCCACTCCTACACCCACATAAAGCCTGAAATCGCTTTCTTAAAAAAGGGTTCTAGGACACATAAACAGAGCCAAAAACAGCTTCCTAGTTGTTTTGTTGTGATTCTCATGAGGGCAGTAGTACAGAGATACCGCGGCATGTGGGTTTGAGCTACAGCATGGTGGGTTCTCACCGTGGTACACAAGCCCAGTAGTGCGCTGCACAGCAAATTTAGCTTTTGTTCATACAGACAAAAGGGGTTAAGAGACACAGTAAAAACAGATTCATACAGAAAGGCCTCTAATCAGGTCACGGTGTGTCTAAAAAATGTGCATAGGCTTAAGAAAAGAAACAGGGTATAGTCATAAAAAAATTAATAGTTTAAAAATAAAGTCTTTAAAGAGAGAAGTAAAGCAATATAAAAAAGAATGGGCCACATAAAGATGGGAAATACACAGGATGTCTGGATCCTGTATAGTACTGTGTGGATTCTGAATATTTTGAATGCTGACAAGCAAACAACAGTTGCTGAGAGACGTGGGACTGAAAGAGAGACCGATGAAATACACCAGCCTAGGCATTTTAAGAATGCCTTCACTTTAAAAGTCAAAAAATACATTTATAAGATGGAACTTAAAAGATGCATTGCTTTGGAGTAGTGGTTTTGCTTTTGTTTCCAGAGGAAACAAGAGGCTGTGGATTCGTTCCATGTTAAGATGGATCAGGTTTGATCAAGGGAGAACTCCTGAACCTTGGCAGGTGATATCCATCAACAAGTCCCAGGACTTGGCCATTATCTCAAATTTTCGCAGGGCCCCCATAAGATTACCAGCACTCCCAGTCAACAGGAAGTAGTCTAAAGAAATATGCCCAAATTCCCAAAATACTGTTTATGAATGTTTGTTTTCATTTAAAGGGGGTTGGTTATAAATTGTTAATGGTCATAGCTAATCTCCTTCTAAAGAAGAAAAGGGAATATGATATAGAAATGATGGAAAAAACGGTAGATTATTATGAAAAAAGGTAGATTATTAAATCTACTTTAATCCAAAAAACTGTTAATCTCAAAATATTTTACATTGGTAGAGTTTTAGTTTATTGGTACAAATTTAAAGTCAATTTTGTTATACTGTATGTATATTTCTACTCTTATTTAAGCTATTATGTTTATCCAGCTCATGTAAAAATGTAATGCATAATTAAAAATACAGATTAATAGTAATCTATAATAGTCAAACTTATAGCCATATTAGTTAGGTTTTCTAGGTATATATTCCAATTAGGTAGGTAATCTTCAAACACTTCAAAGACCTACATAATATGGCATTTAAAATGTTTTAAGAACTTAGGCTTTTCTTGACAGTGAGACATGTCTGCTCCTGGCAGCACCAATTACTTGAGAGATGATGGGCATCAAAGAAACTCTTTATGGAGTTTGCTTTTAATGTGGCAAGGCTAGTCAGTTAAAGCTGCTCTTTCCTTGACTGCTTGACAGTACGCTGTATATAGTGGACATTCAGGACCCATAGGAAAGTGACTGCTAAACTTTCCCAAAACAAGGTGGGATGGTCCTTCAGGGTTCTTGCTTCACAGAAGAAACTGCCAGACATTCTGCAGGACACAGAGGAAAGTGACTGACAAACTTTGCCAATATAGGTGGGATAGTCCATCAAATTTCGTGCTTCACTGAAAAGTCTGCCAGATACTCTAGGCCTATAGGCTGATGATGGATGCCCCAATGTTACAGAAGAACTTTGGATGACTGTCCAGGCAGGCAGATGTCTCTGTCATTTCTAGTTTTAGATGTTGCTTGCAATGCACTTTCTGTTTACTCAGGTAATATTATATCATTCTGGAGTCTTTGATGGAGTTGAAGACTAGATAGTTATAATTATAGTTTTCCTTAGTTATGATAAAAGGTAAATTAGATATGAAACTTTAGACTCGCAAAGATAGGATTGTTGACAGAGCATTTTCTTTAATTTTGCCAAATACAAATAGACTAGATATTGTAACTATAATTCCTGCTTGATAACTCTTTTGTTATATGCAATTTTACTACATTAAAGTGAAAACCTTCCTTTTTGATTAGACAGAAAAGGGGAAATGCTGTGGGATGGTCTTTCTGCACACTGTGAATACGTTGTTCTCATTGGTTGATAAATAAAGCTGTTCAGCCAATGGCAAGGCAGAATAAGGTTAGGCTGTACAATCAAACTGAAGACCGAGATGAAGAATGGCAGAGACAGGGCAGACATCAGCCAGCCACCAAGGAAGCAAGATGTGTAGAAAATGAGGTAATAAGCCACAAGTCATGTGGCAAAGCATAGATAAGAAATATGGGTTAATTTAAATGTAAGATCTAGCTAGTAATAAGCCTGAGCCATTGGCCAAGCATTTATAATTAATATAAGCCTCAGAGTGATTATTTAAAAGTGGCTGCAGAATGGGGTGGGACAGAGAAAAGACTCTGGTTACACACTACATGATCCAGAAACCTTCATTCTGTATACATAAGAGTAAGAATAAGTAAGAGTTGCAAAGAGATATTCACACAGCCCCAGTAGAAGCAACACCATTCCTGAGGGCCAAGAAACAAATAAAACTCTCGAATCCATCAGCTAAGGGAGGAACAAAATGTTTTCTATTCACATCAGACTATTGTTCACCCTTAAAATGGAAGTAAATTCTACCATATAAGCCAAATAAAGAATTAACATCACATGATTCCATTTATATGCAACATCTAAAGGAGTCTAATTCATTAACACAGGAAGTAGGATGCTAATCACCAGGCTGAGGAGAGAGGGGAGAATTACTGTTTAATGGGCACAAAGTTTCAGCTTTGCAAGGTTGAGCTCTGGAGTTCAATTGCACAACCATGTGGCACACTGAACTCAACTAAGTGCACACTTAAAAATAATGAAGATGGAAAATTCGGTTCTGTGTGTTTATCAAAAGAAGAGAAAGGCTGTCGATCCCAGAAATCTCACTGCTGTCACTTTTACAGCTAGTTCACAGAGCTCTAGACAAAATCCTTGTAATGAAGAATGTGTCACACAGTATGATTTATGCTAATATATTTCAAAATTCCTCAGGAACCACTTGAGATTTTTGTCTGTTTTTGGAAATCAAAAGGGAAATTCAGAGAGAATGGGAAAAGTTCAACAAGAGTGAAAAATGCTTTTCTGTTGCTTTATAAATCTAACTCGACTTTGTGAATGAAAATAATTTGGGCTATTGTTTGTGAATAAGGAAACATTATTATTATTATTATTATTATTATTATTATTATTATTATTATTGTGCTCACTATAAAAATTAGCCTGCATTTCTCACTAAATTGGCCAGCATTAAAGGCTCACGTGTCTCAGTAGGGTCCTATGCTAAGGAATCTTTTTAGGTAATTCCTACACTCATTCAGGAAGCTGCTACCAAGTCCTTACTTTATTTCGGGAATTCCTGTTAAATCCTGGGCAGAAATGAATAACAGAGAAGGAGGCTATGAAGTCACATTCTCAGAACTGGTCCCTACTGACCTGGGTACCTTCCAGTAAATGTATTTACCTATGTAGATGCTATCCATCGATGCTATCCAAGGGGTCTGAGTCAGACCTGGGTGAGCCGTTTGTTGTCAGGAACCGAGACATATCTACACAGAAACATCTCTTTAAATATTTAGGCCCTACAATGTATTTCAAGGAATTTATGATGAATAATGGTATAAGCAATGTAAAGCTATTTATAAGTAAAATACAGTATGGTAAGATTTATCTGTAGGGAACTGAAGTAAACAAATCTGATTAAATATATGGTTTAGATCATATTTTAAATTATACTACAAGAAAGACTGAGCAACTTTTTCCCCATTTCCAGGGACTGAACTTGGGCCCTCTGCATGCTGGTCAAGTACTCTACCACAGAGCTATTTTCCCAGTTTGACTAAAATTTTAACCTTGTAATATTTAATACTAAATAAAGGTAATTTCAGGGATGCATATGAAATAAAGGACGTGCTTAGAGAGTTAGACCGCCACAAGCAAGTGTGGCAGGTATCCTCCCTGACATAGCATTGCTAACAGAGGTGGGAGTAACAGCTTACCTGCCCCAAGACCACACAAGCAGAAGAGAGCAGAACTCATCAGACATCATCCCCATCACTGGTGAGTGTCTCCCGCTCCACCCACTTGAAAGGACTTGTGCCAAGGATAAGATACTCGTAAAGGGGAAAGGACATATTTTTCTCAATCATAAGGTCAAATTCATATGAAGTGGATTAAGATGAAATGATTTTCTTAATGGATGGCTAGTCAGAACTTACTATGTAAGACAAGTTTTGTTCTATTTCTAAACTGGCAATAAATAAAGATATTTCTGTGATGTTTCCCAAGTCAGAAAATCCCCAGGGTTTTCACCTTTTCTGTCACAAGCCTCTGTACATGGCTGGCTTTGTTTTTGCTGTGTGTCATTCTGGAAAAGAACTGCTGTGTGACATGTGGTTTTTAGCCTATGTAATGCAGGACATCAGTTACTATGAATGAGTTGTATTTGTGATGCCAGTTCTTAAGAGGAAAGCCATCAAAAGTAAAAGGGCCATATTTTCAAGAAAATATTATTCACTGGTTGTAGCTCACATTATTTTCTTCCTTGATCAAGAACAGTCATACAACTGTTTTAAAAATAAAGACATCCGACTTCCTTTACTGAAGTTGGACTTCCCTTCATTTTCATCTTAAGGCTAAAACATTTGTGTAAAAGTTGACTTTAGCAATGGACAATCTGGTCTAATTACATTAACCTGATACCTCACAAAGATTAAGTAAGGTATCAATTATTGGATTTAAGCATAATTACAAAGAAGATTCAGTATCAGGAATAACCATCTGCATCGCAAATAATCTGTATCTCCAAGATATGCTGGAGAATAGTGAAGAACTACCCAATTTTAGTATAAGGTTTAGTCTCAAACTATAACAATCATAATCAATAAAAATGTTAATTGTAGATCTTACACAGTGTCAAATCTGGACAAAGATTAGTGATATACAAAAGCACAAATCATGGCTAAAATCAGTGATTTTAGCTGGGGTATAGCTCAGATGTTTTGAGTTCAATCTCCAGCACTCTATAAATCAGGCATGGAAGCACATACATGTATCAGGCATAGAAACACTTTACATGTAGAGGCAGAGATCAGGAGTTGAAGGCCATCCTTGGCTAGATGGTGAGTTTGAGTTCAGCCTGGACTACCTGAGACTGTCAAACAAACAACAACAACATAAATCAAAAGTTCCGAAGATCAGGAAACATGTTGGGATGTGTCTTTAACAGCTACATGAATGACAACAATCACCTAAAGCAAAACAGTACCTCTAAATAGACAACGAGACGATCTTCTAGAATAAAGGAGCAAGAATGCAATAGGCAATTCAAAGAGTCGCTACGGATGGCCGATAAACACAGGCACTATTTATCTATCCAAGTATGTAACTACGGGAAAGAGGAGGAAAGTTAAGACCGAAGAGTGGGCGTGGGGTGTATCTCAATGGTACGGCATTTGCCAGACATGCTCAGAACCCTGGGCTGGAGCCTCAGCAAACAATACCCACAAATACACAACAGTTAAACCAAAGCTATTATCACTCACGGTCGCTCTCCCTTTCTCCCTCTGCCCCCCTCCCCACCTCTATCTCCCCTCTCTTGCTAACTCCCTGGAGCACTAGGAATTAATCCTGAAGCTAATACTGATATGTGAGCTCATCCCTGGAGGGAACAAGGGATTCACTTGGCGCTCCTTCCCTTTCTCCACACTCCTTCCTCTGAGTATAGGCACATTTTTTTTTTTTTCCACATCTCTCTAGGGAGCCTCTTGGTGACCTTATGTACCAATTGAGAATCCAGGGAGCACATCGAGAGGCTGGTGCCAAACTGCCATCAGAGTCCCTCTGATTTCCCCACTCATCGTCCCCTGTGCTATAAAAAGATGTGATGGGAGAATGAGGTCCCAGCCAGCTCTCCCATCAACTGGCTGGCCCCAGAGTCTCAACTGGGCCCCCCTGAGTTTCCACATGCTCACCCCGTAACGGGAGAAGTATGCAGAGATGATCTCGAGGGACTAATTCTAGGTGCGTTTGGAAAAGAAAGCCAGAATGGGTCAGGGATACAGCTCAGTGGCAGGTCACTGGTATAGCATGTGTAAAACTCTGGGTTCAATCCCCAGTGGTGGAGAGGGCAGGGAACCAGCAAAAAAGACAGAGACTTGGGGACCCTCAGACCTCATCTGTAAAGAGCCGCGGAGATCACAGTGATCCCACGCTAACCGCCGCGGTGACGTCACGCAGGTGAAGTGTTTGGGCTCCACTCACTCTGTGGTCTCTGTTCACATCGCTGAGCTGCCAGTAGGTATCAGGGAGGCCCATCCTCTTGTATTCTTCGCTGAGATCAATCAGCAGCCAGCCCTGTTCCCTTTCTTCCTTATCCAGCTTGGGATTGAAGGAAAAGCAGTATAACTCCTCGTATTTCACTGCAAGAAAAAGAGAGTAAAGCCGAATCAAGCTAAGTCAAAGCCAGAAACTGCCCCCAAAACATTCTGTCCCAGCTGGAGTTCACCATCCCAGCCTCCCACCCCTGGCAAGGGGACAAGGGCACCCTGCTGCTATGGACAGGGTCACACAAACCCCTCCCAGCAATGACAAGACCTTGGGACATCTGGATCTGACTCTGCAAGAGCCTACTTCCCTGCAGAAAGCAGGGCCTTCCCTCGCCGCCGTGGGCAGATTCGCTTTAACTGCTTCAAAAGTGAATATATTTTCCAAAACACAGAAAATATGGAGCGTGAAGGCAATTAGGAATGTAGGGATTCATCAAACATCTATTGTGTTTGGATCTGGAATGGGTTCTAAGAGGGACACAGTTTGATGCTCACAATATTAAGAAAGCAGAAACAAAATAGTTACAAAAGCTATGGATTATGTTACGTGTTTCCGTTAAAAAATGTGTATTTTAACAACTACACATAATATAATCATGCTGCTCTTAAGATCTTTATAGGAGTCATTAATAAAATCAGTTCATAATACACAGCAGCCTGTCCAAACTGAGGGATGCATCATGGACGCCCTCCTTCAACTTTGCCAGGACATTTTTATCCCTCAAGCTTGTGAGGTCAAGCCCAAGAGCGGCACTGCTTCCCTTTGCCCAATAAAATCTAGCAATGTGAGCTTTTTTGCTCTGGTCTTGCCATATAAGGGAATTACACAGTCCATCATATAAGCCATATTGCCATTACAAAAGTTCCTGTTGCCACATTAAAAAAATAAAAGGAAACGGTGAAATTAATCTAGTAACATTTCAATCCAGTATAGCTAATATAGTTACCTTAACATGTATATAGTACAAATCTCAGTAAAAACACATTTTGTTCTGTTTGGGGACTCCAGGTAGAGTCTGTATTCCTACAGCTTGGTTCAGGGACAGCCACACTTGAAAGTGCAGGGTGGCAACTGTGGCCTGTGGCTTCCATATTGGAAGTTCAAAACTAAAGAATTCCTTGTTTTATTCTAGAGTCTGTTCTATGAAACCCATCAATCCAGCTGGTAGGCATTGATGCTGACCCTCACTTAAAGATGGGAAAAGGGAGGCAAAGGAGGCTGAGGAACAGCACTCATCCAAGGTCACTGGTAAAGGGGGAGTCCAGACAGTGAGACAGGCTGGCCACGGTCCCGTCTCAGTTCTTCCTCATCCCCTCCTCCATCCTCGTAAACTTCCTTTCTCTCTCCGATGTGCGCCTATGTCCTCACAGCTTTCCCAGGTCCTCCCATGTCGTGCTCAGCTTGCTGACAGCACTCTGTGCAGGCAATTTAATGTTCTTATGTGTGACCGAAGGTCCTATGAAGGACCTGGCCACCAACAAGAGGCCAAGCAAAACTCAGCCTTGCTGTTGTTTTGACTGCTGTTAAGATGACTCACCCACATGAAAAGAAGAAAGACGAGGGTCATATTTTGAAGAAAGATAAGGCATTTTCAAGGAGTACATCTTTTTCATTAGACAAGTAAGAGACATAACCAGACCAATTACGCTCCACTTCAGTCTCTCTTGACATCACCGGTCTAAACCTTAAAGCACAACACTGGCTGTGCATCAGATAGGAAAGGTGTACAGGCACACCCACACAGACCAGACACGATCAGTAAAAACAGTTTCTGTCATATGAGCTAATGGGGAACAGCAGAGAAGACTGAGATCCTGTTCTGGAAAGAGCTGGTTCAACACTGACCCATCTTTTCCGTGACTGAGTACCATGACTCAGACTTCTGCTACCATAATGCTAACTGCAAAAGCAATTTGTTGGAAGATACCAAAAGGATCTCTTGAGAGAACTTCAGCTCCCTGGGGTTAACAAGGGAAGTTAAGCTTCCTTTTGTTAAATGTTTACAAGTGGGTTTAAAGGTAAGAAGAGAGAAACATCCCGTGACCGACGGTTCTCTGTATGGGGGCCGATACCAAACGGGCAAAGTGCACAAAACCAAGAACTTCGAACAGGAAGATTCTGGAGTCAGAAGACATCAAACTAGGTTTACACTGAAATTATGTTTTATTTTGGACATTTTTATAGAAAGGGATGATAAACAAATACTCAGGCCCAATTTTAAGTAAAATTCCCTATGAGGGCAAGGAAACCTCCATTTTATTTTTGTTGTTGTTGGCCAAACCTGGATCTTGCTAATGTACTGTGGACAAGCCTCTTACTCAGAAGCCATCCTACACTGTACACTGGGGACTGTGTAATCTGAGAAATTAAAAAGTACCCTAGCACAGATGTAAATCTTATAGACTAGATCCCATTTCATAATTGTTCTGTTTCTCGCATCCCCAATGTTCATAACAAAATATGGCAAAATTTTAACAGTTATCAGGGAAGTAAGATCAAAAAAGATTTTGGACTAAAGAAATGTTTAGGGGTATTCTTTTTTTTTTTTTTTTTCCGAGACAGGGTTTCTTTGTGTAGCTTTGCGCCTTTTCCTGGAACTCACTTGGTAGACCAGGCTGGCCTCGAACTCACAGAGATCCGCCTGCCTCTGCCTCCCGAGTGCTGGGATTAAAGGCGTGCGCCACCACCGCCCGGCTCGTTTAGGGGTATTCTGTTTGCAGATATTTTTTTAAATTTCTATATTTAGAAATTCTAGGTATATATTATTTATGAGGTTCAATGTGATATTGAGATTATCAGTATCATCATAACCAACATCATCATTATCGTGTGTGTGTGTGTGTGTGTGTGTGTGTGTGTGTGTGTGTGTGTGTGTGTATACAGGTGTATGTGTCCCATGGCACAGGTGTGGTGGTCGGAGAACAACTTTCAGGAGTTGGTTCTCTTCTTCCACAAATGGGATCTGGGGATTAAACTCAGGTTGGTCATCAAGCTTGCACTGTGAACAATTTTAACTGCTAAGTCACCTTGCAAATCCTGTTAAGATTTTTGAAGTACAATATGGAAGGATTAAATCAAACTAATGAACTTCAAGTAATAAACAGGTTTGTGATGAGAACATCTGGAATCTAGTCTCTTAGCAGTGCAGAAACGTATGATACTCGTTAATAGCTAGGCTTGTCATGCTGTGTAACAGATCAACAAACAAACAAGTCTGGCTTATTCTTCCTAACTGGGGCTTTTGGACTTCTCCATTCACTCCCACTCCTGAATGTCCATCATTCTTTTTCCATTTCGGTGAGTCCAACTGTTTTAGACTCCAAACCTAAACTTAAATGTGCTGTATATGTCTTCCTTCATCTGGCTTATTTTATTTAGCACATGGTTCTCTATTTACATCCATACTTCCACAAGTATGATAGGATTTTTGCCTTCTCAAAGGCTCATTAGTAATCCACTGTTATTGCAGGGACTGGAGTGAGGAGTGTCTCTATAGGCCCATGTACTTAAATATTTGGTCTTCTCTTGTGCTGTTTGAGTTTATGGGATCATGGGATGTGGAGCTTTGCTGGAGGAAGCACATCACAGGGGAGGGCCTTGAGAGTTGTACAGACTCAATCCACTTCTAATTTGTTCTCTCTGCTTCCTCAGCTTGTGTTCTAGACCCCAACCCTTTGCAAGTGTAAACCTGGAGCTGGAGAATTTCTCTCCAGCTCCCGCCAAGTCCCACCAGTCCCGGAGCCCGCTTATAAAATAAACACACAGACTATTATATTATTTAAACTGCTTGGCCATTAGCTCAGGTCTATCATTGTCTAGGACAAGGAAGATGTAAGGTACCCATAAGCCACAAGCCACAAGCAAAATATAGATTAATAGAAATGGGCTAAATATAAGAGTAAGAGCTAGTCAATCTCTCCCTTCCCTTCCTGTTCCCTCAATTCTCCTCTCTGTTAGTCCCGCCTATACTTCCTGTCTGGCTATTGGCCAATCAGTGTTTATTTATACAGAGCGATATCCACAACATAAACCCAAATGAACTCTTCTTATCAGAGCAATAGAAAAGTAATGATGCACATGTATACTGAACACTTTTCTCTCCATTCCTCAGGTGATAGACACACAGGTTGATAACTGTGCGAGTGTGGATACTGCTAAAATGAACGTGGAAGGAGACACCTCTCCAATGCAACAATTTCAAGTCTGTTGGGTGGATCAGGTGGTAGGTAGCTCTATGTTTAATTTTTTGAGGAGGGTTCACACTATTTTTGATAATGGCTATACTCATTTATATTCCCACAGTACACAAGAGTTCTCTTTTCTTTATATCCTTTCTGATCTCAAAGAGTCTTTTTTTCTTTTTCATGTTAGCCCGTCTCATAGAGGAGAGGCAGTATCTCAATGTGGTTTTTGCTCTTATCTCCCTAAAGATGAGTGACGTCAGGTTCCTCACCTCTTACCCACTCAGATCTTTTTAGGAGTGTCTAGTTAGGTCCCTTGTAATTCTTACTTGGCGTATGTGTTTTCTTCACCCACAGTTTAAGTTCCTTATACAGTTTGGGTATCAATCCTTTACCCCATGTATGTCTTACAGACACATGTGTTACAGCTGTCTCTCAGCCCATGACCTCTCCCTTTGTGGTACAGCTTTTCATCGTACGGAAATCTTGAACCCTGAACACAGAGAAAATTATTTGCCTGGGAAAGCAAGGCCATATCTCTCAGGTGACACATCCTTCTTAACACAGACATGATAGACATCCCAAGTCTGTGCCATCACATCCATTAAAACACCTTCCACTGCAGGGACAGGCGGGGAGGGCCTCATTCTTGGCTGTCCTCATTAGGAGGGCACACTGGACCTCTTCCTCTGAAAAGCGAAAGCAAACCAAAACAACAACAATGGACAACAACAACAACAACAAACCAAGCTCCTGAACTATAGCAGTAATCTCAAGTGCACCTTTAATTTTAAAAGTTGCTTTTTAAAATCACAGAAAGTTACAAAGAAACTGTATTACTACATCATTGCATACTACCTACTGAGACAATATAATTAGCTTAACAAAGGCAGACTTGAATGTTTCTCTACCCAGAAAAGCAAACTGATAATTCCTAAAATATTACATAAAATTAATTAAGCATGAGTATTTCTGGGAAGCCAGACTGGTATTTCAGTCAAAAGCATAATGAAAACCGAGCAGAGAGACACGCACTTTCACTGTTTTAGACTACTGCTCACTGTGTCTCCTCAGCCCTGGGAACCAAGAGTCACCCCACTCCAGGCTCAACTTTCTCTCCCCACCCGTTTTTCTGTCAGGGAGTCGATTCCCTGCTTCCTCCAGGAAACACAACTTCACCAAGTGTAAACTCTCAACTGGGAACCTGTCATTCACCCTTTGCTCCTTCTCTACATGTAAAAGGTGGCACCTGGCTGGTGTGGAGAGAGATGTGGGTTAAAAGGGGCACGTAAGGGAAGAAGGAAAGTAACTTGTTTTGCAGTTATCAGCAGAAAAAGTTACTAGAGGAGGGTATTTAGAAAAAAATATAAAGAGATGTTACCTCCTTATAGAATAACTTGTAAAAATAGAGGGTAACTTAATGTTAAAAGTACTTTTAAAATTAAAGGAAAAACAAAAGGGAAGAGAAGGCCACAAGCTACCACCAGGATGCAGAACTATGCAGTTTTTAGGACCAGACATTAAGCATTGAAAGCCTTAGACATTCCACTGAATTAAGCCACCTCAAAATAAATGTCATGGGAGGCCCATCAGAGAACAGTAAGAAGGTAACACAGCCTCTTACTAGATTTTGCACCCCTAAGATAAAATAGTAAGGATGCCTCATCTTCACTGTGTATTTTAAACATGTCAAAGTTTCAATTCTACATTAAGGCTGTGGAAGCTAATGCCATGGAAGAGGACTACCAGACTCAGAGGACTATCTTCAATAAAAAGAAGTTATCAGGGTGGGGAAATGGAAGAGTCAGTAAAGGAGCTGCTTTGTAAACGTGAGGACCCGAGATTAATCCATCGTACTGACATTGCAAACGTCCAGGCATGGTGGCTCACATTGGTAATCTCATCGCTGCGGAAGAAGAGACAGGGCAGACTTCTGGGGCTCATCTGCCTGTCAGCCTAGCCTACTTGTTGTGATCCAGGCCAGTGCGAGACTCTTTCAAAACACAAGGTAGCTTCTGGGGAGATGTCCCAACGGTTAAGACCAGCTGCCCTTCCGGAGAACCCAGGTTCCAATGTCAGCACCTCATGCAGCTCCTAATTCCAGTCCCGGGTGATCTGATGCCCTCTTCTGGCCTCCTCGGGCACCGCATACATATGGTGCAGACATGAATACATGCAAATACTCATACACATAAAATGATAAAATACAAATTAAAATAAAAACAATAATAAAAACAAGGCAGGACAGCTCTTGATAAACAATACTTGGAGTTGTCCTCCAGCCTCCTCACACATGAACACATGTGTGCAGAGAAACACACACCTATACACACCTACACACACACACACACACATACACACGTGCAAAGGAACACACGACTATACACACCTACACAGACAAAAATAAACTGCCACTGAAAATCTGTCCGAGTATCAATGAATTAGACAACATAAAAGATTCGAATTAAATAAATGAGAAAAACTCAACCCTGAGATTTCTGAAAACCACAGTAAACATATAGAGCTATGGATGTAGCTCAGAGGCACAGTAATCGCTTTGCATGTGTAAGGCCCTAGGTCCGATTCCCACCACCAAAAGAGGGGGAAGATATACAGAAGAATTGGGAATTAAGATGAACTTTTTAAAAAGGCTATAATTTGGTAAAAAATAAACATAAGAACTTATTTAAGTATCGAAGGATACACAAACACTGAAGAAGGCAAGACAACTGATACACAAATAAACAGGAGGAGCAAATTAGAAGGGGGACTGAGCATGCCCATGGGAAAGCAGAGCCCTCTGAGAAACAGGCTTCTTTTAATCAGAGAGTTTCACGTCCTGATTAGTGTGTCAGACCCACTGGATTAATGTGCTTTCTCATTTGGGCCCAACCCTTCTTTAAACTAAATTATCTTACACTGGTATCTTTTAGTATCCGTGACCAACTGCTTAACCGTCTTTGTTTATATGAAATGAAAACCAGTTAAATCTCTTCCAATTTTTTTAGTAGTCTTTGAAAATACCTCCTTCGTGAATTAAATAAACTTCCAAACATTTTTCTACAAAAAAAAAAAAGAAAAGAAAAGAAAAAAAGAAAGTCTTCTGTAGCACTCTGCAATTAGCCATATCCACAAGAGATGAAATACGTGATCCATGCTGATGACCAGAATAACCACTGAGCTGATGCGGGACCACGCACTGTGCCCTTCACCACCTAACTCTCTCCTTCCCCCTTCTCTCTTTCCTCCCCCATTCTCTCCCTCCTCCTTACTGACATGCCTGTAGGAGAAATAATGATATATTTTGTCAGCTGTGTCCAGATGATCTGTGAGGAGCCATGTCTGCCCCCAGTAGAGAGCTGCTGCTTTGTGTATGAACCCCTCTACCCGTCTCATCTTCCTGACTCGAGTCCTGTCTCTGAGACGACATCCAGTAACAGCACTGCATTCAGCAGCAGGCTCTGGAACTGCCTGGGCTCCGTCCCATCTTCCCACACTTATTAAAACACTGTGTGTTACATAACCTGACATTTCTAATGCCAGTGTTTCAAAACGCTAGAGACATTTTAAATCCAATCAGGTGATAGTTTTAATTCAATTAATAGCCAGGTCTTTGGCTCCATCTAACATCTAATGACAAAAATGCCACCTTTGAAGAAAAAGCATGTGTGTTTAGAAGCAGAGGGACCCTCACAGTAAGTCCCAGCACTTCCTGCTCCCATTACGTCGGTTCCCATACTTAGAGCGGCCTTCCAGCTCTACTTAGCCCTTCCCAGTTCTCTAGCTACTCCTAAGTCCCATTAATCCGGTCAGAGCACATTTATTACCCGGCACATCCACTAATCAGTGACTCAGAAATTGCTGGCACAAACTCCTCTTGCAAGCTCTGCTGCATGCGGCCTAGCCTACATCTTCCCAGAACCGCTTTTCCAATTATAGAGCCCCTCCAGAAAGTTCAACTGATTCTCTGGCTTACTCTGCAGTTATTCTTAATGCTGCCTTGAAAGAAGAAAGCAGAGTCAAAATGACCAGATTGTGACAACTCCCAGGTACCCCTTCCACGAAGTAGCACTGGCTCTCAGCTATCTACAAATGAGGGAAGTCAGAACCCAGCGCGATGCCTTTCTCACCCTGAACTTCTCATCCTGAACCAAAAGGCATTTGGTAAAGGAACTGTGGGCACTTATCCTATTTCCCCGTTGACGCCTTCCGCGTGGCACTGAAGTTCCGCCCAGGTGGCATCTTTTTACAAGAAACCTGGAAGCATATTTCCTTTACGCAGGCTCACACAAACCTTGCAGAGAGTCAAGCACGCTTTTCTAGAGGTATACCGTAGGCTCTCCATCTAGAGACCCAGTGCTATATGAGCTAGAAGAAGACAGTTACACAGACTGCCCCTTTTCCATCTCCAGACACCCTTCCCACTGCATGTGCGGGAGTGTTCTCTTGGGGACACCAAAAGGTACTCCACCCACAGTCACTGATGCTAACGAAAGCCTAGGTAGTTGTTACTAATCTTCAGACCAAACATATATCCTCTCAAAACTCTGAACAAAAACAGCCAACACAGTAGCTCGCACTTGTAATTCCAACCCTGAGGAAGCTGGGGCAAGGAGAACTCCAAATTTTAGGACAGTCAAGGCCACACAGTGAGACCCTGTCTCAAAGAAACAAAAGGAAAATAAACAAGAAACGAGAACACTCTGGGTGGGGAGGAACGCACCACAAGTTTTAGGTAACAATGTTTTCCACTCAACACTTTCTGAGTTCTGTCCTAGGCCTCATACCAAGAGACTCAATCACCAAAGTTGTGTAGTATTTTTAAAGTGACTTCAGACTGAAAGAAAAACACATTATAACCACAATCTAGAAAACGAGAATATGAAGGTTATCAAAAGAGGCTTATCTCGTAAATAACTCAGGAGAGGCCTCAAAAGACAAGGTGATCATTAGGGCCATGATAACAGGCAAGTTCTCAAACACTGCTATTACTGAGCACAATACAAATTCTTCACCGTGATTTGCGCCCTTCTTCAGAAGTCACCTGTCAGATGCCGAGTTCCTTTGCCTACCTGGCCGTGCAAGGCGTATCAGGGAGATGTACACGTCATGGCAGTCTCTCTCCTGCGGTATGACAAGCTGGACAATCTGGAAGTTCTTGCAGCGAATAAGCAAAGGACAGCCAGTGGCCGTCGTTGCCTGCTTCTCAATGGTGGAGATCTGACTGTGAAGAATCTAGACCAGAAGTTAATATGAGCATGGTAAGCATGAGTGAGAAAACAAAATGACAAGGACAAACGGGTCCCTGAGCCACACAGACGAGAAACACTCCTCAAAACCTGCCTCGCTCCACACCTGCACCCTGCTTACAAGAACCCAAGAGACTCCACGTAAGAACCAGCTGTGGAAATCTTTCAGCTTTCGCTTTCAATTCCAAGCTGCCGATATCCACACTTCTTATTACTTTGAAGAGTAATCTTCAGCATTAAAATCTGCACAGCTCCAGGTAGGGAACATTTTGGTAGTCGAAAGCTGAATGCATTTAACAGCTAAAATTACATAAGGTCATGGGAAGTTAGTAAGCGAAACTTTGGCAATCCACAAAAGTGAGGGATGGCTCCACTGGGAAGTGCCACCATGCTCCTTAATTCCACCCGGGATGCTCAGCTTCAGTGGCCACTTGTTCTCTGAGCTGTGGGTGGTCAGGCAGTCTGCAAAAGAAAACACTTTGCTTTCTCGTTGTTTCTCATTTTCAGTGGGCAGATCATAGTAGAGTGTGCTATTCTAATATATGTACACAATGTGGGATGAGTAAATCAAGAAAACTAATATACATCTATCAACTTCCTGAACTATGATTTTTGTGGTAATACATTTAAAATTTACTCAAGAGATTTTGAAATATATAATACACTGTGATTTACTACAAACCCTGGCATACAATGCAATCAACCTCAAAACCCCGTCCTCCTATCTACCTGAAACTTTGTATCCTTTGGTCAGTAACTCCCCATTGCTTCCTTCTTTACCTCATCTACAGCCTCTGCAACCATCATTCCATTAAGAAAACAAACTGGTAAGAAAATAAACCATTCTGGACTGGGACTCCCTGGCTTTTGAGGAGATCTATGATCTGTCCTTAAGGGCAGGTCTCCATGAAGCTCCTGTCCACTGTGTGGTACCGGCTACCTTCTGCTAACTGTAGCCGTGTCCATGGAGTATGGGAATGGAATCTACAAGTCAAGATTTTGGCTGTGGGCGATAAAGTCATGTTTTTACTGCTATATAATGTCAGAAATGTCTAATGCTTTGATGATCAAGCACAAATATACCTGATGATGGGACTAGTCTCCAGCTTTCCTTTTCTTTTTGAAATTATCAGAAAAGTAAAGTCAATATAATAAAACAATAGAACAAACAATGTATAAGCCCCTGCATGGGAGAGGGGCCCCTGGGGTCCTACCCTTATTAGAGGAACTACTGACAACTGATAGCTGTTGAGAAAGGGAGAGTCACTCTCCTCTCGGGACATGGCCCCAGTGGTTAACAATATAACCATGTGTATATGGACAGTCCTAACTGGACTGAGGCATTACTAACAACAGTAAAAAGAGGAAATGAAGTTGAGAGGGAGACAGGATGGGGGTACTAGGAGGAGTGGAGGAAGCGTATGATCAATACACATTGTGGTGAATTATGAAACTTTGAAAAATACCAATTATTTAGAAAACATCCTGCAAATATGAATTTACAAATATAAATTTCCAGTAAATCAGGCACTACAGACATGCTACAAGTGACATGACGGAGTCTCTTCTCCACGGCGATGACATGAAGTTCCTGCAGCTTCGGGCCACCGCTAGGCCTATCTTTGATGATGTCTAAATAATCAATGTTTAAAATATGTCAGTGCATCAGGTGGATATGACTATGATTTCAGAAGGACATCCTTTTTCCAACACACCCCCAAAATCATCTCCAAAATGCCCCCAAATAGTCCATGTTCCCTATCCTGAAACAAATCAAAAAACAGGTAAGGTCAAAACTATGGACAGCATACCCAGGTTTCTTTCCTTGTGTCGGGTGCATTTTCCACGAATATGACGTGAGTCGCCGTCAGATATAAAGTCCCCAGCGCTGCTTTTTTACAAGACATTCGATCTACCAAGCGGACATTTTCAACCTAGAGAAGTTTGGGGAAAAGCAAAAGATCCAATCACAAAATATTCAGCAACCTTATATTTACTCTCAAACTTACATCTGAGAATATCTCCAATATCTAAAACTTACAACTGAGAATACCTCCAATAATCAAATCAAAATATGCCCCTTAATTCAGCGGCAGACTATGATAGTGTAACTCAAATAATAAAATACCAGTTATGAAAATATGACTCCAAATGTGCCACAAAACACTAACAAGCTGTATTCTTTCCTTGAGTGCTAAATAGGCCAGCGCTTTCATTTCATTATAGTTATACAAAATTTTGAATTTAAGTCAGCACATATATGCATTAAAGCTCTGCAATTACATAATGACTGTATGAATGAGTGATGTTCTATAGAAAAGAAAACAGTATGCTTTTCCATGTGTTTGTAAAGTTGCAGACATGGCATATGGATGTTTGCTTTCACATAAGCTACTATATTAGGGAATACAAAGACACATATGGGAGAAAAACGTACCAGAGAAAGGTCCATAAATGCTAAAGATTGAGATCTGCTGTGATTTGCTGGAAAATCTTTCTAATGATTCTAATGAATGGAATTTCCTCCAACTGTTAGGTGTGTAGAAATGCTTTTTATCAAATGTGTGTGTGTGTATGTGTGTGTGTGTGTGCGCGTGTGTATTTGCAGAACAATCTCAAGGTTACTGCAGTAAGACTCTCACATGACAGAGCAGAGAAGCCTGGGTATGTACTGTGTACTGGGTATGTGAAACTGAAACACAATGACTTCTTTAGTGAAGCAGGTCTTTTTTATTTTAAGGTTTATTTTGTTTTCAGTTATGTATGGGTTTGTGCATGTAAGTGCAGGTGCCTCAGCAGGCAAGAAGAGGGCGTTGGATATCCTGGCGCTGGAGGTGGAGACGATGAGCCACGGGCTGGGTCCTTGAGAAGGACTCTTAAGTGCCATCTCCTCAGCTGTATGAAACACAACTTCTGTCACACTGAATTAAAGTCTATTATTACAGGTTGTACCTCTTCTTTGACCCAAGACTATTTTAAGGCACTTTTTTTTTTCAGTTCCCATATGGTTGCATAATTTTATTTACCAAACGTTCTATTTTGAACAAACTTTAAGAAAGATATTATAAAACATCTATGAAAGGAGAAAACTGTAGATGTAACCAACCGCCTTATTAAATAAGAAACACAGAGCCAATACAGAGATGAAAGCCAAGAGGTCAGAGCAATAGCTAAGAGCTAAAAACCTTACCCTTCACTGTCGCTGTTCTCCTACCTCCCCGAAAGAGACCTACTTCCTGTGTGTCTGTCTTTTTTATAGAGTTTCTGTTCTGCCTTCTCATTGGTTGTAAACCCAACCACATGACCTCCTAGTCACTGCCTGTCTGTATAGACCTCCAGGTCTTCTATGGTTGGTATTAAGATTAAAGGTGTGTGTCTCCAATGCTGTCTGTATCCCTGAACACACAGAGATCCACCTAGCTCTACCTACCAAGTGCTGGGATTAAAGGCATGCACCACCACTGCCCAGCTTTCACTATGGCTTGCTAATAGCTCTGAACCCCTGGGCAACTTTATTTATTAACATACAAATCACATTTTAGTACAAATAAAATATCATCATATAAAAAGATATATTATTTTTATAGCATTTCTTTGGGGGAAAATCATTTGGCTGTTTAAAGGTATGTAGCTAAATTAGCTAGGGTTAGTATACTAATTAACACCATGTAAAAATGAAATACAAATAATTTTTTTCTGCCCGTAGGACTAGTGAAACTGAGCTTTATTCTAATATACTGCATATAAGGTGACATAAAAGATTTATTTATTTATTATGTTTACAGTGTTCTGGCATGTATGTCTACATACCAGAAGAGGGTACCAGATCTCATCATAGATGGTTGTGAGCCTCCATGTGGTTGCTGGGAATCGAACTCGGGACCTCTGGAAGAGCAGCCAGTGCTCGTAACCTCTGAGCCATCTCTCCAGCCCCCATAAGGTAATATTTTAAGGTAGAAATATTCAGTATGGAATATTCTCCCCACAGAAATGAAAGAGACTCTACCACTTAAAGTAATTTTTAGAAAGCCCAACAGAACAACGTGAGGTGCAGAGATGTTGGCAGATGGGAAGGCTTGATGGAATCATTCCCGTGACTTTTTGTTAACTTTGGATGCTGCTGCAGGAAAATTAAATTTCAAAGTTTGGCAATCAGTCTCACAGGTCCCTGAGCTGTCAAAAGCAATTTTGAAGCTACAGAAGAAAAAAATAAATGGAGGAAAAAAATAAATGAGAGAAAAATACCCAAACGATCTGCCAGTGTGTGCAACAATACAAGAGATGGGTAATGAATTCCACTATTGGACAAAGTGTGTGAAGACAGAGCAATGTTTGGGGGCCACTTCACAGTGCATGCTAAGGTAGCTGGACAACCGTCAATGGAATAAATCCCCCAATCCTGACACCATCCTGCAGACTGACTAGTTTAATAGCCTTCCTCATTGTTCAGCTATCCCAAGTCTATTTCATCTACACAGCAGTAACACTTCTCATGGCTGAAGAGAAAACTATTCATTTCGTGGACAAAGTTATTGCACCTTTTTGGCTGGCTCTTGAGAAGACTACTTATGACACACAGGGACTCATACTCTGGAAATGGCATTAAATATATGCTAAGGAAATTACACTCGGGATTTTAGGTTGGGCATTTACAAGTTTGACATTTTTAAATGAAATCCATCTATTAATTAGTGGGATTGCATATCACTATGTTATTTATTTGGCATTGCTCTTTTCTTCCTTTGTGGGGCGTACAATTGTGATGCTTCTTATTACTGGTGTCTTAGCTTTGCTCAAACACTAAAGTTATAGACTCTGGCATTCTATGGAATGTTAAAGTCATGGACAGAAGAGATAACCTTGAAGAGTATGTCAAGTGGAAAAGAAGACATCTGAGGAAATCTGAGGGGAGTGTGAAAGCATGCAGAGGTACAGTCAGGTAGGATGGCATAAGTAACAGATTTCACGGTCAGCAGCAGAGAGAACCTCTAGGTCGGCCGCTGCTGGGACATGGAATAAGGCAGCACTGGGCAGTAACATGGTAGACACTAGTCCTTTAGCAAGAGGAGGACTGGGAAGTCCAAGACTGGAAGCCACACAGCCACCAGAGGACTCGTAAGTGCTACAGATGCAAAAATCCTGTCCAGCTGGAAGTGAGGGTGTGACGGCACAGAAGCCGGAGGCGATTCTGATCATTCAGACTCCACCCCAGAGCCACAAGAAGCTCAAGTCGTTTTAAAGAAAGAGGTCTACTGTCAGAACACAGTCCAAGAATGGAGTCGTGTGAGGGGGATTCTGAGTGCTCGTGAGAAAACGAGAGTCTTGTGACCTCAGTTTCTTCAAAAACACAGAATTGCTCTTGGAATTGGTTTTCGTGCCCCTCCCAGGTGTAGTGGATAGGAAGGAGTTCAGCTGTTGTTATTCATGTGCCTCTATGGGAAAACGTTTTTGCCACGGGTGGCTTATCCTTGTGATTGTATACCTTACTCATGAGACTCTTCTTAACCCTCAGAGTACAAACTGTCTGACGCTCTGAATAAAGTTGGCTATTGCATGACACTTTAGTCTGCCTCATTTTTTAGGCAGGTTTATGAAGCTGGAAGGTTTCTCCACAGTCCTTGGCCACTTATAAAATAATCACTCAGAGGCTTAATATTAATTATCAACTGAATGGCCTATGGCAGGCTTCTTGCTAGCTAACTGTTATAGCTTAATCCTTTTCTATTAATCTATAAGTTGCCACGTGGCAGTGGCATTATTGATCTGCTGGCATCTTGCTGCCCCTTTGGCGGCGGCTGGCATCTCCCTCTCCTCTCCTTTCTTCTTCCTGTCTCCCTCTTGGATTTCCTGCTTAGCTATAGCCCCACTGCAAGTGGTATTAGATACAGTGTTAGAGGAAACAATTCCCACTCTAACAGGCAGGTATGAATCTAGCTTGTGTGCTTTACTGTGGCATCACTCCTGCCTTAGCCAAAATCGTCTAGATATACATACCAGCCTTGGTATTTTGGAGACTCAAAGTGTGACTTAGAAAGAGGCAGGTTCCCTGCCTAGCTGCATCAGGGAGTAAAGATAAATAATAGATGCTAAAATAACCAGAAATAAAATGCGCCAAGGGAAGAAAGAAAACACAAGCCCCTGTGGAAGCTGGCAGGCATGCTCAGAACAGCTTTGGACTTCTACAGGAAAAGAAAACAAAGGTACTCAAAATCACTCTAGATGGCTGGGCAGTTGTGGCACACACCTTTAATCCCAGCAGTTGGGAGGCAGAGGCAGGTAGATCTCTGTGAGTTCGAGGCCAGCCTGGTCTATAGAGTGAGTCCAGGACAGCCAGGGCTACACAGAGAAACCCTGTCTTGAAAAACTTAATAATAATAATAATAATCCTAGAAACAGCGCATACATCAACCCCAATCCAAGTTGTCATGGTCCATATAAAAATTACCACCAGTAATAAAGAAAAAAAAAAGCAAACCTTTTAGGTGTGTTCTCGTACTGTGCATATATTGCCCTATCTATTACTTTGGACATCTGACCTCACTTAATCCCCACAATACACTCACAAGCCAGGTTCTTTGTAATGCCCATCACTAAATTCTGTCCAGATACTTGATCAATGTCCTTAGATCGAGGGGACTAACTCTAAAACCTAAGCCTGTCATTCATGTCTGTGAACACCTACCAATGCTTCTGAGCTTATTTGAGAACTGTTGTTTAAAAAAAATAACATGTTTAAGATAATGAACTCACAATTACTTCAAGGAATTTCATACATAAAATTTGAGGCTTGAAAACAGGGTGATTTACCTAGGTAAAATTACACTGCAAAACTACAGTCATAAAGACCACCAAGACATTCTTCGAGACAAATTCAGAGACAGAAGCTTGGAAACTGGAAACAAGAGCCCAACACTGTACAGACTGCCTTTCAGGATTCTCAGAACTAACACAAGAGCAAGCAAACAGTAAACATGTCACTGCCCTCAACAGGATGCCGATATGAGGGAAAATAAAATGGGCAGGACAGCCACTGTATGGCTTCCGGGACCTTACAGACTCAGTGGAAGAACTGTGACAGTTCCACATCTCTTTTTATTCCCATCCCTCCTCTGCTGGGTCCGGGCTGAAGGGAATAAAAGGGGTTTTGAGCTTTTCTAGGACAAGGCTGAAAGGCTTCAGTCAAGACAAGGGCTCCATCTCCCACTGCCAGGTCTGCAAGCAGACACCCTGGCTGCAGAACAGCAACCTGCCCCTTTCCTTTTCTGCCCGAAGTCAGGAGGTGGATCTTATAAATCACCAACAGACAGGAGTTCTCTCCAGCAACTCTCACCACCCCATCTGCTAATCTCCACCACAAGAGGCTATTGCTTTCTACCCTGCAGGTCAGACCTGGGACTGGTAAACACGCTGGGTTGCAGAATCATCTGAGATGACCTGGGTAAGTACAGCTGCCCTGCAGGACAAGGAGTTCACAGGCATAGTTACCATCCACTGAAAAGGACGGGAGAAGGACCAATGGCGGTGCCACAAAGTGTTCTCAGGCCAAATACCAAGTCTTCAGTGCTATATAAATTAAGCTGAAGGTCACTGTCAATCATTTAGGGAAGAGGTCCAGAGACTGTTGAACAGAGAGAAATCAAAATGTCTACAGCAGCCAAAACCAAAGACAAGTTTATGTTCTAACCTAAGAAAAGCAGCTAGATAAATAGTTTGCCATGCTAAATTTGGTATCGTGACATTTTCTGACTCTACCAACATGAAAAGAAAAGTATTCACAAGTCAAGGGGCCTGTGCTCTGGACTGGATTCTGAAATGGGACTGCTGAGTAGAGGCAATTGAGTTCTCTGCTTTTGACCTGCAGGAAGAATCTAGGGGTCTCCAACGTCTCCTGGATGCTGTAGCTCTGTCTCAACGATGGCCGGGGAACACAAAACAGCCCCTGTGTTAATGTACATGGTAGTGACTGGGCACTAAAAGAAACTCAGCCACGTGGGAAGGTGATTGACCAACAGGAAACTCTTCCAGCTTTCTAAGGAAAGGAAGGAAGGCCCAGCATCTGCGATAGCAGTATCTGAGCCAGTCCAGAGGCTGCACTGCCCAGCACAGCTCCACAACAAAGTGAAGCCATCAACACCGCAAATGCAGGCACACCTTCCTGGTCACTGGCAGGCTTTCAGGTTGAGCTCCCCAGTCTTTTTCCTTCTTTGGTATGTTAGGAAAAGACTAGCTGCATGCTAGAGCCCAAAAGATTTCCTAGGTTACTTCTACCTACTGTAATTATAATTTGGTTTTAAGTCTGGATTGATAATCTTATTACAGCAATAAAAACAAAGACCTCTGGTTGACTGAGCAGAATGAACATCATTCTGAACCTCTATTTGGCATTACATACAATATGGCACCATTAACATTTTTTAAGATTGAATAAAAGAAAGCCTTTCTGGTCTAGTGAGATAGCTCAGTCAGTAGAGAGGATCTGAGTTCAATCTCAGAACCCTAATATTGTAAAACCAGAAAAGGGTCGTGGGTCAAAACTCCAACCTCCAATTTCCTGGAAACTCCAATCAGAACCTTAGCACGTACAAGTGTGATGAAGCCAGAGGAGTGACAGGCAGATTGGCTGGCCATCTGAGCCCTGTCTGCTCTCTTCTTGACAGGGCAGACCCCCATGGCCAATATCAACAGCCTTTGTTTCTTGATTATCCCACAATCCATGGCAAAGCCTTGAGGTCTGCAAAGGTACATATCCCGCCGGGAGCTGTGAAGACCTCCTGCAACTTGGGAGAAACCTTTTATGAGCCAAGTCTTCTTAACAGTTGTCTTTGTTCCTTTTCTCATTGGTGTGGTGGGAAATACTCTGACTAAAGCAATGTAAAGAAAAGGCTCACAGTTCCAGGTTATAGTCTATCATGGCAGGGTATTCACTCCGTCAAGAGCTCCAGGGAGCTAGTCACATTGCATGTACAGTCGAGACATGGAGAGGGATAAATGATACATGTACACAATCCCAAATCCCCTGCCTAGGAAGTGGTTCTGCCCACAAATCAAGATGGGTCTTCCTGAGACTGGAGAAATGACTCAGTGTTTATAAAAGCACTGGATGCTCTTCCTGAGGATGGGGATTCAACTCCCAGCACCCACATGGAAGCTCACATCCATCAGTAACTCCAGTTCCAAGAGCTCCAACACCTTCTTCTGACCTCCATGGACACCAAGCACAAATATGATACATAGATATACATACAGGCAAAATACCTATACACATAAAAATATTTTTGAAATTAAAACGATGGGTCTCAACACATCAGTTAACTAATTAATATATCCCCTCACAGGCATGCTTAGAGACCTATCGCCAAGTGACTCTAGATTCTGTCAAGTCAACAATTAACAATAACCATCCATTAGTCATGCAATATCTGCACATATAGACTTGGAAATTCCAAAGTGGTTTTATTTATAGAAGGTGTCACTACCTGCACAACAGTTGCCATGATGCTTCAAGACATTTCAACGCTCCTGAAGTATCAACAGTCCCACTCAGAGTAATATATGAGAGGGGAGGGGAGAGAGAACGCATGTGTGTGGTAGTAGTGTACATCTCAGTGGTTCTCAACAGAAGTAATTACCAAGTTAAGCCATAACAGAGGCCAGAGTTTACTTCTTCCTCCCACTGAATGCTCACATCTATAGCAGACTTCCCTTGTGTTAAAGGTAACCAGAGATGGACTCGATTATAGTTGGCAAAGCACGCTGATACACAAGAAGAAAAACTGAAGCAAAAACCCATTCTTCAGACCATTCAGAATTGCTAGCATCTTATAATTAGGGGGTAAGGGTAGTACATTTTTCTAATTTAAAAAGGAAGTGCTTTCCTTTTCCTTCTTTGTCCAATCAAATAGAGCAGCAGTCATGGAGCGTCAGGGTTTTCCATCAAGCCTTTTGGTAGAAAAATCATGAACACCAACCCTTTCCCCAAAAGGCAGATTTAAACTGTTCAAAACTATAAAACCAATGAAAGTCTTTTCCCAGGACCATTTTATTCAAAGGTCAGAGATGGAAGAAGAACTACAGGAAGAGGAAAAAAAAATCACAGAACACAATCCAAGGAAATACATGTCATGTAACCAAAAGAAACATTCTGCCTTTGGGGACCCTTAAGGCCTTCAGTACAACTCATGAAAAGAGACACTGCTGTGCAAACTGAATTATTCCAAAAGCAATGTTAGTAAGAATAGCACCTGCGAATGAACCCATCGACAGCTGAGTCCTATCAGTTCAAGTTTTTCAACTTAATAAACTTATTATTTAGTTATGGGCATTTGTTGAATGCCAGTTGTGTGCCAGGGACCCAGACAATTTATCAAAGGTTCCCAATGAGTAACTAGTCACAGATTATTTGACTCTGTCCATCGGTTACGAACCTTCTACGAGAAAGAGAAATCTCAGCCTCACATGGCTCATGCCAGAGACGTTACTAAATCAGATGTCAACAAAGGTCAGCGCTAACACTGGCTTCAGACTGGCAGGAACTCAGAACACCCAGTTCCTCACACAGCAGCTCCTGACCACACCCTCCTGCAAGCTCTGGGCTGTCTGTTCCAGGCCACTCCAGCAACCCCAGCCTCACCACCCACCACATCTATGGACAGATGCCCCATCAGTACTACAGCTCCCTGGGTCACATGCTTCTCCAGAAAGCCATATAATGATGCAATCTGAGAGCTAGGACTGCTAGTACAGGATACACACCCTGCATACAGACTGGGCAAACATCTTAAGAGCCAAGGAGAGTGACAATGAATCAGCATACATCTAACAGAATCTTGCCCAAGTTCTACGGAAAGACTCCTCCTCCTCCTACACACTTCGACCTTGTTCCTCTATCCACAGCTGCAACAGATCCCCTCTGCTGCTGCTAGGGTCTTCCACAGCACAGGCCCACCTGATCGGCTTAACAGCTCTTCCTTACATTCCCCAAATGAGACAGACCTCGCTGATGACTCTTGAGAGACACAGTGGCACATCAGAATTTATAGTCGAAGCCAAACCTTCCCCCTCTTCCCTTACCAGCAACAGCTATTCAGTCCACATTTTTAACTTCACCCTCTCAAGCACAAACTTTTCTCTGGGCAGGGCCAGATGCATCCAGATTAACTGAAGTACGAGGGTTTATATCGGGAAAATCCACACCCAAGTCTAAAGCAGACTTACAATCCAATAGGTTTAGACAGACATTAGAGAAGAGAAATCCATCCCTGTAATCTTGATGCAGTTTTGAAAACTTCCAGAACAGAAAGGTATACCCTAGCTACATTTAAAATAAAAAAGACGTTAAAATCTTGGAATTCCATGCATGTTAGAAGGATTTTTTTTTCAGTGTACTAGATTTCAAAGTAAATAAGCAACATACTTCCCAATTTGCTGGAAATTTTTAAGTCCTTCTACCACATGGGAAATAGGAGCACTGGATGCACATACTTCTAAAGATTTGTGAGCCACATACATATTCTCAGATAATTCCTATATAGTTATATTCCATTTGAAATATTTGAAAACAAAGGATTTGAGAATTCTTCTTTTAAAATGAGGGGGAAAAAAGTTTCATTTCCTGTATTAAGGTTCTTCTACCTGACCTAGGTCAAGACAAGGAAACCAGCTTGACGATTCTGAATAGACCTGCATGTTTACACACAAGCAGGATGCTGCTCTATCCATTTATTTAATTGCTAGGAGAGCAGGTTTGACTGACATTGAACTAAAGTTTAAAACTCCTCTGAGGTAAATAATCAGGTTAAAATGGTGACACAGAGCAGTCGCTGCTGAAGAAACAGTGCTCGGAACTCTTGGGAAAGGCGGAAGAAGGGAGGCCCCGTGGCTCGGGGCCTCTGCAGATCTCTACCAGAAGCTGGCTATCAGAAATGGTCAGACACTTGAGAGTCTGCATGGGGCCCAAGGATTTATTTTAGTAGGGTGACCCTGGATGTGTAAGCTCCAAGGAATATGTGTCGTCGAACAAAAGAACAGTCCCAGGATTTATTTCAACGCCATCTTAAAATAACCTCAACCAAAAATACCATTTTCTGCAAGGGTAAGAGAAAGGGATTGAAAAAAAAATGTTTAAAAGAAAATAAATTAAGAACAGATGCTAGGCCTGATATAATTCAAATACTAAGTGAATGGAGCAATCTATTAATGACAGATTTATCAAATAGAATAAAGTCATTAAAAAAAAAAGTTAACTTGTTTTGGGAGAAAAAGACCTTGCAATGAATCAATACAAGAACACTAGAGGCTTTTTTGTGTGTGAAAACAATGCATTATCACAAAATATATAAAAATATTTCTAAATTTCTAAACTCCTTCTGAATTCGAAATATTTCTGACAAAAGCACTAGCCAATAAAATATTAAATAAACCTTTACTTACAAAGCTCGTTGGAAACTATGGGAAAATATTTTTTCCAAGGCCAAGCTGTGCCAAACAGAACTTATGGTGGTCCAATGGGAACAGACAGCTCAGGCACAGAGAGAGGCAGCAAGCCTTATCCTCTCCCCCCAACCCTGACAACTCCGAGGGCCTGAGGATGGAAGAGTGGAGGCCAACCGTTCCAGGAAAAGGCAGGCTGCATTGTGTCTACCCATCCCCATGCTGCATCGTGTCTACACAACCCCATGCTGTACTCCTGGTCTGCACGATCATACCACATTCTCTTCCTCCTCTTCCAGTAGAGCCCTTGAGAGACCATTATTCCCTTTCTACGAAATGAGTGTATAAAGTACAACGTCTCACAGATACAAACACAGGGAGCCTCTTCTGGGTGCTGAAGGAAAAGCTACACCACTGCCCTGCCACAGTGAAGTGACATGCTCAGCACATCCTAATACCCAGGCCTACCCATTGATACCTCTTTGCTCAACCAGCTGGTGCAGTGGCCATTCTCTATCCTTTAAGTTGCTATAATGTATCTGGTAATTAACACTTATTTTTATATATATATAAATTTATATATATATAAATATATATATATTTATATATATATATAAATATAAATATATATTTATATATATATATATATTTTACATGTCGAGTGTCATTTCTTGAAGGGGGTAGGAGGTCTTAAATACAGGTTTACAGCACAATAGGAGGACCCGGGAGGGCAGAAGTTCACTACTGATGTTTTACAATCTTGCATCTAAGTTGTTAACGCCCATTATGCAGGATACACAGACAAGGAACTTCCCTTAAGCATTCAGGAGGGTGGAACCTGGCAGGGAATTAGCATTGGGAGGATATCAAGGTCAAGGTCCGCAAGCAAGGCAACAGTTACCCAAAACGGGGGCCAGGACCCTGCAGGTCCCCCTTTTATTAAAAAATGAGCTTCTGACTTGGGTTGCATGGGACGTCAGCAGGTCACCTTACCCGTCATGGACACGCCTGCCCAGGCCACATAGGTGCTCTGTCTTAGGTTGGTGAGTGCCCCCCAGGCATTACCCGTCTCTGAATACTCATTATCATACCGGCTCAATCGTGTGTGAGCTGCATGGTTAATTGCTGCCAAAGATCTCAAAGTGGCACTGGGCTTGCAATCTATGTTAACACTTATTTTATACTTACCAAACACTGCCTTAATGCAGGCTATTCCTATAGTACTGCATAGAATCTAATCTCAAGGAAAGCACTAGTTATTTTGCATTTGATCCTGCAGCCCCACGAACAATGCCAGGCAAACACTTTTATAGATATTCCATGGCTTACTGGATTCCAGAAGCAATAAACTGTAACAACTACAGAAACACCCTCAACTGTAGGATCCCTAGGGATGGGCATCACCAGTTTTTCATCTGTGTAGTCTAATGCCTAAAATATATACCAAAATATGTGTTCAATGAATGAAAATTAATACTGCTTTGGTTAAAAACAAAGCGTATGAGAACCTGTAGGTAGATCTGGGCATGATTAAGCAGTAAGGCACTCTTAACTGAATTTGAATCTTTAAATGAGATAAAGAGGAATATTCTATTATGGAATACGTAGTAAGCAGAGGAAACAAGGAATAGGAATAATAAAGGAAAAGAGAACTCATGTCCTATAATTAAAACGAGACATTCAAGTCTTGAAGCTTCAACCCAAAGTCACATTACAACATACACATTACAACATATTCTCTAGTCATTAGTTCGACAGTGTGGTGCAGGGTGCGGGTTCCTCCCTCTTGTAGTAGACACTGTCCTGGATGCAGGGAATACATAAATGCTTGAGTTAAAGCTACTGCCTGCACCCTACTTGGGGATGTGTAGGCAAGAAACAGACAATACACCAGCTGGGCAAATAAAATGAAGTTTGTGTGCATGCATCTGTTTATGCTAGAGGACCCAAGATCTGAGGGAGGAAATTAAAGCAGATAAACACATCTGTAGGGACAGTGGTCTGCTCAGAAAAGGCTTCTCTAATAAAATGGTGAGCTTTTTCAAAGAAGAGAAACAACCCAGTGAATCAGCCACATGGAAATGTGGGGAAAGAACCCTCTAAGAGGGAAGAAAATATAAAGACAGGAACAGCCATGGATGCTCAGGTGGGGATGGCTGATCAGAGCATGTCAGGGGTGGAGAAGAATGGATAGGGTGGCATAGGTTACAGAGATGAACCTTGGAGGGTCTTCTAGACCAGGATATGAATTCAGCTTTGACGTTGTGTGTGGTAGGAAGCCTGCAAAGCTTACAGGAGAAAAGGAATGGGGCTTGAGAAAGAAATGTTCTAGAAATGATAAGGTTTTCAAAAAAGAGATTCCAAACACACTGTATAAAACAATCACAATATGTTTGTTTAATCCCAAGTGACAGTGTAAGTTCTGTGAACCTAGGCATGCCAGTTAACCATTCGAGATCTGGGCCTGTACACAAGATCTACCACACAAGAAGCATGCAAGTTAACAAATGCATGGACAGGCTCTCAGGCTATCTACTTAGTTCAAAGGCAGGTTCCCCATCCCTGACCTGACCCCCAATTTAAACTGGTTGAAATGTAACTTGTGCTTTGCCACATGCCCAGAGGAATAAAACTTTCTTTCAGAGCTTGGCAATAAATTTATTTCTCCGGGAATCTGTGATAAGCAGTGTTTCAGTAAGCAAAAAAGAGGAGAAAAGTAAATATACAATTTTTATAAAGTTGTCATGGCCTGCCACCAAGCTTTAAGTGGGAGCTATTTTTAAACTATTTCAAATGGCTGTGGGAGGAAGGGTTGGGTCCATGTCCTGGGAAGTACTCTTACTCCCAAAGGCTTCAACTAGCTGTCCACCGGGGGAAAGGGCACCAGAAAAAAATAGTTTAAACTGTTCCTGGCCTAAGAAATATGATACAAAATGAGCTACTCGCAGGCCCTCAGAGCACACAGCAAGAGCACAAAGCTGAGCCTTCACACACACACTGTCACGGAATTTGGGGATCTGGTCAAGAGGCTTAACTTCGTACGTACTTTCTCAGCTTCTTCTGTTCAAAATGGAAAAAGTAGGAAAAGTAAGGTCCGAGTCAGGAAGAGAACACCCTACGTAAATCTCCTCTGTAAAATGAAGCATCCCAGGCACTGCTGTGCCTGCAGAGATGAGGCAGGGGGGATGAAGATGTAACCTTAAGTTAGTCCATGGAGGAAATGCTAAAACTGAGCAAGAAGTAAATAATGGCAAAGGTGGCCACACACAGGAGGTCAATGTTTCCGGGACTGAGCATGCAAAGGTACATAACAAGTGCTCTAACGAGTCCCTCCTCAGCACACATGGCACTTTTCTCCACTACAGAACTGTGTGCCCGCTTCTCCACACAAGCGCTCCAAGAAGACCCTCCCTCAGGAATCTCGGCGATGCCTCACAGGCCTCTCTGTTGAGTCTCCCCAAGCAAAACTGGATACTTTCCTAAAATCCATGAGCTTTGCAGAGATGAATGTTTTTATTAAAGAAAAACACACTCGGAAAGCATGGGTGTGAACTAGCATTGGGTTACACAAAGTCACTCTTTGTAGACTGCCTCCAGGGGAGAAAAATATTTAAACCCATTGTGAAGTGTGGAAGGGAGTAAGTAGGTCAAGTGAAATGTTTGGATTGAGAAAATTCTTTTTATTCTCATGTTGCATGGAAGTTTTCTCAGCACACAAACCTGGCGTCATCTCCTTTTGCAATCAGAGTAATAATAATAAAAAGTGCTAAGAAACACCATGAGCCTTGTTATTAAGTGTTGTAAATACATTCTTTGTTCTGTAAAAGTCAAAGACTAGGGAACCGCAGTTTTGAGAGTTCTCAGGAACTCACTGAGGCCATAGACCTGGTTGTAGTCAGGACTGTGGTACTGACCACAGACGGACACAAAGATGAAAGAAACAAGATTGGGCTGAGAAAGCCACACATCTGTGCAGAACTGATTCTCAGCACGTGTGCCAAGCCAAGGAGCTGGATCAAGCAGGGTCTTTTGAATAAACAGCTCTGGAGCAACTGGTATTCCAGAAGTCAAAGGACCATAGCCCTAGACTATGGTGATTTTTTTTTTTTTTTTTTTTTTTTTTCGAGACAGGGTTTCTCTGTGTAGCTTTGCGCCTTTCCTGGAACTCGCTTTGGAGACCAGGCTGGCCTTGAACTCACAGAGATCCACCTGGCTTTGCCTCCCAAGTGCTGGTATTAAAGGCGTGCGCCACCACCGCCCGGCTACTATGGTGATATTTTATTTGTATTCAAATGTTATTTGTATGTTGATAAATAAAGTTGCCCCGGGGGGTCAGAGCTATTAGCAAGCCATAGGAAAACAGGACAGTGGTGGCATTCACTTGTAATCCCAGCACTTGGTAGGCAGAGCTAGGTAAGTCTCTGTGTGTTCAGGGATACAGCCAGTATTGGATACACATGCCTTTAATCTCAATACCAATCAATCGAAAACTGGAGGTCTATATAGACAGGCCGTGACGAGGCAGTCATGTGGTTGGGTTTACAACCAATGAGAAGGCAGAATAGAAACACTATAAAAAGACAGACACAGGAAGTAGCTCTGGTTCGGAGAGGTAGGACCACCGCAGGAGGAAGGGTAAGGTTTTAGCTCTTAGCTCTGACCTCTTGGCTTTCTTCTTTGCGTTGGTTCTGTGTTTCTTATTTAATAAGACGGTTGGTTACATCTACACTAGACCTCACCCAGCAAACAAAAACTTCATTCCAAGATAGAAAACCTAAACATCTAAGTCTTCAGGACCTTGGTTTAGGCAGTGGTTTGTAAAAAACAAGGCATCAAGGAAGGCACTAAGAAAACAGATTAAACTGGACTCCCACCAAACTAAATCCTTAATGTTTCAAAGGTCAAAAGAGAAAAGACATCCCATGGAATGAAAGAAGATAATCACAAGTCATATATGTGCTCATGAGTAGAATCTATGAAGAACACTTATAGCTCAAAAATTAAAGGCAGATAACCCAGGTCAAAACAAGCAAACGATTTAAACAGATCTGTATCCGAATAAGATATAATCAACACACACAAGAAATAGTAGTCAGAATAATGATCTCTTGGGGAGGTGCAAACTACCCCCAGTAGAGATCACACCTCACCATTTACAGAATAACTATAATATTGAAAGTAGACAGTGAATGCTGGTGAGGAGGTGATGAAATTGGAATGCTCATTCATCTTTATTGGGAATATAAAGCGGTGCAATATCTCTAGAAAACTGTTATGAACCAATAGACTCTTGATTATATACCCAAGAGAACTGGAAAACATAGGTTCCTCAAAAACACTTGCTCACGAGTGTTTGTGGATGCACTACTCATAGCAAATAAAATATTCAGAAATAACACAAATACCTATCAACTAAGAACAACCTTGAATACAACCACAATAAAATATTAACCAGCAACAGCTGGGAGATGTAGCTCAGGACGTAGGCTCTAGCCTCACAGTGGAACTAGGTAAACCATGTGTGGTGGGGTGTGCCTGTAACCCCAGTAGTTCAAAATCAATATCTCTGAACCAGAGTAAGCTACAGAAACCCTGTCTCAAAAGAAATAAGAATGTTATTTAGCAATATATTCTGAAAATAATATGAGCCCTAAAACATTACACTAATTCAAAGAAGTTAGGCACAAAGAATAACATATCATATAATGCCATTTAAATAAAATGTCCAGAAAGGGCAAATCTGTAAGACAGAAACAGATTAGTGGGTGGCCACAGTATGGGGAGATACAAAGGGAAAAATAACCGCTAACATACCTAGGGTTTCATTTTAGAACATGCTTAGGTTTAAAACTGTTGGAATATGATATTTCCTTTTTTTTTTTTTTTAAATGAACCAAACTTTTCATTCATTCATGTCTTGCACTTGAAGTACTCTTCGATGACATCCTTGGCCTGAGATTCTTTGCCATAGTCTTCAACCACTACACAACTGCAAGCAACCACTTTCCGTGGCTCCCCTTCTCGATCAGTTTTACAGAGGCCTACCCATTCCCCTAGCTTCTCATTGTCATCAACCCTAATCAGGTTGATGTGGTGCTCAGCACAAAGGGCCTCCACCAACTTGACATCCATAGGCTCATCACAATTGGATACGAGCTTATAGAGATGGGCTTGGTGCTTGTCTAAGGCTTCGGCAGCTTCGCGGATGCCACGTGCTAGGCCATCGTGGATGAGGGCAGTCTTCAGCACCTCTTGTAGAGCAGTATTGACGTCCATTATATTTCTATACAAGTCATCTTACCTGGAAGACTTTTACCATCGTGTATAAAGAACAGTCCTAACTCACTCCCAGCCACCTGTTTTCTCAGAGTTCTCCATTTTTCTCCATCACATTGTCTCCCACAACGGGCACACACGTGCCACGCATATTCAGCCTTCGTCCAGCTACTTAAAAAGGAACTGGCAGCTAGCTGCATTCTACACTATATGAAGGAATAAAAATACAATTTAAGAATGAAGAATTCTTTAGTTCTGTGACAGCTTGTGTGCCCTAAATATCAAAGGCTGACTTAGGACAGCAAGACTTCATCCAAGTATTGCTAAACCTATTAGAAGGGAGGATTTCAAGAAACATGGATGGGTGTGTGTGTGTGTGTGTGTGTGTGTGTGTGTGTGTGTGTGTGTGTGTGTGTGTGTGTGAAAGAGAGAGAGAGAGACAGAGATGAGGACATGAGATGCCCTGTTCTGTCACTCTTTCCCCTATTCTTTAGAGGTCGGATCTATCCGTGAACCTGGCACTTGAGAGCTTGAGGACTCCACTGGTGGTCAGCATGCCCCGGTGACCCTGCTGTTTTACAATCTCTGCTTGCATCCAGCCCCTGTTTTTCACATGGGAGCCTGGGATGGAATTCGGGTCCTCATCTTTGTGGCACCAAACACCCACGGAGCCATCTCTCCAGCCCTAAGTATAGATGATTTGGTTAACCCAATTTCTGTGAGGATTTGGCTTTCTACAAACACTAACTGCCACAGCTATGCTTTAAAGTGCAAGGGTTCATACCAACAAACACAGCCGCCTTGCCTCTGAAGTGAGAGACCATGTGTGATGACACAGACTATCTCCTCTGCAGGTGTTAAAAAAAACGTACCAGATGATACAGAACATATCTAGATGAAAGCGCAATGCTGCATCTGATTCTTTTGGTAAAATCAAATTGCAATATGAAGAAAAAGTAAGCAGAATGTTTGACAACACAAATGCAAACTGTTAACCTGGAGATAAAGATACAAGCAGGCAGCCGAAGGCCTGGACCTAGGAGCATCCGGCCCCCATGCTGCCCTTACACTTCATTCTCAAAAGTACAACAAAAACTAATGTACCTGTACAGCATGTAAAATCTGGAGTCAGACTGTGCAATTCTGAATCTCGGTCTGCCTCCTCTGGCTGAAAAACCTGTTTAAGCCCAATTTCCTTGAAGTGGGGCTAACAGTGGTATTCACCTGAAAGCATAACTGAGAAATAAGTGGATTATCACATGGAAAGCCAGAGAACAGCACTGAACACAATGGCTACAGTGCTCGATAAAGATGGCTTTCACCAGACTAGTGCATTAGTGTTGTTATAAGCAGCTACAAGATAAGCTGGATCTAACAGGTAAGCAAAGAAACATAAATCAACAAATCACATATCACCAAGAATTAGTTATTTAAAAAAAATTATGCTGCAATAGTACTACGCAAAATTCTGGAAGAAAATGCTAAAAAGCCATCAAATAAATCTTGAAAATGTATGGTGAAATGGAACCAAAGAATAGAATATAGGCAACACAGACTTCTGCACAGTGACTTAAATACACTGATGGTACTGTGGTTGTTTATTAACAACAAGATGGAGATGGATTAAATATTAAATGTTTATCTTAAGAACAATGGCGTTCCTAAGACTGCTGACTGCTTCCCAGAACCCGTACAGATGTAAGACTTCTGGGTGAGAAACAGATGTTGTTGTTCACTGTACACCACCAGTTCAAGCTTCCTGTTCACACAAGCTCCCTAGCTTGCCTCTTCACTGTGTCCAGGGGACAATATGGAGCAGCCCACAAGGACAACCAAACCTGAAGAGCCTTTGCCTCCAAAGAAAACAATTATAATGTGTGTGTGTGGAGGGGGGGGGAATCAAGTCACTCTATGCTACTTAGATAGATATGCCTGAGAGAGAGACAAAGCCAGAGACAGGGACAGAGACTATCTAAGCTGTTCGCTATTCACCATCCTTCAAGAGGAGCAGAACCAAAATGTGAGCATGCAAATGACCTACAAAAAACGTTGTTGGCCTACACTAACTTATTCATGGTTTAACCACAGACTATAATTATAGTATCCGAGGTTGTTAAAAGTCATTTTCAGAAAAATAGTCAATAAAAAAAACATTCAAAGAGAGAGAATATAGAACAAATTTTGTTTTAAATTCTATTCACACACAAAGAAAAAGGCTAGTATTACATAGAGAAGTGAGTCTTTCTGGGTGGTAAGATTATGCATCATTTTGTTTTCATTCTGCTTTTCCAACTAAATGTCTATATCTCCTTTATACTCAGAAACAACAACTTTAACAAAATAGAGAAATGACACCAAAACCAAGAATACCTCCTTGATTGCCCCCTCCCCAAAAAAAGAAGAACAAGCCATGAACACGTGGGTCAATAAAATTCAACTTCTGACGTTTCAGATGATACTAACAAAGGTGGGGATGCAGCCTGGGTGGGAGACTACACTGCACTGCTTTGACTTGGTTTGAACTGTCTGGCAATGCAAGAAGCCCTGGGTCGGATCTCCACTGACCAGCATCACTTCAACCAGGCATGATGGCACATGTCTACCATCTCAGCAATTGGAAGGTGGAGGCAGGTAGGATCAGACGTTTAAGGTCATCCTTGGCTACAGAGCAAGCTCAAGGCCAGCCTGGGATATATGAGATGTCTCAAAGTCAAAAATGACAAAGAACACTATCAAAACTGAAGAAACCCTACAGAATAGGAGAAAACACTGACAACTCAGATATATGACTAGAGACTGCCATCCAGATGAACTCTCACAATTTGACAATTATAAAGAAAAGGGGGATTGAGGAAGGGGAGGCTAAGAGAGGTTAACTGGGGAAGTAGACATGACCACAGCAGGGCATATGTGTCCATGGAAACTTAGCAGTCATATCCATTAGTATGTACAACTAACATGCATTGGTGACTTTAAAAATAATAATCTTTTTAAAGAATCTGGAAAAAAATTAAAATTCAGCTTCACAATAAATGAAGGATTTAAATAAAATTATCTAAATAAAATACACAAATGGTTAATAAGCCCAGGAGAAAATACTTAGCACCCTCGGTCATTAGGGGACACAAACAGAAAATGCAGATGAGAAACCACTTCACACTAACCAGGAAGGGGTCAGCGATGAAATGTGAAATACCCTCCCGACAGGCTCATGGGCTGACACTTGGGCTCCTGCGGGCAGCACTGTGTAGGGAGGTGCTGGAAACAGGAAGGAGGTCCCTGGGGGCATGCTTCTGACAACCACACCCACTCAGTGTCTTCTTTGCTATTTCCTGTCCACCATGAGGAATCTCCCCTATCCCATGTGCCCATTGTCATAATGTTCAACCCAACTGAACTAGGCCAATTGATCATGACCAAAAACTCTGAAACTATGAGCCGAAGTAGCACATCCTCTCATACTCTAGTCACATGAACTAACTAAAAGCAAGCAAACAAAAAAAGACAGTTGGCAGTGTAGAAAAGTCTTTAACATGTTAAGCAAAGTTTCTCTAGAATTTAGCAATTCTACTCTTAGAGAAAAGACATTCTTAAGAAGACTGAAACATGGCTCCGCATTAAGAATCCATACACATAAGCTCATAGTGGAATTATGTATTAACACTCAGGAAGTAGTAACACAACTTGGCCAAAACTAGAAATAAGGTTTAAAGGGCCTTAAAGAGCCTTATATTCTATGATTAAATTCATATGAGATTTCTGGAAAAGATAACATAGTGCAGATAAAACGTATTTTATTGGTTGCTAGAGAAATGGAACGTGACCCCTCATGAGTATGGGATTTCTGTGGGGGTAATAACAGTGGTCAGAGCTGGGCAGGGTGGTACACACCTGTATGTACGCTCTACTATTTTTATCATCTGAAAATCATTTGCTAAATAAGGGAAAAAGCCCTAGTGTCAATGGTATAATGATGATCGGGGGAGAGAAAAAGAATCCCAAGTCTTACTCTCGAGGGAGAACTCATAAATGAGATTACTATTCCCAAATGGAGGATACAGTCAAACTGGTCAGTTTGACATTAATTCTAGACAAGATTCTAAAATTAGTTACTTAATGGAACTTTGCAGCAACCTAAAAAAGGAAACCATCAGGAGCATCAAGATTCACTCAGTCATCATTTCAAAGGTCTGTACTTCCTTTCTTTCTCTTGACTATTTGGAGGAGGGAGGGAGGATGGGCTCAGAGACCTAGTAGAGCTACCAAGGTCAAAGCCCTAAGAAATCAGGGCAAATGGCATCTGCTGCTGAGAATGTACACACCCTAGTTTCTCTTGGATAAGAGGAGGAGCAAGGTTACAAAGCTAAGCACAATATATACTGCATGGTACCAAACTGAGGACGGGTATAAGGATCCAAAGCAAGATTAAGCAACAATCTAAATCCAATGGAAAACAAGCAAACAAACAAAAAATCTGACCCACGTAAGTTTGAGACATTATAAGTCAAGGCTAACCAATGATTTCTTTGGGAGTGACGGAAGTGTTCCAGGACTGGATAGTGATGATGAGTACATAACACTGCGCATGTACTAAAACCACTGGGTTGCATATTTGATACAAGGGTCTTACATTATTTACATTTTATCACATTAAATATAAATGTAATCATTATGTGCAATATATACACGCTATATATAAGAGGACTAATACAATCAAGTTATAGACACAAGGCATATGAAGCCTAGATTATTAACGCCTATTTTAAAAAAATAAAGTACTGAAATAAAGAATACTGTTCATTCTTTCAAGTATTATTTATTTAATGCATGCTTACTTGGTACCTTACAAGCACTGTGTGAGGTGCTGTGGATGCAGGAGTGAATACAGCCACATTCTTCTGGGACTCCCAGGTAAGAAAGGAAACTCAACATCCAACAAATACCACCCAAGTGAATATAATAATCAAAATGAGGAACATAAAAGAACAAAATGGTCCTATACAAAAATACAACAGGCAATAGCCCCTCTGATATTACATTTACTAGATTTATTTATTTTAAGTGTGATTTGTCTGTATTTATGTGTATGCACCACATGAGTGCTTGGTACTTGTACAGGTCAGAAGAGGGCATTGGATGCCCTGGAACTGGAGTTATAGATGGTTGTGAATTACCATGTGGGTGCTGAGAATTGAAGCTGGGTCCTCTGCAAGAGGAACAAGTGCTCTTAACCACTAAGCCATCTCCCCAGCCCTGGAGAGTACATTTAATTTGAAACTATGACTATGAAAAATTTAGCCTGGTAAAGAAAAGATCAGAGTGCACCATCCCTCATTCCTCCCACAATGGAATGACAGTGCACAAGTCCTGAGGTAGAGAAGAACCTGTCCACACTTGATAAACCTTAAAAGGGCATTGCCCTGGTCAGAAAATGGTCACTAAATAAAGCTAGGGAATTAGGTCAAGTCAGTCACACAAAGCCCTAAAGTCCTCTTGGGATTCTTGTTTTGTGTATGGGTTCAGAGAGAAATCACTCAAAATACTGTGACAGAGAAGAAAGATGGCTGATTCCAACAGCTTGATTGGATATAAAAAACAAACAAAAACCTAGAGCATTAATGAGGCACATGGATGTGGGAAGCACCGTCCCAAGAGCTGGGGTCCCAGAATAGATCAAAAGGACAAAATAACTAAGGGGTATCATTCTCCTTTCTCTGCCTCCTGCTGAACACCAAGGACCACCACCATCACGGCCTCTCTCTCCAGGATGGACTGTAGACCTTTCAACAGTGAGCCAGAGCAAACCCTTCCCACCGCAAGATGCTTTCTGCCAGGTGTCTGGTTGCTGCTCTGAGAAAATCAATCCAAGTAACCGGTGACCATGTCCTGTCCTAATAGAATCACCCAGGCAAGAAGAAAACAGAAAATGAGGAGACTCTAGAGTAAAGGCTCAGACCAACGAGTGGGAGTCAGAAGGAAGAGGAAGCATTTCAAGGTCTGTACCAGAGAGGATCACGTATTCCATCAATAACTCAAATTTACAGATGTGGAGGAAATGCCTTTCAGGAGATTACTCAGCCAGAGCCCAGACAACCAAAAGAAATTCTTACCAACACTTCAAGCTGTTTCTAGCAACTCAGAAGTCTTTTTATATAAGTAATACTTGAGCTCAAATAATTGCTAACTTTCCAAGAGCACTGGTATAGTTTCTGGGTGGTAAGTAAAAGATCAACAGCAGAGCAGAGACCCCAATTTCCACCGTCAAGAGTACAGGTAACACCAAGTGGCCTCACTTCACCCAACTGCAAAGCAGCTTGGTCTTGGGGTATTTTTTTTCCCCTGGTAGAAACGCATCCTATTTAGCCTATGTTGTGTTAACAGCTTTAGTAAAGTAGTGTACACACAGGCACACAGAGAAAGAAATATGTACATGGCATTCCTAATTATTCATATGTATGTATCTTCTTAAACTTCACTCCAGAGCACAGGTGGTAACAGCTATTAGTTTCCATTGCACAAATCAATAACTTACATTGTTAATGGGAAAGCAACTATACATTATGGTGATATTTTATTTGTGCTGAAATGTGATTTTATTTGTATGTTAATAAATAAAGTTGCCTGGGGGTCAGAGCTAACAGCAAGCCATTTAGCAGAAGTCTGGCAGTGGTAGCACACGCCCTTAATCCCGATCACATGGCAGGCAGAGTCTGTGTATGTTCAAGGACATAGCCAGCTTGGAGACACACACCTTTAATCTCAATACCAACCATAGAGACCTGAGGTCTGTATAGACAGGCAGTGATGAGGAGGTCATGTGTTTGGGTTTACAACCAATGAGAGGGCAGAACAGAAAGTCAATAAAAAATACACACACACAGGAAGTAGGTCTCTTTCTCAGGGGACGGATGGGAGCGACAGCGAGGGGTAAGAAGGCTGTCTTGGTCTTAGAACTTGGCTGCTGCTCGATCTCTGGGATTTTAACTCTGCATTTGGCTCTGTATTTCTTATTTAATAAGACCATTCAGAATTACATCTACAATACATCATACATACATGCATTTATTTTCTTCAAAACAAACCCGTTTCCATCCTGGTAAATATAGCACCAAATAAACAGTTAAAACAAATTTTGTATATACAGACCCAAGATATAAAACTATGAAGTCAAGAAAAACTGCCCATTCAGTTTCCAGAGAAGATAAGGGGAGCATGAAGTGTAAGTATGACCAGGACTGTTAACAGCTACACATTTCACAATGTATGCTTTGAAAGTAGCTGGACTCTTTTTCTTCAGGCATATGCAACCTTTAAATGTGTAAAATTCATGTGTTTGGTGTATGCACCTCTGGAGGCTAGAGCTTGACCCTGGACGCCTTCCTCTGTTGGTCTATGACTCTCCATCTCATTTTTGAGGCAGGGTCTCTCTTGCTGAACTTGGAGCTTGCTGTTTTGACTAGACTGGCCAGTGAGCTATGGCAAGCCTCTTGTCTCCACCCACCCCTCCGTACTGGGGTTAGAGGTGTGTGTCAACACACAACCCCACTTTTATGTGGGTGCTAGGGATCCAAACTCAGAGCCTCATACTTGTGTAACGCACACTTCACTCACTGATTCATCTTCAGAGCCCAACATACTTAACCTTTTGATGTTATTATATATGACCTTGTCATCTACAAAGTTCACAGCGGAGTACCATGCAACTGAGCTTTGTTTGTTTGATCTCACAGTGTTTTAAGATTCCTGTTGTGTGTTGGGCTGCATTCACAGCTACCCTTGAAGCACTATACACTGCCTACAAGGTGGTGATAATGAAAACCAATTTGAAAAATATTTCTTGGCTATGTCCAAGGTGAAACAGAGTTAGGACCAGAAAATGACTTTGCTCTCCCAAGTTCGTACTGAAAGAGAATGCCACCCAGTGCCACGAGAGATCCCCTGTCACCCTTGCTGCTGACATCCACATAAGACACCACCTGGATAAAGGGCCTCTTCATCATGAAAGAAGAATGCCCTTGGTGAGAGACAAAGGAAATTCAGGGGTTAAATTCATCATTCTCCGATAAATTATTTAGTACCACTTAAGCCCTGAAAGCCTTGGGCCACCTATCTTGCGGTTTACGCACTGTCTTCCAAGTTTACAATTTCCTGATTGTAAAGCAACAATTTAATTCCACAGTGCAACATCAATACAATTTACATTTACCATTGGAGCTGACATTCTCCAGCAAGATAGAAGATTGATTCCTCCACGAACATAATATTAAAGAGGTTTTTACTAAGAGGTATCGGCCTCCATTTCAGACTGTAGGAATAAATTCTTCTTGCTGGGTACAGAGCAAAGTAATCACATTTACCTTCCCATGAAATAATAATACCCCTGGGGCCACATGAGTTCTGTTCACTTGGATATAGCTTCGGCCTAAGTCTGTCGGGGGCCTAGATTTTAAATATAAGATGTTTTTGAAAGGACTGTGTGGTGGTAACAAGAGACAGACAACAGGATTTTAAGATGTATTCCTTCCCAGGGGTCTTGAAAACCTGATAGTAATTTCTATTATTATTTTTCATTCTAAACTATATTACAACAAAGAGTGGTAAGGTTGGGTACGGTGGCCAAGGCTTCCAGTCTTATTTGACTGGCGTGTTTAACACCCACCCACGGACGACTCTATACGCAGCATCCTTCTTCCCTAAGAACCAAACAAAGTGGAAACAGGAATACGCCATCACTCCGTTACGGCAAGTATGGATCCTAAGCTCAGAGGAAGGTCCCTAGCAGCTCCCACCCTGGAATGGAAAAGGATGCATCGGGTGGGTCTGAAGTCTTAGCGTCAACGAGCTTTCAAGTTCACTCAAGCCATCTGTTTATAATGCGCTTTCCTTGCACCTGCCATTCAAGGCTTCCGTCCCTTTCAACTGCTCAGAGCAACCAGCACCTTTCTAAAATGGAATTTTTAGGTGCCTAGAACCAAGCAAGTAGAAAAACCTTGTTACTCAACAGACAATTAGGGTTCATTCCCTCCTGCCCACCCCTGCGTCCACTGCGCACCCCTCAACTCCCCCACCCCACCCCACCCCAATCCAAGGACAAGGCTCCTGCTAGGCCTGTGAGCCAGCAAGAGAAAAGGCCAGGCTCCGCAGCGTTCAGGGAGATGCTAGGGAGCCGCCAGCTCCTCCCTCGTTCGCGGTCCAGCTCCCCGCCGGGCGGCCCCGTGCGCTCAGCATCCCTCCTGCTCTCCCTCCTCCTCCGCCCAGGCCACCAACCTTGGGCGTGCGGATGTGCTCCATGGCGGCCCCGCGTCTGCAGGGTCCCCGGCGGGCGCGGCCTCACGCACCTGCGCGCGCGGGCGGCGCAAGGGGAAAGGGAGGGGAGGGGGCTTCGGCGGGAGCGGGCGTGGGCGGGCCCGCGGGCCTGGCTCCGCCTCCAGGTGCGCGGAGACGTGGGTGCGCGCGCCCCTGGGCGCCTGCGCGGGCCCCGGAGCGCGGCTCTGCGCCTGCTCGCACCTGCGGGTCTCACCCTTGGACTTCGCCCTCCGTCCCGCCTCGCCTCGCCTCTCCCGATGAGGCTCTCCACCGCCCAAGCGGCCGGATTCTTTTGCAAGAATGGGCATCCTCGAGTCGGCCATGGTAGCGCTTGCCTGAAGTCCCCGCCACTCAGGAGGCTGAGGCAGGAGAATCGTTAGGGTCCAGCAGCTTGGAATCAAGAGAGCCCTAGACATCCCTGTATTTTAAAAAAGAAGGGGAAAAAAAAAATCAAAGCCAATCAGCCATCGTAATACCGTAATACTGTGGCACTACTGTCTCCTAGGGCACAAAGAGGGCCTTGTGTGTTGGGTGTGGCTTCTTGGAGAGATGCGAATAAGTATGTGTAGCTTTACACCCTCATTGGCTGCCTTCCAGAGCATCCCAGGATAGGAAGGATTTCAGAGTGGGGTAGAGAAAAAAAAAAAAAAAAAAATTACAAATGCACCCTGATGTGGTACGCATGGTCTAGTGGGCTCTCGCTGTATTTTGGCCCAGGCTCAGGCCCCGAGTATTTGGAATAAAAGTGAGATTAATACTGACATTGTTTGTGCCCTAATACGTTTGCTGTTAAGTCAGACATCTCACATCACCCTGCGACTTCGCTGTGGGAACTTTTGATAGAGATGTGAAAACACTTGGACCCGTGCTAAGTACACGTTGGCTATCTTTACCTAGCTTTTAACTAAACAGAAACTAGAGACACAGTTCATCCATTATGAGGTTCTTTTAAGCCTCTGGGGAAAGCCGGAAACTGAAAAAAAAGTCAGCTCTAAGTGGACACCCTCTGCCATACTGAAATTTCATGAGCAATTCCTGGAGGAGTATTTGTTTCATTGTTTTCCTGGCCCTTATTTATGGCAGTTTTGTAAATTCTTTGGCCATACGTACTGCTTGTTTATTTGTTTGTTTTTATCTCCTTCTGTTCAAATGTCTGGTAGGCATCTTGCAATCGTAAACAAATATTTATTCAGTAATGTCGAGCTCATTTTACAATTGTCACATCCCCTTCACACATTTTAGGCCATTTTCATCCTTCTTCCGCCCTGGAAGCTAGATTGGAACAAGCACTATAAACTGTCACTGGTAAATGACAAAAATGACCCAAAGTGTAAGTTCCTCTTTAGTAAAGAGCACCAGGCATAGTCGGAAGCTCTTTCTGGTCTCTACTCAAACTGGCCCCACTCTCCTCATGTACAGAATGAGAACACCATCTCCCGCCTAGATGACCTCATCTCCAAATTAAATCTTACATCTCTCTGGGGATGGGGGACATTCTGAACTGGTCGACAGTCCTGGAATCATGTGCTTTCAGGTTCTCTTTCTCTCTTCTGGTAGGATGATCAAGAGTCTACTGGATCAGCAATTTTTACCTATGAATACTATTGTATAGATTTGAAAACATCAATCAGAATGCAAAGAGATGTAAGTCTGAACAATTCAAGATTAATTTAAAATGTTTATCATTTAAAAATCGTTGTACTTATAAAAAAACACCCTTGTAAAATAAGCACTAAGTTAAATTAATCGATTATATACCAATCATTAGGATAAGTTAACAAAATATGATGGAAATATAATAATAGGGAAAAGCCAGGCGGTGGTGGCACACGCCTTTAATCCCAGCACTCAGGAGGCAGAGCCAGGTGGATCTCTGTGAGTTCTAGGTCAGCCTGGTCTACAGATCGAACTCCAGGACAGGCACCAAAACTACACAGAGAAACCCTATCTCGAAAAAACAAAATAATAATAATAATAATGATGATGATGATGATGATGATGATTATGAAAGAAGATTCTACTAAGCAATTGGGCTAATAATTCCCTAAGGAATATTTCTTAACTTGTTCTATAGCTCCATCATTATGGAGGTTAATTCAATGAGAAGGTGTTTAGTCCTCAGTGACACATGAAGTCTCTAGTTCTTAGGATGCTACCATATATCCCTCAGGCTCACTGTTTTCACCATTTACCATCCAGTAGAACAGAAGAGACTGAAGGGTTTTGTTTTGTAGAAGGGATCTTAGAGTGGTAAGGTGAGGGAACAATATATGTTATTGAAACATCTAATTTCAATATGTCTGTATCCATGGAATGCCTAACTAAGTTCATCCTAGGTAGGTGATAAAGCTGAATAGTCATTTATTGAAGAGACACTCTTTATTTAAGCAATTCATACTCAGAGTATCCCAGGAGATGCCAAGAGACTGATGGGTGATATAGATCAGAATACCAAGTTATAAATGTGGTACAGCTAACACCAAGCAAACGAAGGTAAACCAACCAAGATGTTTCCACGCAAAATGTGAGGAAGTGCCTAAGGAAACCTCCCAACAATGATTTGTATCTTGAACCTTTTTGCTATTCCTTAGATGAAACCCAACGGATAGAGTTAGAATCAGATACTTAATTCTTAAAGTTCAGTGTTGAGGGATTTTAAAATAAAAACTTGCTATAAACTGGGGACTTTTCCAATACTCTGTGATCTTCAGTGGCCTGAAGAGATTTGGAAATGTGCCAAACACAAGACTTTCTGGAATAGTTAGATTTCTCCCAAGACAACTCAAATTTCTGATCTGGCAATGACGCCAAAAAGTGTTTCCTTGGGGGCTAGTGTGGCTAATGATTGCACATTTGGTAAAAACCCTAGTCAGGACTATTAAGCCCTAATGGTCCATGCTCCATGTAGAAGAGTGCACACATCTCCAAACAAAGCCCAGCCTCTGGTAGAAAATGTTATGAGGGAACTACATGAGAAGAAGAGATGCATGTGGGGTTTTGCCTTGTAGGAAAAAACTGACACCCCCTTCAGGGTTTAAATAAAGTTGATAGTGTGAAATATCACATCTTCTTTGGCTTTGCCCTATATCAAAGATACAGAGAAAAAACACTAAGTGGATTGTAGACAGCTCTGCCCTTTTTCCAGAAACCAGAAAAGAAACATCAGGGCAGCCAAAAAGAGCACTAACTCTGTGAGCAGGCAGGGTTTTTAAATAGTCTCTTTCATTTTGTTCTCTCTCCAGGAAGACTTGGGGCTCAAGCCAAGTCTGTGTCCTTAGGCCACTTATATTGCTTATTCCTTTTCAGTCCCATCCTTCAAGACTACTTTACAACGTGTAATTCTCACCTTGGTATTTCCAATCCCAAATTTCCTCCTTAAATATTATAGTTCCATTTACCTCCTCAGTGTAGCCCCTTGGATGTCCTTTGCAGCCTGGGGACATAGCTCAGTTGGTAAAGTGTTTGCCCCATTAGCCTGAGGGCCCGAGTTTGGATTATATAAAATTCAAATATGGTGGAAGAAACGTTTGCCATCCTATCACTGGGAAAGCAGGGACACGTGTATGATGCTAGGACTCACTGATCAGCCAGCCTAATCTAATCAGGCAAGCCACAGATCCCAGTGAGAAACCCTGTCTCAAAAACAGGGTAGATGGCTTCTTGGGAATGACACCTGAGGTTGATTTCTGCTCTCTCTCTCTCTCTCTCTCTCTCTCTCTCTCTCTCTCTCTCTCTCTCTCTCTCTCTCTCTCACACACACACACACACACACACACAAACACATCTACCCACAAGCCCATACATGCACACAAGCTCATGCACCCACATAAATGCACACGACAATACATATGCAATAATAATCCACTTGTCACAAACCAGGTATGTTTTGGGCACTGAAAGGCTATGGGCTTTTATTCCAATCATGACTCTGACCTATACTTGCTCTGTAACCTTGGCTAGGTCATTTAGCCTCTCACCTTCAGGCCTCTTGTGTATATAATGTGTGTGATGATGGTGCAATGGTCTGGATATTTGTGCTCCTTCAAAATGTATGTGTCTAGACTTGAACCTCTGAGGCCTTCAAGGTCCAATATTACCAGTTCTTATTATATCTATATAATATTACATGTTATATAATATATTTTATTTATATCTTATAATATATTAGTTCTATATCATATATTTGAATAGTACATATTTACCTCAGTTGACTATGTAGTCCCAGATAGTAGCACTCTCTAGGGGAGATGCTGGGAACCCCAGGAGGTGGAGGGCTAGCTGGAGGGAGTGGCTCACTGGGGAGCATGCCTCTGAAGGTTAGACGGGGCCCTTAGTCCTTTTCTGTCCCTGCTCATGGCCAACCTTGAAATGAACAACATCTTCCACACATACTTCTGACATGATGCACACAGAGCTAACCGACCATGTGTGCAGACCTCCAAAACCATGTTCCAAAGTATTCCTCCCTTTCTGCTTGTTTATGGAAGGTCTTCTGTCAAAGCAATGTGAAAACCTAGCTCATGCATTCACCCAATGCCTCCTAACCGTATTGTATGCCTTGTTTATTTTAAACGTGCTGCAGTGTGCTTGGAGATGTTCTTGGCTTTGTCTCTTGCTGGCTCCACATCAAGACATTTCTTTGCATCCTTTTCCTTTTTCACTGTCGTTGTTACTCAACTTCAGATCCTCATTGTTTCTTCCTGGCTGGAACATTGCTTTCTGCTGCCAGATTAATCTTCATAAAATGCAACTCTCATCATTATTACTCTGCAGCTTAAAACCTTTAAGTGGTTTGCTGTCTGGACCATTTCCTTATTCTGTTGTGTAAGGCCCAGATACATCTTCTGTTTGTCTCTTATGAACTCAGCCAAATCAGTTACTGGACTCAATAAGGCTTCCCTTCAATTATCAACCAACCCCTTTCTGTAGCCTGCATTTGCTTATTATCTCTATGTATCTGTGTCTAAAGTTCTCTAGCAAAGCCTTTGAGGCTCACTTCAAATTCATCTTAACATCCCCACCAGATGCAGTTCTTCCAGCGTGACTCAAATTTGTTCATTGCATTAGTCCAAGCCCATCAAAGCCAGTTTATTTCCATCCAGAAATGTAACCTTTTTGCCTCTCTGTTACAGCATATCCACAGGACCTTGATCAGTACCCTATGTCAAGGACCCCAAGGTCTAGTACATTGATAACAGTCATAATCAATTTTTCTCTTTGTATCTAGTGAGCAGAAAGCAGGAGAGGCCCAAATAAGCACACATGAATCTCAGAATGAAGGCTGAATTCTAGGACCAGCTGGGGTCCTGACATCTCAATGAATTGTCTAGGGATCTGCAATAATCTAGGAAGTTGGGGGAAAGTTTCTTCATAGAAAAGGCAAGTTGCTTCATGTTATGTTCTTATCACTCTCTCAGGTAATCTATTACTAACATATTCAGTGGAGCTATAGGTCCTGCATGGGACCCAGAGCAATAAAAGTCTCTTCGTTTTGCTTAGGTTGTAGTGGATACAGATCTAGCACAGTAGTAGACTTTTGACCTGAACAGACTCACATACACTCAAGGTATCTGAGACCATAGGGGTTATGCTAGTGAACCCTAGCATGCCCCAACCAAAAATACAATAAATTATGGGCACTGCCCACCACAATTTGTTATGCCTTTGTGCTAAATTTATTTTATTTTTCTAAGTTTATTATAAAAAATAACATAAAACTTGCTCTTTACCCATTTTAAGGGTCCAGTCCAGTGATGTTAGTTACATTCACAATGTTATACAAACAAAGGGTGGGGTGGGGGAGGGTGATTCTCCCAGTAGACAAAGCCCTGGAATTTTCTGGAAATTTCACGTGCCTTGAAGGAAGAATGAGCAGATGTACAGACTGATGCCAATTTCGGGTGAGTGGCCTCGTTTTGTTCAAATGTCAGGGACTTGGAACAAGATTGGCTGCTGTTGGTGAAAGCTAATAAAAATATTTCTGGGTTGGTGTCTCCGAATGAGCCCACAGTGTGAAGTTAATTTGTGTCCTTTGAAAACAGTCATTGCAGAGCAACCACTTTAGTGGAAGTGAGGCTCTTAACAAGCATAAGGTCATGGGTGTCCGCTGATGACCTCACTTACTAAACCTTCTCCTTTCTTCCTCCTCTTCTTCTCTTTCTGCTAATTTTGTAAGCCCTTTGCATTAAATTCTGTTAGTTTCAAATACTATTGTGTACTGAATGTTTGGGTCCCCATGAAACCCTAGATTGAAGTCATACCCCCAAATATGACTATATTTGAAGACAGGGCCTGCTAGGAGGTAATAAAGGCTAAATAAAATCATAAAGCTGAGTCCATAATCAAATATAGCTAGTGCCCCATGCTTAAGAAGGAACAAAAGTTTCCCCATCTCTTTCCCCTTCCTCTCTTCCTCCCCTTCCGTCCTTCCTCTCTCATTTCACAGAAAGTGTATGTCAGTAACCCACAAAGAAAGCCTTTAAAAGCAACTAAACTCTACCAGACCTTGATCTTAAACATACAGACTCCAAGATCCACTTCGTGGTGTTTTGTCATGTCAGCCTAAGCTGATTAGTATGAACATTTAGTGGTTTTTGGTCCTTGTATCGATCCCAATCTGATTATGTATAATAATATAGCTTATGAAATCTAACTATTTCAAGATTTCTAAATTTATGAGTGCAAAGGCACTCGCGTGCTTATTAATACCCCGATGATCTCATATCCCTAAACCTCCCTGTTTGTAGAGATTCTTCCTCTTGAGAAAGCATGTAAGCACCCACCAGTCTGCCTGGGTAGTGGGTATAGATTCCAAGGCAGGGAGGTTCGATGAGATGAAATGCGCAGCTCCTTATTTCACTGCCACGTGACTGCCGAGCACGTGCAGCGCATGATAGCAGGGAAACTGGAGTCCACCTCAGGTTCTGATTAAAAATTGAGACCTGCCCACAGTGTAGAAGGGTTTCCCAGCCCAACAATGTCAGCCTCTGACATTATAAAAGTGTGTTTTCTTTTCTTTTCCCACGATAGTGATGAAACCAGAGCCCACAATGGCTTCATTCAGTGACCATCCTACTAGGTCTCATCCCTTAATGTGATTAATCATTGCCATTGCTGACAACGCTGAGATTTCATCTCACCACAGGCAGAATGGCTGAGATCAACAAAACAACTGACAACAAATGCTGGAGAGGATAGGAGGAAAGGGGGCCCTCATTCGCTGTTGGTGGGACTGCAAACCGCTCCAGCCACTCTGGAAATCCTCGTGGATGATCCTCAAGAAAACCAGAAATAAACTTACCACATGACCCAGATATATCACTCCTCGGCATATGCTCACAGGACTCCACATCCCTATTCCACAAATACTTATTCAGCTACGTTCATTGCTACTCTATTCACCACAGTCAGGGCATGGAAACATATTCGCTGTCCTCTAGCTGAGGAATGGGTAATGAAAATGTGGTACATATACACTATGGAATGCCATTCATAAAGAAAAAAATTAAATCACGAAATTTTTAGGTGAATAGACGGGACTTGAAAAGGTCGTGCTGAGGGAGTTAATCCAGACAGACCAGAAAGACACATGTCACATGCTCTCTCTTATTTGTGGTTCTTAACCATCTCCAGATGTGAGTATTTAACCTGGAGTAGCCACAGAAATAAGGAAGGGTAAAAGGGAATGGGGATGGGGCTGGAGTGGGGAATGGCAGCATAGAGGTGATAGGAAGAGGGAGATGGGGTACATGGTGAGGGGAGCCTTCGTTGGGAAGAAAAGAGGGAGTTCAATATAGGAGAGGGAGAGAGGAGATAAAAATCACACTAAGGATGTTTGATAAAACCTCAAGGATTCATATTATTTTATATTTACCTACAATTATATATATATAATACATATAAGTGTATATACATATATATGTATATGTGTATATCTTAAATGAAGTTATGAAACTTGGGCTGACAATGCTTCTCATAAAAGACTAGCAAAAAACCAGTTAAATTCCTGAGAACCTCCATTTGAGTTGTTGTTCAGGGTAGTTAACTGACTCCCCAAACAGTATAGGTGATTGCTTGTTGTCCTGGGTTGCCTCTTAGAGGTTGGAGTTAAATCTCTATTGCTGAAGACACAGCACATTTCTGAAAAGGACTTGGGGATGTGAGAGCTAACCAGAAAACCTCCTTCTTCCTGTGGTCTAGCTTTTGTAGTACCAGAAGTTGCTGTGTAAGCTGCCAAGGGAAGAAAGCAATCAATAGTCCTATCCAGTTATGATACCTAGGAACAGCAACAATGACCCGAATGGGAATAGATCCCCAAAGATACCATAGTGGTACTTATTTATATCTTAATGGTTATAACCAGTAGCTAAGGTCTGGTCAACAGAAGGGAAAATCATGTCTGGTACTGGAAACTTACCAACTATTGGAACCTTAGTGGGGTCGTGAATCTTTGAGAAGAACCTACTATCATCACCTCTTTAGTAGACCAGCATAATTCCTAACTCCATTCTGAATACTTACCTTTATACCCTCAGATCGGTGTATCTCTCGCCTCTCATCAAATAAACTTCTCTTTATAGCAAATAGAGACAATTACAGAAAACCATAACTGGTCATAATGCAGAGAACAACTTATGAGAGTCCAGCCCCAGTTGCCTCATCTACCACACAACATAAATACCTAAGACTCAGGCAACATCATAGAAGAGGGTGTGGGGATATATATTCTAAGAGCCAGAGGACCAGGAAGTCCACTGAGATTGTGTCTTCCAGAAATCATAGTGATTCTACACTCATGATACCTCAATAACATGCCTGCCTATGTACACAATGACAATACCAATAACCCTGCTAATGAAGAAGGGGGAAATCTCATGGGTTTCTACCCTTATAAAAAGAACTATAGGTATCTAATGCCTGCCGAAGAAGGAGAATTATAATTTCTCAGGAATGAACCCCTAATTGGTTATCCAATACAAAGTGGTCAGCCCTGAAATCATATACACACAAGCAACACTAAACAGACTCAGCAGATTATATTGGCATATTTATGCACATATATATGAAAAAGAGGCCACGTTTTGAGAGAGTGGGAGATATATGAGGATTGGGGGGGAAGGGAAGGAAGAAAATCATGCAATTACATTTTAATTTTTGTTTTGTTTTGTTTTTTGAGACAGGGTTTCTCTGTGTAGTTTGGTGCCTGTCCTGGATCTCACTCTGTTGACTAGGCTGGCCTCGAACTCACAGGGATCCGCCTGGCTCTGCCTTCCGAGTGCTGGGATTAAAGGCGTGTGCCACCGGTGCCCAGTATATTTTAATTAATTTTTAAATAAACAAATACATAAGTGGTGTCTTTAAAAGAAACACTAACTTAATTGCCTCTATGTACATGGGAGTGGTGACAGCCCCTGGGGCATGGTCAACCTACGAGGGGTCACACTCCTAAAGAAGACTGACTGAAGATTGATAGCTCTCAGCTATCAATCACTCCTCAGCTAGAGGGAAGATTCATGTACCCTCCTCCATCCACGCTAGAATGGTGACTGAACATGAATTTTAAAAGTTTTCAAATAATGTCATAGTTAGCAATCATGTAATAGTATCATAAGTCCAAGCAAACATTTCTGTGAAAACAAAAAACAAAAAACAAAAACAAACAACAACAACAAAACCCAAAACTTAAGCTGGAAACTGAATAGTTGAAAGACCATTCATATACTTAGCAAAATTTCAACTCGAAGATATCATTCTGAAAACTGATCATTTTTCAAGAATAAAAACAATAAATGCAGATATCTCCAACACATAACAATAGCTGGAAGAAGAAAAGGGTTATTCCCCTGCTCTCAATGTCATAACCTTGCATTAAAAATCATAAGGTTTTTACAATTAATTTTTCTATAGTATTTTACAGCCAGTGTTCTATTAAAAAAAAGGTACCTAGCCGGGCGGTGGTGGCGCACGCCTTTAATCCCAGCACTTGGGAGGCAGAGGCAGGCGGATCTCTGTGAGTTCGAGGCCAGCCTGGGCTACCAAGTGAGTTCCAGGAAAGGCACAAAGCTACACAGAGAAACCCTGTCTTGAAAAACCAAAAAAAAAAAGAAAAGGTACCTAACATTGCCTCATATTTTATTTACAAATACAAAATGTGACTTTGGTAATTAGGAAATGGAAGAAGTAAATTAAATTTACATAATTAAGTCTTATCTGAATCCCACACTTCTTTTAATTTAGTTGAAGATATTAAAAATAAAAGAACCATATACAAATATGGGTTTTTGTTAGTAAAACACTGAGATTTTTGACAGTTATCAGCATTGTTCTTGAGTTATATGATGGTTTCTTGGGGAGATAAGGAGTCAATCCAAATATTGGCTCTGCAAGAAAATCCTTCCTTCTATTCTTTGGCAGGGAGCATATTTTCTGAACAAAACCAGTGAACAAGACTTGCTCAAAGCAGTGAAGAAACATCAGAATTCGATGCATGTCACTTGCTGAGGGCCACCTGTGTCTGCATTTGGATCCAGCAATATCCACAGACTATGGTACCATTTTGGAGATATTCTTGAATATGAATAGAAGAATGGGAGTCCTATTGTTCTACTATCTGAGCTTTTAAGATACCATGATCTTTGCAGACTGTGAAATGATATTCTAAAGGTGTAGAAAAATATGATTTATAGTCATAAATAGAATAAAGTAATAGCAATAAATGTCAATGAAGGATCTACTTCATTAGACAGCTCCTCCTGAACTTCAATTTGTAAGCATTTGTGTATTCAGTTTGGTATTGGATATAGCAAACATAAAGGATTTTAAGAAAACATATAGGAGAAAATAATTTTAGATAGAGATTCTTGTAGTTGCTTTTTCTGAAAACTGAGAAAAGCTAGCACATTCCAATCTTGCTGACGGGTCCAGTTTTCTTTCAAAAGCATTGCTTTGAGTTAAAGAAGTCTGAAATAACTGACCACAATGATTGCACCCTGTACCGGAAGCTTTCAGGATGCATGAAAGTCTTTCTCCACCTCACAAAAAATATCACCAATCTAAAAACAAAAATCAAAAACAAAAACAAAAAGACTATTAGCGCGGTAGATACTTGAATTATCAACCCAAGTTTCCTCCTCTGGGTTTCCTCTTAGGCTGTTTCCTCCACCTACTCCAGCAGTTCTCACACCTTTCATTCTGTACAAAGAAGAAGCCAGCCACAAACTAGAGCCAGAAAGCGTCCAGCATCAACCCTTGAAATGAGAGCCGTGGTACCTGAGGGGACAACGCTTTCTGAAATCCCAACGGCATGGATTTCATGATCACGAGTCAAGACATAAGAGGAGAAGACAAAGTTTATACACAAACAACTCAGCATGTACTCGCTACTTCTGGGAAGGAGAAAGTTGTAAAGCTCATTTAGCTCAGCCACACAAGAAGATGAAGGAGTTTTCTCTGGGTTGAGGAAAGGAACATCAAAGGGGAGAAGAAAGCAGAAACATGTATGAGGGGTCTGGCTCTCACCTTGTTTCCACCTTCAGCAGAGTCCAGGCGGGGAAAGCAATCAATGGGTATAAGCCTTCTTTCTCTGTTTTTAACTAAAGATACCGAAAGACTTGGAGGAAATCTGTATCCATCCTGGCCAGCAAGCTATAAGAGATACATCCAGAAAGCAAGCCCAAGGAGAGCTCTTCTCCAAGGAGAATGACAGATCAGTACTATGAATCCTGAAAGGATATGGATGAAACCACAGCCAGACGACATTAAAGGATCTGACCGCTGAACCTAGGGAATGTGTGTGTGTGTGGGGGGTGATTCCAAGAGTAGCCAACTGTGCTGGATAATTCTATGTCAACCTGAGACAGGCTATAGTCATCTGAGAAAGGGAACCCCAATTGAGAAAATCCTCCATAAAACTAGTCTGTAGGCATTTTCTTAATTATTGATTGATGTAGGATGGTCCAGCCCATTGTGAGTGGTGCCTGGGCTGGTGATCCTGGGTTCTGTAAGAAAGCAGCTCAGCAAGTCATGAGGAGCAAGCCAGTGAGCAGCATCCCTCCATGGCCTCTGCCCCAGCTCCTGACTGGCTTGAGTTCCTGTCCAACTTCCTTCAGTCATAGACTACAGTGTGAAGGTCTAAGCCAAATAAACACTTTCCTCCCCACCTTGCTTTTGGTATAGTGTTTCATCACAGCAATGGTAACCCTGAGACAGTAGCTTACATGGGGTGAGTAATCAGGGTGCTTGGGAACACTGTGGCCATTTCTGGACATGCATCAAACCACAAGGCCTGAAGCCCAGAGGAATAAGTTCAGAAACGGCCAGAGATGAACAAAAGATAACCCAGGACCCGGTGTCATCTTGCCCTGACCTAAAAGGCTAGTTAAATAAATTACCTTCATTGTAAAATTTGTGTCATTTCCTGTGTAGAAGGGAGGGAAATGCTGAGGAAGAATCTAGACTGATGGAGATGATGACCATTATCCATTGAATTTGTAAGCCCCTCCATGTCTGAGTCAGCCTTGAATCAGCACATTATTTTATGTCACTACCACATAAAGGGGGGGTTTGAAATCAGGCTCCATTATAAAGAGGTGAAGAAAGTTTTATTGTTACATACCTGTGCAGTGTGGGTGAAAGGTACGTGCTCACAACTGACCTTCCTGCTGTTGAAAGTCACTCTCCCGACCACACCCTCAAGCCAGTTTTGTCAGGTCGTCTGTCACAGTAGTGAAACTAATGCAGTGTCTTTCTCCCCTAAGACTTGTGAAGCAGTAATGTGCTAGTTGTCTTATTTATATCCACTGTCTTAGTTAGGGTTTCCATTGCTGTGAAGAGACATCATGACCACCAAGAACAGCAGCAGCAGCAGTGGGGTGGAGCCAGCTGGATCCTAGAAAGACAAGCTGCATGTGCTGTAGAGGGCAGAGCCGGAGAAGTGACCCAAGCCCTTTGGAAGAGTCCAGAAGATCAGGAGTGGATCCCAGACTCTAGATATTGAGTTATTTACAGCTGGGGTTTGAATTTGCTTTGATTTTATTGTGACTCCACTCTGGTTCTTCCCTCTTGAAGAAAGCATTTAACTTAATTTTTTATTTTTGTAGGAGTCCACAGCTGAAGGACTTTGAACTTTCAAAAGATGTTTTAGATTTTTAAAGGGATTGAATATTTTAAAGAGATAACCTTGAATGTGTTTGACTTTGTGCGAGCAGAGGGACTTTTAAAGTTATTTGTTTTATACTGTGATATTAATACTAACATTCCATCTTGGGGACAAATGAGAAAGGAAAGGTTCTGATTGAAAAGTGATGTGTTTGTGTGTCACATTGACAAGTAGCCAGTTGTACTGTCTACTTTTATATCAACTTCACACAAACCAGAGTCACCTGAGACTAGGGAGCCTCAATTGAGAAAATGCCTCTGGAAGATCCAGCTATAAGGCATTTTCTTAATTAGTGATCAATGGGGGAGGGCCCAGCCATTGTGGGTGGTGCCATTCCTAGGCTGGTGGTCCTGAGTTATTTAAGGGAGCAGGCTAAGCAAGCCATAAGAATCAAGCTAGCAAGCAGTACCCCTCCATGGCCTCTGCATCAGTTCCTACCTCTGGGATCCTTCCCTGTTTGAGCTCCTAATCTCACTGCTTTTGAAGATGAGTTGTTATATGGAAGTGTGAATGAAATTAACCCTTTCCTCCCAAAGTTGCTTTAGTCATGGGGTTCCATCACAGTAATAGTAACCCTAACTAAGACACTGACCTTATAATAACTCAGATAAAAATCTGCAGAAGTTTAGAAAGAAAATTGAATGAAGCATATGTAGTAAGTCTGAGAAACTCAGATCCTTGTATCCTAATTTCCAAATTCTTCACCATTAGGCACTGTATCATGAATATTCTAAGTCTTTGCGTATGTGTTATCAACAACTTTGTAGGCTGTTTCTTGATCCTTTCGTTTCATCTGTAGGTTTGAATTTGTTCCAGTTTGCTTAAGCCAGTTCACTGGTTAATGAAAACAACTGATGGCTGATTGGCTCGGTCTCCACAGTGAGTGGTAATTATCTGCTCTCTTATTTGGCAACCTGCTCAGTATACTCAGCTTCTCATTGCTTCCTGAAGCCTCAGGGAATCTTGTAATTGCTCTTTGGTGACAGCGGTCATTCCCTGCCCAACTTTTAATGTCATTCCACCACTAAATTTTGATCATGAACAGTTCCTGCACATCTCTTTGGGAGCTGTAGCTGACATGTGATGTTACTGATGTTCAATCAGTTTAGATCCACCTGTCACATGGATGCCATGGTCTCCCAATGCACTGGCCCCACACTCTCCTTTGAGGAGACACCTCTAGAAAGGATTTGATTTATATTATTTCCCAACCAATGTTCTCACAAAAGGTCGGGGGTGGGGTGGGGGTAAAGTTACATAAATAAGTGGAATCACAAAAGTCTTGCCCCCAATGAACAAAGTATTATTTCAACATGCCTACCACTCATAAAAAATAGACATTTCCAATATGTTGTTGTTACTAAAAAGACTTCATGAAGTACACTGCTTTTAACCTTCACAAGCTAATTCTTGTTTCAAATTATATAATTTTTAAATCATTCTATTAATCACGCTATTAGAATTGAGTAATTCTAAAAAGCAATAGCTTTAAAAACAACCTTTTATGAGTAACTAAATTGTACTACAACCACTGAGAAGTAAGGTCCAATTTGATAGACTTCTCTATTTGAAAAAAAATATTCCCTTATCAGAGAATTAAACCATAGGTTGGTTTAAGAACAGACTATAAGAATTAAAGAAGTAACTCAGCAGCTAAGAGTACTTATCCTTCCTGAGGATCTCTTTTCAGTTCCCAGCACCCACATGGTGACTCATAACCATCCATAACTCCAGTTCCAAAGATCCAATGTCTTCTTCTTACTCTGAGGGTACCAGATATGCATATGGTACAAATACATGCATGCAAGTCAAACACTCATAAGATAAAATAAATCTATTTTTAAATAAATAAAAAGAATAAACATATAGGTGCAATTCATCATAGTATTAGACTAAAACAAAAACAAACCTGTATTGCCATCTTAAGAGATGCAGAAAAGTCATCTCACAAAATAGAAGATCCAGGCCCAATCAAAAAAAAAAAAAAAAAAAAAGATTCAGGAGCTTAGGAAGAGAGAACTTCCCCTACCTGATAAAGTCTACAAAGATATAGGCAAAACACTCATACATATAAAATAGATAATTCTAAAAATAAATTTAAAATGTATTTGCCAATTGAGTTGGAAGACTAAGGGCTAACATAAAATTTGTAATTGTAAGCAATAGCACCATCTACTCTGAAATAGTTTATAAATATTTTATTTTTCATAATACCTCTATGAAGAAAGATTATAGACCTTATCAGAATTATGAGGGGGAAATACCCCCCCACACACACACACCACAAGAAGAAGTAGCTTAACACAGCTGAATTCAGAATCATGCTGTCTAACTCAAATTCTCATGTCCTGTCCTTCCACTGGCTTGTTGAGAAGGTCATTGTGCTGTTGCTGAGGCTGACATACTGGCATCCCATAATTCACTGGACTTCTTCAGCCAAGGGTTCATGTCCTGTTAGAGGGTCAATGGAGATGTCTGATCTTGACTTCACAGAGATATGTGTATCCTTTATGTCAGTGTGATGACATCTGTAGTGATTTACGTCATGGCATTAGCTGGTGTTAGTAATAAATTATGACACAGGGGCAATATTGTCAAGCGAATATCATCTAAATTTCCAGATTTTTAAAAACATACAACCATTTCAATATCTTCTCCTCCTTTTCTTTCTCCTTCACTCTTCCTTTATTCTAAATAAAAATCTTCAAATGATTAACTTGCAAAAAATAATTGACTCATGCATAAAGTTTGAAGATTTTAAAATCTCAAGGACTGAAGAGTTTGCTGGCAGCCTCTAAGAGAAACGTAGGGAAAAATCCAGGGTCTATCTGAGTTCATTTCACATGGTAGCGGCCTGGTAAATGTTTGTTGAATTAACCAATTATTCAAATCAACAAATATTTGCCGAACTAAACTCCGTGGAGGCTGCAGGAAGAAAAGGTCTTGTCCCCAAGCCTCAATGACCTCACTGAGGAAAATCAGCATGGACACCTGAACACTGAAAGCTGACTGTGTAAGATTTCGGGGCAAATAATTGTCCGTTTAGTGGACGGGTAATAGAACATAAAGATTTTTATAGCAGAATATAGCCATTCAGTCAGAGCTGATCAAGTAAAGGGTTTGTGGAGAAAAGGACCTCAGTCGAGCCTTGAAGAATGGCTCAGCTTTAGATGGATGAACAAGGTCTAAGGGAGGGCTCCTCTCAGCAACTCGGAACAGAGAAACACAAAAGCTATCTGAGAGGCCACTTGTTCATTCAAGACAGGGAATGTTCGGGATGAAATTGCTTATGCCAGAGCAATCATTGACCTTTAGGTACAGATATCAAAGAAGCAAAATGGAGGGCTGGAGACTTAGCTTTCATTGGTGGTGGGCTTGCAGAACAGGTCCCCGGGTCCAACCCCAGCACTGCAAACAAAAGAAAATCAAAACTCCTTAAGTATTCTCTAATGCTTGGGAGACTAAAAATCAATAAATGAGTAAAAATCCAAGTTAGAAATAAGATCATTGTCTTTTTACAATTTTCTTCTAATAACTTAGTAAAATTTCATTCTAAAGAATGTCATTGGAAGTCTGATGAGATGGCTCAGTGGGAAAACGTGGCTGTCTCCAACTCTGATGACCTGAGTTTTATACTCAGGATCCATATTGTAGAGGCAAGAACCAGCTCCCTCAAGTAGTCTTCTGACGACAAGCACACACTGTGACATGAAGGTGCCCCCATAGTTATGGACATACACACACACACACACACACACACACACACACACACACACACACACACACAAATGTAATCATTTTTAAAGAAATGCATTTTTAAAAGATAAATATCATTTGAATGAGTAGTTATGTTTTCCTAGAGTTTTGTCTATGATTGAAAATTTAAGGCATAGCCCCAAACACTGTTCATGAGTTATTAAATTGTTTAGATTATCAACAAATACCTTTTCCTTCGTGACTGTGAATAGTCAGCATGACGCATTGAAATCAGAACTCCCTGTGTGTCTTTGTGTCTAAGGCCATCTTATGCCTTTCACTTGTTCCAGTTTTAGTTGAGATTATATAGTATGGGGATAATTGCTTTCTGCTTGCTTCTCTGTCTTTCAATAGCTGTGTATCAGTTAGTGATCTGTTTCCTTCAAGTCACTCACAGACCACTTTGTTTTCTGGCGTCTGTAAAGAGCTTTAGCACCAAGCACTCTACCCAGGACATGGCCCTTGAGTTTCCTGCAAGTTGCTTAGCTGTAGTTAAATGACAACAAACAGAAATGCTTTTTCCTAGATGTTGACTGCTTTGTTTTAAAAACCCACTTTTCTGCCACAGAAGTGAGACTGGCCAATCAACTGTCTTGCCTATTCAGAGGGCCTGATCCAGTTGGGGGCCCCTCAGCCTTTGGTTCATAGTTCATGTGTTTCCATTCGTTTGGCTATTTGTCCCTGTGCTTTATCCAACCTTGGTTTCAACAATTCTCGCTCATATAAACCCTCCTCTCAGGTTGATCTCAGTCCTCAGGGGTCGCCTTGATCTGGAGGTAGTGGGAATGGGGGATGGGCTGGGGGGGAAGAGGAGGGGAGCAGGAAGGGGGAGAACAAGGGAATCTGTGTCTGTTATGTAGAACTGAATACTATTGTAAAATTAAAAAAAAAAGTGAGACTGGCATGGTGGCTTTCTAGTCTCCGAGGGAGGCTGGTAGAAGGAAACGACGACAGGTCTATGACCGGAGAAAACTTGTCGTCCTCCTTCCACAACTGGAGGCATGTGCCAAGAAAGCATGCTAAGAATAGAAGAAAGTGTTTGTTTGTGGCTGTTTAATGTAGCTGTGAGAGGCAGCTGCAGATCTTCCTGTGGAAACAGTCCCACACCCTGTTCACCCCAAGAATTCTTTTCTTCCAACTAAGAACAAATTCCTCCCAACCCGGAAGTTCATGGGATCATGGAAATTCTGAGATCCTTTAGGAGAATCTACCCAACATGTCTTGTCTCCTACCAAGTACTCACACCCACACAAGATACTTGCCACTTAGCTGTGAGTGAAAGATCCAGTCAAAATAGAACTCTACGTCTTGGGAAGGGGTTCGGGGAGAGCTGGGATAGCCAGCTCTTCTTTCTCTGGAAAGATGTCTGCTCATCTTTCAAAATCAGTTCAAAGCCTCCTCATCTATCAAGGCTTTCCCAATTCTCTGAGGCAGCATGATGTCCTGACCTCATGTTTTCCTGGAGACCTCAGCCAGTACTCTTACCACAGTGCTTTCTGTGTGTGTTACAGTATTCTGTTACAAGTCCTCCCTAATTTTATAGATCTATCAACTGTCCCGGTACTTGCCACTTAGATCAATTAACAACTGCTGATTGGGTGACCAACCAGAACTTCCCCTGCAGCCCACCTTAACTCCAATATGTCAGCCACACATTCTCAGACTGGATTCACATCTAAGTTGAAATAATTACTTGAAAAATAATCTTAAGCCCCGTATCTTTTAGAAAGTAAACTAAATTAGGATGGGTGTTTGTTTTTAAAAGCCTTTAATTTGTGTGTTGAGTAAATTGTTAACGACAACCTACTATGAATCAAATTCAAAGTGGAGAAGGTCATTCAGCATTCAGCTCAGAGAAATGTAATCTCTGGATTAAGTTAAAGTTAAAAAAGGAAAAATTAAGCCGGCCTGTCGGTCTCTATTTTGTATGAAGTTTCTTTGTCCTTCATTAGCTGGGTGTGATTCAGCTTGACAAATTCTTTTTGCACTTTATGCTTCTCTTACCCTTATGTGACACTGTACACCAACGTCTGAGGGGGTAGCTTAATTAGTAGTCACCCTGAAAGCAGAATGTACCCACTTCAATCCCCAGAAGCCACATTTTAAAACCTAGGTGCCCAAACTCCTGTAATCCTAATCCCGGGGAGGCAGAGCAGATCCTCTGGCCTCTACAAGGATGTGCAAGTCCGTCTGCGCCCACATATACACCCACGAGTGCCCTCACAGAGATGGGGGAATCCCACAGTAAGTATTTTAGGGACTATGCAGAATAGAACCTGAGATTATATGCTAACCCTGCCCCCCCATCCCCCTACCTCACTAAGGTACAGCAAGTACAAGATGTCAAATTCTTTGAATTTAATTTTTATAACATTAGGTCTATCCACGTGTTTCAGTCCAGTGGCAAGTTTGGAATTATTTACTCGGGGGAACTCTTGACGACATTCCTGATAAATCACCCCAGCTGTGACGTGAGGGCCTGGACCTGGCTTCCTGTTTGTTCTATCCACTATCTTCTCGGTCTGTTTAAAATGAGGCAAGCTATGGCAGACATCCATCCTCTATGAAATAACCACTAACCTGTCAGAGAGCGGAGTTCAGTAGAAAGGTTGGATAGATTTTTGGGTAAAACCCAAACCCTCATAAAACTTGGTATGAGCAAATTGTAGGCATTCAGGAAACCAAAAATAAATGTAGTGAACTTGCAAAAGCTCAGGACTCAGAGAAGTCTGTCCTTGAAGCTTCTGGTGTAAGTATCAAGTTTCCCTATAAACTTTAATACTAATATTTGCAATTCTTTCTTACAGTAAATAGTTGTTCCCTGGGGAAAAAAGCACAGAAGACATAAATGCTTTTTTTTTTAATTTTTGTTTTCTTCCATTAATTCAGAGAGTATATTCAATTTTTAGACATACATAAAAATGTCTTTAAAATCTGTTTTCTTATTTCCTATAGAAGTAAGGCCTATTGTCCTATGTTTTTTATTTGTTTGTTTCCCCAGAAACACAAAAAGAGCATATAAACATTTGACTATCTGAGCCCATAGACACACCAGACATTCTTTTGGTCTGCCTTATAATTTCTTTAAAAATGGGTTTATTTTAGTTTGAAGATTTTCACTTGTTTGTTTGCTTGTTTGGGTGCTGGGGATTGCCTTCAGGGTCTAATGCACACTAAGCACTTGCTCTACATGGTACTGTAAAACTATACTGTACTACCAGCACCTGAACATGTATGTGAATACATGTATTTAAATTTACATGTACACATTTCTTAGAAAACATAGAAGAAAATCTAGAAAACTTTCTTAAACTTATATGCTAAGCAAATTGGAAAAAAAAAGTTCTTAGTAACTACTTGGAGCCTATGAAGAGAATTATTTGAGAATATTGTAGGATAGGCTAGAGAGATGGCCTAACAGGTAAGAGCACTGGCTGTTCTTCCAAAGGATCTGGGTTCAATTTCCAGCATCCACATGGGGGCTTACATCTGTCCATAAATCCAGTACCAGGGATCTGACACTATCTTCTGGCCTTTGTAGGCAGCAGACATACATGTGGTATACAGACATATATGCAAACAAAACACTCATAAATATAAAATATAATAATAATACAGAAAATATGTTTTTCCATGCCACATCTCAGCCATATCTACCTATGCATTTCACATGGATGTTGAAGCCTAGACATGCCAGGAAAAGACATTCATATATATATATATATATATATATATATATATATATATATATATATTATATATATATATATATATATATATTCTTTGGATAGGGCAGAAAGTAACTGAAAATTCTCAGGAGATCCTTTTTTTAAGGATTTATTTTTATTTTCAATTTCATTTCACATATATATATATATATATATATATATATATATATATATTACACTTGAGTACAGTCATCCATGGAGGACAGAAGATGGTGTCAGATTCCCTGATGCCAGAGTGACAGGTGGTTGTGAGCTGCCCAACATGGGCGCTAAAAAACTGAACCTAGATCCTCCCCAAGAATAGCGTGTGCTCTTGACCACTGAGCCATCTCTACAGGCTCTGGAGACCATTTATTGCAACCTCATCAAGTCAATTTGGTGGACTCCCGTTGTTTGTGAGCATGTTACAAACTTTGAGTTTTATCTGAGCCAGAGCCATGACACCAAGCATGGACACACCATAATGTCACCCTCTGCATCCTCTGAGATCTGAAATGGCCTAAAATTTAAAATGGAAAACAAAACAACAACAAGCCTTCCCACTACACTCCCAAGCATTCTCATCCATCCTCTAGCTCCCTCTTTAAAGCAACAAGATAGGCAACAGGTTCCTAAAACTTCTACCATGCAAGCCCTAGTTTTAAAAGATAATGTCAGAGTTCTGTTTTACTTTCTTTGCAGGATGTACACAAGGCATGACATGGATACCAGGAGCCAGGCTCCCTCTCCAGTCCTCCTGGGTCCACAACTTCCTGGTGTTCCTTTTCCTTAGCCCAAAGGGCGGCAATGTCATGTAGCATTTCAATGTTCCCCGTGACGTCCAAATTAGAAAGGGGCACCCCTGTATGCTTCGGTTAAGAGATAAGGTTTATTTGCAAGATGAGGTTTCTCGGTAGACAGGAATACAACACAATGCAGACACAGGACAGGTAAACAAGGCTGTGAAACAAAATGGCGTTTGACAAGTGGCATAAGCTAATCACCCATCTTTGATGATGGCGCACTGCAGCGGGATGTAGCCTAAACTTCCTCTCCCTCCATGGAGTTAGCCCCTGCAATGATGTATTCCTACCATTGCGGGAGTGGATCGCTTTACTGTGTATATAACCTTGGCTGTCTAGGGTCAGGTGATTCTGTTCCAAGAGAAAGTCACTTTAAGCAGTGTTTGTTTTCCCTCATTGATCTCCGTACCCAAGGCAACTGGAAGTGCGTCAAGTGACAAAGCCTTTCAGGACACCTGTGTCACAAGATGTTGGACACTTTCAGTCGATAATGATTATTCAAGTCTCGTTGAGTTGTGTGGAAAGCCAGCGTGCCTCACCAATCTGGTTTTCAGGGGGAAGATTCTAGGGGAAAGGAGGTTGCTCTATAAAATGAAATTTTTGTTGTGTATTATAGAAGATTGTACATCTTGTTAATAACATTCAATGGCATGCAGTCGTTTACTTTCAGATAGAATTATTGTCTAATTATCATGAGCACATATCAATCTCTGATCTTATCCAATGATAACATGATTTATTCTAGGTTCATTGGTGGTTTTTGTCTCTTCACCAGAGATCCCCCCCCCAAATGAGTTTCTTTCACCCCTTGAAAAGCTGTTTTAAATCACTGAAGAATCTCCCACTGTGCTATTTTGATTTTACTTATAAGAATAAAATCTAATCCCTTTAGTGAGTGAAATGTCCTACTTCCCAGGCACATGAATACAGTATCTGAGCTATGGGGAGGGCGAATCATTTTATTACTAGCAGAGATTGAAGGAGACTCCCACACAGCGGGGACTCCTTCCTAGACACTGGATTAGGCACAGACAACACCCGAATAACCATTTTCACAGAGAAACCCTTTATTAAGCAGGAAAGAAAAGTTAAAGTGGCTGCTTTCTGACTCAGGCAGAAAAACAGCAGCAAATAACATTGCAGGTGTAATGTTTAAAAGGAGAAAAGGTCTGTGTTGGGATGGGCTAGGTTGCTGTGGTAAAGGAGGTAGAGGATGAAGAAGAAGAGGAAGAGGACAAGGAAAAGGGGGGAAGAGGCATTTGTCCCTGGGGAACCAAAGGACTGCCTCTGGATAGAGGGGCGACAGGCAGGGAGACAGATGTGACCCGTAGGCAGATGGCAGTTTATAAAGGTAGAAGGAGAAATGCCGCATTAGGATGAGGTGTTTAATTTTAATTGGACATGCTAATTAGGTGAGCCAAAGGGGGCTTTGGATTGTTAAATTTCAATAGTTTGATAGCGGGACTTTGGTAGTAGGCCCCAGGTGGAGGAAGTAGCCAAATAAGGGAATAGCCTCGGTGGCTAGCTTTAGGAATGTAATCTAACAGTTTTTAGCAAGGAAGAGGGATGGGAGAGAAGGACAAGGCCTGCCAGAGCCACATACTCCAGTGGGCTGGCATCCCTTCAGAGACATCAACCAATCATATGAAGAAGGAATCTGAAAAACAGGGAGGTCATCTCTCACTGTTAGTTGAAGCCAGTGGACTTGCAAGTCTGTCTGACTAACCCTTATTTGAGGAAGCAGAAATGAAGGGGAGAAATTTCAGATATCAATTTGAAAGAGAATTATAACATGAATGATTCTCCTAAGAAAGGCAAAAGAAAATGCTGCTTAAATTCCAATGGGCAAATCTGAAGTTGGGTAAATTTTGCAGCGTTATCTCAATTTTGCTACTTTTTCATCTCTCTCTTCTGCAGGCTCTCAGAGACCTCCTTGTGAAATGTTTTAGACTAAGACAAGTCCAACAACACCCATCTGAGAGAACTGAATAAAGAAGAAAAAACAATGAAAACAAATCTGTTCTCCAAATGCCAAACTTACGTAGCCTGAATGGCGCTACATCAGTGGTGGGTATCAGTAAGGATTTGTTTGCCCCACAGGAACAAGCCAGCGTGTCCTAAGGCATGTCCCTGCACTGAGGTTGGATGAGGCTAAACACCCTGGGTGGAGAGTGGCCAATCTGGTGGTGAGATCAGGGAGGTGGGGAGGAAGGACTACAGAGAATCAATGATGGTAAATCAGTGTAGCCGGGAGAGGACAAAACATCGGTTGGGTTCAGAGACTTTAAAAAAAATCTACAGAGAATGGAAACAAACATTGAAGTGAGGTGCAGTACAACCAGGATGAGGAGTAACATTCATCAAAGGAAGCAAACTAAGAGGAAATGAAGGGAGAGACAACCTAGGTTGAGTTGGAGCTGCGTAGCAGGGTTCCAGAGGTGACAGTTACAGTCAAGGTGTGCAGTACTCGTTTATAAATAGACACCAGGGACAATGGTATTAAGCCTTGGTGGACCCAAGGGAGTGAAGAACTCTGGACCTTTTTTTTTCCTGGTTGAACCATTAAGGTGGACTTATTGCCTCACGTGTGTTAGGTCCTGGATATAACCACCGGCGTCACAGCCAACAGTCATAAAATAAATCAAATAAAACTAATCCGCAGGCCCTGTTTCAATAAATCTGTGTGGATAGCCCAGGACTCTGTACAGATAAGTGGCATTCCAAGCCCTTCTGCCCAGAGCCAAACACTAGCCCTTCTATAGCCACCTAGAAAAAGGCACTCAAGTGTAGGTCAGTCTGAGACTCTCTCCTGCTTCTTCCCCCCAACATGGTTTTGCCAGTATTTCCAAGCTATCAAGGATGGTGGGATTTCAGCCCAGCCCCAACCAGGGTGGCTAGACAGAGCATGACGTACACAACCTTGTCTTTTAAAAGGTGATTCATGGACAACTTGGGAAAGCCCACTTTAATTCAGTATTCTCCAAAATTCCCTAATGATAATAACCTGGTAGCCACACCAGCAGGAAATCCCCAGATAATAGCCTGAGATGATTGAATCAGACTCTCCAAAGACACAGACAGGGAATTCATATTCTCAGCTGGTGCCTCATGGTTTCTTGTCCTCGGAAAAGCTTGGGAAATATTGACCCAAGGAATGACTAAGCTGTGGGTGACCTTTCAGCTTGGTGTGTTCTCCCTGGCTGGGAAATCTGAAGCATCTTTCTGTTCCAGATCTTACTTTCCAGGATGAAGCCAGAGGCCATAATACTGTGTACTAGAAGAGCTAGTTTGAAAGACGTTCATAACAATCAAATGCAGAAAGGCTTGCTCTTCCTGGTCTCTGTCCACCATTGTCGGGAGTCAGGGTCTGAATTGAAGTGCGAACTTGAGAGCAAGCCTACTATTCCACAAAGCATTATCTCTAACCTGGGAATTCACTCACTTCCTACAAAGTACCACAGACATCATGGAGGATGCTACTTGATGGCTCATTCACAGGCTCATGCATATACGTGTGTGTGTGTGTGTGTGTGTGTGTGTGTGTGTGTGTGTGTGTGTGTAATGCTTTCCAAAAGAATGTTGCTGCCCACCATGGGCTGGGTTCTCCTACATCAATTAACACTCAAGAGAATCCCCCACAGCTCAGTCTGAGCAGAGACGTCTCTCAGTTGAGATTCCCTTCATAGATGATTCTAGGCTGTGCTGAATTGATGGTTAAAACTAGGTGGAGAGAGATTATAATAACAAGTAATAATTATTAGTACCTAGTAACTAAGATGGAATAGTTATAATTAAAAATTATTTAACTTTTTGAGATGCTTATTTCTGGAATTTTCCAACCTAGTTGGACTATGGATATCTGAAAATGCAGATTTTGAAAAACAAAATTACAAACTGTATGGCATTTATACTCACAATGCTTCTTTTCACTTGCCGCACTGTGCAAGATGGTAGATAAAGGGAATTCAGTGTTTTCATGTGATCACACCTACATATTTTGAACACTCGAAATTGCTGGAAGCTTATTAGATAGTGATCTTATTTCTAAAATTCAAAGACAGAAGTCTTACTGTTTTACAAAGCAACTCATAAATATTTCTAAGAAAGAGCAAACAGGAGTCTATTAAAAGTATTAGAAGTGGATCTTTGATGTAGTGTTCTTACTGCTTCATTAACTTAAATATAACATCAGAAATGTGAATAAAATATGTGCTCTAGAGTCTGGTAATTATCACATTATGATGATAAAAATCCTTACAATGTATAACGTTAGCAGACCAAAATGGCATAATATCTGGTATTAGGGATTGTGATAATAGTATCTTGTTGTTTTAAAACTTAGAAATAGCTGGGCAATGGTGGCAAATACCTTTAGTTCTAACACTTGGGAGGCAGAGGCTGCCAGAGTTAAAGGGCAGCCTGGTCTACAGAGTGAGTTCCAGGACAGCCAAGGCTACACAGAAAATTCATGTCTCTAAAAACCAAACTAAAACAAAAAACAAACAAAAACCCTTAGAAACAAATTCCTATTATGGTGATCCATCAAAACAAATTCTATTCCCAAAGGTATTTCAGCAAGAACAGTATAAATAATGGGCAAATGGTTGTAATAAGAACCAGGGTAACTTTTGGAGGTTCCTAACTGGGACATGTGACCAGCTAGGGCCCTTGATTACTTGATGGTCTAATGACCACTCATCCCCAAGGCTGTAGGATTTGGTTGACAGCCTCAGATCTCATGTTCTTCCAAAAGTCTTAAGAAAATTGATTCCTCATGAATGTAGATTATCAAATATACTTCTGAAGGCTAGGACTCATGCTGGGAATATTTGCCAGGAAGTGTTGAATGTGACTACACAACTTGAAATGATCATTCCAAGTCAACAGAGTACCTTGTGAACAACGAACCCCAACTTTGACAATTGTCTTATCAAAACAGAGGATGTAGCAAGGCTTAGTAGTACATGCCTATACCTGTGGCACTCAGGAGGTCACAGCAGGGGGATTGCCAAGAGTACTAGCCGAGAGCTATAAAGCAAGTCCAAGTCCAGCTTGAGCTAGAAGGAGAGATCCTTGTCTTGTAAAGAGGCGAAACTTTGAGTGACTAGAATGTTTATAGACTGTGGTTCCAGAAAGGCTGGAGACCACAGAAAAGCCAGTGGCTGTGGTTTTGAAGCTGTGGCACCAAAAGACTATTGACCACAATGGTCTGATTGCTCCAAAGGGTCTAAGAGGAAGGATAGAATAGCGTGGGGACTTTTTTCCCTACCTACAATCAGCCACGGTTTTATTTGCATTTATACCCATCTTTCTGAGAAATAAATTCTGCTGTGAAACACAGAAATCTGAAGTAGGAACTCAGCAGCATTGACAAAGCTGACCCATAAGAGCCAAGGGCTCTGGTGGAGGTTGAAGCCAAAATATCACAACCGTGTTTGGGTGTTATTGCCTTTTGAATGTATTAGCTGTTTCCTGCAGTGAATTTCTTGTGTGCTATTGTAGCCTTCTGAATTTATTCTTTTCCCAAGAACTTCTAACTGTGATTGATCAATTATTGGGCATAATTTCCCCTGTATGTTTGGGCATATGGATAATTTCCCTTTAGCTGTGTGAAAACAGTCACACAAACAAAGACCCTACCACTTCCCAATAGTGCCTCTCTAGAATCCAATGCTTTCATCACAACACATCATTGGAAGACACAATACCTAGCAAATATTGGGTCTTTTGACACTGGTTAGTACCCATATGTAACTGTTCATATGTGCCTTGCAAAATCTGAAGCACACATCATCATTTTTAAAACATACAACCAAAATTTCTAAATTATGCATATTGACTGATAGCTACTGTCACAATTGCCCACTCAGAACTGTGTCTGTAATGAATGGTGTGTCTGTGACTTTGAGAACTCTGTTAGTGAGAGAGTAATGGAGAGACCTGTCAGGGGTATTACTTCTGGAGAGTTGGCATACCACTGTGAATATCGCCTTCACACAAATGCTTTCTCCTTTCCTTCTTTCCTTACTTCCTCACACTACACAAACTTCCTGCATCAGACAAGATGAAGCAGATCACAGGAACAATTCTACAAGATTAACACAATTGAACTTGTATCTTCAAAGCTTCCAAGAAAGAATTTTCCAGGCACCGAAAACAAAACAAAACAAAACAAAACAAAACAAAACAAAAAGCAAAAAACAAAAAACTCACTGAAGAATTTATCAACTATCCAAACAACTAACACCACTTCAACAAATCTCTTCTAGAAGGAAGAATCATTCTGAATTACTTTAAAGAGGACATTGTTATTCTGTTACCACCAGCCAAAGGTGATACATCTAAGAACAAAAATGACAAAAACAGTGAGCCAATAGTTTTCATGAACTTAGATACAAACTTCTAAATTGACAAAATTTCAGCAAAGAATGGATTAAAAGACTAAGCACTAAAATCAAGCAGAATTTTTCCAAGTATTAAAAGCTGGTTCAATATTTTAAAAATAAACTTGTATAACTCATATTAGAAAGGTTAAAACATACACACACAACAACAACAACAACAACTATTAGGTAGAATGATTGTAAGAGCCAGAGGATCAGGGAGTTTGCTGTAGAGTGTGTCTACTAGTGGCATCAGAAGCTACATCTGAATGAATTTTTACCAACATGACTGCCCAAACATGTGCTGAACAAGGGTGACACCAATGGACACACCAAACTCGATGGTGGGCAGACCATGAGGCCTTAAACCTACACAAAGAACTATTGGCAATTGGGAAAGAAGGAGAGGAGGTCTTCCCCAGGGAAGAGGACATCAATTTGATGTCCAATGCCAAATGGCCAGCCCTGAAAACATACATACAAGTAGCATTCTACAGACTGATCAGGTTATTGTTAGGAATACATATGTATATGCCTATACATATATGCATGCAATAACTACTAGTGATAGGCCACGAATTTGAAGGGTAGAAGGAGGGATGTATAGGAGGGTTTGGAGGAATGAAAGGGAGTGCGTAATTTGTAATTATAATCTCAAAAAAACAGTTGCAGTTCAAAAAGAAAAAAAGAAAAAGAAAAAACTATATGGCTATGTCAACTGACCTTCCTGCCCCCACAAAAATAACCTGACAGAATCCAACACCAATTTATGATTTAAAAAACAAAACAAACAACAACAACAAAAAAAAACCCCTCAATTCAACAGTAATAGAGAATATTTCCTGACCCACATTAAGAACATCCATGATGGGGGGGCGGGAGGGGGGAGAACAAGGAAATCCGTGGGTGATATGTAAAATTAAATTAAATTATAAAATAAAAAAAAATCTGTGACCCTCTTACATTATACTTGATGGTCAGAGACTGCCTTCTCTCTAAGACTGGAAACAAATTAAGAATACATGTTGTGACTATTCTTAGTCTTAGTGCACTGAAGTCCAAGCCATGATAATAAGACAAGGAATAAAAACCAAAAGCGTTCACTCTACAAAGGAAGAAAGAAATTATCTGTATTTGCAGATGATCAGATAAGCTACACAGAAAATAGAAATCTACAAAAGCAAAAATGAAAACAAAAACAAAAACTCTAGAAATTGAGAAGTCAGTGGAGTTGTGAAACATAAAAACAACACCCAAAAGTTAGACACACGACCATTTAAAATTGCTCCAAGGAAGATTAAATTTGTAAGTATAAGCCTACCAAAATAAGTGTTATACATTTACTACAAAAATGTTAACATGTTAATTAAAGAAACGAAAGAAGACCAAAAAAGTTGGAGAAACTGGCTGTGTTCCTAGAGTGGCAGACTTGGCATAGTAAAAAATGCCCATTCTCTCTAAATTGATCTACAGCTTTAGCACCTTCCCTATAGAAATCTAGTGACATATATATATATATATATATATATATATATATATATATATATAGACAATGTTATTCTATAATTTATATAGAAAAACAAAATCACTAGAATAGCTAAAGCAGTTTTGAAAAAGGAGACTAAGTCAGGAGGGATCACAATCCTAGAGTTGTAAGCACAGTCATCAAGACTGCACTTCTGCCCAGCCGGTGGTGGCACACGCCTTTAATCCCAGCACTCGGGAGGCAGAGGCAGGCAGATCTCTCTGAGTTCAAGACCAGCCTGGGCTACCAAGTGAGTTCCAGGAAAGGGCTCAAAGCTACACAGAGAAACCCTGTCTCGAAAAACAAACGAACAAACAAACAAACAAACAAACAAACAAACAAAAAGACTGCACTTCTGAAGTAATGATGGCACACAGGGCAGTGGAACCAATTAGAGACCCAGACACAGATCCACATAAACACATGTCCAATTTACTTTTGATAAAGGAACAAAAAAGCAAACCAATAGGAGAGAGCCATTCTTGTTAATAAATTATTCTAGAGGAATTAGACATCCATAAGTACCACCTAACCCCCCGTCCCAGAAAAAAAAAAAAGCCACCTGTGATTCAAACTCCAGTCCCAAACTCTATAGAAAATTTCAATGTGGATCGTGAAGTTAACAGTAAAATATACAACTTTAAAAACACTAGGAAGCCGGGTGGTGGTGGTGGCGGTGGCTGTGCCAGGGGCGGCGGCAGCAGGAGCGGCGCCTTTAATCCCAGCACTCGGGAGGCAGAACCAGGGGGATCTCTATGAGTTTGAGGCCAGCCTGGGCTACAGATCAAGATCTAGACCAGGCACCAAAAGTACACAGAGAAACCCTGTCTCGAAAAACAAAAACAAAAACAAAACCCACTGAGAAAGATAGGATACAGAGTGCACATACAATTTCATGTTTGGTGAAATATGAATGTACTCTGTAGATTCTATGAATATCACCTTCTTGAGCTTTAGATAATTATTAGTATATAAACCTTGCTTTACCCACAGAAGACAATACAGTCAGGGAGCTGGTTGAAGGTAAATGGTCCCTCCCAGTGTATTTACATATAGATTCCTGCAAATCTACAACTATTTCAATATAAGAAGTTAAAAACAGAAACATGGAAGATGGCAAATCTTTCTAGATGCAGTTTGAAGACACAATGTTAATAAAAGACAGCTTGCTGTATCTCTTCCCCAAACTGTCAACCAAGAACTCTGTTTTAGACCTTTAAGGATACCATCTGAAGTCAGAAAAAAGCTATATGAAGGAAGAAATGTTTATGATATTAGCCCCAAAATATGGATACAATCTAATAAAACCAAAGACACCCATTGAAAAACCAAAATGTCATTAATATAATTAAAAAAAAACACTAAGTAATGAAAGGGAAAATGCATAATATATAGAAATCCCAACACTAGATAGTATTACTTTTACAACAAAGAGCACGAATATAATATGTAAATATGTAAATGTGTTATATACGTGCTGATATGATAAAACCTGGAATGCTTTCCTAGGTTTAAAAAAGTGCTATTTTTTAAACTGACTAAATAAATCCTCCCTTCAGCTTTTAGAACGTCACCACATGCATGCAGGCTTGAGTAAGTAACCCTGGGCTCAGTCATGGCTGCAGGTGCTTGGGAAAGAGACATGGAGTGCATGCTGGACACTACACAGGTCACGGTGGCATGGTTTTAGATGTAGTCTGCATAAGAGCTCTGATAGGAAGACACTATCTGCCTTCTAATTCTTGTTTCACTTACCCAGAACTCAACTTAGCATCAACAATAACCATGCTTGATATGATGTGATGGGGTAAGATCAGCTACAGGATACCCTAAGTGCAAGCAAAAGCAGTGTAGTCTCTTAAGTGGAAATCAGCTAACAATCTGATGGTCTGTATTTTTTTTTATTAAAAAAGTTTTATTTAAAATATAACTGTATCGGCCGGGCGGTGGTGGCGCACGCCTTTAATCCCAGCACTTGGGAGGCCGAGCCGGGCGGATCTCTTTGAGTTCAAGGCCAGCCTGGGCTACCAAGTGAGCTCCAGAAAAGGCACAAAGCTACACAGAGAAACCCTGTCTCGAAAAACCAATATATATATCTGTATCACTTCCCCTTCCCTTGCCACTCCCCACTGCTCCCATGTCCCCTCCCTTCAGCTCATTCCATGTTCCTCCTTCATCTTCTCTCAAATTGATAGCTTATATTATTATTGTTGTTGTTGTTAGATATGTGCATAAATGTATAAATAAAACCTTCTAAGTCTGTTTAGTGTGACTTGTCATTCATGATTGCAGGACAGACTACTTTGTGCTGGATAATCAGGGGGTGCTCATCACCAGGAGAGAGTCTGTCTATAGTTTTTTTATTGTATTATATTGTATTTTTTGTATTACTGTATTAGCATATCAATTGATATTGAATTTGACAGTTTCTTAATAAGCATTAATGACATTAGTCTTTGTTTACATTTTTCAAATGGATTCATACACTTTTGTGTGTATTTTCTACATTTTATAAAACAAGCATTGGCCCTATCTCACTTCAAAAAAGTCAAATATGACCTGAAAGCATCACATAAAACTACAGTTAGGACAATGACAATGTATTGGATGATTACTAATCCAGATACTTGCCCAGAAAAGAGCCAGCTGACCAAGAGATGTATGTCCAGCAATAAAAGTGTGCAGGATACTCCACTTTACTTTCGTGTTTATGTTAGACTTTGTAAATACACATTCACTTGGATAATTATTTTATTCTTTCCTCCACTCAGCTTGATGTCCCAAGAGGACATGATCACTATATTACCTAGCTCAAAGTTGGTACCTTATAAATATATAATGAAATAATAAATATAAGTAAATATACTGCCCTTCTAGCTATAGGAATGGAGGGAAAATATACTATTCTTGAGAATGTATTATGCATTAGGTGAAATGCTTATTTTCTCATATAACTCATATTACAATCCTCAAACTAGTTTTTTAGTTGCTTTTGAAATAACAAATTGAAGTTTAGAGAGGTTGGGTTATTTTTTCGTAGATTGTTTGAAAACCAGAGTCTTCCTAACCACAAATATTGGTTTCTTCTTCTATCTCACTTCTATCTTACACAGCTAAGAAGAAAACTAATGACAAAATATTCAAATGTATTTGAAAAAAAAAACCCTGTAGGTTCATCTGTGGAAGATTTTTAAAGAAAAAAAAAAAAAAGGCCATCACTGTCTACTCAGAAGATGACCTGATGAGACTAGCCCTTCAGAGCGCTGCTCAGAGGCAAAGCATGCTGGGTGGACATAGTGGGATCTTCTGAAGCCACATTAAGATGTGTGATGAACTTTTCATTTGGAAATCCTTGAAATCTGTTTGATTGCAATACAGCTGCATTGGAAGACCATCTGTGATGCTCTAAAGGAAGCAGATGGGATCTCTCCAGTACCGCTACAGTTTACCCTACCCTACCAGTTTGCTCTTTCGTAATTTTGAATCAATTATTGATAAGAACTACTTCAAAGGTGGGCAAGAATTATTTTATAGTTAGCACTTATAGAACAATGACCTAAGCAGTTAAAATCTTTTAAATATTCTGAAAGCCCAATATCAGATTTACTATTACGTGGGTATATTATTTCTAATCACACCAATTTAAAAGATATCGATCACAGAGCCTGCTGGCATTCTTCCGGGTGACAAAGAACAAAGGAATAGGCACTCCAACCTAATCAGTAATTCAGTTCATTGAGGGATTCAGAATCTGAACAGGTTGACTATTGGGAGGTGACCTGGAATGGGTCTACTTGAAGGAAATGGGTCTCTATGGGTTTGTCTTCCTCCACGGCTCTTCCTAGCATTCTCTGATCCCTGGGTGCCATGAGTCAAGCCTCTGACATGTACTCTAGCCTCCATGATGTTCTTCTGCCTCACTTCAGGCCCAAAGCAATAGGTCTACCCAACTATGCGTAGAAAACTGTGACACAAAGAACCATAATAATGAATATTTTTTAAAAATTTTTTTTTCTTTAAGATATTTGTTATGACAGTGAAGAGTCTGAATACCATGACCCTTATTTCCCCAAACACATGATTTACTAGTCGTCTAACACTGATTTTCCAGGATGTTATCAAAATACTATTAATTATCTGATACAAAGAATTTGTCACGGATGGGTCATTGACAAGAAAGCATCTCTCACTTTACACACACACACACACACCTGCCACCGTAAGGAGCAAAATCTTATTAGACTCCAGACCAATCTGCTGGTAGACACTGGCAATTTGTTTTTCATACGGTTGCCTAATGACTAAGTTATCACTAAGATTGCCCAACATATCAAACTCGTCAACAGGTTTTTGATGCCTACGTCAACACCAGATAGAAAGCGATGATGGCAACTTGCCAGCCACACCTCTCCACACCCCCCCCACATTGCTAATCCCAGGGTTGCCAGACAGGATAGACAATCCAATAGGTTTGCCTTAGTGTCCACTAAGCTTCGCTTGATTCTTTATCCTTTCGGTATAACGCTCTCTTAACCCTCAAGAAAAATCACACAGTTTTAATCTATCAAGTGAAAAATTAAACAGCATATTTGAGACAGATAAAGAAATGTTCTGAAACTATTCTTTTTTGAATAACATGCCCCCCTTTATTACCTTTTATTGATCTGTAGGCTGTGAAACACTTCATTTTGTTGGTAGATGGTTCTGACAAAGCTCTACTCATTATATAGCTGTCTTTCCAGTTGCCTTCGGCTAACACCTCTGAAACACAAGTCAGGGACAAACTGTACCTGAAAGTGAGAGGCATGTTTGTCTAGTGGGAAACGTGTGGGACAGCTTCTACTCTTGGCCAACTACTTGACTCTGACCCACAGGGCACCCGATGCCCTCAGCAGGAGAATAGTGACATGGTCAAGGGACGGTAGGGCACACTTCTCTCTTGCAGCTCTCAGTATTTTGTTTTCTGCTTTTGATAATTTGTTTTTATTTATTTATTTATTTATATTTATTTTTTAATTTATTTTTTATTTATTAATCCGCACACCTATGAACATATAATTTTTGACAAAGAAGCCAAAACTGTACAATGGAAAAAAGAAAGCATCTTCAACAAATGGTGCTGGCATAACTGGATATCAACGTGTAGAAGGCTGCAAATAGATCCATATCTGTCACCGTACACAAAACTTAAGTCCAAGTGGATCAAAGACCTCAACATAAATCCAGTTACTCTGAACCTGATAGAAGAGAAAGTAGGAAATAGTCTTGAATGCTTTTGATAATTTGATTTTGATGTGTCATTGTGAATTCCTCTTTGGGTTGAACTGATGATCGATCTCCTGCCTCTCTGTACCTAAAAGCGGTCATCTTTTCCCATGTTTGGAGAACTCGCAGCATTCTTGCCTTGAATATGCTTTCTGCATGTTTCCATCATAAAATTCTGCCAAATGTAGATCTCCTAGAGAAACCTTATAATTGTCATTGGCCTCTATTCTTTATTTTACTTTTATTTATTTATTTATTTATTTATTTATTTATTTATTTATTTATTTATTTATTTATTTATTTATTTATTTATACATCCCGACCTCAGTTTTCCCTCTTTTCCTCTCCTCCCAGTTCCTCCACACCACCTGCCCTCTGCCCACCCCCATCCACTTCTCCTCTGTTTCTATTCAGAAAAGGGCGGGCCTCCCATGAATATCTACAAAAGATGGCATATCAAGTTATAGTAAGACTAAGCACCTTGCCTTGTATTAAGTCTGGGAAAGGCAACCCAATGTGAAGAATAGCATCCAAAAGCCAGTTAGAATCAGAGACTGTCCCTGCTTCCACTGTTATGAACCTCACTTGACTACATACTGTCAAATGTACCCTTGGGTTTATAGATTCTTTTTTCTGCTTAGTCAATTCCATTGTCAAGGATTTCCTATTGAGAATTATTCAGAAATCTTTGTCGGTCATTTCATAGGTATCCACGTTTGCAGAGCTCATTATTGGAACATGGTTTATTTTGATTGTTTCACTCATGTTCCCAAACTTTTGCATGCCTAACGTTTGAAGAAGTGGTCCATCCTTACAGCCATTCCTGTAATTCCTGCAATTCCTGCTATTCCTGGGGAGTGGCAGGACCTTCCTCTGTAGTTTAGTTCGGAATTGTGATTAGACTGGCTTGTGGTGAGCACAGAGACAGTCCTCATTAGACCCAGGTCTAGTTGGGAAAGCCTGTGAACAGTGTTCTGGGTGGTGAGATTGCTGGCTGTGCTACACAGTATGGCACAACCCTCAGCTAGATTCCACAGTAGGGAAGAATAGCTGGCTGGGTTCTGTGGTTCCTTCTCATCAGAAGATGCTACAGATGGTCATTCCTGGTAGCTGAGCAGAGCCACGTGTTAGGTTTTCAGGTTGAGATCTCTATGATCACTATTTGGCCACTTAAGAATGGGGCAGGGCTAGGACAATGCTCCAGAGGACATGCATGAATGTGTGTTTGCCTTCTGACCTTGGGTAGCCTTACTGCAGAACACTGAGACTTTATGAATTAGCCAGTTGGCCAACTAAGCCTGGGTAGGGCTACAGTTTCACCTACCTGCCCCTGCCTTAAAATCTGGGAAGAGTTAGAGAGTACACTGAAGTTTGGCTGTATGGAAGCTTAGATGCTAGAAATAGGTAGGACCAAACCTTTCCTTTGTAGATGATCCCCAGATTGGCAAGCGGACTTTCAAGGGGAACAGGAGGACTAGCTAGGAAAACTCCAGCAGAGATTCAAATCTGGGAGATTTGGCTTTCTTTGCATGATGATGCTGTTGGCCAGCCTCTCTGGTAATAGAATCCAGTAGTAGTAATACATACTAACCCTCTGAGCTCACCATAGAGTGAACCTCACCCTTGTTACTAGTTCACACGTGGCCCATTCTGCTAACAACTCCAATGTTTTTCCTTTGCCGAAACAAGAAAGCACCTCTTTCTTGTAAAGGGCCCTAAAATGTTGGGGGAGCTGGAGAATTCCTAATCTCTGCCACCTTACTCCAATATCAAATCTGAATGACTCTCCAGAGTCATTGTTAGCATTATTTCCATGCTGCTTATAACAAATTGTGAGTGACCAACAATTATATAAAAACTCTAGCTGTAGACTATTGTAGAAAAGGAAGAATAAAAATAAAATCTTGAGGTGACACTGATGAACAGATCAGTTGTAACTTCCTGCTTTCTTTGAGGAGAACTACACATGATTCTCCTTATGTATTTAAAATATTTAGTTATTAGATATTGTCAATTATTTGGATATTATTCCCCTTGACTTTACTGCAATAATTGAAAAAGTTAGGAAGGCTGTTTTGTAACTTGTGAAAAAAAATAGATAAGCCACTAACTTAAGAATATCAGTGAGTCTATGTTTTCAAAGCCAAATCACTAGAAAACATGATTTTATGTGTTAAGAACTTCAAAAATAAGCCATAACCAGAGGAAATGGGAGAGATATTTTGGTCTTTTTTTTCTGTTCTTGAGTAGCTTGTCAGACTCTTAAAATGGAAGTAGTTCCCTTTAACTTTCCTATCCCATCTTTCCTAATTACTTTGAAGAAGTTAATGACTTGAACCTAAGCCCTTGTTTCTAAAGACAGCACACACTTCAGACACAAGAGGCTGGAACTGACCAAGACTCTTTCTACCTGAGCAGTTGAGCTCATAGGATTAGAAGGTGCCATGCAAGCTGCAAAAGCAGAAAATCAATGAACAGTTCTACTCAGATGAGATGCCTAGGAACCACAAAAATGACCAGTTGCAAACAATATCCCCAGGAATACAGTAGTGGCACTTTTATTTTGGGGATAACCAACAGGTGAAAGGGTCCCTGCAGGTGTCATACAGAGCAGTAAACCCCTCGAAGAGATTAGAATGAAAATCTGGTACAGGCTGACTTTGTCAACCTGAGTCAGACTTTGGGGAATCTAATGCCAGGCAATTCATTGGTAGCATATTTAAAACAGTACAATTTGGGAAAAGGTTTCCAGGCAACAATCAGTCCAATTCCAGATGCACAATAAAGCTGAAGGTGTGACTACATAGAAATTCTTTTATAAAGTCCATGTGACCATGAGGGTGGGTTCTATAGCTAAAAGGCCTAGAATCTCTGACCAATAGCACAGAGGTCAGGAGGCCATAAAGTACATGTGACATCTTCCCTAAGGATGGTTGCCAGTCTAGGGAGGGAAGAGTCCTGGATAATCATAGGGAATTTGGGTGAAGTCTGCCTCTGTAGGAAGAGATGGGTGAGGCCTGCCTTCACAGATAGCAAAAAGGCCACTGGGTTGCTAACAAGATCCACTCTCAACTTTCTGGATGGAATTCAGGTATTTTATTTTTATCTTCTCCATTGACACCTCTGTGTGATTGACATTCCTGGTTTTCTTAGTGCTTCTCTGTGAGTACAAGGACCACTGTGCCCCCAGCACCAAGGCCCATTCTTCAGTAAAAGAGAATCTTTGCCTGGTATTTCAAATCTAGCCAGCTTCTTCTCATCATCCCCAGAGAAGAATTTTTCATTTTTTGTCGTTTTCCTAAACCAATATATCATTTCTAACTGTACTTTAAATATTTATCCATATCCTCATAGATAAGTGTATCTCTCATCCCTCATCAAGTAAGCTTCCCTTTTGCAACAGAGACTATTAAATAGCTCTACCACTGGTCAGAGAGAATAAGTGACCATGGGGTTCCAAGCTCCGATTTATACACTGGTAAGGCAATCCCTACACCAAAGGCTTAGGGAAAATCATGGAAGAGAGGGTGGAAAGACTCTAAGAGCCAGAGGACCAGGGTATCTGCTACTAGAGTGTCTTCCAGTCATGTACCCCCATGTACCCTAGCTTCATGGGAAGCTGTACCCATGAAATCTCAACAACATGGTTACTTAGACAAGACCTACACAGTGACACCACCAGTTGGCATGCCGAGATGGAATAGAGAAAATGTCACAAGGTCCCACTCCTAGGTGAAGAGTTGCAGGGAATCAGTGGCTGCTAAAAGAGGGAGACCCTGTTGTCTCCAGGGATGAGCTTCCTGATGGCTCATCCCCCAAGTGGTCAGCTAGGAACAGGCAAAAAGAGGGAAGGTGAGGTAAGGATAGAACTGTGTATGGACAGGACCAATGCATGACATATACATGTGTGGGAATATCACAGTGAATCCCATTCATTTCTACAATTATTATGCTTTAATAATTATAGTAAAGCAATTTCAGAAAATGGCTATCTCTTGCATTCTATTCATTTACTCTAGGTTATTCAATTTGTTGATATGTAGCTTTAGTAACAGGCCCTTGGGATCTTTTTGATTTCAGAACCACACATCGCAATTCTTTCTCTTTCATTTCTAAGTTTATTTTACCTTATGCTATTTTAGTATTCTTACATTTCTCTTTTTAGTTTAGCAAAAAGTTTTTATAATTCTATTTCCTTATTCTTTTTTTGCGATTTCTTTCCTTCTGCTAATTTGAGGCTTAGTTTATTCTTTTATAAATGTGTATTGTTACTGTTTACTATTATCATTATTGTTTGTTATTTTATTGCTGTGCATATGTGCATGTGTGGTGTGATGTATGTGTGTATGCACAGACACTCCTGGGCCATGGTGTGAGTGTGGAGATTGGCAGTTTTCAGGAATTGGATCTCTTCTTTTACCTTGAGGTTTGGGGCTCAGACTCAAGTCATGAGGCTTGTGCAGGAGTCTCCCCTCCCCCATTTTAAAGGAGGCTTTCTACATAAAGTTTTTATGTTTTCTTTTTCTTTATTCTTCTCTCATATAATGCATCCCAAACACAGCCTTCCCCTTCAAGCTCCTCCCTACCTCCCCTCTCCCCAGGATCTACTGTTCCTTAGTTACTCTTCAGAAAAAAGCAGGTCTCCCAGGGATAACCACCAGACACTGCATGACAAGATGCAGTAAGACTAGGCAGGAGCCCTCATATCAAGGGTGAGGCCCTAGAAGGCACTTTTATGGACTGTCTTCATCTCTCCAGCCTAGGCTAAATGTACTGTTTTTACTCCTAGGGTGAGGCCCTAGGAGGCACTTTTATGGACTGTCATCATCTCTCCAGCCTAGGCTTAACTGATTCTTATGTTTGTGTAAGGTTGTTGATTGTTGTGTTGTGTTGATTGTGTTGATTGTTGCTGTGCACAACCTCTTTAGTGCTATTTTCCTTGAATCCCATGCGTTTTGGAATGCCCTGTTTTTACTTTTGGTTGGGTCCTGATTCTATTTGATCTTATCCACCCCATTGGTTATTCAAGAGCATATTGTTTAACTTCACACATTTGTGTTTTCTAGCTCCCCTTAGCACTGATTTTTAGCTTAGTTGCTTTCAAGTTAGAAAAGATACTTGATATAATTTCAGTCTTTGGAAATGTTTATGATAGTCTATGGTGTAACATAGTCTATGGTGTAACATTGATTTCTCATCAATACTGAGAAATACTCGTACCTATTTGTGAAGAATATAGGCTTTACTGCTACGGGGTAACCCACCTTATGTATGCTTGTGAACAGTTTAGAATATAGTGTTGGCCAAATGTAATGTTACTTATTAATCATGTGGACATTATAGCTACTATTGAGAATGAGTATTAAAGTTTTCTACTATTATTATATTTCTGCCCATTTCCCCCCTCAAGCCCATTGATTTTTTCAGATACATGGGTGTTCTGAAATTCAATGCACATGAATTCAAAACTATATATCCTTCTGACAAATAAAACTTTTAGCCTTACATAAAGACCTTCTGTTGTTCGAATCTTAGATGGTCTTTTAATAAAAAAAAAAAAACAAAAAACAAAAACAAAAAACTCGGTACCAGATATTGGTGTAAAAGCTGAAAGATGAGAGAAGCAGAGCAAGCCACAGCCACCACCTATTACCTCACCATGAATCCTCTGACTGAAATCCTCTGAGTCCTCACTTGAATGGATCTCAGCTGAACTGCCTTAGTTCCTGTCTCCTCATGCCTTATATACCTTTCTCTGCCCTGACGTTACTTCCTGTTTAGAGGTTGTGTGTGTTTCCCAGTACTGAGATTAATGGTGTGTGCCACTGCTGCCTGGCTCTGTTTCCAGTGTGGCCTTGAATTCACAGAGATCCAGATGGATCTCTGCCTCCCAAGTGATAGTATTAAGGGTGTGTGCCACCACTGCCTGGCTCTGTGTCTAATCTAGTGGCTGGCTGTCCTCTGATCCTCCAGCAAGCTTTATTAGAGTACACAATATATCACCACACCTTCTTTGCCTACTGTGGCATTATTTGACTTCACACACACACACACACACACACACACACACACACACACACACATTATATAAGTACGTGTTTCTGTGAGAGGAAAATCATAGTTACAAAGAACCATGGATGAAGATTACAGTTATGCTTCCACAAATTAGGAAATGACTAGAACCTGAAAGAAGTTTAAAACAAATTGTTCCTTAGTAAATTCAGAGAACACATGTTCCTGAAGATAGTGTATAGTAAATTCCTAGCCCCCAGAGATATCATGAAACAAATCTTTTTTTACATTGTTCTCTTTTTTTATTATCAAGAAATTTTCTGAGCCGGGCGGTGGTGGCGCACGCCTTTAATCCCAGCACTCGGGAGGCAGAGCCAGGCGGATCTCTGTGAGTTCGAGGCCAACCTGGGCTACCAAGTGAGCTCCAGGAAAGGCGCAAAGCTACACAGAGAAACCCTGTCTCGAAAAAAACAAAAAAAAAACAAAAAAAAAAAAAAACAAAAAAAAAAAAAGAAATTTTCTGTTCATTTTACATACCAACCACAGGTGCCCCTCTCCTCCCCCCTAATACCCCCAGCCTTTCACCTCAACCCACTCCCCATTTCCACCTTCTCCAAGGAAAGGTCACCCATGGGGAGCCAGCAGAGCCTGGCACATTCAGCTGAGGCAGGTCCAAGCCCCTCCCCCTGAACCAAGCCTGTGTAAGATGTCCCACCATAGGCACTGGACTCCAAAAAGTCTGCTTATGCAGCAGGGACGGATCCTGATCACACTGCCTGGGGGCCCTTAATCAGGTCAAGCTAAACAACTGATTTATAAAGTTAAGTCATTTACTTTGTGTTGCCTTGTGATAGCAACCATATCAGAGAGAAGGAGGCTAGAAACCCTGAAATCAAATGCAGTGTCCTTTAAAAAGTTACGTTGAAAAAGTGAGAAAGTTGAATGTGGTAAATGATGCAGAGATGGACACACTAAGAACATGCAAGTAAAAACAGACATGGAAGACACCGAAGTTACAGGTATTACCAACCCCACATTATCTCACTGTGGATGCTCAAAGATAACAGCTTTTGTGGTTTACTCTAGCCAACTGTTAAACACACTCTCCTCTGATTGGTATTTAGAAAACAGCCAAATGGTCGGCTTAACTATTGTTGGGACCAAGCAAACTGTTGAACAATACCTGAATAGGAGAGTGAGGATTAACAAAGAAAGAGGCAGAAGACAGAATCGGGAGGGCTCTCAGTGAATACTGCAGCATCCCGAATTTATTTCTTATAGCCTTTTTATACCCAAAGCAAGGAGGGGCAAAAGACTTCCTTACCATGGTTCAAGGAACAAACAAGCATAAACACCTTCTTAATTATCAAAACATCTAGTAACCACACCTTTGGCCAATCATCCTGTTATTCTGCCTTGAGGAGCAAAAACAAGCTTGAACTCTCTGACCTTGTCAAGATGGAATCAAGCTACAAGCTGGAATCATGTGGGTTCCCACAAACTATGAAATTTGTTTTTATGATATTTTTATTGATCATTCCTCTTCTTCTATATTCTTTTGGGGGGGCGCTATTTTGATAGGTTAAAACTTAGCATAATAGCCGGGCGGTGGTGGCGCACGCCTTTAATCCCAGCACTCGGGAGGCAGAGCCAGGCGGATCTCTGTGAGTTCGAGGCCAGCCTGGACTACCAAGTGAGTTCCAGGAGAGGCGCAAAGCTACACAGAGAAACCCTGTCTCGAAAAACCAAAAAAAAAAAAAAAAAAAAAAAAACTTAGCATAATAGATAAGGCATATTTAAGTGCAGATGTAAATGTCTTAATCATTCATTGACTTGAAGAAAGGTACAGAGGGTTATTAATGACTGGATTTTACTTAGAAAACAAATTTAAGATGGGTTTTGAATTTTTCTCTGGAACTTTAAGTGCTTCAAGTACTCCATGATATGGCTAAATGTTGAGGAAATAACCTGGAACAGGGGTAGCAGTATGAGAAAGGTTTCAGAAGGTGATATGTCCATGCTGCGTGTGAGGGACATACACAGTGGGAGAATAGAAAGATCTGGTTATATTGGAAAACTTCGAGAGCACAATAAATGTGGGGAAGGAAGCCAGATTTACTCACACTGAGGAGTAAGTAGTGATAAGGTTTGGTTGAGATGGTGGAGACAGAGTGGGAAAGCCAACTCCCTGGTCCTATAGTCTAAAAGGCTCTTGTTGCTAAGCAATTGGATCTAGAACTTAATCCAATGAGAGACAAAGGAAGAAAGAATTTCTGTTCTCTTTGTCATGTGAGTTCTCAAATAGAAATCCTTGCTTATAATGTAGTTCTTACAAATGAGTCATGAATAGGATCACACCAAGAAATTATCACTACATCTCCTGGTAAGTCACTCAAGAGGTTAGGTCTAAAGGACAGAAGTTCATGAACATACACCTACATACACCTTGATTCTTTTCCAGTTGTTCAGATCTGGGGAAGGACTAGTTACTCCTACTATTTCTTATTCCCCTCTCTTTATTTGGACAGGATAAGCTTTGTAATGTGTTGTTATTCATAGTTTATAAAATATTGAATTAGACTGTAAACAATGGCGAGAGCTAGTTTATGATTAAGATACATGGACTGATGAGTTGGATGAAACAGGGATTAGGAGATGCTAGAGACAGTGTTTAAAGTTCTGTACTAATATGGTACTACAGGCTCTTTTAAATGTGTGGGCATCATCATCATCACTGTATATGTTTATGATCATGTGGAGGGGTGGCTGAGTGTGGGACGGTGTATGTGGAAATCAGAGAACAACTTGCAAGAATTGGTTCTCTCTACTATAGATTTCCAGGATCAAATGCAGATTGTCAGGCTTGGCTGCAAACACTTGTACCCGTTGGGCCATGTCTGCGTATTCTTTCAGATGAAAATGTTACAGTCCTTCAGAACCTGTGGCCTCTTTAGTCATCATTTAAAATAATGTAAGATGTGAGAAAACTGGCTCGACTTTCAAGTTTGTTTGCCAGTGACCTGCTTGCAAGATGAGGTCTTAGTAATGACTTCTGATAGTTCTGTATGGATTAAATAATATTGTTTATTTACAATGTTATTGGTAAATCATCATCCTTTCTATCACAAAATATATAAACTCTATGATCATAACCAAATATACACATACACTTGAGACATATATATATATATACATATATACATATATAGACTTACATTCATGCTCTGCATTATGTTTTCATCTTCTACTATACTACCCACATTTTGCATTTAATTAAAACTTACTCTTCTATTTAGGGAGGTATACAATAACAATCTTTCAGCTTGACCCTTTTGCAAGTTCCCATCATTATTTCTGCTGTTCGCATGCAAACTCTAGACTCCAACAATTCAACAACCACTGATGAAATCACTCCATCCATGTAGCTTCATTTGTTTTCCAGCAGCTTTTGATGCTCTTATTATAGATGCTGGCTATTTTTCTGGGAATATGGATCATATATATATATATATATATATATATATATATATATATATATACACACACACATACATATATATGTATATATATATATGGCTCTCAAGATAGACATAAACAGAGAATCAGCATGTCAGAATTTTATTTATACTTTCTACACATTATCCTCAGACATTCCTTTTACTGATTTTGCTTTCTTATATGGGGTTCTGGGCATTTCATAATGGAAGCCTTCTCTTTATTCTACCTTGTTATTTTCCCCAAGCACCGGACACCCATTACTTTTATAAGTTCTTTCTAAACAAATCTCCTGTCACTGATGTGCAAGGACAAACCAAAGACACAGAAAATATCCTACTATGAGCTTAAAAAGAATTAAATATTATTATTGGTTTTTCTATTTTAAACACTAGGATGTAAGTTCAATAATAACAATTTAAAAAACAATGATAATTTTCAAACAAAAGCCCTTCACATTGTTGAGAAAATGTACAAAATTATAAAATTAAGAAATACTGCAGACAACAAATCAGAAGTTATTAATATAAGGCTATTTAGGGGAAAAAACTTCCATCATGACTTTAAGCTGTGGGCTGAGGAGACTCTGGCTATCTTACTTGAATTGTGTGTTTCCATCTCTTACCCAACCCTCTCAATGGATTCTATGATCCATATTCCCAGAAAGATAGTCAGCATATATAATAAGAGTATCAAAAGCTGGAAAACAAATGAAACTACATGGGTGGAGTGATTTAATCAGTGGTTGTTGAACTGTTGGAGTCTAGAGTTTGTATGTGAACAGCAGGAATAATGAAAGATTGTTATTGTATACCTCCCTGAATAGGAGAGAAAGTTTTAATTAAATGCAAAATGTGACTAGTATAGTAGAAGATGAGAACATAATGCAGAGCATGAATATAAGTCTATTTCTAATGATCTTTGAGGATGAGTTGCAAGGACACAGTTAAACTGTAGGTGCTGGGGGGGTTGCTCACATACTTGCTAAACACAATGGAAGCTTGAAGAAAGGTGAACAGAGTAGTAGACCCACATCGTGGAAGGAGAGAATCAACTCCTACAAATTGTCCTCCAACATCAGTTGGTGACTCCCACAAGGTTTGTGCCACTGTGGTCCTAGAATATTTTGCAAGCAGGACAGATTATAGATCAAAGATTTTGTGGTTTGAATTGGTGTTTACTTTTCTATTTTGGTAGCCTGACGAGTACCCTTCCATGCCACAGACACTAGATCATGGAGGTGAAGGTTCTATGTAAGCACCAGCTCAACTTCTCCATGTTCAATGAGTTGTGTAGATGTCTTCAGCAGTGAGCTCTTGCTGTCAGTTTGTAGAGGGCAACCTATCAGACTCACAATTCTTCGTCTTATCACCATAATATCCCACTCAGACTAACAATTCTTCATCACTCTAATATCCCATAAACCCTATGGGTGCTTTCAGTTATTAATAAAAAATGGGCAATTGTGGGAGCCCGTTCTGGGGTTCCTTGTGGCTTTACCCAGCAGGTCCGAATAGAGGATGATCAGGACCACGGGCCTGAGTGCAGGTGTCTGAGATGGTCTGCACTTGGCTGTGCTGGGGGAGGAGGTCTTTTGCTCCACCCCTTGGCGTCTCTATAAAAACCCTGGGCCAGAGATAGTCAGGGCCCGTTGGAATAGGTTCCAGGCCCTCTCGAGGCTATCCTTTATTTTCTATCTGTTTATCTCCGCAACATTCTCCACTATAAATCCTTCTATCTAATAGTTCCTGCTGATCGCACTCAAGAAAACTCTGGGAAGCTGTGGGGGTGGTGGGTAAATGCCCCACAGGCAATTTGTATGTGCTTTGCTCAATGCATAATGATAGAAGCTTGAATACACCTTTCTCCCACAAATGGGCACACAGTGCACACCATTATTGTCAAGATTATTGTTTCAGTCACCTACTCTGACCATTAAGGCCCATATCATCCATTTATATTTCCCAAGTGTGTACTTTACTATCTACATTTTATGTAAATTATCAACCTGTTTTCATGATAAATGAACAACTCCTTGTTATTGGAAGCCAGACACTCTGCTATTACAGGATTTCCGTTATTAGTACGGTTGAGGCAAAATTTTCAATATTTTTATTTGAGATAGGTATTTTCATATGAGATAGGTACAGATATTTAAAATTTTATCAGATAAATTTATTTGACGATTGATCTTTAGCAATTCTTAACTTTTAATCCAGGAATTTGTTTTTTGATCCACAAGACCAAATTGCCTTCCTGAATCTTTTTATTCTTTCTGGGGTTCCTTGGTTTTCTTTTTCTTTCTGAAAATACGTTGACTTCTTTCAGTGTTTTTCATCTCCAGTTAAGGGAACTCACAGTTCAGTTCAGTTATTTTTCATTTTGTGCGACAAGGGGACTTGAAAATGTACTCCTTTTGAAACCCTCAATCCCGTCCCGAGTGCTGCAACAGATCACCCGTGGCAGCCTGCCCCACCCCATCTCCTGTGGATCCAACAGGCCACCATCTCTTAACCTCCCTCCCCTGACTTGTTACTTTATAGTGGTTTCCATCACCAAGAAGCATTCCCTGTGTTCAAACGGGCTGAGAAGTCCAGTAAAACAGGCAAACACACAGGCATCATACTTGAAAAATTCAGAGAGGAAACAGAAACTAAGGAACAAAATGCCCTTCTAACAAAAACAAACCCAGAAATCAGCACCTGGACCTATAAGAATACCAAATCCAAATGCCTAGACACCAGCACAAGAACACAATAACAGTCAGGGCAATATGTCTCCACTGGAGCCCAGTTGTCCTACCCCAATAGGCCCTGAATGTTTCAACATAGCTTAAGCACAAGAAAAAGAGCTGTATGAGATGATAGAGGCCCTTAAATAGGAAGTAAATCCCTTAAAGAAATCCAGGAAATCACAATCAAACAGTCACAGCAAATGAATAAATCCCTTAAATAAAGCAAAGAAAGTACTGACAGTTGGGGGAAAAAAAGTATAAAACCAACATGCCTTAAATTATTCCACAAAATAGAAACAAAAGGAACATTGCCAAATTCATTTTATGAGGCCACCGTCACCCAGATACCAAAAAGCACATAAAGAGTCAATAAGAAAGAGAATTATGGACCAATTTCTCTTATGAACATAGATGCAAAAATACTCAATAAAATACTTTCAAACCAAATCCAAAACACATCAAAAAAAGATCATCCACCATGATCAAGGAGTGTGCTCCATCCCATCGATGCAGGGGTGGTGCAATGTAAAAACAAAATCAGCCAGTGTAATCCTGTTCTCACACCCTTGGATCCAGCTCACATGCATTGGCACCACCAGGGCCAGCTCTACTGTTCTGCCCTGGAGAGGTGCAGGGCCTGCTCTCCAGAGGGGTACAATTGGTGAGGGGCAGGGCCGCTTCTCACTAGTGCTGCATCAGTGAGGGGCAGGGACAACTTTGTGCAACCCTAGCCTCACTGCTTTCAATGGTAACAGGAGCCACAGACATTAACACAGACCATGCCTGGGTGGGAGCCCAGGTTATTCAGATCTTCAAACACTAACCTGGCCCTAGATGGCGGGTCAGGCCCTGATGTCTGCAAGGCCCTTAGTGGCGAAATGGGCCATGGACATCAATATAGACCCCAGCTGTAATTGGACCGTGGACCTAGACATGGTCCTTGGCAGCTCCTAAGGCTCAAATTACACCATGGTCCCAGTTGGCAGTGCAGGTCACTTAGATGAGCATGGACCCAACAGCAGGGGCCCTCGAACCCCCACATAGTCCCAGGTGTGGGGTTCAGATCTTGGGCACCTTCACTGCCATTGATGGCAACAGGAGCCTCAGACATCAGTGCAGGTCCTGTTGGCATGCAGTAGGGCCATGGACCCAGACATGGCCCAGGCCTGTATACCACCCTGGCCTCAGGTGGTGGTGCATGTTACTCAGGTCTGTATGGGCCAGGCAGCAGCAGAGCCCTCTGGTACCAAGAAGGCCACAGGTGGAGGCCCAGATTCTGGGCATCAATGTGGTCTTTGGTGGTAACACCGGCTACAGACATCATCACAGACTTAGACTACTGTAGGACCCAGACATGGTCCTAGGCAACAGCCTGCGCACAGATGTCATCATGGCCTTAGTTACCATTACAGATTGCCCAGATCAGCATGACCCAAGTGGTGGTGTGACCCCCAAACACTAACATTTCTCCAGGTGGAAGTCTAGACTCTGGGTATCTACTCAGCCTTTGATGGCCACAGGAGTCACAGACATTGATTGACACAGACCCTTACTTCAGTAGGGCCATGGACCCAGACATGGACCATGGCCACAGTTCGGGACTAGACATAACCATGGCCCTGGGTGGCAGCAGGGGCCACCCAGGTATGTATAGCCCTGGCAGCACCTTGACCTGCTAAAACCAACATGACCATGCTATGTTGACCTGCTAAAACCAACCAGACCATGGGCCTCTTCATGGCCCTCAGTAGAAACAGGATCCATGTACATCAACTCAGAGCCCAGCCACAGCAGGGTATGGACCCAGACATGGCCCCTGGCAGCAATCTGGGCTGTATGGCCCTGAGTGGCAGCCTAGGAATCCTGGATTATCATGCCCTTGTGGGGGTACACCCCTTAGACATCAACTAGGTCACAGGTAGTGGCTCAGCCTCCAGGCTTCCATAGGGCCCTTGGTGGTAACAGGAGCCATGGACATCAATACAAAACCCCGCAACTGCATCAGAGCCATGAACCAAGTCATGGCCCTTGGAAGCAGCCAAGCCCCAGACACTGCCATGGCCCTGGGTGAAAAACAGAGCATCTACCTCAGCCTGTTCCTCACCACCCTTGCCTCTCTCCCCAGCACATGAATTGTGTCTCTTTCTCTGCCTCTTTCTCTGCCTCCCATTTGGCCACCCTGTACTCATTCACCATAATGATAATGAATGGCCTGGTGCCGGAGGCTCATGGGTGAAATTCTTCCTGCCCCAGGTCTGGGGGCCTGGGGGTGGGGTGGAGCAGGGAGCTGTCAACATAATTCTTTACAGATCTTGACAGGAGACTTTTCAGCTTCATCTGGATAAACAAGCATGATGACAACAAAAACCCAGGATAGCTAAAACAGTCCTGACAGATAAAAACTGCTGGAGGCCTCCCCATTCCTGATTTCAAGCTGTAGGACAGAGCTATAGTAATAAAAACAGCAAAATATTGACATAAAAAACAGATGCATTGAACAATGGAATTGAATGGAAGACCTAGACATAAATCCAAACACCTATGGACACCTGATTTTTGATAAAGAACCCAGAAATACACATAGGAAAAAAAGACAGCATCTTCAACAAATGGTGGTGGTCAAACTGGATGTCTGCATGTAGAAAATTACAAACAGATCCATATTTATCACCCTACACAAAACTCAAGTTCAAGTGGATCAAAGACTTCAACATAAATCCATATGCACTGAACCTGACAGAAAAGACATGAGTTTTATGCATGGTGATAGATATGGGAGCTATTTGTATTTTTCTACATGTCCACATCCAGGTATGCCAGCATCATTTGTTGAAGAGGTTTTCTTTTTTTCCATTGTACAGTTTCAGCTTCTTTGTCAAAAATCAGGTGTTCATAGATGTATGGATTAATGTCAGATTTATCTATTCTATTCCATTGATCCACATGTTGGTTTTTATGCCAATACCAAGCTGTTTTTATTACTATAGCTCTATAGAAGAGCTTGAAGTCAGGGATGGTGATGTTTCTGGAAGTTCCTTTATTGTACAGGATACTAATAACCAGTGATTATTAATTCTTGTTATTTTGAGGGGTTTTTTTGGTGGTAGTGGTAGTGTGTGTGTATGTGTGTGTGTGTGTGTGTGTGTGTGTGTGTGTGTGTGTGTGTGTGTATTTCCCTTCTTTGGGATTTGCTGGTGTGAAGTTATCTATTGCCTGTGTTTTCCTGGGTGAAGCTAACTTCCTTTGGTTGGAGTTTTCCTTCTAGTACTTTCTATAGGGCTGAATTTGTGAATAGATTTTGTTTAAATCTATCTTTGACATAGAATATCTCATTTTCTCTGTCTTTTGTGATTGAGAGTTTTGCTGGATATATTAGTCTGGGCTGGCATCCATGGTCATTTAGTATCTGCAGAATGCCTGTCCAAGACCTTCCAGCTTTCAGAGTTTCCATAGAGAAGTTAGCGGTAATTCTAATAGGTCTACCTTTACATGTTACTTGGCCTTTTACTTTTGATGCTCTTAATATTCTTTCTTTATTATGTATGTTTAGTGTTTTGATTATTATGTGGCAAGAGGACTTCTTTTTTTGGTCCAGTCCTTTGGTGTTCTGTAACCTTCTTGTATCTTCATAGGCATTTCCTTATTTAGGTTGGCAATGTTTTCTTCTATGATTTTGTGGAATATAATTTCTGTGGCTTTGAGTTAGAATTCTTTTCCTTCTTCTATCCATATTATTCTTAGGTGTGGTCTTTTCATTTTATCCCGATTTCCTGGATGTCTTGTATTAAAAATTTACTGTATTTAATATTTCCTTTGACTGATGAGTCTATTTCCTCTATCATGTATCCTCAATGCCTGAGATTCTCTCTTCCATCTCTTGTATTCTGTTGGTTATACTTGCATCTGTAGTTCCTGTTTGTTTACTCAGATTTTCCATTTCCAGAATTCCCTTGTTTGTGTTTTCTTTACTGCCTCTATTTCAATTTTCAAGTGTTGAAGTGTTTTCTTCGCCTGTTTAGTTGTTTTTTCTTCACTTCCTTGGCTTTCTTTAAGGGATTTATTGATTTCTTCCAATTTTTTGTTTGTCTTTTCCTCCATTTCTTTCTTTCTTTTCTTTTCTTTTTTTTTTTTTTTTTTTTTTGGTTTTTCGAGACAGGGTTTCTCTGTGTAGTTTTTTTTGACTGCCCTGGAGCTTGCTTCAAAGACCAGGCTGGCCTCAAACTCACAGAGATCCGTCTGCCTCAGCCTCCTGAGTGCTGGGATTAAAGGCATGTGCCACTCCTGCCCGGCTTTTTCTCCATTTCTTTAATGGAATTTTTCATTTCCTCATTAAGGTCCTCTATCATCTTCATAAAGTTATTTTATGGTTGTTTTCTTCTGATTCATCTTTCTTGGGATGCTCAGGTCTTGCTGTTGTAGAACCATTCATTTCTGATGGTGCCATATTGCTCTTGGTGTTGTTGAATGCATTCTTACACTGCCACCTGCCCATTTCTTCCTCCAATTTATACAAGTGGAGCCTGTGCCTCTGGGAGTCTCTCTTCTTCCAGTTGGTGCAGATGGAACGGATCTATGGCTCTAGTGGTCACTGGTGCCACATGGGATGGTTGGTGAGGGGGGAGGGGAGGATGCTGTTTCCCAGTCTCTGGGGCTGTGATGGGTTGGGGAGGGGCACAGTATGTGCCCCCAGGGCCAAGGGGCTAGAGAGATGGGCTGTCCAGCCAGGAGTTCAAGGACTTTGAAGCCCCTCTTCATCTCTGCTTTTTCCCCTCTGTTTCTTAAGGTCCTCCTGCTCTGATGGATCCAGTCTTCCAGAAGACAGACCATTAAAGGTCAGTGCTGCATGAGATCAAAGCAAATACCAAGGCAGCAGAACCACATCCCATTCTCCTTTGCTCTCTCTAGTAGGACAAGGTGGCTATGAGTGAGGCTCTAGTACAGGTGAGGATCAGTCTCTTGCAGATATGGTGGAAGGTGTTGTTCTTTCCTTCTGTATGGCCCCTGAGCTGGTGTGCTGAATTCAAAAGTCTTCCAGAAGTAGTGATACCCTTGAGGGTAGCTGTTTCTAGTAGAGACATGAGTCTTGCAGGCTGGAAGTCCTATAGACTGCACTTTGGAGGCCAGAGACACATTATCTCCGTGAAGCCCAAGAATTTTTTGGTATCCAGACATCTCTCTGTCTTCACCTACAGTGACCAAGGAGTCCTCTTTGAGGACCGACCTTTTGTCCAGAATGACTGTTACTACCTTGGTTTTGTGGAAGGGGACCCAGAATCCATGGTTGCTCTTACCACCTGTTTTGGGGGCTTGCAAGGAACATTACAGATAAATGATACAGCTTATGAAATTAAACCCAAGAGCGCTTCTTCCACATTTGAACATCTGGTTTATAAGATAGACAATGACAAAGCTCAATTACCTTCCATGAGATGTGGATTACCAGATGAAGAAAGAGCAGGGCAAGTGAGACTTCAAAAGGATGATGACTCTTCTGTAACACAAATTGTCTATGGGGATTGGTGGACTCACAGACTGAATATTGAACTGGCATTGGTTATAGACCATAAACAATTCCTTTATCGAAAAAGTAATGCTTCTCTTGTGATACAAGATGTATTCATGATTATGAGTGGACTAAATTTCTTCTTATTTCCAGCTGATATTAATGTGGATTTACTAGGACTGGAAATCTGGAATAATAAAAACCCCATACCAGTGAAAGATATATATACTCTCTTGCCAGCATTTTGTAAGTGGAAGAGAGAAAACCTTGATTCTTACATACCACATGACATTGCACATCTCCTTGTGAATTATAATTTTAGTAACTATTTTGGCATAGCCTATGTTGGAACAATATGTAATAAGACATTTGGTTGTGGTATTGAGAGTCTCTTGGGAGAGAATTTCTTCACCTTTGGACATATCGTGGCACATGAGATAGGTCATAATTTGGGCATGCCCCATGATGGGATATTTTGTACATGTGGCACGGAACCATGTGTGATGTCTGCTACAATGGAAGGATCCAGAAAATTCAGCAACTGTAGCTACGCTGTGCTGTGGGAAAACACAGCCAAAACAAGCTGTATGCACAATAAGCCCAACTCTTCGGCTATCTTCCCATTTAAGTTCTGTGGGAACAGGGTGGTTGATCAAGGCGAGGAGTGTGATTGTGGATCCCCTGAAGAGTGTAAATATAGTCTCTGTTGTCTGCCTGACTGTTCTCTCAAGGCTGAAGCTGACTGTGCCACTGGGCTATGCTGCAGCAACCTATGCCAAATCCTGCCATCTGGCACTCTGTGTAGAATTCCGGAGAATGAATGTGACCTTCCAGAATGGTGTAATGGAACTTCACATGAGTGCCCTGAAGATGTTTTTATGCAGGATGGGAGCTCTTGCACTAATGGTGGCTACTGCTATGAAAAAAGATGTAACAGCCATGACGAACACTGCCGGAGAGTTTTTGGCAAGGATGCCAGGAAAGCATCTGATAGTTGCTACCAGGAACTCAATACTTATGGTGATCGTTTTGGTAACTGTGGAATCATGGACAATGTATATGTGAAATGCAATAGTTCAGATATCCTCTGTGGAAGAGTTCAGTGTAACGAAGTGAAAAAGCTTCCCTTTTGGAGGAGTCACTATACTGCACACTGGACTCATTTCAATGGAGTCAGCTGCTGGAGTATTGACTACCACTTTGGGATGACCATCCCTGACCTGGGGGACATAAAAGACGGCACAAGCTGTGGTCCAGAGCATGTGTGCATCAACAGAAAGTGCGTCAGTAAGTCACTTTGGAGAAGCGATTGTTCACCAGAGACCTGCAACAAAAACGGAGTCTGCAATAATAAACATCACTGCCATTGTGACCCTGGCTGGAGCCCACCACACTGCCTGGTCAATGGAACTGGAGGGAGTATTGACAGTGGTTCACCTGGAAACGAAACTAATGAGAGAGAGGATGACAAGGACACGGACAAGGACAAGGACAAGGACAAGGACAAGGACAAGGACAAGGAGAAGGAGAAGGACAAGGAGAAGGAGAGGGTGAAGAAATCACAGAAAAATAACTTAATAAGTTGGTTATTTCCTATTTCTTTTGTGGTTTTTCTTTCCCTTTTATTTCTTTGGCTTTTTTCGGGCACTCCACCATCACCTGAGGACAAAGAGACGACGGAACCATCACTCGAGGAAGAAGAGACTAGCACTTCAACTTCAACCACTTCAACTAATACAGAATAGAACCATTGCTTCGAAAACTATCTTTACCATTTAATGGAATTTCCCACATAGAAATTTTTAGTATTCTGGTGGGAGAAATGCTATTGTGTGTATTATATGCTACTGATAAAACATCCCAGCAATCTATGATGAGCCAGACGAATATACTTCGATCATGCAATGAAAATAAAAACTATCATATTGCTACTCTTCATACTCTGAAGAAATTATGGAACTTATTTCAATTTTTTAGTTTACTTTCTCTCATTTTCTAGTTAAAAAAAAAACTTTTATGGGTTGCACCTTTTTGAATCATTGGCCAAAGGTGGTTCCATAGAGCCATCAAAATTTCATAGCCTACTACTGCCAGTCCACCCAGGATTCTCCACATCTTGGTGGTAAGACTCCTTTGCTGAAGATACCACTCATTATTCATGAAATAGTTCATTGAGTATTGACATTAATGGTTCTTCAGTGGTCTTGTAGAATTGTGCTGAATTCATTCAGCCCTTTTTTGGGAGGGTGGGGGGTGATGCTGGGAGATTTTTAGTTACTGCTTCTGTCTCAGTAAGGGGTTATGAGTCTACTAATTGTTAACTTTTGTAGATCATATACATCAAGAAATTAATCTATTTCCAGTTTGGTGGAGGGCAGATTTTAAAATTATCTTTGTGATTCGCTGGATTTTTTTTCATATTTGTTGCAACAGCTCCTTTTTCATCTCTAATTTTATTAATTCAGCTCTTCTCTGTCCATCTTCTGGTTAATTTGGCTAAAGATTTCTGAATACTGTTGACTTTCTCAAAGGTCAAGTCTTTGTTTCATTGAATCTTTGTATTTTGTTTTTGTTGCTGCTGTTTGTTTAATTTCATTGATTTTAGCCCTGAGTTTGATTGTTTTTTCACATCTATTCTTTTTTTCCCTTTTATTTTATTTTACAATACCATTCAGTTCTACATATCAGCCATGGGTTCCCCTGTTCTCCCCCTTCCACCCCCTCCCCTTACTCCCAGCCCACCCCCCATTCCTACCTCCTCCAGGGCAAAGCCTCCCCCAAGGACTGCGATCAACCTGGTAGACTCAGTCCAGGCAGGTCCAGTCCCCTCCTCCCAGGCTGAGCCAAGCATTCCTGCATAAACCCCAGGTATCAAACAGCCAACCCATGCAATGAGCACAGGACTCGGTCCCACTGCCTAGTTGTTCACATCTACTCTTCTTGTGTATTATTTCTTCTTGTTTTTCTAGAGCTTTCAAGCACGTCACCTAAGTTACTATGATGAAATTTCTTCAGCATTTTATGTTGACACTTAGTGCTATAAACTTGCTTCTTAGAACAGCTCTCGTTGTGTCCCATTTGTTTGAGTATGCTGTGTTTTCATTTTCATTTAATTCTAAAACACTTTTAATTTTCTTACTGATTTCTGTCTGGACTCAATTATCATTCAGTGGTTAGTTGTTCAGCTTCCATGAGTTGTAAACTTTCCACTGTTTCTATTGTTAATATCCATCTTTAATCCAGAATGGTCAGATAAAATGCAAAGTGTTATTTCGATTTTTTTAATATATTATATTGTTGTTGGTTGTTCTTTTCCTCTTTTGGAGGTCCCACCATCCATCTCCGAAATAAATCACACACAGAGGCTCATTTTTACTTATAAATGCCCACCTTAGCTGTTGTAGAATATTATTTTAAGGTGTGTTATTTTTGTTTATGTTGCATTTGTTTAATTCTGTGAAGCTGTGTTACTGTGCCTGTCTAAAACACCTGATGGTCTAATAAAGAACTGAATGGCCAATAGCAAGGCAGGAGAAAGGATAGTCATGGTTGGCAGGCAGAGAGAATATGTAGAAGGAGAAATCTAGAAGAAGAGGATAGAAAGAAGGAGCCAGAGAAGGAGGAGGTCATCAGGGGCCAGCCACCCAGCTAGCTAACCAGCAAACCATGGAGTAAGAGTAAGATTTACAAATGTAAGAGAACAGGAAAAGCAAAGAGGCAAAAGGTAGATGGATAATTTAAAGTTAAGGAAAGCTGGCAAGAAATAAGCTAAGCTAAGGCCAGACATTCATAATTAAGAATAAGCCTCCATGTGTAATTTATTTGGGAGCTGGGTGGTGGGACCCCCAAAAGAGTAAAAAAAACAACCAGTAACACTTAGCTTGGCTTGTTTCTTGTCAACTTTTCTTAACTTTAAATTATTCCATCTATCTTTTGCCTCTGGGCTTTTACCTTTCTCTTACTTCTGTATATCTTACTTTCACTCTTACTCCATTGCTGGCTGTGTGGCTGGGTGGCTGGCCCCTACTGTCCTCCTCTCCTTGTTCTCTTAATTTTTCCTTTCCTCCCAGATTTTCCCTTCTATTTATTCTCTCTGCCTGCCTGCCCTACCTATCCTTTCTCCTGCCTCGCTGTTGGCTGTTCTGCTCTTTATTAGACCATAGGTGTTTTAGACAGACAAAGTAATGCAGTTTCACAGGGTTAAACAACTGCAACATAAACAAAAATAACACGCCTTAAAATAATATATAGCCAGGTGGGGACGGCACACTCCTTTAATCCCAGCACTCGGGAGGCAGAGCCAGGTGGATCTCTGTGAGTTCGAGGCCAGCCTGGTCTACAGAGTGAGATCCAGGACAGGCACCAACAACAACAAAAACAAACAAACAAACAAAAAAACCAAAACTACATGGAGAAACCCTGTCTCGAACCCCCCCCCCCCATTTCTACAACATTATATTTTTATATGTTATATTTTTTAAGTGTTGAGACTTTTGCTGTGTCCTAATATGTAGTCAATTTTGAAGAAAGATCCATGGACTGCTGAAAAAAAAAAGTATATTCTTTAACATTTGGGTAGAATGGTCTATAGATTCTGTCAGGTTTATTTGATTTAAGACAATAATTAACTAGCATTTCTGTTTGGTTTTTGTCTGGATAACTCATCTATCGGCAAGTGTGGGGTATTGAAGTCATCCATTATCACTGTGTGAGAGTCAATATGTGATTTTAACTGTAGTAGTGTTTTTTATAACTTGGGTGCCTTTGTACTTGGTGCATAAATGTTTAGAATGGCTATATTCCTCTTGGTGGATTTTTGGTGAGAATGTACTGTCCTTCCTAATTTATTCTGATTAATTTTTGTTTGAAGCCTGTTTTAAAAGATATTAAAATGTCTACACCTGTTTACTTCTTGGGTCCATTTGTTTGGAATACCCTTTTTCATCCTTTTCCCCTAAAGTGATGTCTGTCCTTGTTGGTGAGGTATGTTTCTTGGATGCAGCAGAAGATGAATCCTGTTTTCTAATCCAATTTGTTAGTTTATGTCTTTTTATTTGGGTACTGAGATCATTGATATTGGGAGATACTTGTGAGCAATGTTTATTAATTTCCAATATTTTGTTGTGGTGGTGTGGCTTTTTCACTTTTTTTTTTTTTTTTTACAAACAGTTCTGGAATTATTTATTCCTTGTGTCCTGTTGGGTGTAGTTAGCCTTCTCTTCAGAGTAAAAATTTCCTTCTAGTGCCTTCTGTAGAATGGACAGAAGTTGCTCAATTTTTTTTTTTTTATCATAAAATGTTTTTCTTTTTCCATTGATTGTGATTGAGGGTTTTCTGGGCATAGTGGTCTGGGTTGGAATCTCCGGTCTCTTAGAAGTGGTAGAACATCTGTCCAGGTCCTTCCTTCTGGCTTTCAGAGTCTCCACTGAGTAGTCAAGTGTTATTCTAAAGGGTCTGTTTTTATATATAACCTGTTCTTTTTTCCTTGCAGCTTTTAATATCCTTTCTTTGTTCTGTATATTAGCATTTTGATTATTATGTGCCATGTAGAGTTCTTTTTTTTTTTTCTGGCCCTGTCTATTTGATATCCTGTATACTTCTTGTATCTTGATAAGCACCTTATGCATTATGCATTAAAGGGAATTTTCTTCTATGATTTGTTTAAAAATATTTTCTATGCCTTTGACTTAGGTTTCTTCTCCTTTCTCTGTACCTTTCACTCATAGATTTGGTCTTTTCACAGTGTCCCCGAGTTCCTGGATGTTTTGTGTCTGGGTTGTTTTTTAGATTTAACATTTTCTTTGACAAACTATCCATTTTTTTTTCTACCATGTCTTCATCATCTGAAACTCTCTCTTCCATGTTTCTTTGTTTGTTTGGTTGGTTTGGTTTGGTTGGTTTTTTTTTTTCAAGACAGGGTTTCTCTGTATAGCCCGGCCTCTGTTGTAAGTCCTGGAACTCTGTAGACCAGGCTGGCCTCGAACTCAGAGATCCACCCATCTCTGTGTCCCAAGTGCTGGGATTAAAGGGCTTCGCCACCACCGCCTGGCCCTCTTCCATGTTTCTTAATCTAAAGTTTTTATTTGACAACCTGTTTTCTATTTCTGTTTTCATTTCAGTTTGGGTATTTTTAAATGGATTCTACTTGTTTATTAGATTCTTCTTTCATCTCTTGAATTATTTTCAATTGTTCATTGTTTGTGTTTTCACAATCTTCAGTAAGACTTTTATTTATACCCTCTTTTATGTCTTCAAACACATTCATAATTTCTACTTTGAAATCCTTTTCTTGTGTTTTAGCTAAATTGCTTTCCTTGTGGTCTAACACAATAAGGTTGCTGGATGTTCACATGGCCTTGGTTGCTTAAGTTTATGATTTTGCAGTGGATGTAGGCATCTGGAGTTCTGACATTTGGATTGTTTTTTAGTGTAGACAGCTGGTCTTTGTTGGGAAGTTTTTTCATCATTTGGTTGCTGTTGCCCACTCTGAGTCCTATCCAAGTATGGTCCATGTGAAGTCCCAGGTAGATGGGCTAAACAAAATGGGAAGGGGAGTACTAGGGGGACCCTAGGTCTACATAAAAAGGGTAAGCCCCTAGAGGGGGTGGGGATGGGCTAGGAGGAGAGGTTCTTACAGGCAAGTTTCAGCAAGGCTAATGGTAAGTCTGGAGAGACTGGAGTAAGTTTTTGTTTTGTTTTGTTTTGAGTTGTATTGTGTTGTTTTTAAGACAGATTCTGACTATGAAGACTAGGCTGATTTTGAACTTGTATTCCTCCTGCCTGAGTATGCCAAAACCTGGCTTATAGGCATGCCCCACAATGTACATCTAAGACAACTCGTTTCTTTTGTTCTTTTTTTGTTGCTTTTGTTTTTATTTATGTTTATTTTTATTTACTGGGCCTTGTACATGTTTGGCAAGCAGTCTATCACTAATCTATATTTCCTAGGCTGGTGGTTTATTCTTTTAAGATCTGAAAAATAAATTTGTGTGTATATATGTGTGTACACATGTATATGTGTACCCTTGGGAGCCAGAAGAGGGTGTTGGATCCCCTGGAGCTGGAGTTACAGGCAGTTGTGAGCTGCCCAGTGTGGATGCTGGGAAGTCAAATGCCGGTCCCCTGGAGGTACAACAAGTTCTTGTAACCTGCTGAGCCATCCATCTCCTCAGGCCCCCAGTGGTTTATTTTTATTATATTATATTAGTGCCTTGGCTTCTACTGTGTGAGGATCCAACTCATGGAATTCTCTGTACCTGTATGTTTTCAATGCTGTTTCTCAATCACAAAACACCTATCCCTTTTCATTCTGCTTTGTCACATGAAGAGAGGGAGCCTCCAAGTTTTGTGTCTTTATTATTAGCCCTTTGTAGTAGAATGTTCCCATAGGGAATCCAGAGGGGAACTAGAAACTTGTTTGGTTGGAGTTTCTATCAGTTTACCCCAGTGTCGGCTCTCGTCTAGGCAGGAAAAGCAGGTTTTAGGGTCTGAACATGGTTATATGTTCATCTACTCCCCACATTAACAGAGTTGTCAACTTTAGAGATCCAGAACAGTATTGGACTACTTACCCCACAGTTCGGAGTCCCAAATATTTGAATTCTCCGCAAAATTGTGGATGTTGGATCACCAAGATGGTTGTGTCTTCTTTTTAGATATTTGGGCCTTAGAGTGGTAGGATAAACTCCAAAACTCTGTGTCTGAGTGTCTTCAATCTCTCCCTTTTGATGTCTAGCCACGGTGGTGAGAGCTACACATTTTTATTAATTTGTGCCCATCTCAGGGTGTTCTTCAATAGGGAACTGAACTCTGTGTGATACAGAACATAACAGTAAAATTCATCACAGAATTTATTTTTTATGCTTACCATGCAACAAAGCCTTTATTAACATTTTCAACAGAGGTTCAGCTATTACTGAAACTTGTAATTTCTTTTTTTTTTTTTTTTTTTTTTTGGGGGAGGGGAAGGTTTTATTTGGCTTATTCTTCAGCATTGCTTTCCATCACTGAAGCAAGTCAGGACAGGAACTCACAAAGGGCAGGATCCTGGAAGTAGGAGCTGATGCAGAGGCCATGGAGGGATGCTGTTTTCTGGGTTGCTTCCCATGGCTTGCTCAGTCCACTATCTTTTTTTTTTTTTTTTTTATTATTATTATTATTATTATTATTATTATTTTACAACACCATTCAGTTCAACATAATAGCCACAGAATCCCCTGTTCTCCCCCTCTCACCCACCCCTCCCCCCAGCCCACCCCCCATTCCCACCTCCTCCAGATCAAGGTCTCCCCCGAGGACCGGGGTTGACCTGGTAGACTCAGTCCAGGCTGGTCCATTCCCCCCTCCCAGACCGAGGCAAGTGTCCCTACATAAGTCCCAGGATTCAAACAGCCAACTCATGCAACGAGCCCAGGACCTGGGACCAATGCACAGCTGCCTCCCAAACAGATCAAGCCAACTGACTGTCTCACCCGTTCAGGTGGCCTGATCCAGTTGGGGGCCCCTCAGCCTTTGGTTCATAGATCCTGTGCTTCCATTCATTTGGTTATTTGTCCCGGTGCTTTATCCAACCTTGGCTTCAACAATTCTCGCTCATATAAATCCTCTTCTTTCTCACTAATTAGACTCCCAGTGCTCCACCAGGGGCCCAGCCTTGGATGTCTGCATCCAGATTCCTCAGTCCTTGGATGGGGTTTATGGCACAACTATCAGGGTGTCTGGCCATCCCATCACCAGAGTAGGTCAGTTCCTGCCGTCTCGCGACCATTGCCAGCAGTCTTTTGCTGGGGTGTCTTTGTGGATCTCCGTGGGCCTCCCTAGCTCTCTGCTTCCTCCCCTTCTCATGTGGTCTTCATTTACCATGGTCTCCTATTCCTTGTTCTCCCTCTCTTTTCTTGATCCAGCTGGGATCTCCCACTCTCTTTCGCTCGACCGTCGCCCTTCATTGTTCCCACTCATGACCAGGCTGTTCATGTAGATCTCGTCCATTTCTCTGTGTCTTTTTTGGGGGTCCCGTTTTCCAGGTAGCCTCACTGGTGATGTGAGTAGCAGTCCAGTCATCCTTGTTCCACATCTAGCATCTTCCTATGAGTGAGTACATACCATATTTGTCTTTCTGAGTCTGGGTTACCTCACTCAGGATGATTTTTTCTAGATCCATCCATTTGCCTGCAAACCGTGTGATGTCGTTGTTTTTCTCTGCTGAGTAGTATTCCATTGTGTATATGTGCCACAATTTATTTATCCATTCTTCAGTTGAAGGGCATCTAGGTTGTTTCCAGGTTTTGGCTATTACAAACAATGCTGATATGAACATAGCTGAGCAAGCGCTCTTGTGGTATGATTGAGCATTTCTTGGGTATATGCCCAGGAGTGGTATAGCTGGATCTTGGGGGAGATTGATTCCCAATTTTCTAAGAAAGCGCCATATTGATTTCCAAAGTGGTTGTACAAGCTTGCATTCCCACCAGCAGTGGAGGAGAGTTCCCCTAGTTCCACATCCTCTCCAGCATAAAGTGTCTTCAGTGTTTTTGATCTTAGCCACTCTGACAGGCGTAAGGTGGTATCTCAGAGTTGTCTTGATTTGCATTTCCCTGATGATTAGGGAAGTTGAGCAATTCCTTAAATGTCTTTCAGCCATTTGGGATTCCTCTGTTGAGAATTCTCTGTTTAGTTCTAAAGCCCATTTCTCAATTGGACTGTTGGTCCTTTTGATGTCTAATTTCTTGAGTTCCTTATATATTCTGGATATCAGTCCTCTGTCAGATGTGGGGTTGGTGAAGATCTTTTCCCATTCTGTAGGCTGTCGCTTTGCCTTGTTGACCGTATCCTTTGCTCTACAAAAGCTTCTCAGTTTCAAGAGGTCCCATTGATTGATTGTTTGTCTCAGTGTCTGCGCTACTGGTGTTATATTTAGGAAGTGATCTCCTATGCCAAGGCGTTCAAGACTATTTCCTACTTTTTCTTCTAACAGGTTCAGAGTAGCTGGATTTATGTTGAGGTCTTTGATCCACTTGGACTTAAGTTTTGTGCACGGTGACAGATATGGATCTATTTGCAGCCTTCTACACGCTGATATCCAGTTATGCCAGCACCATTTGTTGAAGATGCTTTCTTTTTTCCATTGTACACTTTTGGCTTCTTTGTCAAAAATTATATGTCCATAAGTGTGTGGGTTAATGTCAGGGTCTTCAATTCGATTCCATTGGTCCACATGTCGGTTTTTATGCCAATACCAGGCTGTTTTTATTACTGTAGCTCTATAGTAGAGCTTGAAGTCGGGGATTGTGATGCCTCCAGAAGTTGTTTTATTGTACAGGTTTCTTTTAGCTATCCTGGGTTTTTTGTTTTTCCATATGAAGTTGAGTATTGTTCTTTCCAGATCTGTGAAGAATTGTGTTGGTATTTTGATGGGGATTGCATTGAATCTGTAAATTGCTTTTGGTAAGATTGCCATTTTTACTATGTTAACCCTGCCTATCCATGAGCATGGAAGATCTTTCCATTTTCTGAGATCTTCTTCAATTTCTTTTTTCAGGGACTTAAAGTTCTTGTCATATAGGTCCTTCACTTGCTTGGTTAGTGTTACCCCAAGGTATTTTATGTCATTTTTGGCTATTGTAAAGGGTGATGTATCTCTAATTGCCTTCTCAGCTTCTTTGTCCATTGTATATAGGAGGGCTACTGATTTTTTTGAGTTGATTTTGTATCCTGCTATGTTGCTGAAGGTGTTTATAAGCTTTATCAATTCCTGGGTGGAATCTTTGGGGTCACTCAAGTATACTATCATGTCGTCTGCAAATAGGGAAAGCTTGACTTCTTCCTTTCCAATTTGAATCCCCTTAATCTCCTTATGTTGTCTTATTGCTCTGGCTAGAACTTCAAGTACTATATTGAATAAGTATGGGGAGAGTGGACAGCCTTGTCTCGTTCCTGATTTTAGTGGAATTGCTTTGAGTTTCTCTCCATTTAATTTGATGTTGGCTGTTGGTTTGCTATATATTGCCTTTATTATGTTTAGGTATGTTCCCTGTATTCCTGATCGCTCCAAGACTTTTATCATGAAGGGGTGTTGGATTTTGTCAAATGCCTTTTCTGCATCTAGTGAGATGATCATGTGGTTTTTTTCTTTGAGTTTGTTTATATGGTGTATTACATTAATGGACTTTCGTATGTTGAACCACCCTTGCATCCCTGGGATGAAGCCTACTTGATCATGGTGGATAATTGTTCTGATGTGTTCTTGGAGTCTGTTTGCCAGTATTTTATTGAGTATTTTTGCATCAATGTTCATGAGGGAGATCGGTCTGTAGTTCTCTTTCTTTGTTGCATCCTTGTTTGGTTTAGGAATCAGGGTAATTGTAGCCTCATAGAAGGAGTTTGGTAATGTTCCTTCTGTTTCTATTATGTGGAACAATTTAGAGAGTATTGGTATTAACTCTTCTTTGAAGATCTGGTAGAATTCTGCGCTGAAACCATCTGGTCCTGGGCTTTTTTTGGTTGGGAGACCTTTAATGACTGTTTCTATTTCCTTAGGGGTTATTGGACTATTTAAATAGTTTATCTGGTCTTGATTAAACTTAGGTATGTGGTATCTATCCAGAAAAATGTCCATTTCTTTTAGGTTTTCCAGTTTTGTGGAGTAGAGGTTTTTGAAATATGACCTTATAATTCTCTGGATTTCCTCAATGTCTGTTGTTATGTCCCCCTTTTCATTTCTGATTTTGTTGATTTGGATTCTCTCTCTCTGTCTTTTGGTTAGTTTGGATAAGGGCTTGTCTATCTTGTTGATTTTCTCAAAGAACCAACTCTTTGTTTCATTAATTTTTTGTATTATTCTCTTAGTTTCTAATTTATTAATTTCACCTCTCACTTTGATAATTTCCTGGCGTCTATTCTTCCTGGGAGACTTTGCTTCTTCTTGTTCTAGAGCTTTCAGATGTGCTGTTAATTCACTAGTGTGCGATTTCTCCAACTTCTTTATGTGGGCATTTAGTGCTATGAATTTCCCTCTTAGCACTGCTTTCATAGTGTCCCATAAGTTTGGGTATGTGGTGTCTTCATTTTCATTGATCTCTAGGAAGTCTTTAATTTCTTTCTTTATTTCTTCCTTAACCCATTGGTGATTCAGTTGAGCATTATTCAGTTTCCATGAGGTTGTAGGTTTTCTGTAGTTTTTGTTGTTGTTGAAATCTAGCTTTAAACCATGGTGATCTGATAGAACACAGGAGGTTATTCTGATTGTTTTGTATCTGTTGAAATTTGCTTTGTGGCCAAGTATGTGGTCGATTTTAGAGAAAGTTCCATGGGGTGCTGAGAAGAAAGTATATTCTTTCTTGTTAGGATGGAATGTTCTGTAGATATCTATTAGGTCCAATTGGGTCATGACATCGGTTAAGTCCTTTATTTCTCTGTTAAGTTTCGATTTGGGAGATCTGTCCAGTGGTGAAAGTGGGGTGTTGAGATCTCCCACTATTAATGTGTGGGGTTTTATATGTGGTTTAAGCTTTAGTAATGTTTCTTTTACATATGTGGGTGCCCTTATGTTTGGGGCATATATGTTCAGAATTGAAACTTCATCTTGGTCGATCTTTCCTGTGACGAGGATGTAATGTCCTTCTTGATCTCTTTTGATTGATTTTAGTTTGAAGTCTATTTTGTTGGATATCAGGATGGCTACCCCTGCTTGTTTCTTAAGACCATTTGATTGAAAAGTCTTTTCCCAGCCTTTTATTCTTAGGTAGTGTCTATCTTTGAATTTGAGATGTGTTTCTTGTATGCAGCAGAAGGATGGGTCCTGCTTTCGTATCCATTCTGTAAGTCTATGTCTTTTTATAGGTGAATTAAGTCCGTTGATATTAAGGGATATTAATGACCAGTGATTCTTCATCTCTGTTATTTTTGGTGGTAGTGTGTGTGTACTTCTCTTCTTTGGGGTTTACTGTTGTGGCTTTATCTATTGCCTGTGTTTTCAAGTGTGTATCTGACTTCCCTCGGTTGGAATTTTCCTTCTAGTGCTTTCTGTAGGGCTGGGTTTGTGGATAGGTATTGTTTAAATCTGGCTTTGTCTTCGAATGTCTTGTTCCTTCCGTCTATGATGATTGAAAGTTTTGCTGGGTATATTAGTCTGGGCTGACATCCATGGTCTCTTAGTGTCTGCATTACATCTGTCCAGGTCCTTCTGGCTTTCAAAGTCTCCATTGAGAAATCGGGTGTTATTCTGATGGGTTTACCTTTATAGGTCACTTGGCCTTTTTCCTTGGCTGCTCTTAATATTCTTTCTTTATTCTGTACATTTAGTTGTTTAATTATTATGTGTCGAGGGGACTTTTTTTGGGGGTCTAGTCTGTTTGGTGTTCTATAGGCTTCTTGTATCTTCATAGGCATTTCCTTCTTTAAGTTGGGAAAGTTTTCTTCTATAATTTTGTTGAATATATTTTCTGTGCCTTTGAGTTGGTATTCTTCACCTTCTTCTATCCCTATAATTCGTAAGTTTGGTCTTTTTATGGTGTCCCAGATTTCTTGGACATTTTGGTTCATGACTTTGTTGGCTTTAGTGTTTCCTTCGACTGATGGAACTATTTCTTCTACTGTATCTTCAATGCCAGAAATCCTCTCTTCCATCTCTTGCATTCTGTTGGTTATACTTGCATCCGAAGTTCCTGATCTTTTACTCAGGTTTTCTATTTCCAGCATTCCCTCTGTTTGTGTCTTTTTCATTTTTTCAATTTCCCTTTTCAGATCTTGGACTGTTTCCTTTGTTTGTTTCATTGCTTTTTCATGATTTTCTTTCAGTGCTTTATTGTTTTCTTCCAGGATTTTAATGTTTTCTTCCAGGACTTTATTGTTTTCTTGGAGGGCTTTATTGTTTTCTTCTAATTTGTTTGCCCTTTCCTCTAGTTGTTTACAGCGTTCTTCCAATTTTCTTGTCTTTTCCTCTACACAAGCCTCTACCTTCTTCATGAAGTTACTCATAAGGCTACTTTCTTCTGCTTCTTCCAATTTTTGGTGTTCAGGTCTAGATGTTGGAGGCGAGCTAGGTTCTGGTGATGCTGTATTGCTCTTCATTTTGCTGTATGTACTTCTGCTTTGACGTCTGCCCATCTCCTTGTGATTCCTTCTTGGTCTTATCAGTGGACTTGTTTCACAAAGATCTGACAGACTCAGGAAGACTCTCTCTCTTGTCCAAAAGGGAGTTCTCTTGTCCAACTCTTTGGTCCAGAAGGGAAGTCAGGGGCAAGCTCTGGTCCAGAATGGCAGTCGGGGACAGGCTGGGAGCTGGGGGCCGGTCTCTAAGTCTCAGGAAGTGGGTGGGGTCTTGGGCAGATGGGCGTGGGGGCAGGGCGCGGAGACTGCAGGGGCTGCCGGGGGCTTGGAAATGGGGATCCCTCCCGGTGGGGCTAGAAGGGGAGCTGCCCGGTGGCCAGAACCCGGCGCCAAGCTGGGCAGGTCCTCCCGGGGTGGCTGGTGGCCAGGGATGGGGTCCGGGTTGGACCCGGGTACTCACCTCTGGTCCAGAAGGGAAGTCTTGGGGGCAGGCTGGGCGCTGGGGGCCGGTCTCTAAGTCTCAGGAAGTGGGTGGGGTCTTGAGCAGATGGGCGTGGGGGCAGGGCGCGGAGACTGCAGGGGCTGCCGGGGGCTTGGAAATGGGGATCCCTCCCGGTGGGGCTAGAAGGGGAGCTGCCCGGTGGCCAGAACCTGGTGCCAAGTTGGGCAGGCCTCTCAGGAGTGGTTGGTGGCCAGGGATGGGGTCCGGGCTGGACCCAGGCACTCACCTCTGGTCCAGAAGGGAAGTCGTCGGGGGCAGGCTGGGAGCTGGGGGCCGGTCTCTAAGTCTCAGGAAGTGGGTGGGGTCTTGGGCAGATGGGCGTGGGGGCAGGGCGCGGAGACTGCAGGGGCTGCCGGGGGCTTGGAAATGGGGATCCCTCCCGGTGGGGCTAGAAGGGGAGCTGCCCAGTGGCCAGAACCCGGCGCCAAGCTGGGCAGGTCCTCCCGGGGTGGCTGGTGGCCAGGGATGGGGTCCGGGCTGGACCCAGGCACTCACCTCTGGTCCAGAAGGGAAGTCGTCAGGGGAAACTTGTAATTTCTAAACTTAAATTGGGGCAAATGGCTATAGTGCAGAGTAATGCCATCATTGCCCACTGGGAATGCAGACTGAAGAGTTAATAGCCACCCCTCAGACAGAGGACCAGGTGCAGGGTGGACCCTTTCTGGATGTAGTCAGAAAGAGTGCGGCCATCTTCCAGCTGCTTGCCCGAAAAGATGAGTCGTTGCTGGTCAGGGAGGATGCCCGCTTCATCCTGGATCTTGGCCTTGACATTCTCGATGGTATCACTAGGCTCCACCTCTAGGGTGATGGTCTTGCTGGTCAGGGTCTTCACGAAGATTTTCATTTTGACCTGTTCATGAGTGTGATGAAACCACAAACCACCGAGCACATAGAGCCACCCAGACGCAAGCAGCTCCACAGCAGACAAAGCTTCTCATCACTCCCATCACAGAATTTTATTGCCGCCCATTAGATCTTGGGAACAGGATTTAGACTTAGGTAGAATTCCTTTAAAATCATGGCAGTCAATTACTGTCCTCTTTTGCTTATAAAATAGGACTGTGGGTGTACTTAAAGGGAGTCTATGTTGGATGGTATAAGTATTATTAAATCATGTTTCCTCTGCAAATAAAATCCCCAAATTTTATTCAAACTTTAAAAACCATATTGCAAAGGCAGGGGAGAGCTGTGATCATCAAATGGATGACCAAATCAACTTATATTTTATATACAGGAAACCATTTTGAAATACTTTTGTCTTCCATTCATTTCTTTGGCGTACTCACTACATGTGAGTTGAGAATAGGATTTGTCTTAGGCAAAAGAGAGGACTTCTGCCCAGAGATTCAAAAAAAAAATTACTCTAAGTATTTACACTGCACTAAATTAATAATATTTGGGACCCTCAAATACTTGTCAGTTTTCTCAGGTTACATTTGCAGAACTTGATGTATTTCAGGGATACCGCTGAGATAATACCATGTTTCTAATTCTAAATGGATATTTTCATAAATCTTGTTATATCCTAAATACATACTGAAAAGTGCATTTGTATCAAGTATGTATAGTTTCACTATTAGAAAACTTACATTATTTTGAATTTAAATTTGGCCTGAGAAATACATAGGGAACCTTTGGATGGTAGAGAATGTACTAGTGGTTTTCATTGCTGTGACAAAATACTTGAGAAAATAAACTTAACTGGTTGGGATATAGCTTACTGGTAGAGCACCATTTTAGTATTCACAAGGCTCTGGGTTCCAGTCCCAGTACCACAGAAATAAATGTAAAGGAATAATGATTCAGCAATAAGGGCTTATCATCAACCTCTGAAGAAGAGCAATAGCAATAGCCTATATTGTTTTGGGAGTCCTGTCAATGCCCTTGACCAACAGCTCAAAAGAAAGTTTCTCATGCCTGTTGTTTTTATTAGACAGTCTATACCTCTTATTGTGAACATTGACAACCCAAGTGGAATAACTTTATTTAAACTACATCACACACACACACACACACACACACACACACACACACACACACACAGAGCACATATCAATTTTTTCTTTTTTTTCCATTTTTCTTTATTAAGAAATTTTCTACTCACTCTGCATACCACCCACAGATCCCACCTCCTGCCTCCTCCCACCCCCTTAGCCTTCTCTCCCAAGCCACTCTACATCCCTACATCTCCTAAATCAAGGTCTCCCATGGGGAGTCAGTAGAGCCTGGCACACTGAGCCTAGGCAGGTCCAAGCCCCTTCCCACTGTACTGTGGGGCTTTTTCCCACCAACCCCACAGTTCCCCAGAGTTTTCTTGAGTGTGAGCAGCAGGAAATATTAGATAGAAGGATTTATTGCAGAGAATCTTGCGGAGATAACAGATAGAAAATAAAGGATGGCCTCGAGAGGGCCTGGAACCTATTCCAACGGGCCCTGACTGTTTCTGCCCCAGGGTTTTTATAGAGATGCCAAGGGGTGGAGCAAAAGACCTCCTCCCCCAGCACAGCCAAGTGCAGACCATCTCAGACACCTGCACTCAGGCCCGTGGTCCTGATCATCCTCTATTCTGACCTGCTGGGTAAAGCCACAAGGAACCCGAGAACAGGCTCCCACACTGCACCAAGGCTGCACAAGGCATCACACCACAGACACCTAATTCCCGAAAGCCTGCCCATGTACCAGGGACAGATCTTGATCCCCCTACCTGGGTGCCCCCAAAACAGTTCAAGCCAAACAACCATCTTCTGTATCCAGAGGGCCTAGTCCAGTCCCATGGGGGCTCCATAGCCACTAGTCTACAGTTCATTGGCTTCCAATAGTGTGACAGGTCATCTCTGCACATCTTCCCGCCTGCAGAATCCCTCCTCTCTCTTATTGATAATGACAGAGGGCTGATCTCCAAAATATATAAAGTACTCAAAAGGCTAGACTTCAAAATACTGAACAATCTAAATAAAAAAGAAATGGGCTACAGAGCTAAACAGAATTCTCAATAGAAGAATCTCAAATGGCTGAAAGACATTTAAGGAATTGCTCAACATCCTTAGTCATCAGGGAAATGCAAATCAAAACAACTCTGAGATACCATCTTAGACCAGTCAGAATGACTAAGATCAAAAACACTGAAGACAGCTTATGTTGGAGAGGATGTGGAACAAGGGGAATACTCCTCCACTGTTGGTGGGAATGCAAACTTGTACAGCCACTCTGGAAATCAGTATGGCGGTTTCTCAGAAAATTGGGAATAAGTCTTCCTCAAGACCCAGCTATATCACTCTTAGGATGCGCAATCATACCACAAGGACACATGCTCAACTATGTTCATATCAGCATTATTCATAATAGCAAGAACCTGGAAACAACCTAGATGACCCTCAATTGAAGAATGGATAAAGAAAATGTGGCACATATACACAGTGGAGTATTACTCAGCAGTAAAAAAAAAAAATGACATCATGAAATTTGCAGGCAAATAGATGAAACTAGAAAACATCATCCTGAGTGAGGTAACCCAGACTCAGAATAACAATCAATTTGTATTCCCACCATGTGATAAGGGTTCCCCTTTCCCCACATCCTCTCCAGTATTTGTTGTCAATTCTTTGTTGATCTGTGATGTTCTGACTGGGGTAAAATGAAATCTCAAAGTTGTTTTTGTTTGAATTTACCTAATTAATTCAAGGATGATTGAGATATTTCTTAGCCATTTTTTTCTTCTTTTGAGAATGCTCTGTCTAGATACACAGCCAACTTTTTAATTAGGCTGTTTGCTTTCTTGACCCTTTGCTTGTTGAGTACTTTCTATACTAATCCTGTGTCAGATGTTTAGTTGGCAAAGATTCTCTCATCCCATGAGCTTTCTCTTCACTCAAATGTTTCCTCCAATGTGCAGAAGCTTTTCTGCTTTATGAGGTTCCCTCTTGTTAATTGTTGGCTTTATTTAATTCATGGGCAAATGGAGTTATACTCAGAAAGTCCTTTTCTGCACCTATATCTGTAGGGTAGTTCCTATGTTTTCTTCTGGTGATCTCAGTGTTTCAGGTTTCAATGGAGGTCTTTGACCCATTTGGAGTTAGATTTTGTGTCAGGCAAGAGATACAAATCTAATTCTATCTTTCTACACATGGACATCCAGTTTTCCAATTTTCCAGCACTATTTGGAAAATTTGTCTTTTCTCCAGCATATGTTTTGGTCATGTTTGTTAAATATTGGATGAAAGCAGTTATATATTCATATTTGGGTCCTCAGTTTTGTTTCATTGGTCCATATATCATCTTTTTTTATACCAATACTATGGTCCTGTTATTACTATAGCTTTGTAATATATCTTGAGACCTGGTATGATAATCTCTCCAGTATTGTTCTTCTTATTCAGATTTTATTTGACTATTCTTAGTCTTTTGTAGCTCCATATGAATTTTTGGATTTATTTTCTATTTCAGGATTTTTTTTTCTTGTTCCATCCATTTGCCTGCAAATTTCATAATGCCATTTTTAACAGCTTAGCAATACTCGATTGTGTAAATGTACTACATTTCTCTCTCTCTCTCCAGGATTTCTCTGTAGCGCTGGCTGTTCTGGAACTCACTCTGTAGACTACGAACTTGAACTCACAGAGATCTGCCTAGCTCTGCCTCCTCGTTACTGAGACAAAAGTTGTGCACCACCATACCTGGCCAACATTTTTTTTTTTTTTTTTTTTTTTTTAGTTTTTAAAAGAAAGAATGGTTTACTTTGTCTCGTGGTTTCAGAGTTCCCTTTTATGTTCCCATGGCTTTACCTGGCCTTGTATTAAGGCAGAATGTTGGTGGACTTGGCTTTACTTGGCCTGTACTAAGGCAGAATGTTGGTGGCAGAATGTGGTGGAGCAGAACTTCCCACCTCATGGAGTCCAACACTGTTAAATGAAATATCTTGCAGGTGTCTCTTACATGTACTCAGAGACTTCATGTACACATTCTGCACCTGCTACACATAGCCCTGCTTTCATAATTTTCTTTGAAATATTGGCAGAACCTCCATCACTTCACAGTATAGTTCTAAGTCAGATATTGTGATATCTCCAGAATGACAGTCCCTGCGAATGGTTGCTTTGTGTATTGGGATCTTTCATGTTTCAACATGCATTTTAGGGTTGTTTCTTCTGTTTCTTTGAAGACTGTCTTTGGGATTGAACTCACAATAATAGAACAATTTTCACAATGTCATTTTTTCTTATACATTAAAGTGAAATGTCTTTCCATATGTTAGGGTTGTCTTTTCTTTCTTTCTTCAGTGTTTTGAAGACTTTATTATAGTAGTATTTTGCCTTCTTGTTTAGATTTATTCTGAGGTATTGTTTTTTGAAGCAATAAAAGAAATAAGTGGGACCCCTCTTTTCTATCTCAACTACTTTATTATTTACATAAAAGAAAGCTCCCAATTCTTATGCTTGGCCTTATATCTAGATATTTTTCTAAAAGTATTTTCTAAGAACTTTCTGGTGGAATCTTTAGGGTTTTTAGGCATAGGATCATATCACCTGAAAAAATTTGAGTAATTTTCTTTCTTTCCTACTTGTATCATTTTTATTTTGCTTGTCTTATTGATTTGGCTAAGAATTAGAGCACTATATTTAGCAAGAGCAAACAGAGTCAACAACCTTGTCTGATTTCTGATTTTGGAAGAAAGTATTTGAGTTTTTTCTCATCTAGTATTATGTCACTACAGTTTTGTTGTATATACACTGTAATATGTTGAGATGTGTTCATTGTCTTCCTAGGTTCAGAGTAATTTTTTTTTTATCATGAAGAGATGTTTAACTTTGTCAAAGGTTTAATCTATTGGGGTGACCTTAGGCAAACTTCTGCATCCTGTTACACTTATTTTTATATTCTGAACCATTTTTATATCTCTGAAATCAAACCAACTTGACTATAGTGAATGAGATTGCTAATGTATTGGTGAATCCAGTTTGTAATAATTTTACTGAAAAATATCTCTGTCTATGATCATTAAAGAAATTGGTTAATAGTAGCTTAACCATTTATCATTTCTTGTGTTCTTAACCAGTTTTGGAAGAAGATAATAATGATTTTATAGAAAGAATTTGGTAACATTTTTCCCTTGCTACTTAAGGATCATTATTTTTATTTTATCTTTAAAGTTCTAATACAATTTAACAGTGAACTTATCCAGTTCTGTTTGTTGTTTTGTCTGGAGCCTTCAATACTGCTTTGGTTTCATTGTCCACTAGTGATTGAGCTAAGTGTTTGTAACCTTTTGGTTTAATTTGCCCATTTTTTCTAAGCTTTCCAGTTTACTGAAACATAATTTTTCAACATATTCATTAATAATTCTTTGAGTTCCATTAGTGTTCACTGAAATGTCTCATTTTCTAATCAGAATTCTGATAATTTTGATCTGTTAGCTTGAACAAGTGTTTGGCAATCTGATTTTTATTTCTAATGATCTGCTCCCTGTTTCATCAAGCCATTGGATTGCATTGTTAGTCTTCATTTAATTAATTTCTGCAATGGTCATTGTTATTTCTTTACATCCACTAATTTTATGTTTGGGTTAGCTTCTTAGTCTAAGACTTTGAGGTGTATCATTGAAGTTCTCTGATTTGTTCATCAGCATTCACGGCTAAAAAGCATCCACTTACATCTGGTTATCTGTATCCAAAGGTCATGTTTCCATTTTTTTTTTTTAGTTTCTTCTCTGGTTTTTCTTTTCAGTGACTCACTGCTCATTCAAGTATGTTCATTCCTATGTGTTTATAGTTTCTCCTGTTGGTGACTCCCAATTTTGTCCTTTGATGATCTTATCAGATACAAGAAAAACTTCCAGTTTTTATTTTGTTAAGACTTTGCATTTGTCAATACTTATTTTATGGATCAGAATATGATCTATTCTGGACAAAATTTTATGAGATGCTAGGAGGAATGTATATTCTTTAGCTGTTGGATAAAATATTAAGAAGATGTCTCTTAAGGCTACATATGGTAAAATTTAAAATTATAGATTTTTTTAATCTATATGACCTATTGATGAGAATAGGATATATAAATAGTCCTGAATCTATTAATGTGTCCCTTTGGGTACCATAGTGCTATTTTGTAAAATTTGGTGAGCCGTAATTTGGCATATACACATCTACAATCTTTATGTCTTAAATGGATATTCTCTGTATTAATATGCAATGACCTTCCTTAATGCTTTTGATTAATTTTGGCTTGAAATCCACTTTTACTGATATGAATATAGTTAGTTCTACTTACTTTTGCCTTTCACTTTCTTAATGTAATCTTTCAGTATGTATTAATGTCTTTGCCTATAAGGTGTGTCTCTTGGAAAAAATTTGTTAGATCTTATTTTTAATATAGTCTGCATTTTCTATTTGTAAAGTTGAAATCATTACATATTGGTTACTATTGAGAAGTGTTCACAGATTGTAATAATTTTGTTGTTATTGTTGTTTTTTTCCCTTGGTTTAGTTCAACATCACTTTTTTTTCTTTCTGTTACTCAGGAACTTGAGTACCTTATGGAGTAAATATGTCTGACTCTTTCCTAGTCCTATTACTCAGCTATTCCTTTCATGAAACTTATTCTTCCTATAAACTTTCATGTTGATGGCTGTCATCTTCCTCCAGTGTGAAGTGGGATTCTTCAAGCATCTTCTACAACACTGGCTAGTGTTCATGAATTGGTTTATGGTTTTGTATCAAAATGTCTTTCCCCCCACTATTTCAAAAGATAACTTTGCTCAATATGTGATAGTCTTGTTTGGCAGTTCTCTATTCCCAGAGCCTAGAATTCGTTATGTCATACTTTCCTGGCTTTTTAAGTTTCAGATGAGAAGTCTGATACGACTTCAGTGAGTTTGCCTGTATAAGTTGGCATTTATCTAGTGCAGCTTTTGAAATTGTTTCTTTGTCTGTGGTCCTAGCATTTTAGCAACAATATGTAATGAAGAGATTCTTTTATACCTATTTGAAGTTCTAAGCATCTATTGTGTTTGTATGCATATCTAGATTTAGGAAATTATTGGCAATATTTATGTTGAAGAGGTTTCCTGTACATTTATTTTGTACCTCAGCATCTCCCTTTACTTCATGGATTCTTAAGTTTGGTCTCTTGATCACAGCTCAAAATTCCTCAAAGTTGTCTTCATGCCTAATTTTTTTTTTTACAAGGGCTCATATGTCTCATGCTGGTCTCAAGTTTGCTATGTAGCTAAGGATGACCTAGATCTTTTGCCCCAATTCCTGAATACTGGTATTACAGTCACCCACTTGATATGGTATGAGGTATTTTACCCAAGACTTCATGTATGCCAAGAAAATACTCTGCAACCTAAGAGAGTGTACTACCAAGTAAGCTACGTGCCAAGCCCTACATTTTAATTTATTGATGCTTGAATATAGTATTTCCTCTACCTTGTGTTTAATCTGTGACATTGTTTCTTCTCCTTGATCTGGACTATTGTTGATGTCATCCAGGGTGTTATTCATTTAGTTAGTTTTTTGACACAGAGTCTCACTATATTGCTTTGGCTGGCCTGGAACTCTTTATGTAGATCAGGCTGACTTCAAACACAGAGAAATCTGACTGGTTTAGAAACATAAAGGGGTAGTTTCCTCTACTCTCCCCAGATGACAGGTATGATTAGACAGTCCCTAAGATGGACTTTTTCTCCTGAACCAGTGTTCAAGGTCAGTAGGCTGGCTGGTTACCACACCAAACATTTGCTGACTATGCACCAGGCAGATGTCCCGTCTGCAACTTTGTTTCTAAAAAGTATCATGGGGTATGACTTAGGTTATTCTTTTGCTTTTTCACTTGTGATCCATGGGGAGGTAGGAGACTCCTCCCCTTTCCTTATATCTTTATTCATTGTTCTTTATGTTACTTGAAGGTGTTGGCATCTTTAGTAGATGGAGACTTGCTGGATGAAATGTATTCCTGGGGGGCATATCTAGAAAGTTTTGGTCAGGACACTTCCTATTAACACTTGCTTCCTCACTGTGGACACAATTCAACCAGCAGACACCCTGTCCTGCAACATGTCTTCTCTTCCATAATGGACTGTATCTCCTTGAATTAACTTGGAATACACCCTTCCTTCCTTCCTTCCTCCCTCCCTCCCTCCCTCCCTCCCTCCCTCCCTCCCTCCCTCCCTCCCTCCCTCCCTCCCTCCCTCCCTTCCTTCCTTCCTTCCTTCCTTCCTTCCTTCCTTCTGTCCTTCCTTCCTTCCTTCCTCCCTCCCTCCCTCCCTCCCTCCCTCCCTCCCTCCCTTAAGTTTTGTCATGTATTTCATCCTAGAAATTAAAAAGTATCTGGTACAACTGGTTGTGGTGAAAGAGAGAGAGAGAGAGCACAGAGTCCACTGAAGCTAGAAGGGCAGAGTAAAACTGATGGATGGCATCTCACCATGAAAAGACATCAGTAGAGAACAAACATTCAGATATTACCCACCTCTTTCCCATCTGACAGGCAAGTTCACCAGGACAACAAATAAATAAACCACTTTCACAATTTGTTTTAATGATCTTGCTACATGGACTCTTTTCTGGGTGTCATTTTGAAATATCCAGATAATCAATTTAATTATAAAAATCTGTTTCTATGGTATTGTTTTCTGTGCCAAGAACTGGGGTCTTGCGAGTTTTAGGCAGGCACTCTGTCACTAAGGTATAAAGCTTAACCTAAACCCATTTTCTCTTTTTTCTATTTTCTCTAAACCTGTTTTCACTTTTTTTTTAAATTTGCTTTCCCAGAGATGTTAGCCATGAGTATCAAAGTGTCAGAACTTGGCAAATCATTACACTGGGTTGTGTGATTTGGTCAGTGATGGCTAGACTGGCAGTGTCTACAGGTGGGAGTCTCCTCCTGTAGGAGGAGCATGAGAAATGACAAAACATACTGAGGGGGAATTGATAGAAATCTACAATTGATTTCATAAGGTTGTGTGTACATTCTTGTTAGTGTGGATTGTTTCATATGTGTGGACATGCATATGGGTCTGTGTTCCTGTAGAGGCCCAAGGTCAACACTGGGTACCTTTTCATTTGTTTATTTGTTTTGTGAGAGCCTCTCACTAAACCTGAAGCTCGTTGATTCATCTAAGCTGACTGATCAATGAGCTTCTGAGATATACTTGTCTCTGTCTTACCAGTGCTGGGGTTACAGGAACAGGCCGCTATGTCAGCTTTTTACATGGATCCTAGGTATCCAAACTCAGATACTCATGCTGGTGCAGCAGGTGGAAGGTGCCTTACCAACTGAGCCATGTTATCAGGTCCAGTAAGTTTTCACTAAGAATGCTGTGCTTAGCAATTTAATGTAAGACAATAGTTAAGAGTGACACAGGACACAGTTACACATCTCTGAGGAGAGGGTATAACAATAAAAATTAAAAGACACAAGACATTGCATATGTTGTCCACATGCTTGCTAGACACCCTGAGATTTTAGATAAGGTTATTGGTGGAAAGGAGTATAACAGAGCCATGGAGGAGTGCTACTTACTGGCTTGTTCCCCGTGGCTTACTCAGTCTGACTTTCTTGATAGAACCCAGGGCCATCAGCCCAGGAATACCACTACAAGCGATGGTCTTATCCTTCTGCGATGGTCTTATCCTTCCCCCGTCAATTGCTAATTAAGAAAATGCCCTACAGATAACTCTTATATGGGAGGTCTTCTCAATTGAGATGACATCTTTCCAGATGACTTTAGCTTGTTTCAAGTTGACATAAAACTAGTCATCACAATGCTAAAAAGGCATAAGAATTTTATAAAACTATCAGGAAAAGGGAGACCTCAAAGTCCCTTCTTAGTTACACACTTCCTCCTGTTGTAGAATATTATTTTAATTAGGCAAAGATGTGTTACATTTGTTTCTGCTGCAGAATATTACTTTAACTGTGTAAAGGTGTGCTACATTTGTTTATGCTATTGTTTAATGATTTAAAGATGCATTGCATTTGTTTCACCTTGCCTGCCTAAGGCACCTGATTGGTCTAATAAAAAGCTGACCAGCCAGTAGCTAGGCAGGAGAAAGGATAGACAGGACTGGCTGGGAGAGAGAATAAATAGGAGGAGAAATCTAGGCTCAAGAGAAGAAGAATGGGAGAATAAGGAGGAGAGAAAGAGGGGGCATACCCAGGCAGCCATCAGCCAGCCAGACATAGAAATAGCAAGAAAGTGCAAATAAATCCCCAAGGCAAAAGGTAGATAAAGAGAAACAGGTTGATTTAAGTTAATAGAGCTAGCCAGAAAAGAGATAAGATAGGCTGAGCATTCAAAACTGGTAAGTCTCTGTGTCATGATTTGGGGGCTGGTTGGTGGCCCCAAAGAAAAACCCTGGTACATCCTCCAAAAAGGCCACACCTCCTAATCTTTTCCAAACACTTTATCAACTGGAGACTAAGAATAAAAATATATAAGCCTGGGCAGGGGGCATTCTCATTCAAACCACCACAGCAACCAATAGCAAAGGCAATAGTCTGTACAGTTTGGGTGGTCTCCTCTGACCAACCTGAGAGTGATATGCCATACCTGACACTGAGATTTTTACTTGGCAACTTATAGCTTCTTGGATAAGCATAATCTACTACATAGGGTAATTACATTTTATGCATATGTATAAGTCTACTATTATATATATAATAAAGGAGCTAATGTTCCTTTGTAATATATATATATATATATATATATATATATATATATATATATATATATATATATATTGCAGGCTCAGACTTCCAGTGCCATGTTAAGTAAAAGAGAAGAGAGGGGACACCCTTGCTTGGTTCCTGATCTTAAGGAAAAGCCATTGCAGAGGATGGTGTTAAGCTAATGTTCTTGATATATATATATATATATATATATATATATATATATATATATATATATATATATATATAATAGTAGACTTACATATGGCCTTTCCAAGCATCTTTAGTGTTGGTTGTTCCTCCCCACATAATCTACTTTGTCCTACCTGCCCATCCTTCTCACCACTTAAACCTGCCTATTATTCCTCTTATCTCTGCATAACAAAAGAATGTATGAAATATAACTGATAATGTATAATATTATCAGTGAATTTTGGAAGTATATAATTGATATTTAGTTATAGTAATAACTATAAATGTAATAATAGTTTATTAGATTGGGCAGATTAGGATTAAGATTTACTTAACTGGAAGACAAGCTGTTGAACATTCCCACAAGAAGCATAGAAAAAGGAAAATGTAAAAATAAGGTAATAGATGAGTTATATATATTATTTATTTTATGTTTTATGAGTTGTATTACAAAGTTGTAATAGCCCTCATGTTGTTGATCCAGAGACAGCAAAAATAGAGAACAGACTAGAAATCATGTTGAAAGACTTTTGGCCAACAACTTTTAAAAAATTATTTTATTTTTATTTGTGTGTGTGTGTGTGTGTGTGTGTGTGTGTGTGTGTGTGTGTGTATTTGAGTGTGTGTGTGTGTGAATATTGAGTGTGTGTGTGAATATTTGAGTGTGTGTGTGTATGTGTGTGAGTATTTGAGTGTGTTTGTGTGTGTATGTGTGTGAGTATTTGAGTGTGTATGTGTGTGAGTATTTGGGTGTGTGTGTGTAGCGTATTGTGTAGCAAGTGTGTGTAGGTCCCTGTGGAGACCAGAGAGTTACATGAGGTGGCCTGGAGCTGGAGTCACAGGCTGTTGTGAGTCACCCAACGAGGATGCTGGGAACCAGACTCAGGTCTCTGGCCAATGGCCTTCTCTTAACTGATCAGCCATCCTGGCCTCCTGCCAGCAATTTTCTTAAATGGAGAATCCTTGATTTCAGTCCTTTGCTTTACACAGAATTGCATATTTCTTATGGTATTCTTAACTTCCCTGTCTTATTTCTTATATTTTGAGGGTGTCCTATCTGAAAGTCTTTCTTCAAGTTTGCCTATACATTTTTTTTTCTGCTGTTCCAATCCCCTATCACTCTACAAGGATTTTGGTTTTGATAATTATACATTTCCCTAGAGGAAGAAAGTAGCAAAAGCCATTGAGTCCTTTGCTATAAACTCTATCTCTTTATGGAAAGTCACAGTGTTTTTCTAGAAACCTATTTTGTCAGAAGTTTGCCCAATCCCCTTTACCCAATGAGGAATTCATTTATTAAATCTAATTACTTTCCTGACAGGGTTTTTTTCTACCTGTGTAGTCATGATGTCAGCAAAGAGAGAACATTAGCTATACCTTTCCAGTTTATTTTTATTTATTGTCCAGTTTTGCAGGCTCAGACTTCCAGTGCCATGGTAAGTAAAAGAGAAGAGAGAGGACACCCTTGCTTGGTTCCTGATCTTAAGGAAAAGCCATTGCAGAGGGTGGTGTTAAGCTGTGAGCATTTCAAATTTGGCTTTTTATAATGGCTGAACAAAGTTTCTTCTTTACAGAGTATGGTGAGAGCTTTGATCATAAAATAGAATTGAATGTTGGCAAACACCTTTTTGTATATATTGAGGTAGTCTTGTGACTGCTATCCTTCATTCTGTTAATGTGTTCTACCACAGTGATTAAATTTGATTTGTTGAAATATCCTTGCACAGAAGGGATGAGTCATACTTGGTCACCATATAGGAGACTTTTAAAGTGCTAGTGGACTTGAACAGCAGTTTCTTTCTTTGTTCATTTGTTTCTTTGAAGAAAATATTGACAAAATATCATTTTTATGATTCCCTTAAAATCATTGTATAGTATATCAAAAATGGAAAGAAATGTGATATGTGTACAGTAATCCACATTTGCAAAACACAAAATGATACAATTAGAGATGCAGCTGCTTGTGAAAAATGTAAAGTAGGCAAAACTAGGCTTTTTTTAAATCAAGAAACAAGTTTCATTTCTGAAGAGATTTAAGGCATTTTTGGTCATTTATTATTTATTTAATTGTTTATTTATTTGTTTATTTTTCATTCTATTTATTTTACATCAAATCTGCGTCCTCCCCCTCCTCCTCCCCTCCCTCTCTCTTCTCCATCACCCACCTCCAACTCATTCCTGGCACTGGAGATTTTACTTGGTGTCATAAGATGTCTACTTGGGGCATTGTCACCTTGGTTTATTTTGTTAGGTCTTAGACCTCTAGGAAGACATCCATGTCCATTTCTTTTAGATTCTCCAGCTTGGTGGAATGTGTATATTAACATCTGTCTTCATGGTTTTCTGACTTTCATTCATGTCTGTCATAATGATACACTTTTCATGTCTTATTTAATTAATTTGGATTTTCTCACTCTTTTTGTTAGTGTGGCCCACAGTGTTTAGCTTTCCAACAAACCCATGGTTTGCTTCACTAAATTTTTGTATTTTTTATTTTTCTCCTTTCATTTCTGCTCTGAGTTATTTACTTTCAGCTACTAATTTATGGTTCACCTTGTTCTTGGTTCTATAAGGACCTTAGATATATATTACTTAAGACCCCTCTGATATGTTAGCATAGGCACATGGTTCTACACTTTCCTCTTTCCTCTCATTGCATTGCATAGTCTTATATATGCTGTGCTTTCTATTCATTCATTTTCAGATGTTCTTTGATCTCTTTAATAACCCATGCATCATTCAATGTGTCCTTATTTAATCTCCCAGACTTTATGTGTGTTTGATAGTTTTATGTGCTATTGATGTGTGGTTTCCCTTCATTGTGATCAGATAGAATAGGAAGAATCATTTGTTTCCCTATATCTTTTAAGACTTTCCTTTTGTCCTAATATTTGTTTTAGAGAAAGCACCATGTATACTTAGAAGTTGTTTATTCTATACTCTTTGGGCAGATTATTATGCCGCTGTCTGTTAATTCCATTTGTTCTGGGATGTCATTTAATGTAGACACTTATTTGCTTGCTTTTAAACTGTATAATGAGAATAAGCTGAGGCCATGTTGGCAACATGAGCAAAAGTACAGAATGTATAATAATTATATGACTTATGGGGGAAATGCAGACTGGTAAAGATATGAGATTAATTCATTTTGAAAAGTTATTGAAACATAATAGAAAATCTGATTGCTCATACTGAGGAGTCAATAGAACGCAAATTGGTTGAGATTATAGGGAAAGGAGGTAGAATCTTCTCCAATTGTAATGTTCTATAGACTGAAATGTTCTTGTTGCTAGGCAGTTCAATCTAGAACTCAACCCAATGAGAGACAAAGGAAGGTGGGGGAAATATTCTCTTCGTGTGTAAGGTCTCAAAAATAATCTGTGCTGTAATTGAGGCATGAAGCAGGATATCATTAGAAAAGATCATGGACATTGTCACTTCACCTGCTAGTAAGTCATTCAAGAATTTAGTATTAAAGGACAGAAGCACAAATAATTAGACTATGATTTCACACACACAAACGCACAACGTGATTCTTATCCAGCATTTCAAACCTTGTCTAGATTAAAAAAAAAGATTATAACCATGTTCTTTCCTATTCTGTTCTACTCATTTGATTGGGCATTTTAAACATTCTGAATGTGTGGTTACTCTTGCCTTGAATAACACTGAACTAGACACTGCATCAGAAAAGTGCTAGGTAGAAACTACAGTACAGAGATGGATGAATTTGATAAAGCTATGGAAAAAATAGACAAAAGATTTTCAAAGTCAAACTTAAGTTTTCTGTACTATTTGGCATGATGTATCTTTGTAAATGAAGATGTTTTAGTCATTCAGGAGCTATGGCCTGTTGAGTCATTGTATAAAATATTATAGACAGTACAAAGATAATCCAGATTGTATTCTTTTGTTTTTCTTTGAGAAGATTACATGACATTTTAAGATAAATTGTGATTAATTTATGTGTTAATTATCAAGAGTATTACATCAATAACAAAACAATGTTTGCCATCAGAACAAAAACTAATATTTAAATTGCTCAATGTATTTCAAGAAAAGCATGGAAACCAATATGGTGGTACATCTGTAATCATAGCACTTGTATGAGAGCTCAGGCTAAATGACCATGAAATCAAATTTAGACAAAGTCATAAACTGAAATCCTATCTCAAAAAAAAAAACAACCCAATAACAACAAACCACCAAGACAATGGTAGTATCAGGATGTTACCCCAAAATTTAGAAATTTTGTCCTCCAAAATTTATTTTCTCTTCCTCTTTTCTGCAATGTTCTCTAAGCATTGTGTGAATTAAGCCTAGAGTGTGTGTGTGTCTGTGTGTGTGTGTGTATGTATATGTGTGTGTGTATGTGTGTGTGTGTTGTACACCTGAGTTAAAATGTGAATGTATATATGAGTGCACATATGCTGGATGTCTTCCTTGTCTTTACTCACCTTGTTTCGGGACAAGATCTCTCAATGCTCACAGAACTTACTAATGTGACTAGACTGGGTGACTAAAAATCCCCAAGAATCTCTCTGTTTCTATTCACTCATTTTCAGCCTTGTCTGCCAGTGTTGGGTTTGCAGAAAGAGATCACCAACCCTGATGACATACATGAGTTCTGGTGATCCAAACTCAGTCCTAATGCTTGCCCCACTAGCATCCTAGGTACTAAATCATCTCTTCAGGTCTGAAAGCCTCTAATTTTTGTCCTTGTTTACTTTATCCAAGTCATGAAGGCACTAATATTATTCTAAAACTGAGATTTGTGTTTGACTGAAAACAAGATCCCATATAGGCATATGGAGTGACAAAAGAAAGATTCAGGAAAATAATTAGTGAAAAGCTCCAGTGTTGAATAAAAAAGAATTTGGTGAAAACTTCTTGGTTTTACAAGTTAATATATTATTTAAATTCAATAATAAAAACAACATATTAAAAAAAGGTCAATTTTCATTCGTGTTCCTATGTCTTGATTTTAAAAATTGAGAAAATTAAGGAACAATGTGGAAACAAGTACAAATTATTAAAGAAGCACAGGGCATGATTAAAATACATTTCTCAATGAATTCAGCCTTCAGCTAAGGTGTCAGACTCTCTTATTTCAATACCATGTTTCCAGGAAAGCGCTGTGAAGAGGAGCTTCTCTAAGGCTGGCAGAAGCACTGACTTATGAACACAAGTATATTTAGAACACTAGTAGAAAGGAATATCAGGTCCACTTAGTAAAAAGATACCAATAGCTTCCCCACCAGGCTGTAGAAACTCTGAAATCACGGGCTTCTGAACAGTGATGCTTTGACATATTTCAACTTTATTAAAATGAAGATAGAAAAAGTAATGACTTACTGTAGATTGTCTGAGTGTATGTGTGTGAATTAATGATAATTAAAAATCATGTGAGCAGTGTTTACAAATATCTCCTGAGAAAATTTACTCAAAAGTTCATTGTTGGAAATTGAAAATAACACTTTGTTTGTATTCCAAGTTGATCTGTAGACATCAAAATTGACTCACTAAAATATGATATATAGGACCACTGTGTATTGACACCTTTTATATTGAATATTTTATGTAGGTATGTGAAGTGGTATATTTAAGAAGCAATATGTTAAAAAATAAGAGTTCTCTATGTATGTATAGAAGGCATCAACATGGACAAATTATAATTCTTACTTACACCCATAGTTTGACTGTACTTCAACAAAATTAAACAGCAAGTCAAATGCACTATGTGGAGTTGTGCCTTAGACCAATACTTGAGCCATTTAATCTCATGCCTGGCTCTCTCTTCTACCTTCGCCTGCCCATAACTAAGCTACTCCTATGTCTGCCTTCTTCTTCCTATGTCATTTAGTCTTGCTGCTCTAATGCATCAACTCAGCCAGAAGACAGACCATTAAGAGTCAGCACTGCAGGCAGCCAAGACAAAGCACATCCTCCTTTGATGTCTCATGGGACATGGTGGCTATGGGTGAGGCTGTGATGCACATTAGGATAACTCATCTGCACCTCTGGTTGGAGATGTTGATCCTTCTTTCCACATGGCCCTTGACTGAGCAAGCTCAACACACCAGCCTCCCAGAAGTAGTGATACCCTTACGGGTCACAGGCAACAGAACAATGTGGGCTATGGGATGGCTGACCTATAGCTTGCACTTTGGGGGTCAGAGACATTTTATCTACATGAAAGCCAAAAAGGCTTTCATATCAAGACAGCTCTCTGTATTCACTTACACTGACCAAGGTGCTCTACACAAGGACCAGCCTTTTGTCCAGAAGGATTGCTACTACCATGGCTATATGGATGGAGACCCAGACTCCATGGTTGCTCTTACCACCTGTTTTGGAGGCATTCAAGGAATATTACAGATAAATGGGACAGTATATGAAATCAAGCCCAAGAACCTTTCTTCCACATTTGAACATTTGGTTCGCAAGATACACAGCGAGGAGACACAATTACTCCCCATGAGGTGTGCATTGACAGAAGAGGAGCTAGCAAGGCAAATGAAGCTCCATAGGAATGATAACCCCACACTGATGCAAAGTGGCTATGAGGGCTGGTGGACCCACAAGAGTTTTCTTGAGCTGGCACTGGTTGTTGACCATGAGCGAATTCGTTATCTGAATGGCAATCAGTCACGTGTGTTACAGGAAATATTGATCATTGTTGGTTTAATAAATGGAATTTACCTTACACTGGATGTTGAGGTAGTTTTGCTTGGAGTTGAGATGTGGAATGAAGGAAATCCAATAACAGTGAATAACATATATGATCTCCTGACAGACTTTTGTTTTTGGAAAGCTATCAGCCTTAATAATCGTATTCAAAATGATATTGCACATCTTTTTGTGCTACATGATTTTCAACAGTATCTTGGTTTAGCCTTTGTTGGAACTGTTTGTATGCCATGGGATAATTGTGGAGTTGATCGTCTGTTTGGAGATAATCTTTTTCATTTTGGAAAAATTACAGCACATGAAATGGGTCATAATTTGGGTATGCTGCATGATGAGGGTTCATGTACCTGTGGAATGGAACGATGCTTAATGGCTCCAACAGACAGTGGCACCCTCAATTTCAGTAACTGTAGTTATGCTGACTTTTGGAAAGTCTATGCTACTGCCTACTGTATGCGCAAGGAAAAAAAGCCAATAAGTATATACAAATTAAAGTCCTGTGGGAATGGTGTGGTTGATGATGGAGAGCAGTGTGATTGTGGATCTTGGAAAAAATGTACAGCAGATCCATGTTGTATGAGGGGCTGTACCCTCAAACGTGGGGCTGCCTGTGCTTTTGGGCTTTGCTGCAAAGATTGCCAGATCATGCCATCTGGCACAGTGTGCAGAGCAAAGGAGAATGAATGTGACCTTCCAGAATGGTGCGATGGACATTCACATGAGTGCCCTAAGGATGTGTATTTGCTTGATGGGAGCTCCTGTAAAGATGGTGGCCACTGCTATGAAAAGAGATGTAACAACCGAGATGTACAGTGTCAGCAGATCTTTGGCAAAGAAGCCAGGAGTGCAGCTCAGAGATGCTACAGGGAAATCAACAGCCAAGGTGACCGTTTTGGCAACTGTGGTCTATTCAGGAGTACATACTTAAGATGTAAGGACTCAGACATCCTCTGTGGGAGAGTGCAGTGTGAGAATGTAAAAGTTCTTCCTTCTTTGAAAGACCATTCCAGTGTTCACTGGACACACCTCAATGGTGTCACCTGTTGGGGGACTGACTACCATTTTGGGATGACAATACCTGACATTGGCCTCGTGAAAGATGGCACAGACTGTGGTCCAGAGCACGTGTGCATTAATAGGAAGTGTGTCAATAAGTCGATTTGGGTAAGTCATTGCTCACCAGAGACATGCAATATGCAAGGGGTCTGTAACAATTTAGACCACTGCCATTGCAACTCTGGTTGGAAGCCACCATTTTGCCTGGCCCATGGCTTTGGGGGGAGTGTGGACAGTGGCCCTGCACCTCCACCTCGACCTCCAACTCCACCTGCATCTCCACCTGCATCTCCACCTCCACCTCCAACTGCATCTCCACCTCCACCTCCAACTGCATCTCCACCTCCACCTTCAACTGCACCTCCACCTCCAAAAAATATGAAATCCAAGAAAAATAACTGGGTGAGCATTATTCCGGTTCTTGTTATTTTTCCATTCTTTGTGTTCATTTGTCTTCGGAATAAATATGTAATGTCACATAAAAGGGAAGAACCAAGTGTTTCCTCTTCAGAAGAGGAAGAAGAGTCCAGTGATATCAGCACTGCTAGCAAAAGCTCGTAATTCCAAAAGTCACAACAAATCTTCAAAACATTCCCATGTCTTTCCATGTGTGACCATGGCCCTTGAGGCACTGCTTATTTAAGAATTTGCAGGAACAAAACCATTGAGATGTTTAGTATTTCAGGATTCAAACCTCAGTAATCAATAAAAGTCTATTGCTAACACTTAGCTGATGTTTTTCACTTCATGCTACCTCACACTGTGGCTCATGGAGTAGACAGTGGTTGGTTGCTACTAGCTCTCTGGAGCAACAGCGCTGTAAGCCCCAGAGATACAAAACAACTACTGGACAACCTACCTCCCAAGTGCTGAGACCTGGGTCTTTGAACATTTCCTGAATCACAAGGGTCCAACACCAAGTTACCAAAACCCTCTTCAGACACCGGGGTCCCTCAATCAGGGAGCTCATTCCCAAACTCTGGGCTGAATATCCTCATTCTCTTCATGGTGATCTCCAGTCTAGAGGTGGTGCATACACCCTGTAGTTTACGATGTGTGGGTACCTCAGGAGCATGTGGAGTGACATAGAACATCCCTTGTACAACACAGAACACAGGAGGGAGTCACACATCAGAAGTTTTTTTTTTTTTTAATTTTCACTTGTTCATATTCTTTCCTCAGAATTTTGCTATGTAGTTAAGTAGAATTTCTTAAGGTCTCTTAGCAGAAGGTAAGCAATTGAACTCCTTACACTTCTGTTTGTAATATAGGATGCAGTGCTATAAAGCTCAGTCTCACAACTATGAGAACTTGAGTTCTCTAGAATCCATGGTAGAAGGCCAGCTGTGGTGGTGCTGGGTGCCTGTAGTCCTAGCTCTGGGCAGGGAGACACAGGGAGGCTCCTGGGTTCACTCAGTGGCCATTCTATCCTAATTGGTGAACTCCAGCGCAAGAGTTCTTGTCTTCAAGGAGGTGGACAGAGTTTCTGATGGTGTCACCAGAGGTCGTTTTCCTGTCTCCACATGAACATGCTCACAAATGGGCAATGTGCACTTCCACCAAGTTGCATAGGTTCACATACAAACATGCCTATGCATGCAACACATACATACACATACAGGCATATAAAATTATATTCAAGAAGACTATAGTTCTTAAAATTCTGTGTAGACTATGTATAATAAGGACTCACTGTCATCTTTTCTGTGGAAATAACAGCAGTAATGCAAATTAAGTTTTTTTTTTTTTTGTTTTGTTTTGTTTTTTCGAGACAGGGTTTCTCTGTGTAGCTTTGCGCCTTTCCTGGAGCTCACTTGGTAGCCCAGGCTGGCCTCGAACTCACAGAGATCCACCTGCCTCTGCCTCCCGAGTGCTGGGATTAAAGGCGTGCGCCACCAACGCCCGGCGCAAATTAAGTTTTAAAAATCATGTAATAAAAGGTCAGATCTCTGTGGTGGTGAGAAGAACTGGATCAAGGGAAATGTCAAACAATGAGAGCAATCTGAAATGCCCAGAGCAAGCACAGCCTGCCTTTGTTCAACAGTGCCTACTCGGTACCCCCATGGCATCTGGCATAGTCCATGTAAAGATCTCCTCTGAGAGAAAAGCGAAACCCAGATATTTTGCTGTGATACAGTAACAAACTCATGAGCAGGGCATTATTAGTTGTCATGGCAATTATCATTAGCATCATGTACCACCATTTCCAAGTAATAGTTGATGAATTGGAAGGCTTTATGGGGCCTTCTGAAATTTCTAAATTCAATAGCTTCATCATCTCATTGCAAGTGAACACAGGACATGAAAGGGGCTTGTCTCAAGGATACACAGAGTCTCTGTTAGGACACTTCATTGATTGTGAACTTGAATTTGGCAAGAAGGTAGGGAGTAGAAGGATCCCCTGTAGATTGTAGATGCTAATCCTCACACCCCTTCAAAACTGTGGAATGTAGTCATCTACAAACCCAATGAAAGTCTGCAGGCCCACATATGAACAGTGGGACAGAAGACTGAAGGAGAGCTGGTCCATGATGGACTTCAGCTCACCTCTGACCTTGGGCATCGATCACTGAATTGGGGAATCTGGCTTCTTGCTATGTTTTTCTAACAGAAGAACTAGAGTAAAATTGTGTCTACATGGATACTAATTGGCTATCTTTATACAATTACCTTGACACTATTAAACATTTCTATCCTGATTATGGCTTGGATATCCCCAGAAAATTCATTTTGTTTTCTTTGTCAGTGTAATAGTAATGGATGGGGCCTAGAAAATAACTTAGGGACATGTTGCTCTTTTGGACTAAGGCTCCCATCCAAGTACTAACCAAGCCCAATGTTGCTTAGCTTTGAAATCAAAAGACATCTATTCTATTTAAGGTTCTTCTAATAAAGTGAACTGGGTTGATTAGCACATGGTTTGGGGTATTCTTATTGGGGAGACACGAAATGTTTGAGCAGCAAAGCATCGATACTATTTAGCTATTTTGGGCTATTTAAAAATTTTTTTTTAAAGAATCAATTATTTAAAGTCAGAATTCATGGGGCTCTTTGTATTTTCCTCATGTTTTCACACTAAATATACATAAAAATTAGAAGCTAAGATATGCATATGAGGGAGAGAACATAGGTGGGGTTTTTTTGAGCCTTGATTACCTCATGTCATATGTTTTTCCAGTTCCATTCAATTCCCTAAATTCATTTTTCTTTGTAGAAAAATTACATTGCATATACACATATATTACATTATCATTATCTATTTATCTGTCGATTGACATTAAGAATGATCCAATGTCTTTGCTATTAAGAATGCAGCAGCAGCCAGACTTAGTGGAGCTCACCTTTAATCCCAGTCCTCAGGAGGCAGAGACAGCTGGATCTCTATGAGTCTGAGACCAGCCTTGTCTACATAGTGAGTTCCAGGACAGCTAGAGATACATAGTGACTCCCTGTATCCAAAAGTACAGCAGTAATAAACAAGGATGTCAAGTATTGCTGTAGTAGGATATATAGTCCTTTTGATAGATGTCCAAGTGTAGTATAGCTGGGTTTTATATTGTAGCTCCATTGTTTAGGTTTTTGAAGAACATCCACAATGATTTTCATAAAGGATATACCAGTTTAAACTTCTATCACCAATGAATAACATTTTTCCTTTGTTTCATCCTTACCCAACATTCCTCTTATTTATTTTCTTGATACCATTCTGGATGATTCATCCCTCTTGTGTTCCCTGTCTCTTTTCTGTCCAGAATGAGGTATGCTGTGGTGGTTGTGTTGTTGTTGTTGGTGGTGGTGGTGGTGGTGGTGGATGTGTTTGAGGATGGATTCACTGCCTCATTCCATACTGGTAGTTTCCTCAAAAACATTCATCACCAATATGCTGTGTTCCCTGATGCTTTTGAACAGTAAAGGAAGCATGCCAATCACTGGAGAAAGCTTCTAGAATGGCACAAACACACAAACATCTTTACCAGATAGAACATGATAGAAGGCTAATATCAAAAACACACAGGGACTTAGGTGATGGCTCAGCCTGTAAAGTGCCTGCCCTCCAAGCATAAAGATGTGAGCGCTGATCCCCAGCATCCATATAAGGAGCCAAGCATGGTGGCATATACCTATAACCCCAAAACTTGGAGCAGATGTAGAAGCAGGTGAACCCTTTAAGCTCACTGGTCAGCTCCCCTAACTGAACAGATGAGCTCCAAGTCCACTGAGAGAGCTTATCTCAAAAAACATGGTGGGTGGATGAGTGATTAAGGAAGATAACAAACATCAACTTTTGGCTCCCCTCCACATAAATGCATACACATGCACACACATATACATAGCTCAACACACATGCATGTACATCCACATGCACATATAACACACTCTCAGGTACAAATACATAAACAATAAAGAAATAACCAATCCAGCTTTTAAAAATGAGCTTCTTAAAGGAAAAAAATACAAATCACTATAACTACTTTAAAATGTTTAAGATCAGGGAAGAAGAGATAAGGCCCTGAACTCCAAGCTGGACAGCTGAGTCCTCTAGCCCCTTGTCCCTGGGGCACATACCATGCCCCTCTCTGCACCCAGTGCAGCCCCAGAGTCTGGGCAGCAGTCGCCTCCCTCCCTGGTCAACTATTCCTCAAGGCACCAGTGACCACTGGAGCTGGAGCCACAGGCCCCACCCACACTGATTGGGAAGAAGATTCCTAGAGACTCAGCAGCAGCATCTTCCCCTGCCCACTTGCCAATTACCCCTGTGGCACCAACGAGGGAACCCACATGCCCCTCCTGCACTGAATGGGAAGAAGAGTGACCACCGGAGCCACAGGCCCCACATGGACTGATAGGAGGAACAGGGACTCCTAGAGGCCTGGGCTCCACCTGTATGGATTGGAGGGAGAAATGTGTAGACAGCAGTGTAAAAACACATTCCACAACATAAAGAGCGATACGACACTGCTAGAAATAGTGGCTTGCAACAGCAGGACCTGAACCTCCCAGTGCAGATGAACCAGAAGAAAACTATCTTAAAAATAAATTTATGAAGATGATAGAGGCCCTTAAGGAGGAAATGAAAAATCCCCTTGAAGAAATGGAGGAAAAGACAAACACAAAATTGGAAGAAGTCATTGAATCCTTTAAAGAAACCCAAGAAACCAAAGAAAAAGCAATCAAACATATGAAAGAAACAGTTCAAGACTTGAAAATTGAAATAGAGGCAGTAAAGAAAACACAAACTGAGGGAATGCTGGAAATAGAAAATCTGAGTAAATGAACAGGAACTACAGAGAGGCAAGTATAAACAAGAGATGGAAGAGAGACTCTCAGGCATTGAGTATATGATACAGGAAATAGATCATTGGTCAAAGAAAAATTTAAATCCAGCAAATTGTTAACATAAAACATCCAGGAAATCTGGGACATGAAAATACCAAATCTAAGAATAACAGGGATAGAAAAAGGAGAATTCCAGTTTAAAAGCACAGAAAGTATATTCAACAAAATCATAGAAGAAAACTTTGCCAACCTGAAAATAAAAAGGCATGCCTATGAAGATACAAGAAGCTTACAGATCAGGTGGTGGTTGCACACACCTTTGATCTTGATCCCAGCACTTGGGAGGCAGAGTCAGGTGGGTCTTTGTGAGTTAGAGGTCAGCCTGGTCTACAGAGCGAGATCCAGGAAAGGCCCAAAGATACACAGAAAAACTCTGTCTTGAAAAACCAAAAAAAAAAAAAAAAGAAGCTTACAGAACACCAAAAAGTCCCCTCACCACATAATAATCAAAACACTAAACATACAGAATAAAGAAAGAATATTAAGAGCAGCAAAGGAAAAAGGACAAGTAACCTATGAAGGGAGACCTATCAAAATTACACCGGACTTCTCAATGGAAACTCTAAAAGTCAGAAGGTCCTGGACAGACATTCTGCAGACACTAAGAGATCATGGATGCCAGCCCAGATTACTGTATCCAGCAAAGCTCTCAATCACCATAGATGGAGAAAAAAGATATTCTATGACAAAACAAAATTTCAACAATATGTATCCACAAATCCAGCCCTACACAAAGTACTAGAAGAACAACTCCAACCAAAGGAAGTTATTTGCACCCATGAACAAGTAAAATAGATAACCATACAACAGCAAATCCCAAAGAAGGGAAACACACACAGACTACAACCATCACCAACAAAACCAAAAACAACAGGAATTAACAATCACTGATCAGTAATATTTCATAATATCAATGGACTCAATTCTCCTATAAAAAGACACAGGTTAACAGAATGGGTATGAAACCAGGTTCCATCCTTCTGTTGCATACAAGAAACACATCTCAAACTCAAAGACAAGAAATTACCTCAGAGTAATTGGGAAAAGATTTTCTTTCCAATCAAATGGTCCTAAGAAACAAGCTGGTGTAGCTGTTCTAATGTCTAACAAAATAGACTTCAAATTAAAATTAATCAAAAGAGATGGAGAAGGACATTTCATATTCATCAAAGGAAAAATTCATCAAGAGGAAGTCATTTATGCCCCAAGTACAAGGGCGCCTACATTTGTTTAAAAAAAATATGAGAGCTTAAATCACACATCACACCCCACACACTAATAGTGGGATACTTCAACACCCCACTCTCACCACTGGGCAGGTCTGACAGACAGAAACTTAACAGAAATAAGGACTCTAACAGATGTTATCATCAAGTGGACCTAACAGATATCTCTAGAACATTTCACCTAAACACAAAAGAATATACCTTCTTCTCAGCACCTCATGGAAACTCCTCAAAATGGACCTCATACTTGGTAACAAAGCAAATCTCAACAGATACCAAAAATAAAAAATAAAAAATAAAGAAAGAAAGAAAATGGAATAAGCCCCTGAATCTTATCAGACCACCATGGCTTTAATTTAGAATTCAACAATAACAAAAATTGCAGGAAACCACCGGGCGGTGGTGGCGCACGCCTTTAATCCCAGCACTCGGGAGGCAGAGCCAGGCAGATCTCTGTGAGTTCGAGGCCAGCCTGGGCTACCAAGTGAGTTCCAGGAAAGGCGCAAAGCTACACAGAGAAACCCTGTCTCGAAAAAAAAAAAATTGCAGGAAACCTACAAACTCATGGAAACTGAACAATGCTCAACAAACCATCACTGGGTCAAGGAAGAAATAAATAAAGAAATCAAAGACTTTTTACAATTCAATGAAAATGAATGCATAACATACCCAAACTTAAGGGACACTTTGAAAGTAGTGTTAAGAGGAAAATTCATAGCACAAAGTGCCTACATAAAGAAAATGGAGAAATCTCACACTAGCGACTGAACAGAACAGCTGAAAGCTAGAACAAAAAGGAGCAAGCTATGCGGGAGGAGCAGATGACAGGAAATAATCACATTGAGGGATGAAATCAATAAAAGAGAAACAAAAACAATACAGAGAATCAATGAAACAAAGAGTTGGTTCTTTGAGACAATCAAGATAGACAAGCCCTTATCCAAACTAACCAAAAGGTAGAAAAGGAATATCCAAATCAACAAAATCAGAAATGAAAAGGGCAACATAACAAACAGACACCGAGGAAATCTAGAGAATCATCATCAGGTCACACTTCGAAAACCTCTACTCCACTAAATTGGAAAATGTAATAAAAAATGGACAATTTTTCTGGATGGATACCACTTACCAAAATTAAATCAAGATCAGATAAACAATTTAAATAGACCTATAACCCCTAAGGAAATAGAACAGTCATCAAAAGTCTTCCAACCAGATAGTTTCATCACAGAATTCTACTAAAATTTCAAAGAAGAGCTAATACCAATACTCTTCAAATTGTTCCACACAATGGAAACAGAAGGAACATTGCCAAACAAAACTTTTTATGAAGCTACAGTTACCCTGATACCCAAGACACAACTAGGAAAGAGAATTACAGACCATTCTCCCTCATGAAAATTGATGCAAAAACACTTAATAAAATAATGGCAAACCAAATCCAAAACACATAAAAAAATTATCCACCGTGCTCAAGTAGGCTTCATCCCAGAGATGCAGGGATGGTTCAACATATGAAAATCTGTCAATGTAACCCACCATATAAACAAACTGGAAGAAAAAAAAATGATCATCTCATTAGATGCTGAATAAGCCTTAGACAAAATCAACACCCCTTCATGATAAAGGTCTGAGAGAGATCAGGGATACAAGGAACACACCTAAGCATAGTAAAGGCAAAATACAGGAAACTAACAGCCAACATCAAACAAATTGGTAAGAAACTCAAAGTGATTCCACTAAAATCAGGAGCAAGACAAGGCTGTCCACTATTGCCATATCTATTCAATATCGTACTCAAATTTCTAGCTAGGGCAACAAGACAACAAAAGGAGATCAAGGAGATACAAATTGGAAAGGAAGAAGTAAAACATTTGCTATTTGCAGATGATATGATAGTATACATAAGGGACCCTAAAACTCTACCAGGGAACTCATACAGCTGATAAACACATTCAGTAATATGAAAGAATACAAGATTAACTCAAAAAAATCAGTAGCCCTCCTATATACAAATGATAAATGGACTGAGAAAGATATCAGAGAAACATCATCCTTTACAATAGCCACAAATAACATAAAATATCTTAGGGTAACTCTAACCAAACAAGTGAAAGACCTGTATGATAAGAACTTTAATTCTTTGAAGAAAGAAATTGCAGAAGATATCAGAAAATGGAAAGACCTGCCAAGCTCATGGATAAGTAAGATCAATATAGTAAAAATGGCAATCTTACCAAAAGCAATCTACAGATTCAATTCAAAATCCCTATCAAAATCCCAACACTATTTTTCATAGACCTGGAAAGAATAATACTCATATGGAAAAAAAAACAGAATAGCCAAAACAATCCTTCACAATAAAGGAAGTTCCTTGGGTTTGGAGAGATGGCTCAGCAGTTAAGAGCACTGGCTGCTCTTCCCAAGGTCCTGAGTTCAATTCCCAGCAACCACATGGTGGCTCACAACCATCCATAATGAGATCTGTTGCCCTCTTCTGGCCTGCAGGCATAACACTGTATACATAATAAAAAAAATCTTTAAAAAAAATAAAATAAAATAAAATAAAAATAAAGGAAGTTCCAGAAACATCACCACCCTTGACTTCAAGCTCTGCTATAGAGCTATAGTAATAAAAACAGCTTAGTATTGGCATAAAAACAGACATGTGGATCAATGAAATTGAACTGATGAGGCTGACATTAATCTACACATCTATGAACACCTGATTTTTGAAAGAAGCTGAAACTGTACAATGGAAAAAAGAAAACATCTTCAACAAATGATGCTGGCATAACTGGATGTGGACATGTAGAAAAATGCAAATAGCTCCATGTGTATCACCATGCATAAAACTCAAGTTCAAATGTATCAAAGACCTCAACATACATCCACTTACTCTGAACCTGATAGAAGAGAAAGTGGGAAGCAGCCTCGAATACATTGGACACAGAGACCACTTCCTAAATATAAGTCTAGTAGCACAGACCTATGGTGGGATGCCTTACTCAGCCTTAATGCAAGGGGGTGGGGCTTGGTCCTGCCCCAACTTGGTATGCCAGCCTATGTTGACTCCTGAAGTGAGGCCTGAACCACTATGAGGAGTGGATGGGGGTGGGATGCAAGGGAGGGAGGGAGAACAGGAGAAAAGGAGGGAGGGGGAACAGTATGGTGACATTTTATTTGTGCTGAAATGGGATTTTATTTGTATGTTAATAAAGTTGCCTGGAGATCACAGCTAAGAGCAAGCCATTTAGCAGAAGTCTGGAAGTGATGACACAGCGCCCTTAATCTGATCACATGGCAGGCAGAATCTTTGTGTGTTCAAGGACACAGCCAAGGAGTGACCTGAGCCTTTAATCTCAGTACGAACAATAGAGACCTGGAGGTCTGTATAGACAGGCAGTGACAAGGAGTCATGTGGTTGGGTTTACAGGCAATAAGAAGGCAGAACAGAAAGGCAATAAAGACAGGACACAGGAACAAGGTTTCTCTCAGGGGAAGGACAGCAGCGAGTGGTAAGATAAGGTGGTCTTAGCTCTTGGCTACTGCTCAATCTCTGGGCTTTTAACTCTTTATTTGGCTCTGTGTTTCTTATTTAATAAGACGGTTTGGAATTATATCTACAGCACAGTGGTTGGTATGTAAAATGAAAAATAATTAAAGAAAGAAAAGAAGAGAGAAAGGAAGAAACAAGAAACAAAGAAACAAAGAGAAAGAGAGAGAGAGGGAGGAAAGGAGGGAGGGAGGGAGGAAGGAAGGAAGGAAGGAAGAAAGGAAGGAAGGAAGGAAGGAAGGAAGGAAGGAAGGAAGGAAGGAAGGAAGGAAGGAAGGAAGGAAGGAAGGAAGGTTTTAAGATCTTCAACCATCTACTGATTGTTCTCCACAAAACAATGGTAAGGTCCCATTGGCAAACACAACAGTTACATAGCACATCTAATACAAGGAAGTAGCGCTGGTGAATAACTAGAGCCTTCACCCCTACTGACTAGTATTCATGGTATTAGAAGGCACTCTGCATGCTACCAGAGCAGAAAGGTAGCTACCAAGCCAGGTACAAACCCTTTGATCTACAAGGGTCACCTGGCTGCACAATACAAATAGTGGCACTAACATTGTAGGAGTAGCCAACCACTTTCTGCTTGGACTTAAGGCCCATTCCATGAGGTGGAACCCATGGCTAACACTGCTCAGTTGGTCAAGAACCTGAGACTAAATAGGCCATGGACCTCGGGGAAAACCCAGTATTACTGTTCTGTTAAAGGAATATAACAATAAAATGTCTCCTAAGAATATTCTACTATAGTCTTAGGTCAGGATCTTGCTCAGCCATCATCAGAGAAGCTTCCTCCTACAGTAGATGGGAACCAATGCAGAGACTCACAACTGGACAACAGGTAGGGAGGGAGTGAGAGTGGGGAGATGGGAGGATCTGGGAGAAACTGAGGGAGGGGTAACTGTGATCAGAATATGTTGTATGAAATAAAAACTTATGTTCAATAAAAGAATCCTCAGCATCAAGGAAATGCAAATGAAAAGTACTGATCAGAAGGATTTTATTTTAATGAGGCCCCGTTTGTCAATTGTTGGCCTTATTTCCTTAGTTAGGAGTGCTACTCACTAAATCCTTACCTGTTCTCATCTTTTTCCTCTAGTAGCTTCATAGTTTTAAGTCTTAAATTACGTTCTTTGATCCACTTAAAGTTCATTTTTACTCAGGGCGAGAGATAGTATCTATTTTCATCCTTCTAGAAATGAGATTAATTCATTTTGAACAGTTATTGAAGCATACTAGAAAATCTGGTTACTCATACTGAGGAAGGAGTCAATACACAGGAGACTGGTTGAGATAGTAAAGGAGTAGATTAGAATCTTAGCCAGTTGCCAGGTTCTACAGCGTGAGAGTTTCTGGTTACTAAGCACTTCAGTCTAGAACTAAACTATATGGAATGTGGGGGCAAATAGTCTCCTTGTCATGGAAGGTATCAAAAATAATCTATGTTTCAAATGAGACATGAAGCAAGCTATCATTAGAAAAGATCATGAGCATTGTTGCTTCACCTGCCAGTAAGTAGCACTAGAGAATAGAAACACAAATAAATGGACTAGGAGTCCAAACACACACCATGATTGTCATCCAGTGTTTCAGACCTTTTCCAGATAAAAGAATCACTGAGTTGTTCTCCTATTCTGCTCTATTTGTTTGATTGGGCATTCTAAACATTTTTAATGTGTGACTATTCTTGCTTTGAATGACATTAATCTAGACATTGCACCAGAAGTATACTAGATAGTAATTATGGTACAGAGGTGAATGAATTTGGTGAAGCTATGGAAAGAAAATGGACAAAAGAGTTTTGAAAGTCAAATTTAAGGATTCTGTACATTATGGCACTGTGTATCTTTATAAATGAAGATGTTACAGTCACTCAGGATCTGTGGCCTGTTGAATCAATGTGCCAAGTATTGTACAGAGACAATCCAGACCACCCTCTTTTGAGTTTGTTTCCCTTGAAGAAGATTACATAACAGCATTTTAAGAATAAATTATGATAAATTTATATGGATGAGACTAATTATCAAGAGTATTATGACAAAAATGAACCTTTACCATTAGAGCAACGACTAGTGTTAAAAATTGGCAAGTGTATTCCAAGTACAGTATGAAAAGCAATATGATGGTACATGTCTTTAATCCGGATCCACACTTGAGTGGGAGGCTGAGGCTCAAAGACCATGAGATCAAAACCAGGCCAAGTAACAAAACCAAACCACAAAGACACGGGAAGTAAACGAGAATATTGAGATGTAACTCACAATTTAGAAATTTTGTCCCCAAAAGTTTCTTTTCTCTTCTTCTTTTATGTTAGGGCCTCTAGACATTTAATGCAATAAGACATCTGTGTGTGTGTGTTACACAAGTGTTCATTTTTGAATATTTATATAGATATATGTATGTATGTATGCATGTATTCATATATAAACAGATGTGTGCAGGCCAAAGGTAGATGTTGGATGTTTTAGTCATTTTTTCTCATCTCATTTTAAGACAGGATCTCTCATTGTACACAAAAATTATTGATGTAGCTAGACTGGCTCCTTTGAAAGACCCTAGGATCTCTCTGTTTCTGTTCACTCCTCTGTAGCCTCATCTGCCAGTGTTGGGGTTATAGACACAAACCACCAATCCTAGCGTGTAAACATGAGTTCTGGGAATCTAAACCCCGTCCTCATGCTTGCCTCACAGTAAATTATGTTCTCCTTCATTGCTTTAGTCTTGCAAGCCTCTAAGTACATCACTCAAGTTACCTAAGGCACCATTATGATTGTAAAAATACCATTAAGATTTTTCCTAAAACAAGTTCCCAGATGCATAAATTTAGTGACAAAACAAAGATTCAGGAAAACAATTAGTGAAAAGCTCCAGCATTGAGTAAAAATGAATCCAGTGAAAACATTTAGATTTTACAGCTTAACATATTTTGATTTAAATTCAATAATCAAAACACCCTGTAAAAGGAAACACAGTGTCTACTTTCTGCTGGGTTCCTAGGTCTGGTGAAAAAATTGAGAGAATTAAGAAACAGTGTGGAACACTTATATAAATTATTAAAGAAGCTTGAGATATGTTTGAAATACATCTCTCAGTGACTTCAGACTTCAGCCAGGTGCCAGGCTATCTATGTAAATACCATATTTCCAGGAACACAACACAAACAGGAGCTCCCCTGACTAAAGCTGGCAGGAGCACTGACCTTGAACACAAGCATATTTGGAATACTAGGAGACAGCACTGTCAGGTCCAGTTAGAAAAAAGGTATCAATAGCTTCCACCACCAGGCCTTAGCAACTCTGGCCATCGGCTTTTGAATAGGGATGCTTTGAAATTTTTCAAGTACACAGATTTCAACTAAGATAGAAAAAGTAATTATGTATTCTGTGGAGATGTGTGTGTGTGTGTGTGTGTGTGTGTGTGTGTGTGTGTGTGTGTGTGTGTGTACTGAACTGATAATTGAAAAGTAATATAAGCAGTGTTTACAAATCTCTCCAATGTAAATTTACTCAATAACTCATTGTTGGAAATTGAAAGAACACTTTGTATGTATTCTAAATTGATATGAAGATATCAATTTTGCCTTATTAAAATATAATATATGACCACTGTCTAGTGAAACTTTTGCATTAAATATTTATTGTAGCTATGTGAAGTGGTATATTTAAGAAGCAATGTGTTAAAAATAAGAGTTCTTTATGTATGTACAGAAGGCATCAACATGGACAAATTATAATTCTTACTTACACCCATAGTTTGACTGTACTTCAACAAAATTAAACAGCAAGTCAAATGCACTATGTGGAGTTGTGCCTTAGACCAATACCTGAGCCATTTAATCTCATGCCTGGCTCTCTCTTCTACCTTGGCCTGCCCATAACTAAGCTACTCCTATGTCTGCCTTCTTCTTCCTATGTCGTTTAGTCTTGCTGCCCTAATGCATCAACTCAGCCAGAAGACAGACCATTAAGAGTCAGCACTGCAGGCAGCCAAGACAAAGCGCATCCTCCTTTGATGTCTCATGGGATATGGTGGCTATGGGTGAGGCTGTGATGCACATTAGGATAACTCATCTGCACCTCTGGTTGGAGATGTTGATCCTTCTTTCCACATGGCCCTTGATTGAGCAAGCTCAACACACCAGCCTCCCAGAAGTAGTGATACCCTTACGGGTCACAGGCAACAGAACAATGTGGGCTATGGGATGGCTGACCTATAGCTTGCACTTTGGGGGTCAGAGACATTTTATCTACATGAAAGCCAAAAAGGCTTTCATATCAAGACAGCTCTCTGTATTCACTTACACTGACCAAGGTGCTCTACACAAGGACCAGCCTTTTGTCCAGAAGGATTGCTACTACCATGGCTATATGGATGGAGACCCAGACTCCATGGTTGCTCTTACCACCTGTTTTGGAGGCATTCAAGGAATATTACAGATAAATGGGACAGTATATGAAATCAAGCCCAAGAACCTTTCTTCCACATTTGAACATTTGGTTCACAAGATACACAGCGAGGAGACACAATTACTCCCCATGAGGTGTGCATTGACAGAAGAGGAGCTAGCAAGGCAAATGAAGCTCCACAGGAATGATAACCCCACACTGATGCAAAGTGGCTATGAGGGCTGGTGGACCCACAAGAGTTTTCTTGAGCTGGCACTGGTTGTTGACCATGAGCGAATTCGTTATCTGAATGGCAATCAGTCACGTGTGTTACAGGAAATATTGATCATTGTTGGTTTAATAAATGAGATTTACCTTACATTGGATGTTGAGGTAGTTTTGCTTGGAATTGAGATGTGGAATGAAGGAAATCCAATAACAGTGAATAACATACATGGTCTCCTGACAGACTTTTGTTTTTGGAAAGCTATCAGTGTTAATAATCGTATTCAAAATGATATTGCACATCTTTTTGTGCTATATGATTTTCAACAGTATCTTGGTTTAGCCTATGTTGGAACTGTTTGTATGCCACAGGATAATTGTGGAGTTGATTGTCTGATCGGAGATAATCTTTTTCATTTTGGACACATTACAGCACATGAAATGGGTCATAATTTGGGTATGCTGCATGATGAGGGTTCATGTACCTGTGGAATGGAACGATGCTTAATGGCTCCAACAGACAGTGGCACCCTCAATTTCAGTAACTGTAGTTATGCTGACTTTTGGAAAGTCTATGCTACTGCCAACTGTATGCGCAAGGAAAAAAAGCCAATAAGTATATACAAATTAAAGTCCTGTGGGAATGGTGTGGTTGATGATGGAGAGCAGTGTGATTGTGGATCTTGGGAAAAATGTACAGCAGATCCATGTTGTATGATGAGCTGTACCCTCAAACGTGGGGCTGCCTGTGCTTTTGGGCTTTGCTGCAAAGATTGCCAGATCATGCCATCTGGCACAGTGTGCAGAGCAAAGGAGAATGAATGTGACCTTCCAGAATGGTGCGATGGACATTCACATGAGTGCCCTAAGGATGTGTATTTGCTTGATGGGAGCTCCTGTAAAGATGGTGGCCACTGCTATGAAAAGAGATGTAACAACTGAGATGTACAGTGTCAGCAGATCTTTGGCAAAGAAGCCAGGAGCGCAGCTCAGAGATGCTACAGGGAAATCAACAGCCAAGGTGACCGTTTTGGCAACTGTGGTCTATTCAGGAGTACATACTTAAGATGTAAGGACTCAGACATCCTCTGTGGGAGAGTGCAGTGTGAGAATGTAAAAGCTCTTCCTTCTTTGAAAGACCATTCCAGTGTTCACTGGACACACCTCAATGGTGTCACCTGTTGGGGGACTGACTACCATTTTGGGATGACAATACCTGACATTGGCCTCGTGAAAGATGGCACAGACTGTGGTCCAGAGCACGTGTGCATTAATAGGAAGTGTGTCAATAAGTCGATTTGGGTAAGTCATTGCTCACCAGAGACATGCAATATGCAAGGGGTCTGTAATAATTTAGACCACTGCCACTGCAACTCTGGTTGGAAGCCACCATTTTGCCTGGCCCATGGCTTTGGGGGGAGTGTGGACAGTGGCCCTGCACCTCCACCTCGACCTCCAACTCTACCTCCACCTCCAACTGCACCTCCACCTAAAACTCCAATACCACCTGCACCTCCACCTGCATCTCCAACTGCACCTCCACCTCCACCTCCAATTCCAGCTCCTCCTGCACCTGCACCTCCACCTGCACCTCCAACTGCACCTCCACCTCCACCTCCACCTGCACCTGCACCTGCACCTCCAACTCAAACTCCACCTGCAGCTGCATCTCCATCTCCAACTCCACCTCCATCTCCAAAACAAATGAAATCCAAGAAAAATAACTGGGTGAGCATTATTCCGATTCTTGTTATTTTTCCATTCTTTGTGCTCATTTGTCTTCAGAATAAGTATAGAATACCACGTAGAAGTGAAGAACCAAGTGTTTCCTCTTCAGAAGAGGAAGAACAGTCCAGTGATATCAGCACTGCTAGCAAAAGCTCGTAATTCTAAAAGTCACAACAAATCTTCAAAACATTTCCATGTCTTTCCGTGTGTGAACTTGGCCCTCTAAGCATTGCTTGTTTAAGAATTTGCAGGGACAAAACCATAGAGATGTTTAGTATTTCAGGATTCAAACCTCAGTAATCAATAAAAGTCTAGTGCTAACACTTAGCTGATGTTTTTCACTTCATGCTACCTCACACTGTGACTCAGTAAAGCCCCACCTGAGGGATCCTACATGTGTGTGTTTTGGTTTGGTCTCTCTCAGTTCCAGACCACTTCCCCTTTTTATCCTGCATGTCCCCTAGAGAACCGGATTCTTTGGATCCTGTTGCTCACTGGTTGTCCTCCCTAATGGAATCTTCCTAGAGGGGAGTCACAGGGAGATTGGAAACCTGTGGGAACTGTTTACCTGAAGTTCCTGACAGGGTTGCCTCAGTGGCCGTTGTCACCTGGGTGGCATCAGAAGCTTTTCTTTGGCCCTTGATTACAGAATGTAGCCTACATCATGTGTGTATCCATAGAAAGTGCTGCCCTTTGTTATACTGGACAAGCACTCATTCACTAAAACTTGAACCACCCAGGGGTCTGCCACAGTAGATATCCCTGCCTTTGCAACTTCTGCCTGAGTCCACTCCTTTGTCTCAGGAGTGGCTGTAAGGTGGTGTTGATGGTGGCTCATGGAGTAGACAGTGGTTGGTTGCTACTAGCTCTCTGGAGCAACAGCGCTGTAAACCCCAGAGATACAAAACAACTTCCAAACAACCTGCCTCCCAAATGCTGAGACCTGGGTCTTTGAACATTTCCTGAATCCCAAAGGGTCCAACACCAAGTTACCAAAACCCTCTTCAGACACCGGGGTCCCTCAATCAGGGAGCTCATTCCCAAACTCTGGGCTGAATATCCTCAGTCTCTTCATGGTGATCTCCAGTCTAGAGGTGGTGCCTACACCCTGTAGTTTGCGATGTGTGGGTACCTCAGGAGCATAGTATTTATGTCTGCATGCGGAGTGACATAGAACATCCATTACAGAACACAGTAATAAGTCAGATATCCGAAGATATTTAAATTATCAGTATTAAATATTGTATCCTTGAGATTTTGCTTTGCACTTTGCATTTAGAATATCATAAGGCCTTTAAACAGAAGATACTATCATTAGCAACTCAAATATATTACAATGTTTTTCACTTCTGAGAGTCACAATTAATTTGTCAATTTTAATTGATAAAAATTTATATGATGTATTTGATGATATTTTTCATTCCCCCAACTCCTCACAGGTCCTCCCCCCCCCCACCTACCTTCTCACCCAAATTTATGATCTTTTTCTTTTTATTTATTTATTTCTTTAAACAAACAAACAAACCAAAACACCCATAAAATGAAAGTCAATGTAAACAAATAAATGATCAATAAGACAAAAAGTGCCCAAACACAGCAAAATGAGTCAAAAAAATCTACAAAAATAGCACTGAGTTTCTTTTGTACTGGCCAGCTATTCCTGAGCATTGAGTCTGCCTGAAGTTAATATAACTGTGAAACTCCACTGGAAGCACTACGTGATTTTTCATCTGCCAGTGGGTATCATTTGCAGACAGCTTCTTGGTTAGTTTTGGGAGACAATGGTGGTTTCCCTTCTTAATGCTGGAAATCTGTCTAGCTTGAACCTCTTGCACGCCTTGTACATATTTCCAGTTTCTGTGAGTTCATTAGTTTTTCTGTCCTATTATGTCTAGGAGATACTATGTCCTTGAAGTCATGTATCTCTCTGGCTCTTAAAATCTTTCTACGACCTCTACTGCCTAGATCTCTAAGCTTGAGGGAAAGGCCTTGGCGAAGCTATCCCTTTTTGGAAAGGCGTGTTCTTAAGGCTCTCCGTCTTTTTATTTTCCAGTTTCTAGCTATTATGAATAAAGCAGCAGTGCTAATTATGATATTCTGTATGAAGAAGAGACACAGACAGGCCTGGGTGAGGCACTAATCTTTGGTTGTAACAGTCTATCATTAGCAATCTTGTCATGGCTATGTCCCTTGAACAGAATAATAGTATTCTGTTTCCCCCTAAGCCCATGACCTATCTCGACTCTGATTCTTGGCCACTTTTTCACTGTCAGGTATGGGTTCCATCTTATAGAGTGGGCCTTGAGTCAAGTCAGAAAGTGTCTGATTACTCCAATATTGGTTGTGCCACCATCACACAGTATATCTTGCAGGTAGGTTTCTGTTGTAGGTTACAGGTTTGATCACTAGGAGAATGTTGATGATTACCTTTCACCTCCAGTAGCATACAGAGGTCCTTCCAGTACCACAAAAACTATTCGGTAAGGTGACACTTCTAGTTAGACAGAATGGTCGATTTCTTCATGTTTGATGCCATATGTGAGTGCTATCTTCTCCAATAGGACCTGCGGTAGTTTGAATGTAATTGGCCCCCATAAGCTCATAGAGAGTGGCACTATTAGGAGGTGTGGCCTTGTTGGCCTCACTTCCTTGTATTCCTCACATGATATGTCCTCATTCCTCAGCATGAGCTGTCATTTGTTTTATTGATCTTGGCCATTCTGGCTGGGGTAACATGAAATGTCAAAGTGGTTTTAATTTCTATTTCCCTGATGGCTGTTTCTCAGTTATTACTATTTCGTTTCTGAGGACTCTGTTCAGTTCCAAACCTAATTTTTAAAATTGATTTATTCGCTTTCTTGATGTCCATTTTTAAGTTATATATATATATATATATATATATATATATATATATATAGAGAGAGAGAGAGAGAGAGAGAACTTAAATACTAATACTCTATTAGATGTATAATTAATAAGTATCTTTTCACATTCTATAGCCTGCTGGTGTGCCCAGGCGTGGTGTCTTGTGCTATATAGCAGATTTTCAGTTTCATGAGATCCAATTTATTGTGGATCTTAGTGCATGTGCTAATGGTGTTCTATTCAGAAAGTCCTTTCCTATCTCAATGAGTTCAAGACTAGCTTCCACTCTCTCTCCTATTAGATCCAAGGTAACTGCCTTAGGTTGAGGTCCTTGATCCATTTGGAATTGAGTTTTAAGCAGGGGGGGGGGGGTAAATATGGTTCTATTTGCATTCTTCAACATGCCGTTTGGTTTGACCAGCACCAGTTGTTGAAGATGCTATCCTTTTCCCAACATGTACTTTTTGATTCTTTATTTTAAAAAAAGAAAAAAAAAAGGTGTCCATAAGCATGTGGACTTAGGTCTGGGTCTTCAATTTAAATTTTATAGATTTAGCGTTCTCTTTGACTGAGCTGTCCATTTCTTGTACCTTATCAACACCTGAGATCCTATCTTCTATGTCTTGTAATCCATTGATGAGGTTTACCTCTCATGTTTTTGTTTGCCACCCTAAATTTTCCATTTCCAGTTTTATTTCAGTTTGAGTTTTCTTTTTATTTATTTATTTTTTGGAGCTGAGGACCGAACCCAGGGCCTTGTGCTTGCTAGGTAAGCACTCTACCATTGACCTAAATCCCCAAGCCCAGTTTGAGTTTTCTTTAGTGTATTTCTTTACTAGATTTTCCTTTCATCGCCCCTCTCCCCAACCCAGTATTGTGACACAGTGGCTTTAACTGGGGCCACCTACATGGGCACCTCCCTTTCTGCCTCCAGTATGCTTTGTTTGTTCTGTATATTAAGTGGTTTAATTATAATATGAAAGGGTAGGTTCTTTTCTGGTCTTGTCTGCCTAGTGTTCTAAATGCCTCTTATATTCTGCTTGGCATTTCTTTCCCTAATTTAGGGAAATTTCCTGCTATTATTTTGTTGAGAATATTTTCTATGCCTACAGTGAAATTCTTCCTCTCCTTCCATGCCTGTGATTCTCAGAGTTGAACTTTTCATGGGGTCTCAAATGTTCCAAGTCTTTCACCAAGCTCAGCTCTTCTGTTCTCTTCTTGATCCATCTTATTGACAAGGATTTTCAGAGGGCTTTTGTTTTCGGTTCAGGTTTTTAATTCTTGTGTTCTTTCTTTGATTCAAAGTGTTGTTCGTGTTCTCTTGGGATTTGTGGAGGAATTTATTTTCTTCCTTGAACACATACTTGATCATTCTTCGGAGTTCTTTATCTAGGGTTTCATATAATTCACTCTCACTGAAGGCCATTACTGTGGGATTAGTCATTTTCAGAGGAGTTATGTTGCCTTGTTTTTTCATGTCACTGGTGCTGTTGGGCTGAGTGTTGTGCATCTAGAGGAATCACTGGTTGAACCTGTTTACTTATTTTCTTTGTTTCTTAAATTATTTCATATAATTTATTTTTTATCATGTATATGTAACATATATATGTAACAGTAATAATTTTAAAAAAGAAAAAGGTCATAAATTTAAGAGATAGTCGGGGAAGATACAGAGAAAAGATGGAGAGGAAAGGGAAGGGTAGATAAGTAGATCTTTCCACAAAAAATAAATAAAAATATGAGGTTTCTATCTATTGTGAATTCCTTTTTATTGTGTTCAGTAAAATATGACTTGTCAAAAACCATTTTTAACACTCAGAATATTTATAATTTTTTTCTCTAGTAGTGATTTTTTTAAATGAAAATGAAGCTGTTGTTTGCATCTAAAGGGATGTTGGCATTTGTTACATATAGAGAGACTCTGTCTGCTGTGAATTTTCTGAGGGTTATGGTGGTTTTACTTCTGAAAGACAAACTTTCTACATCCACAAAACTCAAAAATTTTTTCTTTAGTGTGTATTTTATGTGGAATAGTTTATCCTCTGGGAAAAGATACTATCACATAGATTTCATTCATAGATCTCCTCTCCATTATGGATTTTCTCACGTTCGTGGCATTTGACTTCTGGGCAAAACCTTCTTGCATAGTCTCCATTTGTTTATCTCTCGTGTGTATGTTCTCTGGTGTCCCACAAGGTTTGGCTACTAAATGAAAACTTCTGTACAATCCTTATATCTATACAGTTTCGTTCCATATAAATACTTTCCGGTGAATGAAGATTGAGCTTTGTTGGAAGGACTTACCATGTAAGTGTATTACATTCATGGACTTTCTCATCTTTATGGATTTCTCATGGTTTCTATGAAAAACGATCTCCCACATTCTCTATGTTTGTAGGGTTTCTCGTTGGTATGGCTTTTCCGGTGTTGAGTGACATTTGTCCTCTGTGTGTGTGCTTTTCCTCCATATTAGTTTTAGTTATAGTTATCCACTTTGTATTAGTTTCCTGATATTTATTGAGCTACCATCTCATGCTGAATGCTCTTCCACATTCATTAGGTTCAAAGTATTTCTCACCCTTATTCATCCTCAGCTGACTCTACAGATGTGGCTTTGAGTCCCTTTCCACCAGGATTGCATTCAAACTCTATTTCCACAAGTCTTAATGTGTTCTGGCCAGTGAATTTTATGTATCTATTGTATTTATAAGAATTTGTACCAGGCAGTGGTGGCACAAGTCTTTAATCCCAGCACTCAGGAGGCAGAGGCAGATGGATCTCTGTGAGTTCAAGGCCACCCTAGTCTAAGTCTACAGAGTAAGTTCCAGGACAGCCAGAGCTGTTACACACAGAAACTCTGTCTCCCCCCTGCCCCTCAAAAAAGAGGCCAGCCTGGTCTCCAGAGTGAGTTCCAGGACAGTCTCAGTTAGACAGAGAAATTCAGTGTTGAAAATGAAACAACAACAACAAAAAACCCATACAGACAAAAGAATTTCTTTTTATACAACATTCCCCTACCTAGATGATTGAAACACCTTCCAAATAGGTCACATTCTAGGAGCCCAAGTCGTGAAGGACCATCATTGTCATCTTTGCTCAGTAGAAAAAGTTCTTCACGTTCAGTGTCTTTTTGGCTCAGGGCTATGTTTTTCTGTGGCTCGATGCAGTTCTTCTCTTCAGAGTCTTCTCCATGTCTCAACTTCCTTTCAACATCCCACATCCTTTTTTCTTGATAACTGCTATAATCATTTTTCTTTCTACTGGGTAAGACCTCAAAGTCAGGCAAGCATTGTCTTAGAAGTATGAGGACTCAAGTTCAGATCCCTGGAACCTATGTAAAAAGGGTACATTGGCGCACCAGTAATCCTAGCACAGCAAGATGTGAGGCAAATCCCTGGAAGCACACAAGCACTCCCACCCACAGATGCACCCCTGTGTGTGTGTGTGTGTGTGTGTGTGTGTGTGTGTGTGTGTGTGTGTGTGACATCTGGTTAGGCCGTTTCCATTCATCTTAAGAAGAAGAGGTTATTGCAGTTTTCCTTGTACAGATTTCTCTGTCTAGGGTTCTACCCTGTGACCCTGTCACTATCAGTCCCTGAAGGTCACTCCAGCCTGGGACTTGTTTATTTCTTGTTCTTTTTAAGCCAGATAATTCTGGAATGCAATCTCTCTTCTGAATCAGGTACAAATTGCTGAAGCACTTTTTTTTTTTTTTAAGATTTATTTATTTATTATGTATACAGCATGTATGACTGCAGGCCAGAAGAGGGCACCAGATCTCATTACAGATGGTTGTGAGCCACCATGTGGTTGCTGGGAATTGAACTCAGGACCTCTGGAAGAGCAGTCAGTGCTCTTAACCTCTGAGCCATCTCTCGAGCCCCCGCCGAAGCTCTTTTTGATGTCTGTGGCCTTTTCTTCATGTCACATTCCTTTTACTCATCTCCCCTACCTTCCTTCCTCACTTTACCGTTCTGGAGACGTGCATATATGCACACACTGATTTATTTGACAATGTCACATAATCCCATAAGCCTTCTTCATGCTGGTTACTGTTTGCTTTTCTGAGGAGACAGTTCAAAGGGCCTGCCTTTGAGTGCACCTCTTTAGTGTTCATCATTTGATCTGCTGTTGAAACTCTTATCGCATTCTTCATTTCAGTCATTGCGTTCTTTAGCTCCATATCACCTTTACTTCTTGTTGAACTTCTAATGTTGTTTATCTGACATTTCCCTAAAATTGCCGATTTAACTGTTTGTGTACCTGGTACCTTTCTATGCTTCTTTGAAATAAGTATTTTTAATCCTTTTATAGGTGATTTCATCTTCCCACCCCTTCTCTCTTTCTGTCTTTCCCACATTCTTTTGCTTTTCCTAATAATTTTGTCCAGTGTTTTACCAATTTAGAAAACTTCAAGGGAGAAAAACAAAAGGCAGAAAAAACATCTTCAAGGACCCAGCTTGGGTTTAATTTCCTTTTCTCTGTTCTTTTCTGTGATTTACTCTATTAATTTCTTCTGTTGTCTTTATTATCCTTCTTCTCTTTGCGATTTAATGGACTCATTTCTACTCTAACACAGTGAAAGCATAACTGTTACGCTGTGAGACTTTTTTTTCTGAGATGAGAATTTAATTAAATAATTCTCAAGGTGTATCTAGTGACTTTTGATATGTTTTATTCTCATTTTACATAAAATTTTTGAAGAGCTTATGTGCTACTTTCTTCAACATGTGGTTACTTACAACTATGTTCTTTAATTTGGACATTTGAAGGGCTCCCAAATATCTCTATATATTGATAATTTAATTCCATACCTTTCAGGTGCTAAAACATCTATCATTTCTCTAAGATATGTCTTTGGGAGCATCCATGTTCCCATGAAAAGAATACACATTTTGCTATTTTGGATAAATCATTGTTTAAAATCTATTCATGTCAAATATATTGACAGCTTGGGTCAAATTTTGACATTTACTGTTTAGTGTCTATCTATTCATTCTTTGCCATTATGAAGGCTGGTATCTCTAACTGTAAATGTGAGTTTATCTCTGAGAGTGTTTTGTTTGTATTTTAAAAATTTTTTATTACATTCAGATCCATGTAGGTTTTTATGTTTCTATCTTTGGAAACTGATCTCTTTTTCATTATGAAATGTCCTTTTCTGGCTAAATAGCTTCATTTGAGTTGACAGTGATATAGCTCTTCTGGTTAGTCACCTGGGCTTACACGGTATATGTTTTTTGTCATCTTATTTTCAGCCAATCCAAACTTGGACATTTAAAGAAGTTTTTTTTAAAAAAATAGTACATCAATACTTAATTTTAACTTCATTTATAATCTCTGCCTTTATTAGACTATCTAAATAACTTTCTATCATGGCTAACGTTTCCTATGTTTTACACTTTCATTTTGCCTTTTGCTGTGTTCTTTCAGATTGAGTACTGTTATCATCAAAGTAGTAATATTTGGAAGTAAACGGGCTATGAAAAATATCACACTGCATTATCAGATACAAGCCAATATGCAAGTTATATATATATATATATATAATTAGTTAAGCAATTAATTTTTCCCAGCATGATCACAGATTCCCTTCCCTCCTGCCTTTCCTTCCAGTACCTCCCCACAAGGTCCCCCTCCCCCCAGCAGGTGACATTTTTATGGCAATGCATAGGTCTATTTTGTTGCATTGTGACTATTATACATTATAATATTCAACCATTTTATTGTTTCTCTCCTTGTACTGTTACATTTAGGTGTCTTGAAATTTTATAATAAAAATATCTCATTTAATTAATCAATAAATTATTTTCAAATCACAATGCAAATATGTTGCTAGAGTTTTCCGCCTTGCCCACAGTCAGGACAAATCTTTGTCACCCGCCAGTCCCACAGCCGCTCAGACCCAACCAAGTAAACACAGAGACTTATATTGCTTACAAACTGTATGGCCGTGGCAAGCTTCTTGCTAACTGTGCTTATAGCTTAAATTGATCCATTTCCATAAATCTATACCTTGCCACGTGGCTGGTGGCCCACCGGCATCTTCACATGCTGCTGGTCATGGCGGCATCTGGCGTCTTCTTCTGCCTTTCTGTCCTTTTATTTCTCCTCTCTGTTAGTCCCGCCTATCTTGCCTGCCTAGCCACGGCCGATCAGGTTTTATTTATTAACCAATCAGAGCAACTTGACATACAGACCATCCCCCAGCACAGCCAAGTGCAGACCATCTCAAACACCTGCACTCAGGCCCATGGTCCTAATCATCCTCTATACGGACCTGCTGGGTAACGCCACAAAGAACCCAAGAAGGGCTCCCACAGGACATACAGAACATCCCACAGCACAAATATACTTATTTTCTTTTAAAAATGTTTTTATTAATTCTTTAAGACTTTCATACAATGTATTTTGAGCATATCCACCCCTTTCTCCTAACTTCTTTCAGATCTACCTCCACCTCCCTACCTATCCAACTGTAGGTCTTCTTCTTATTTTTAAGCCCATCATGTCATATTCATGCTATTCAGACACTCTTGGGTGTGAGGCTGACTCGGGAGCTTGATTGGCCCATCTGGGGCCACACCCTTAAGGAAAACTGACTCACCCTTTTTTGAAGCTATTAATTTCATATAATTAATATGAAATAAATCTTAAACTGTGTATTTACCCTTGCCACTTTCAGCTTCTCACACCAATTGATCGATAAGCAGAAATGGTTTCCATGAAGATAAAGGCTGCTGGTGTGTGTTCACCTACTGCTGTTTTGTGGACCTGGAATGTTCTCCAAAAACCTACGCATTAAAGCTTAGTCCATGGTGTCATTGAGAAGTAGCAGATACTTCAATAGATTAGGCCTAGTGGAGGTCTCTCAGGTCATGGACAGGAAAAGGATGCTGGAACTTAGGCCCCTTTATCCTCCCTTTTCATTTCTGACCATGGCATGAATGCTGCCTTGTCCAAAAGTTAGGAAACTTCACACATGTTTAAAACCCATTTTAAAAGCTTATTCTCTCTCTCTCTCTCTCTCTCTCTCTTTCTCTCTCTCTCTCTCTCTCTCTCTCTCTCTCTCTCTCTCACACACACACACACACACAGAGAGAGAGAGAGAAAAAAAAAACTGTTGCCAATTTTGTGTTGTCAAAATATCTGAGACCAAATATTTTATTTGCCTTTATGTTTATTATTTACTTATTTATTTACGTGTGTGTGAAAGAGAGAGAAAGAGAGAGAGAGACAGAGACAGAGAGACAGAGAGAGATGTGCAGATGTCAGAAGAGGTCATTGGATTCCCTGGAGCTAGAGTTAGAGGTGATTTTGAGCTGCTGGACATGGGTGCTGGAAGCCAAACTCAGGTCCTCTGCAAGAGCCCCAAGTACTCTTAACCACTGAGCCATCTCTCCATCTCTGAGATCAAGTGATTTATAAGAAAAAGAGGTTTTTATGCCTCGTGACTGCAGTGGCTGGAAAGAGCAAATGACATCATGTGGTTATGTAAGAAGAACCCACTTTGCTGCCTGTGTTACCAATAGTGGAAGGGCGTGGAAGGACCAGGAAAGAGAAGCAAGAGAGAGAACAAGAGAATGAGTTGAAAAGGCCAAATGCACTTACAACAGCTTGTACTTGTCTAGTAAGGAGAGCTGGGACTCCTTTGAAACTGCATTAATCCCTTCTGAGAGTGGAGCTCCTATAACCAGATCACTTCCATTAGGCCCACATCTTAATGGTTCTACTCCTCTTAACACCATTACCATGAGGACCACCATTCCATCACCTGAAACCCTAGTCACCTACAGACACACAGACATCTATTTGGATACTAGAATGCACAAATTCAGTTCTTTGAGACTCTTAACCTTGCAGACACTCTTTTGTAACCATGGAAACCGCAACAACATTTTTTTTTCTTGAATTAGGTATTGTTATATTCTGTATGACCAAAGAGTTCCTTCTCAAACTGTAGCCCACCATGATGAAACCTACCGTGGTTACACAGGGTACAAGCAGCCCAGCCTTAAAGGGCCACAACATGGATTTGCAAAATCACTGTCTCCCCCTCCCTTACATATTAATTACTGTTAACCTTGGGTGCTGAGGAGGTGGCTCAGTTGGTAAGGTGTTCGGCATGCAAGCACAGGGACCTGAGTTCAAATCCCCAGCACCCACATAAAAAGCTGGGCACGGTAGTGCATGTCTGTAGCCCCAGTTCTAGGAGTGAGGTATCACAGAGACCACTGTATCCTTAGAGCCTCCTCCGCTACTCAATAGAGCCGAATCAGTGAGCTCAAGATTCAGTAAGAGATCCTGTCGCAAAAAAATAAGGTGGAATATGACTGGGCGAAGACACCCACTGGTGATGAAAGGTACTCAACATGCACACATGCACATTCGCATGAGACTGTACACGTGTATGTAAGACACAAACACAAGACATTGCCATCAAGCTTTCTTAAATATGAAATGATGTGAAACAGCCTGTCAAACTGAAGCTTGCCCCTGAGTACACACATATATATGCATGCAGGATGAAGGAAAGGCTAGAGCATGGCTGTGGAAGCAACTTTTGCTCATTCACTTTTTGCTGCCCTGAGTGGCTTTATCTAACACTGAATGCACCCATTGAGTTATATTTTAAAGCAGGATTCTCTATGATTCTATATGCTCCTCCCAGCCTAAGCACATTGGATCTAGATAAAAAAGGCGCTGTCAGGTTCAATTTAGTCAAGATTGCCTCTCCAACAATACTTCAAAGATTTTATCCACATAATTCATACAGGAGGATTAGAATATGCACTCAGTTAAAAAAGATTGCCTTTCTGATGAACATGCACAATCTCGTTGCTAATCAGCTCCTTTGTATCATTTCCCACACAATCAAGTGAAGATTCTCATGGGAAATACGCCTATGTACATTTTCAAAATACATACTAAAGTTTATATCTGTTTTAAAATGAACAATAAAATACTATCTTTAAAAGGAAACCTTAGAGTGAATGAGTAGCTTTGGGGATTAATATTAATTTTGATATATTTCCAATGGCTGCGTGCTTGCATGAGTAAACTCAGTAACTGGTAGTGAGATTGCCCCCAGGGCAATTCAGCTGGCACTGATGTGGCTGGCTGGCTGGCTGGCTAACTGAGTCTCTCTCTCTCTCTCTCTCTCTCTCTCTCTCTCTCTCTCTCTCTCTCTCTCTCCCTCCCTCCCTCCCTCCCTCCCTCCCTCCCTCCCTCCCTCTCCCTCTCTCTCCCCCCCTCTCTCTCTCTCTCTCTCTCTCTCTCTCTCTGTTTCTCTCTCAGAGTCTCTGTCTCTCTCTCTGTCTCCATCTCTGTCTCTCTGTCTCTCTGTCTCTCCATACATAAAATGCTTTCTCAGTTCCATGACTTACCTCCTACTAGCTCACTATTATGTAATATCTGACAAGATGAACATTTTGGTGTTGGCTATGTGACATCACAGGGATACTGAGGATGCAACCTCAGCATGAGGTACACAAGGTTTCCTGAGCCTCGTACTGAAACGCATTTAATTTAACAAACTGAATAAGTTTTGTGTATTCTTTTTTTAATAAAGACATTCTATTCAGATATATCATACATTTAGTTTTGTATATTCTTGATAATGATCACAAACCTACAGCTATTATAGCATGTGTGCTGATTAGTCTTTTTGTTGACTTGATGCAAGCTGGAGTTAGCTGGAAAGAGGGAACCTCACTGAGAAAATGCCTCTATCACATTGACTTAGAGGCAAGTCTGTGGGAGCATTTTTTTGACTAATGGTTGATATGGCAGTACCCAGCCCACTGTGCGTGGTGCCAGGCCTGGGAGGAGGGTCCTGAGTTGCATAAAATGCAAGCTGAGCAAGCCATGAAGAACAAGCCAATAATCAGAATTCTCCTATGGTCTCTGCTTCAGTTCCTGCCTCCAAGTTCCTGCCTTGAGTTCCTGCCCTGGTTTCCCTCCATGATGGACTATAAACTGGAAGATAAATAAACCCTTTCCTCCTCAAGTTGCTTTCAGTCATGGTGTTATATCACAGCAACAGACACCTAACTAATACAGCATGGTTAGGCATTTAAAATTAAAACATAATTTCAAGAATTTTCTTCCTGTCTTATTTCTCTTATGTGTAGCTTTTTGTCTCAAGATTCCTTAAATAATAAGCATGCTATGAAGATGTTAGACCCTGGTCCTATGAGCACTGCTCTGAATTCCTTTGGACCAGTTAACGACAGTAAGTCACACTCTGGCAATCACTGCCACTGACACATAGAGGTGGCCCCATAGATAGAACTATTGTTTAAGGATTTTTTGAACAGAGCAATGTGGTTTTAAATGGCCTGTCCTCTGACACCCTAGTATCTTAATATATCGAGACTCACTATATCAAAATATCTGAGGCTTAGTCACTTACAGAGAAAAGAGATTTATTTTAGCTAACTAAGCTTTGGAAAATGAAAGTTCAAGATTGGCTCCATCATGTCAGCCACTAGCTGAGGAATTTTGGTTGAGTTATTACAGGGCGATGATGTCATTGGATGCATACACATGTGAGGGTGGTGAGCAAGGAAGCCAAATTGACTTTACCATGATGCACTATCAGCACAATCAATCCAGTTCCATTGTGTTAACCTCCATAAGCACATGTATTTACCTGTACACACATACAAATAAAATAATAATAATAAATTCTAGCCAGGTATGGTCACACACACCTGTAATTTCAGCACTAAGGAAGCAGAAGCAATGGGATCAGGAGTTCAGGTCTCATTGACAGTCTAGTGAGTTCAAGGTCAGCCTGGGCTACATGAGACCCTATTTCAATGCCCCCCCCAAAAAAAAAACAAATAAAAATTTGCAATTCTCAGGTTATACAGGTAAATAATACAAAGTCATCTTACCATCCATTATAGACTCAAATGAAGACTGTGTTATTGGTTGCCCCTCCAAGATCAGTGTGCTGGAAGTTTGGTTAAGAATGTAGTACATTGGGAGGGGAGGCCATGAGTACAGGTTGGCGCTTTCTCTTGGGAATGGGCTAACACAATCACGCTCTCCTTTACTTTTTTGAAACAGTATCTTTCACTTAAACTGCCGCTTCCAAACTGACGCTTCTGATTTGGCTACATTGACTGGCCTGCAAACTCCATGGATCTAACCCTCTTTTCCTTGCCTTCCCAGTGCTGGGATTGCAGGTTTGTGCTGGAATGCTTGGCTGCTTTACAGGGACACTGGGGATTGAACCCGGGTCCTCACGTTTGTGCGGCAAGCACTTTCCTGACTGAACCATATCCCAGCCCCTGAATTCTATTTTGTTTTTATCTTTTAGTGAAAGATAAAAAAAATTATATTAGGGCTGAAGAAGTGTCTCAATGGTAAAGAGCATTGGGTATTCTTCCAGAGGACCCAGGTTCAATTACCAGCACCTCTTTAGGCCTCCAGTGGTACCAGGCATGTACATAATGCAAAGACATACATGCATACAAAACACCATACACAATAATAATAATAATAATAATAGTAATAGTAATTATTATTATATTAATGTGGTTATATATGTTTTAATGAATGTATACATTGAGTATTACTTAAAGCATGTTAAGCATATTTACTTTCTCAAATATTTATTGTTTCAACTTAAGAATTGAAAGCCTTCAAACTCCTTTTAGTGCTTTAAATCTCTATACATTATTGTTATGGCTAGTTGCCCTACTGCAATAGCACACTGGAGTCTCTTATTCCTGTCCAGTTGTAACTTAGAGTGCATTGATTGACTTTTCCCACCTCTCCCTGCCAATTTACTCTCTCGGTCTCTACTCTTCACCTCTCTCCATCTCTGCTCTCTTTTTTTTTTTTTTTTTTTTTTTTTTTTTTTTTTTTTTGGTTTTTCGAGACAGGGTTTCTCTGTGTAGCTTTGCGCCTTTCCTGGAGCTCACTTGGTAGCCCAGGCTGGCCTCGAACTCACAGAGATCCGCCTGGCTCTGCCTCCCGAGTGCTGGGATTAAAGGCGTGCGCCACCAACGCCCGGCCCATCTCTGCTCTCTTAAGCCTCTGGTACCTACGATTCTATCCTCAACTTCTCTATCATTTTTTTTTTTCATATTCTCTGTATGAGTGAGATCATGTGGTTGTTTGTTGTTGTTGTTGTTTTAGAATTAAGAGATTATTTACTAATGGAGACATGAGATAATGGAAGTTATTTTGCAGTTTAGCTTGTTCGTGCTATTTCTTAATTGTTCAGAAAAATTAAGTACCATTATTCCTCTGTCACTACAATAATAAACTATAAAGTACACTAAAAAAGCTTTATGCTCAAAATCATATGTTTAGTTAAGCTACTAAGCATGTCAGACCAACATGATTTTTATTGACTTGCAATGGTATCTTTATTTCATGACCCTTTTCCTGAATTGGGTTTATGAAAATATCAGAGTGAAAACTTAGGCAGAAGTTATCTGACTTCCAGGTTAGGGCAGGATTCTATACACACTCAGCCTACCTGTAATATCTCTCTCTCTCTCTCTCTCTCTCTCTCTCTCTCTCTCTCTCTCTCTCTCTCTCTCCATTTCAGACAAAGCCCAAAAACAACATACATGTTGTGGAGTTCTGTCCCCTGGCCACTGGCGTGGCCATTACCATTTCTAAGTTAGGGCAGCTGTGATTGCCCACAAGCAATGCTCACAAGATGAAGCCTGGCAGCATTTCTTCAGGAATGAGTCCCTGAATAGTCCCTGGGCTCACAGCAACTTCCTAGTCCTTCCCTCCTGCACCCCTGATCCTCGGGTGCAGGTAATCCTACCCAGCAGTACATGGTCTTGGGGTGGGGGAGTGGGTGTTAGGAGATGGACCAAGGAGGTAAAAGGTTAACCAAGTGGAGATTTCATCTATGTACATTTCTGGAGGTCATCCTCTGTGTTTGAGTGGAACTTTAATGTCATGTGACTGTTCTGGGATTATCCACGGTCCTGTGAGCAACGACTCACCCATCCCCCTGTGTAAAAAAAAAAAAAAAAGAAAAAAAGAAAAAAAAGAAAAGCCCAATAAACCCATTGGTTCATCAATGGTTGGGAATTATTTCTTTGGTCTGTTTTCAGTGTCTTCTCTGGGGTGAACAGACATTTGTTCACAACTTTTCCCCCAGGAAAAGTCACACAACAGCACATTTCCCTCTAAAAGTTTCTATAGAAAAGGCCCAGTAACCACACATAATGCAATTTGATTTGATCATTGAGACTAGGGATAAGCTGCCTCAGAGACAGTACCTCCACCTCTTCTGGGTAGCTGGGAAAGGTCTCCAGAGGTTCTCCCAACTGAGTCAGCTAGCTCAGACTTGTTACAAAGGAGCAGATGAACCAGACTCATTATTAAGCTAGACTCTGCCTTTTTGTTTGGGATACAAAATTTCCGGGGAGACTGCTTAATGTGTTGAGCAGTATCAGTTCCCGCCAACCTAAATATAAAGGTACCACAGGTAGAAACTTAAAAAGATACAGTGACGCATTCACCACCCCGGAGACACTTGGGACACTCACTCACCCACTCACAGAGTATTAATCTGAAGCATGGATCCTGTGAGCCAAGGCCAGACAGTTAAAGATATCAAAGTTATACAGAACAAGGAATCTAGCATACCTCTCTCTTCCTCTCCTCACTGGAGGATAAACTACTTTTCACTGTTTGATCTCAAAGAATGTTTCTAATGAGGCTACAGCATCTAATGAGGCTAGACTGTATCTGTTTCCATACCAGTGTTTACAGACTGCTCTTGCAACCTGGAATTCATAGCACCACCTGAGGAGCTGTTGCTAAGAGGAAATTGGAACTTTGTTACTTTTCCATAGAATGGGTGAATGATTCTACTACAACGAGCTATACAGACATACGCTATAAGTAGTAAGATGGAGGAGGGGTCCTGTTCAGTTTCTTAAGAGTTCCCGCTCCTTACCTGCCTTTGCACTACTGTGCTTCATTCCTTTAGGACATGGAGGCTTTGTAATCATGTGTCTTTGCTCTCGGAATTTGGAGTTGAATCTGCCTCTTTGATCTGACCTGCTGAGGGGATTTCATGTTATTTTGATGCTGCGCTTTAGTCAGCCTAGAACTCGAGAAAAAGCATGGCTTCAGAGGAACGTGGAGCGGGGAGCGATGAACAAAGACTCTGAGAGAGCCTCTACGAACAGACAAGCATGTTGCAGATAGAACTCATATTCCTCCATTTTTGAACTGAAGCATCCTCTTCTCTTTTTGATTTTTGTGACATCCTTCTCCCTCAGTGACAGACCTTAAATGAAAGGCATCTGACTCTAACGTAACTTTGTAATTACTTGTAGTAGTTCAAAAAATAAAATAAGACTAAGAAAAAATATGAAGCCAGTGCTGACACGGTGAGCTACCTCGATTACCTTCCCTTTAACACAGTTTTATTTTTTCTGTCATTTTGCCATGACCATCAGGTTGGCAGGAAGGGGGTGATTAGAAATGAAAACCAAAGACAGCTGGAAACATGGCAGAGTGAGTAAGGTATACACCATCCACTCATCTTTCCCCAGGACTGAGAAGCTTTCTAGGGAATGGACTTTAGATGCTAAAACTGAAAAAAAAAATGGTGAATCTAGGCAAGTGATTATATAAATAAACACTATGTTCGGTCATCTCAGAGGTTGGGCTCTTGATTCCAAAGGCTTCGAGAGAGCATGCAGTACCATTGTCTACATACATTTGAGGCACATATTAGAATCATGCATGGTCCAAAGGAGGGAAAAAGATTTGGCTTCCAGCATAGACATCTCTTTATTTTCTGTTCGGGTTCTGAATGTGGTTAAGAAAGGAAGAGAGCAGTGGGACAAAGAAGCCATTGTGGAGTGCCTGAATTCATAGAGGCAAAGGAGATGTGTAGACCCAGTCCAAACCAAGGCATTCACCTAGACTGTTTTGGTTTACACATCTTATATGTTTTCCTGCCTCCTCCATTCCAGAATCCCTTTCTCTTTCTCCCATAGGTGCAGAAAAGAAGTGTCATCCATCCTTTACGGATCTTCTGAAACTCCATTTCTTCAGAAAAACATTCATGACAACTTCCTCCTCTAATCTTCCACAGAGCCACTGTTTCCTTTGGTTCTTCGGGTCCATTGCTTGTGTCTTTACTTGATTCTCAATGTTTTATCAACTCAGTGGGTTGTCAGACTTAGAGGACTATTATTTATTTATTTTTTTTTAAATTTCTTCTCATGTATTTCATAGTGCCTAACCCAGCATAAAATGGTGATTGTTAAGTGAATATTACCCACAATAAGGTAGACCACATTGTAAAAAAAAAGCACAAAGAAGTAGGTTAAATTAATTCTAGTCATATCTCTATATATAGCCTAATATATTCAAAATATTCTATCAGAACTTATCTGTGTGCTTACTTGGGTCCAAGCGGCTGTGGGACTGGTGGGTGAGAGAGATTTGTCCTGACCACCGGCAGGCTGGGACATAGGAAAACTTCAGTTATAGTTATCAGCGTGAAAAAAAATAATTAATGATTCATTTTGTATGACTTTGAATCCAAGTTTTTAAAATCCAATGTGATTTGAAATAGTTTCATCTCAGGAACAATGATTAAGAAAAAAGATTTAGAAAGATAGCCTAAGAAAGAAACGAGTTTGTTTTGGTTTTTTGGTTTTTTGGAGACAGGGTTTCTCTGTGTAGCCCTGGCTGTCCTGGAACTCACTATATAAACCAGATGGCTTTGAACCAGGAAATCCTCCTGCCCCTGCCTCCCAAGTGCTGGGACTAAAGGCATGTACCTCTACTACCCAGCATGTGAGTTTGTGTTTTTAAGCACCTATTTTTTTTTTTACAAGTTTCTTTTTTCTTTTTTCTATCAAAGTCACACAATTTGGAACAAAGATAAGAAATGAGGCGAAGTGGCTTTGGGGATCAATGCCATCAAAATGGCTGAGCCTGAGAAAGAGATGACAGCTGAGAGTGTGATGGTTGATGGATATTAGAATGATTCAAGAATGTATTTAAAAGACCACAGTTATTATGCAGAATAAAAAGTTATCAGGTTTGTAGAAGAAACACTAAGAGATCTCAGAAACAAGGAGAGCATGGACATGTTTCAAGAAGCAGCAGAACAGCGGGGCAGGAGATATGATGTGTGTGAGAGCTGAAGGAGGTCTATTAGATGTGGATCAGGGGAGACCTCTGAGCAATGAGGGCCTTGACCATCGCTGAGGAAGAAAAGGGGACTTGCATCAGCTAAGCTCTTTTCTAAAACTGAGCTCTGGGTCCTTAAAACTCGATGGAAACTAAAGACATTTGGATTGAGGAAAGGGATTTTTTTCCAGCAGACACAGACCCAGCATGAATCCTGGCATAAGGAAACAGAAACCAGCACAAGGTTGGGTGGAGCTCAGGGCAATTCTTGATTAATGGCCAATGTAAAGAAAACTCAGCAAGAAGCCAAGTGACAGAACACAGGGAAATTTGTAGGGAAAGTACTGTTGGGACTCATAACTATTGCAAAACCATTACTTGGTCTCAGTCACACACACACACACACACACACACACACACACACACACACACACAGAGAGAGCAGAAAAAATATCAATTTTAAAGAAAACTTGTCATCATAGAGACTTCTTGAATATTTTTCAACCACTTCACCCCTCTCCATACACAATATTTCACAGCTGATCTTCAGTGATGGTAAAAGTGAACTGGGTCCAATGAAAAGTTGACTTTAAACTTTTATATGTTTTCACAGGGTAGTGAAGAGCAGCAGTGGCCTGAAAACCCTCTGAACTGTACTGGCTAGACCTCTAGTCTAGTATTTGTTCAAGTCTTATCTCGTTATAACCCAAGCTTCACTATCCAACTAATCTTTTAGTTTGTGTTCACTGAACCAGCTTGAAGGTAATAAAGCCACAAACTGGAACTTGTAAGAATCAACTCATTCAGTCTTAAAGTGAATCCCTCATTTACGGGCATGAGATTTCCTATGGGTTGTGTCTAACAAGAATGGTAGGACAGGGTGTGGGATTTATTCATTGATGAAAGTCCCTTGAAATTCCCTGTCATTTCATCAACCCTTAGGAGCTCAGATGTGCATAAATGTTTGTGAAATCTAGAAGATGACAGCCTGAGTTATTCTCAAAAAGGAACACATTGGACTCTCATTCCTAAGGCGGGGAGGTTTACAGGTGTAAGATTTAACTTGTTTTCAAAAACTCCTGCTCTATTTTTTTGTATCAGTGCCATAGTCCATATTGGCGTCTAGCACTAGATCTGTGGATCCCATTCTTTCTACATCCATAAATCTTTAGCAAGTTGAGAAATAACCAAAGCTATAGTGCAAGACTCGAGGTTAATCAATAACTTCACACAGGAATTATGATGTTGGTTTATATATGACATTAAAGATTAGTGTGCCAAACTTCTTAGCCAATGTGCTAGAAATTTGTTGTCAATGACTTGCTTACTTTTTTGTCTCACAGAGAAATAGCTCTGATTAGTTCCACGTAGACACAGTACATTCATGCTTCAGGAAATATCAAAATCACATTGACTCAATCATTGGTATTCTGTCAGAATTGGCAATTTCTATATAATACATCACTTTGTTCCAACTTGTTGTGTTGCAACATAATCTCTGATTAAGCATACATTTAGACACCATAATGAACTTAAATGAAAATATATAGATGAATGATGTCCTAAATGTTAAAATAGATACTTCCATGCTCAGAAATGGAGGTGGCAGGACAGTAATTCAAAGGCAGTGTGAAGAATCTGTGGTAACAGTCCTATTATCCAGACACTTGGGGTGAGGACAAGGTCATCTTTGGCTACACAATGAGTTCCAGGCAAGTCTGGATTACTTGAGACCCAGCCTTAAAGTTAAAAACAGTGCAGCAGGCAAGGTAATAGAGAGAAAGTGACTGCTCAGAGTCACTCCAAGGGGCTGTATTCATGGGAGGATGGGTTCTTCTCAGGCACTAAGGCAGTATTTCAATGCTCTACCATCTTGGTTGTTTGGGTTTTATCTGGTGGGATATCTATGTAGGTCTCCTATCTAGATGAATAGGCAAAGACCTTATTATTTTACTGAGAAATAGTTCTTCAGGGCAAGTTGGTTGTGTTTTTTCCTCCTGGGACTCTGTGCAAGAAGCTCAGGTTACTAAGGGTCAAACTCCTGAAGGTCTGAGTCTTCAAATTAAAGAGTTGGTGTAACACGAATCTTAAAAGGTCTTATTAATAAAAACAAACCCAGGAGCCAGATATTGGGGTGAACACTGAAAGATCAGAGAACAAGCCACAGCCAACCTCACTTCTCCACTGCCTCAGCTGATCCTGTTTCCTCAAACTGGAAGCCCCTGTGTCCTCATCCGAATTGATCTCAGCTGAACTGCTGCTAAAAGCCTAAAAGCTTAACTGGGGCTCTAGTTCCTGGTCCTCACGCCTTATATATCTTTCTGCTTCCTGCTATCACTTCCTGGGATTAAAGGCATGTGTCACCATGCCTGGCTATTTCCAGTGTGGCTTTGAACTCACAGAGATCTGAATGGATCTCTGCCTCCAGAATGTTAAGATTAAAGGTGTGTGTGCCACCATTTTCTGGCCTCAATGTCTATCTAGTGGCTGTTCTGTTCTCTGGCCCCAGATAAGTTTATTAGGGTACACAATATATTGGGGAACACAATATCATCTCAGAGTGGAATTCTCTATAGTCATGTCATATGACCCTAAGATAGATTGCATCCAGCGCTTGTTAGGGCCAGTGCTTCAGTCCTGCTCTAAGGCAGCAGGGTCCTTGCTCTGATCCCAACCTACCTAGAGTCAAAAAATCAACCTTGTTCTGAGGTTAGAGTAACTCAGTATGACTATCCATTACAGAATGATAGCCACAAAACCTTCTATTTAAAAATACATATAGACGTGATTTTTTAAAATAATAGATCCATTGTCCTTATAAAATCAGCAAGGCATCATGAGACTTGAGAAGTGTGGGACTGAGTTTGAATAGACATTTGCTGTTAGTGTCCTTGTGTATCGATTCACTAGATGTCACTAAGGACAGTTTGAATGGAGAATCTGTGATAAAATGGCAGAGTTCTATGCTGCTGGCTTTTATTGCTTAGCACTTTTACTTTATCAGTTCCCTCATACTCACTATGCTCTCTAGACTTGGAATTCTTCACTGAGAACCATGGTTAACTTCATTGGATACACAGCCTCTGACGATGGTAACAGAAATTGTGTGCACTCGAATTAAATTTATGTACTGCATCACATGAATGGGCACGTGGCTAACATCATTAGTAGCAGTTGAATAAAGAGCCCTTCACCACAATGTAAGCTGAAAAGGGTAGCCTTTCCTACCAAAACCATAAAAATATACAGTAATACTCAATTCTGGGCCAATGTTCTGCTTCGTTTTCTGTTACAAGAAAGTTTCACATTGTAACTTTAATCTTATCAGAAATTCCTAAAGTAAACAAAATAGCAGGGAATGAGAAACCTTGATTGTGTAACTTCTGCTTTTGCTGGCTAGGAAATACCAACTATCGTTTTCTTAAAACCCACCCCCAAATAACCATGACTGCCTGCCTATTCACAGGTCTCCAAGTTTTGATCTCGTTAGAGGTACTCTTTGACAACCGCTTCTGGCTTATTATCATCATAGACTATACCATTGCTTGTATGTTCCCAATTCTCCATGAAAAAGAGACAAAAATCCTGCTTCCAAGAAGCTTCAGAAGTGCCCCTGCGATTGGGTCCTGCCAAGGCAAAGGGGGGCATTTTCCTCGCCCCTGCCAAGCCCTGCCTTTCCGACCCACGCCCACCCACCCAGCCCAGAACCACGTGGGGCGCGCGCCCTGGCCCTGGCCCTGGCCCTGGCCATACAGAGGCGCGGAGCGGGACACCGCCTTCCTGGGGCTCCGGCGCGCGGCCGCGGCACGCGCTCCGGGCGGGGGTCGCGAGCACGAGGGGGGGTCGGCCCCGCCCATCGCCCCGCCCCTCCGCCCATCGCCCCGCCCCTCCGCCCCTACTCAGAGGGGCGCCCACGTGCCCAGCCCGCCTTCTGCAGCGCAGCGGCGGGAGCTTCTGTCTGCGCCGACCTGGAAGGTAGCGGCGGCTCCTCTAGCCTCCCGCAGCTTGGGATCCCCAGCGCACCGCAGCCGGTCGCTCGCCGGTCCCCGTCCCCGTCTCGCGTCCCGGGCGCTGCCCCAGTAAGTTGCAGAAGAGTGCGCAGGGCGGGCCAGAGGGAAAGCGGTGGGGCGCGGGCGTCCAGGCCGCGTCCAGCTGCGCGCAGCTGCCCCGAGGCCACGCGAGCATCGGGGAGGGGGGGGGTCCTGCGGGCAGGGGCTGCAGCCTCGGACTCTGGTCCTCCCGGCTGCACCCTGGGCTGCCACCCTCCTCCTCCTCTTGTCGACCCCCGGGGCCGCTGGTTCACTTGCACACTCGAGGCGTGCACGATCCCCGGCGGCCACGCGGGTCGTAGAACTTGGCATAGGGCCTGTCACTGGGACTCCGCGAGTGTCCATAGTCACTTTAGTTCTGGGGGACCCTCAGTATCTCTCTCTCCGAGAGGGCAGCCTGCCTCCACACCCTCCACACGGAGTGGTCCCCCCGAAGTCGCCTTTCAGTCCCTTGGGATTCTTGGTTTAAATTTGGAACAAGGCTTGGATCGCTAGAAGTCTTTTCCCATCCTCCTCTGGATCTGTAAGACAGGTAAAATGACCCACTTGGGGTGGGGTGGGGTCTGTATTGATGTTTTAAAGTAAATGGGTGCAGCATTAAGCGCTTGAGTTGGTCTGTGCCTTTTATCCTATTTCACGAAGCCTTCAACCTTGATTGCCTTAAGACCATCGCTTCAGGTTGTAGCTCTGACTCGTCTATTCCGCCTTCTGTTGCCCATATATGCAGTATGCGGTGTAAGGAGGCAATCCTGTAGTTATTTCAAAGAAATAATGCTCAACAGAAGTCGAACGGTCGTAGATGGCTCTCAAAGTGGAAACTGCCTGCATGCCAGAAGTAAGAGTTAATCCGGCTCAAACTTTAAACTCCGTAAAACTGTCTTCAAAGATCTTTAGGTCATGACTCCTTTGGGACTGAAGAATTAGATCCGTGTGGATCCGTTCTTTGCTAGAATGGAGCTATCGGATTCTAGGGCTTGGGCCGTGTAGTTAAGTGTGTCTGGCCTAACACTTCATTCTTTTAAAACTTATTTTTCTTTTCTACCTCCACATTAATATTTATCTTCTCAGTAAAGAGAAACATTTTGTTGTCTCTGGCTAGGGGCTGTACAGGTGGAGAATATACTATTTTTTATGGTTTTTTTTTTTTTGTGCTATTCGATCTTTTTTTTTCTTTTCTTTCAGTTGCACCAAAGTAGCATGAAGACTTGATACACCCGCTCAAAACATTTTTTTTCCCTTATGCTCAAACGTTGCTAGTTGGCAACTGTCCAGGAGTGAATCGTGGAGGCAGGATGACATGTGTTTGCATTTTCCAGCTTTCTCCTTCGCTCCCTGCTCTCTTTCCCTTTGTCTCCTGATTCGTTGAGTGTCATTTCCCTTAAGACATTTTAACCTTTTGGGGATATGTCCCGACCTTGAAGATCAACCACGCTAGAGCTCCATGGTATCTGCAGAGACTCAGTTCGCAGAATCCTGATCTTCACTTGGTCAGCAAAGCCCCTTTGATTCAGTCTCTGGTTTTTATCACAAGGCTTAGAGTTGAGAGCCTGGGAAGAGGAAAGACAGCTAAGAGGGCAACGTGGTCGCTGTGGGCATTTTAAACGTCTGAGAATTGGTTGAGTTTTTTTGTCCTGTATTCCCATATCTCTGGGCCCCTTGAACACACGTGTCTGGAGAGCTTTAAAGCTACAAGCCACTCACCTTTGCAGAGGCATTTGCTTCCTCTCCCTCCTGGGTGGCTCAGTGCCAGCCTTTCATGTTCTTCTCCTACCTTCTAGTTCAAGTCAGTGTTACTTCTTCTGACTTTTAGCCAGGGACCCGCCTCCTAAGTGGCCATTTCATCTTTTTCCAAATATTCTTCCCTAAAGGTTTTCTTTGGTAACATGTCTAGCCCAGCTAATGAGTTAATGTTCTTATTTGGTTGCTCCTGGTGTGTATGTTGGTGGGGGGGGGGGTCAGAGCCATCTCCTGGTTTTATCTCGTTGCCTTTCAGAGGCAGCTTTCAGAACAGAATCCTGAAAACATCCTCACGCTGCTATTTGCTTCATTTTCCCCCAGACATAGTAGGGACATGATCTTGAAGTCTGGTTTCTTAATAGATGACTCCTTGTGTGCCAAATTAGAACAAAAGGAAATTTTTCAGTTGAATGTGTTTCTAAGCTTTCGTGTTTGATACTGTGTGCCAGAGGAATGCTTCTCCATACGTCTGAAAGGCCGTGGGAGCTGTACGACCTCATTCTCGTTATGTTTATCAAACACCTTAGCAAATTTAAATGTTTAACTACTTCTGAACCGTTATGAAAATATCCAGAACTATGTCGATAAAACCTTGAGCATTAATAAAAAACCCATGAAGTGCTTCCTTTTGTGGTTTTCTATTTCAGTAATTTGTTGTTCTATTTCCTCACCTAGTGTGACCTAACACCTGCTCAGTGTGTCTTTATTGTAAAATAGACAGCCGTGATTCCAACAACTTGAGAAAACATGTTTTGTCTGTTTTCTAATGTTCTCATACCGCCACTGAAAACGTATTGGGTCCCCACAGTACACCAGGCATTGGCTGACCCCACACTAAGGACTGCCATCATGGAGGGATTCTGCAAATCATTTTTGCATTTGGGAAACTCTTCCTTGCTGGATTTGAAGAATGGTTTATTGTTAACTGTATGACAGTAACAAATATCAGCACATGGCTTGGGGGCTGTGTACACTCAAGTACCATGATGGCTGTATTGTGACATATGAAGATGGTGCCGCTATTGGGTTATCAAAAGCATGCATGCTGGGTATTTTTGTTTCACAGAGAGCAACAGCTTTACGTTGATCTGCTCATACACCCTTTTACTGGTTCTTCTGGCTTTTGCCTTAGCAGTGGAACTGTGAGTGCTACTTTGTAAAAACCAAACCCAGTAAGGATTCATTTCCAGCAGGCGGCAGCCAGTCAAGACAATCCCAGCTTCTTTTATTCATTTTTCTTGTCTGACTCAGTAAATGTAACTGTTCTGTGCTAATCTGTAGGGGCAGACAGAATACTATTGCTTTTCACATACTTACAGACACTTTTAGACCACAGGTGTCACTTTCTGAAGACTTCCCCTGCCGGAATGACAAAGCATAGTTAGTATCAACTTAAAAAAGCTATCTGAGTTAATGTGGCTTTTTTCTAAAAGACTAGCTTTGAAAGTGTGGCTTCTCCGTTCTTATTGCACCTTTCAGTTTGGATCTCTGCCCTTACAGAGAGCTGGGCTTCTTCATTGCTGGGTGGGTATGGATACAATATGTTGTTGGAAACCTTGGGTTTTCTTAACGAAGGGCTTTATTCATCTGTGGCTGGCTCATCAAGCTGGAGGCTGCCATGTATTCTCTTTTGTGCTTTATGCTTATCTGCCTGAAAAGGAGTAAAGATAAAGTTTAAATTTGTGGAATAAGCTTAAAAATGAAAAGCATGCTTACACATGCTAGGAGGCTAGAATAGCTCTGTGTGTGTGCTGGCCCCTCCCTTCAGAGAACTGACCCTGATCAGATAATCTGCAGCACAGAGAAGGAATACCCTGTGACCTCTCCTCCAGGAATTAATTTCATTTAAGAAATACTTGTTAAACAATATGTAACAAGGGAAGCTTATGGCCCTTGTTGGGTCTTGCTGGTTGTCTCCCCTGCTGTGGGGAAAATCCTCTTCTTTCCTGAACTCATGCTGGCTTTGAGACTCTGCTTGTCTTCCCACCATGTCTAATATGGCGCGTCTCGGCACTTCTCGGGCCATGGAGATGCCCTTCCAGTGTCCATGAGGTGGGCACAGCATAGAGACCTTGATGTCCTGTCACCCAGGGATGCAGAGCAATACCAGAGTCAGGACGCTCACTTTGTTCTAGTACTTTGCTGGGTGGGAGGGATGTTCATAGTTAAAATAATTTGGATCCGTTACACTTAAAAACAGGCATTTTCTTTTTTTTTTCTTTTTTTTTTTTTTAAAGATTTATTTATTTATTATGTATACAGTATTCTGTCTGCATGTGTCCCTGCAGGCCAGAAGAGGGCACCAGATCTCATTACAGATGGTTGTGAGTCACCATGTGGTTGCTGGGAATTGAACTCAGGACCTCTGGAAGAACAGCCAGTGTTCTTAACCTCTGAGCCATTTCTCCAGCCCGCATTTTCTTTTTTTCATACCATCAGATAATAAACCTTACAACTCACGTGTTACTTGTTTTACTTTGTGGGGAGAAAAACGGTGCTTGAGCTCATAACCTCAATTATAATTGGGAAATAACTGTGAGGATTTCTTTCTTCACCTTGGCAAACGATGATGGTGCTAGTCACTGGTAGAATTCATAGCTATTTTATATTGAACCAAAGGGAAAAATTAGAGTGTCCTTCCAATTTCAGCGGTATTTATTTAATATGAATTTGGGACAGATTTTCTAAATGCAATACAATTTCTTTAAAAAAAATAAACAAACAAAAACAAGAAACAAACTTAAGATACTTGAGCAATGGTATCTAGGTGTCACCCACAATGTGTGCTTTGCTAGAGCACTTGGCTCCTCCGGGTCATTTCCCCTGCCTGTAATTCCAATTTATAGAAGGTCTGCGTCACATGAAAGCAACTCAATGTGCTTCTGAAGTTGACATGCCAAATTTACCTCTACCACTAGGTAAAACTTGTGCTATTTAATAATGACATATTAAGCCAGATGACTGAGTGCAATTTCCCAGGTCAGGATTCCCTTAGAACAAAGCTTTGCAACTTCCATCCCAAGAATATCCTAGGAGACATTCTGTGTGGAGTTTTCCATGGCTAGAGATTAGTTTATTGCGCATTAATACCTGTTGTAGCTGTGTTTGCGTATGTATATGTGTGTGTGTGTGTGTGTGTGTGTGTGTGTGCGTGCGCACGCACGTGCGCGTCCACATTTATGCTTGGCTAATAGTTCACAGAATGTTTTTAATTTGCCCTAGCAGTTGTCCTGATTAAAAAAAAAAATCAAGGCTAAGCATGGTGGAGCACCTTCAATTCCCAGCCCAGCACCAGGAAGGCAGGAACACTCAAATCAAATGAAACACTCATCCTGATAGTTTGTATCAACTTGGAAATTAATTCCTCCAGGAGGAGCCTGTTTCTGAAGCGTCAGGTGGCTCTGTAAAGCACTGTTGCCTGCTTTGTGGGCTACTTTCCGCTCGCAAAACATTTATTCAGGGGAAGAAAGAAGAACCCATGGCCACAGCAGCTAGCTCCTCTTCACAACAGTGGCTTGTAACATGTCTGATGAGACTTACAGATATGTTGTGATAAGTTTTTCTCTACCCATCCCACCCAGTTCCTTTCTCCATAGAAAAGAACGCCGATCCCTGACCATCTTGCGTGAGATTTCTGGACATTCAGAGTCTCTGCTTCCACCCAGTAGACAGAGTTTCTACAAATCGGGATAAGAATCCCACAATACACAAGCCACTCCTGATGGCTTGGGGAGGTGCCTGGAGAGATTCTGTTGAGTCTACATGGAGCAGTCTTGGTCATGCATTCTGTCTTCCTTGATGCTTTAAGATGACCTACAGATTTCAAGGTGGGCAATAGCAGTTGGGGACCCACTGTGAGATCAACTGGTAAAAAGATAAGGTTTTTCCATCCCCTGTAATTGATGTGATCATTAAAGCAGAAGGGACTGTACTGAGTAGCCTGGAGTTTGAGAACAGCCCCACCCCACCCCCAGAAATTATATCCAACTTGATACAAACTAGCAGGAAGAGTTTTCATAGTAAGCATAAGTATGATCTGCCTCTTTGTGCCGTGGTGAAAAGTGTTATACTTCCCTGGAATCTCTAGCATCATCGTCTATTCTCCAAATTCTCAGATTCATGGATTTCAGCATGCCTACAGACCAAGGAGTGAATTTGATTCAGTTTCAGCAACAGAGCACCTCGTTTGTGTATTTGTGATTACACCCATAAACAGGTCCAACAAGAATGGGTAAGAATGATATGTAGTGTTGGAACATCTTTGAAATGACATTGAGATCCATCTCCCTGTTTGGTTGTACATCTAATGTAGAAATTGTGGAAATCTCTGGAATTTCGTAAACTTGTTGAATCAGAGCCTAGCTAAATGCTGGGGGGGGGGGGCATGTGACTGGAGCAAATGACTAGTTTGTAGCAGTTGCTGGTTACATTTCTTAATAATGTGCTGAACCAATGGCAGTGAGCCCGGAGCGGGGTATTTACAGTCAGTTTCTCTGCTGAAGTCCATCTTTTGCAGAGTTTGTGTGGTCGGGATTTGTAATATTTGGTTAAGAGGGTGGAGGAGAGAAAGAAAAGGCCCTCTGATGTACTGCATTTGTAGCCCAGTGCTCCCGTAGGGGGAACAAGTCTTGTATGTGTGCTATTCACCAAGGAAAGAGCACAGGGCGCATTTACATGCCATTGAGGAACAGTAGTGGGTGTTGATACAATGTGTAGTACTAGCTGTGTAAACACATCCTAGGCTGGTGCCATATTAAACTCCTGAAACCGAACATTGCATCTCCAAAACAGCCGTATTCTCAGAGGATCCGTGCATGAGTAAGGCTTATATGCCTGGACATGCGGTTGGTTTTATCACATAATGATTGTGAGACGTGACTGTTTTTGTATCCCAAACTCTCCAGTACCTTGAACACTGTCTTGTGACAAATGTCTGTCATTTCCCAGTGTCCATTTCTTGCATCCTTCCCCATGGAAAGTTAATGAGTTCCTGGCGCTTACTTCTATCCTAAACAGAGCACTAGACAAATGTGTAGAGAAAGGAAGCACCCGAGAACGACATTTTAGAATGCTCTGTAAGCTCAGAAATCAGGTTCTTGAGAGAGAGAGAGAACATTGAAAATTGAGACAGTGGATCCAGAGCAGAACTTAAGAATTCAGATGTGGAAGAAAAAGCAGTTTGTTTCAGGCCATTTTGTTTTTGGGAAAGAAAACTGTAAGAATTGCTAAAATGCACACTTCGTGTGGAATTTTGCAAATGGGAATCAAATTACAATACCCACTTAAAAGTTTTTAGATTTATAATTTTCTTAGACTCTAACATGTTTGCGTATTTTTAGTAGAGTGGCATTGTGAGGATGTGAAAATTTTTAATAAATGGCATACTTTACAAGGAAATGAAAACATAGGCTTAATCTGAAAAAAAGAGACATTTTCAGTATGGGTTCTAAACCGTTAATGTCAGTGCGAGCTGAGCCCCCACAAATGGCCCTTCTGAGCAAGTGCTGTTTGTAAGTGCTTTTGTGTTAGCTCAAAATAAAAGAAGAAAGCTGTGTGAATTTTTGTGTTTTCACATTATCCCAGGTAACAGCTGGTTTGCACTTAGTTCAGTGACCCAAACAAAAAAAAGAGCAGACTTTGCATAAAATTTCTGTTGATATTGCATGTTGGCCTCACTGAAATGGATCATAGGAACTTTCTGCATAATGAACAGCATATTTACATTGTTTGGATCTTTTTTTCCCCTGCTACTGATCACAAGAGAGATATGAAGAGCAAACAGCCCAGAACTGTCACCTTAAAAGTTATCCTTGCGAAGTGTTTAGAATCCTTTTCTGTTTTTCTGCCTCTAGGCATTTTCCATGCCTTCTCTACCACTCAATGTGATCAGTTATCTCACTGAACTCCCGGCACTGTACTAAGTCACCCTTTTGCAGGGATTTTAAATTGTGTGCTGTGGGCCTCTAGAATCTCAGAGTTTGGGAAGTAGAGACAGGAAAGTCAGGAGTTCAAGGTCAAGTTCCCCAGCTGCAGGAAACCCTGTCTCAATTCCCCTCTTTCTTCACACAATTTAAAAGTATTTAGGGGTTGGGGATTTAGCTCAGTGGTAGAGGCAAGCGCAAGGCCCTGGGTTCGATCCTCAGCTCCCCCCCCAAAAGAGTATTTAGATAGTTAATCTATTTTTTCTCCCATTGGTGGATGACCTTTCATAGTGTTCAGCTTTCATGATATGCAGTGGTAAAAGCTACAGACGGTGGTGGTACCTTAGGGTGGAATGAGAAATGTTCCCAAAGTGCAGCTTGTGGAGCCATTGTCCTGTAACTCCAGCATTGAGGAGGCTGAGGCAGGAGGATTTTGAGCCCAAGGCTAGCCTATGCTACACAGTAAGCCTCTGTCTCCCCCAAACAAAATTGGTGTTCCTGAAGTGGAGTCCTTCTCCTAGAAGGGAATAGGAACACCAACTGTCTTCTTTGGTAATAAGAGTAATAACATTTTTGAATTTTCTATTTTAAGAATGAGCCTTTATTTCATAACATAGAATCTTAATGCATTATATGTTAGGTTCAGGGAATAAACAGGGTTGAGCGAACTGTGGTTCCATTTCTCATTTGTTTGCTTCAATCAGAATTTAGGGTCTTTTCAAGAGTTGGTGGGAAAGTCATTTTGTTAAATTAAGTATAAAAGTAAGGTAAGTAAAGGAGGAAAAAATGCAAAAAAAAAGTTATTTGTTTCTTTTTTGTTCTCAATAAAATGATGTGTATAGAATAATGCTTTAAGAAGTTTCATCTACAGTAATTACTTACTGTACTGAGATTTGCATATCTTTTACTTTTTGTTTTTGAGACAGGGTTTTTCTGTGTAGCCCTGGCTGTCCTAGAACTTGCTCTGTAGACCAGGCTGGCCTCAAACTCAACAGAGATCTGCCTGCCCTGCTTCCTGAGTACTGGAATTAAAGGTATGCACCACCATCACCCTGCCAGATTTGCACATCTTTAAAGATGAAATATTCAGTATTGCTTGCCAGCATTAGTGAATTATCAGATTGCTGGCTAGAACTGTATCTCTTACATTTCTTGTCAAGCAGAGTCATGACTGGCTATTCTTCATAGGTTTACATATTGTGAAAACGTGAGCTGACTCTGGGATGTCTGTGCAGATGTCACTGAAAGCAATCACACTTCTAAACAGCTACCATAAATGTCAACGTTTTCACATTTAAAGATAACAAATGGTTGAGGGTATCTGTATCTGTTTTAATACCCACCACTGCAGTGTTGGTTTTTCCAGCTCTTTACTCCAGTGCCTGGGGGGACAGGGGTAGTTAGAACTTCACAAGACTGTTTGTGTTACTACTCTGAAGGAGCAAGTGGCCTATCCCTCCCTGTTCGCTGTTCCTTAAGATTTTCCCCTCCCTGCTGTGATCCTTCTAAACACATTGCGCTTGATGCCACTCTTGCGTTAGAGGTCCTGGCGTATAGCTGGGACATTCCTGATGGTTTATGACGTGTGGAGTGCTGACATCAGGCCCCATGTCGTTCCCTTCCTCCCCCTCCTCTTCCTTCAAAATGAAATGAGTAGCTAGCTAAACCCAAGCCTAATGCTCACTAGTGTCCGAGCTGAAATGCTGGATCTTGTGTGGACTCTCTCTGGGTGTCCCCCTATTATCTATTATCCTTGGCCTGAAGAAATGGCTCAGAGGTTAAGAGCACTGGCTGCTCTTCCAGTGGTTCTGAGTTCAGTACCCAGCAACCACATGGTGGCTCACAACTATCTGTAATGAGATCTGGCGCCCTCTTCTGGTGCTCAGGCATACATGCAGTCAGAATACTGTATACATCATAAATAAATCTTTTAAAAATAGATTGTGTTTTCTGCGATCATGGAGGAGGCACAGGCCCTAAGGAATGTGCTGGTGTGTAAGGATCCTGTGCTCGTCATCTGTTTATCCCTCCTCCCTCCGGTTTCTCTCCCCTGCTTTCCTCAATCCTGACTGTAAATGCTGACTCTGGAGTCATGGACAGCCTTTGTAAGAATATGACATGGGAGCAGGGTAGATATAACCCTATAGAAAGCTTTCGTCTCCATCAGTCTATGCCATTGTGTTATCTTTGTGAGGCAGATCTCTGGTTACTCAGGAAAGGGTTAGTGGTGGGCTTTGCCGGTTCTCTCTTGATTATCCATTTGAGTGCTTCTGTGAGTAAAGAATTCACGTAGAGTAACAGTTCCCACGGGTTGAACTCTTCTCCTGTTACTATATTTGTTGCTGTTGCAGTTCTTTACAGACCTGAAAGCCTTCATTGGCTTACCTTTGCGTTGTGTGTACCTGTCTCTGAAGTATTAATCGTGTGTCTAGTGAACAGGTTATATTTTTGTCAGGTTTTTCAAGGACAGCATGCACTTCCTAGAGACGTACTGATCCAAAACATCAGACCTGCTTACTGCGGTGGGGGAGGGGAATCTCATCCCAGCTTAGACTCTTTTTTTTTTTTTTTTTTTTTTTTGGTTTTTCAAGACAGGGTTTCTCTGTGTAGCTTTGCGCCTTTCCTGGAGCTCACTTGGTACCCCAGGCTGGCCTCGAACTCACAGAGATCCGCCTGCCTCTGCCTCCCGAGTGCTGGGATTAAAGGCGTGCGCCACCAACGCCCGGCCCAGCTTAGACTCTTGAAAGCTCAAAGTTAAGAGCGAGAACTCATACTGGTCACTGAAGACTGTGTCCTTTCTGAAAGCCACCTCATGATAAGCTGTGGCATGTGCACCTGTTCATTTCACAAAATAATCTATTGTCCTTAGAGGAAATGACCTCATTTAAGAATCTTTGGATTGCTGGCTTAAAGGTAAATTTTAAAAGTTTAAAAGTTTTAAGAGTGTGTGTGTGTTGACTTTTAATTTTGTGATACTACAGTTTTATACAAATAATATAAAATCTGCTATCTGAAGTTTTTTAAGTATCCAATTCAGTATTGTTAAGTACATTCACATTGGTGCTCAAAAGTTTTCCAGTGCTTTTGAATCCTGAAAAAAGGGGGGGGGGACTATATCCCTGGGGTGGGGTGATAACTGTCATCCTATTTTCTGTCTCTATGGATGTGTAAGAAGAATTTTACTTGTCCTTTGTGACTGGATTATTTTATTCAGCAGAGTGTCCTAGGTTCATTCATGTTTTACTGTGTGTCCGAATTTGTTCCCTTTGTGGGAGGGGACATGTGGGTGGGTGTGCTTGCCCGTGTGTGTATGTTTATGTGGAAGCCAACTGTCATTCCTTAGGCTGTCCAGTTTGTTTGAGAGAGTCTCTGACTGGCCTCAAGCTAACTATGTAGGTAAGGCCAGGAAGCCCTGGGGATCCACATGTCTCTGCCTCCCCAGCACCATGATTACACGTGTGTGCTACCACACCACGTTTTTACATTTTATTTATTGTGAATAATTTTATTTATTGTGAATAATTTTATTTATTGTGAATAATGAATGTACCTGTTTCCTGGAGACCCTGCTGCCTTTTAGCTGTGTGCATAGAAATAAAGCTGCTGCGTCATGTGGGAATTCTATATTTTAGTTTTTCTTTCAGTTTGCAGTACTGTTTTCCAGAGAGGTGGTACCATTTCACATTCCCACCAGCAGCATGCCATCTAATTGGCTCTCATTCTCACCCTAATCTTTGGAGGGCACTTCGTAGTTACAAAGTCGCTCTAATGTCTCCAAAACAAAAACAAAGCAAGCCTTTCAAACTTCTATTCATACACACAGATTTAAAATCATGCCGGGTATTTTTTCCAAGATTTAAATGGTTTAAAAAGATATCTCAGGATGTCTTGTCTGTATAGTAGTGACCACCATGGGGTGGGGGACTCCTGGGATTGTTTCATGCAAATTGCATTTAAATATTAAACATGCACAGTAATGCTGGTTTCTTTCTATATGTGAATGTGTTCACCCCTTGTAGAATTGCTGGGCAGCAAAAACACCTCCACACATCTGTGATGGATGTTTTCTTTATCCCACAGTCTACTACTAATCTGGACCCAGTTCTTTGGGTCCAGAAAGGAACATAAATGAATGAAATCCGTATGCAATATAGTAAGGAATTTGTGGAACTAAAATGAACCAGAGACCAATTAACTTAGAAAATACTCTGTGTCCTGAAACATTGCTGGGAGCCGTGACGGATAAACATTTGTAAAGGACTCAGTGCCAGGAAGCCTCTAAGTCCAGCAAATGGGAAGGTTGAGGCAGGAGGATCAGCCTGGGCAACTTAGTAAAACCCTGTCTCGAGATAAAATGTTCGAGCTGGGATGTGACTCTGTGAGTAAAAGGCTCGCCTAACGTGAACAAAGACCTGGGTCCGATCCCCAGCACTCACTTCATAAACCAGGGCAAGAGATGAAGCAGAAGGGTAAGTTACACATCCCCGACCAGGCTGGGATACTTAGCAAGACCGCCTTGGAAGGAAAGAAACACCACTCGAAAAAAACAAAGAGTTTGTTCAGATGGTACCCCAGTGCCAGAGGCTACATGAATCGGACCCGGTGAGTAAATGATAGAGCAGTTTCTTCTCGTCTTTGGAGAAACGGTTCCCTGTCTCCTGGGTGGGTACACTGGCAGAGCCATGGGTAAGGGCAGTGCCTGCTCTTTTGAATTAAACCCACCACTGGAATAGAGGGGAACAGGGAGTGAAAGGGAAATTGCACAGGTAAACAGCTGGCCGGAATAGGTCGTTGCATCAGTTGAACCTTTAAACTTAAGGAAGGTTTACCAAATCAATATTTACTTGATCTAAGTGTTATGCTGTGGTGTCATGACCCTTGGCCCTTTTCCGGAGTCATCGGTAACGAGAGCACGGCTGTTGGTTTTCCTAAATTCTCTAGTCCCTGTGGTCTTGGTGGGTGCAAGGATGGGGATGATGAATGGGGGTGAGGTTTGGTGTAATATGTGCTTTCGAGGAGGATGCTTGCCTCTGCAGCCTGACTGTCGGCTTGAATGTGTGCAGAGAACCAGGGGCAGAGCATTGTTTTCTTCGGCCACAGAACTGTCGTTAGATTCCAGCAGCTGCCATAGCTGATACCCTACAGAATCACCTGTCCTGTGGTCACACTCTGTCCCTGCCTGTTGTTACCCAACTCCTGCATTCTTTCATTGATCTGTAATTAAGGACATGGTCTCCAGACCCAGACACCTGGCCTGTCCCGATCACACTGTATTTGAATACTTCACAAGGACTTAAGAAGATGAGGCTAGAGGAAGGAATACGTTCAGGAAAATTATGAGTTCCTGCTACATGCCAGTACCAAAGTCTCTACCTAGTGTACCTTACATTCTAAGGGTCTTTATGCTGTGCCTCTCAGGCTCTGCCACACTGCCTTGTCATCCAGGGATGGACCAGACTGGCTTAGCAAAGGAATGAAGAAAAGATGGACACACCTGGGTACTGACAGAATTACCTGCAGTCTAGTGGACTGGGCTCTTGGCTGGAGAAACCCCAGCACCCTGGAAGCTCAGCAGGTTTATTAGGTAGAGTCGAACAGGGAGGCGGGGTTGTTGCATACAGCTGAACAGGGAGGCAAGGTTATCACGTACAGGTAAGCAAGGAGGCAGTGTTTGTGGTAAACAGCTGGATCTTGGGGGCTGGTTTAGCTGGTCTCTGTAGGAACGGTCTCTGTAGTGGGCTGGTCTTCAGGTGGTATACATCCCTAGGAAGGAAGCTATGGTGGACGTTTTCTGCATACACCGCCAACACTCTCACTTTATCCCCAGAGGAAGGCTTTGCCAACCTTTGAGCCTGAGGCTGATGGAATTCTTACCATGGTTGTGCCCCTATCAGCAGGATACATTCGATTTTCATTCAGGACCTCCTTTGCTCTCCACACCCCACAACAGCTGTTAAGAAGTAGAGGTGTTGCTGGGAGGTGGTGGTACACACCTTTAATCCCAGCACTTGGGAGGCAGAGGCAGGTGGATCTCCGTGAGTTCCAGGAAAGGCGCAAAGCGACACAGAGAAACCCTGATTCTATGTGAAAACTTCAAATAATGCTTGAAACATACCAGATATCTCTACCCATTACCCCCATTTTCATCACATCAAACACATTCCTTCTGTGGATTAGGAAAATAATGTGAACTCTAATTGAATTATACTAATTTACTTCCAGACATGAAATAAAGCCCCAGAAAAACCTTTTGATAATAGGAGGGGGTAGTTCCTGATATTACAGTGGTCAACTGAAATAAAAAAAAAATCTTTACAAAGTGAAATATAAAATGGTGTGACTTGGAGGGCCAAGATATTTGCTCTGAAACAGTTTTGGATTCAGAAATATGTGGAGACTTGAGAAGATTAGATATTTGAGAAGCCAAAAGTTAGATGAAGAATGTGATGAGTAAACCATGAACTATGTACAGTGTTTTAGGTAGTACAATATGGTTGCACAAAAATCAGCAGCTTTTTACTGCAAATAGCCTTATATTAAATCAAGGAAGGATTTTACAGCCAGAAGAAATAGGATTTTAATATACAGTGGCAGTCTTGACATGATGCTTATCTAGATATTTTTCTTTACCTTTAATGATAGATTTTCTATGTTGCTTGCCTAGTAATTATTGCATTTCTCTTCTTGGCCAGTTGTGGCTTTGGACACTTTTGACATTGAAAGGCTAAAATCTCATGCAGGTGAAGTTTTACAATTCCAAAGCTTGCCACGCAGTGGTGGCGCACACCTTTAATCCCAGTCCTCGGGAGGCAGAGTCAGGTGGATCTCTGTGAGTTCCAGGCCAGCCTGGTCTACAGAGTGAGATCCAGGACAGGCACCAAAACAACATAGAGAAACCCTGTCTCAAAAAAAAAAATCCAAAGCTTTCCAGATATATTTTTTTAGTAATATCTGAATGACCTTCAAATGTCCTTTTATCAGCTGAGCATGAGGTGGGCTGCCAAGAGCCTGGGACCAGGAAGAATCCTGCATTTTCTTGTTGCTTCTAGGTTATTTGGAGCAGAGCAAACAGCAGAGACTTACCAGCCATCAGACCTCAAGTTCAAATGTGTGTGGTTTTGAACACATTATTTAATGGTGCTGAGCTTGTGTTTCATCATCTGAAGACAAGTTGAGGTGCTGAGGACTCAGTGATGCACACGTCAGGAGCCTCAGTGGATAAGAAGAGCACCCACTATTTCCAGCACTGTTTCCCAAAATCTAATGTAGGACAGCTTTGCTTAAACGTGGAATCCTCTTTGAATTACTTTTTTCTCCCCATATGAGAGCCTCAGATATTTAGTCCTTTTCTTTTTCTTTTCTTTCTCTTCCCTGCCTCATCTCCAAGTATCAGAGCTAAAGAAAACACTATATCGGGCGCCTCTGTGGACCTGGGAGTTTCTCTGCTGCTGCTATACTGAGCTGGATGATGTAACCATTAGCTAACATTGGCCTCTCCCCAAGCTATGGCAACAAGGTTCCTTCCTGAAGGCATGCTGTGGGTAGTATTTCAGCTCAGTTTAGAAGGCATACTTCATAACAGGACTATTTATTCATAGAGAACTGCCTGTGCTTTGCTTTCTGGGCTGTGGCAATTAACACTTTGGTCATCTTGTTTCCTCAGACAAGTGCCCATCATGGGAAACTGAGCTCTGATAGAAGAACAGACTTCAGGCTTGCCTCTTGAGATGGTGCAAGGGCACCCCAGAACTTCACCCGCTGCAGCACAAATACAAAGGTTGCGGAAAAGAGGGGGAGAGGTTGTATTCACTGCTAACTCCCCTGCATTGATTCTAAAATGCCGATGCACATCACAGCCTGTTGTGGACAGTCAGACAAAGTTGATTCTGTGTCCTAACTTGTGATTGCCCCAGTATCTTCGTCTGTACCCTAACAAATAGCCATAGATTGGAGGCTCAAACCATCGGCATTAATTTTTTTATAATTCTGGAGGTTGAAATATCTGGGAGCCAGAATGGAGGGGCTTTGGTGGGGGCTCTCGGCTTGCAGATGCTTCTTTCTCTCTGTGTTTACATGGTGAAGGGGGAGTGTCAGCTCCAGGGCTTATTAAAGACACACTTGCATTATGGGTTGTGGTGATATTTTATTTGTGCTGTAACAAATAAAACTTATCTGGGGAACAGAGGACAGAACCCGCCACTAGATTGGACATAGAGGCCAGACAGTGGTGGCACACACCCTTCATCCTGTCAATCTGTCTGGATCTCTGTGAGTTTAAGGCCACACTGGAAACAGAGCCAGGCATGGTGGCACACACACACACACCTTTAATCCCAGGATTTGAGATCTCATGTCTTTGCTTGGGAAGGACACACGCCTTTAATCCCAGGAAGTGACGGCAGGAAGCAGAAAGGTATATAAGGCACGAGGACCAGGAACTAGAAGCTTTTAAGCAGTTCAGCGGAGACCCTCAGGGGTGAGGACTCAGAGGCTTTTCAGTCTGAGGATTCGTGGAAATAGCATCAGTTGAGGAGTTGGCAAGGTGAAGTTGGTTGTGGCTTGTTTTATCCCTCTGACCTTTCAGCTTTCACCCCTATATCTGGCTCCGGGTTTTTTATTAATAAGACCATTTAGCAACTCATGTTACAATGGGGGATGGGAGCAATTCATTCATATGACCTCATCTAACCCCCATTTCCCCCTAAAGTGTCTACCTCCAAACACCATCACATTGAGTTATAAAACTCAAGTGAATTTTGGGGAGATGCAGTCCATCCATAACACTTAGCTGGAACTTAGTCTCTCAGGGCTCTGGTTTTGTCACCTATAAACTAGAGATGATAACAGCAACTACAGCATAGAGTAGTTGTATTGCCCTTAGGGTCCCCAAGTCCAGCTCTTCTTGATGAAGGTTGTTTGCCTAGCCACACTAGTGTATTGGTATATGTTTATAAACCTGTCTTAGTTCATGCGTTTATTAGAACTATTTAAGTTTCAAAGTGATGGTTACATTCTCTGTAGCCTTATCAAAGTCTCTCTTCTGTGTTCCTGCCCCTTCCCCCAAGCTCTGTTCATCTAGGTCACCCAGGGCGTGATTGCTGACACAGTCCCTGCCATGATCTTTGCCTCACATCCTTCAGACTATTTTTTTCTTGGGTTTTTTTTGTTTGTTTGTTTGGTTGGTTGGTTGGTTGGTTGGTTGGTTTTCCGAGACAGGGTTTCTTTGTGTAGTTTTGGAGCCTTTCCTGGAACTCACTCTGTAGACCAGGCTGGCCTCGAACTCACAGAGATCCGCCTGGCTCTGCCTCCCGAGTGCTGGGATTAAAGCTTTGCTCCACCACTGCCTGGCTCTTCCTTGTTTTTGTTGCTCTGTCTTGTCTCACTCATTCACTTCAAGATGATGTGTGTTTTTAAAAACGGGGAAGAAAAGAGTTCTTTGGGTCTTCTGAACCAGGACAGGCGGTTTCTTACGCCAAACTGGTGCACTCATCTTACACAGAAGGCTCCGCCTGCTTATTCTCTACTATCTCTTCCCCAGAAAGCCTTCCAGAATGACTGACAAGAGCCCCCTGGCTCTTCTGTAAACCCTGGTTCACTTCCTGCCAGAAGGACATGTGATGAATTGGAATGTCTATCCCCCCAACAATGAATTTGGAGACAATATAGTTGTTTTTTTTTTTAAAGAATTTGTGATTAGCATCATGACATTAACATACACTAAAGCTTTAATATATTTAATATTATGTTATTTCAGTACTGCTGGCCACCTCTTTGGGCCACCAAGAAAGCCTCATGGAGAAATTAGGATTTGAGAAATATAAGGAGAGGAATAAAAGGGATAGATATAAGTAGAGATAAGTATTGACTCACTTAATCCTAAAAGAGATTAAGCCCTGACATACAGACTAGAACGTGTGTGTTTGAGTCACATCAGTGAATAGCTGGGGGTTCTGGGAACTGAGGGTCCTGGAGTGAACTCTGGATTGAAGGACTGTGGTGCCAGAGGCACCCGTGAGCAGCCTCATAGTATTTTTCTATGTAAATCTTTAAGAAAGAGGATATGTATTTTTTTTAAAGGAATAGCTGGTTTGGTATGCTATTGTAGATCTGTGAACACAGAACTACTGTATAAAATTCTTAAAGTATTTGGAAAAAGCCAGTCCTTTCTGCTATCTGCCCTAAAGTTATTCAACATGTTGGTGCAGAGCTAAAATATTCGAGGTTGAAATGACCTTTTGTAAACCTGTCCTGGACTGAACAGTTTTTAGGTTTGATTTTGAAAGAAAACACATAGTACCATAATGATATTTACTCTTTCAGATTTGTTGATATTATTGATTAGGCTAACATACGCAAAGTAACTCTAATTCTTTTACTAATTCTATTCTCCTCTTTTTCCTTGAGCCTTTTTTAGGATACTTGCCTTTTAGAAAGAAATACACTTAAAATATGAAATTGTATATTTTGATAGGAGGACAAAGAAGTATTTATATTTCAGAAGAAAATGGGGGGAAATACTTGTAGGGGTTAGGCAATGTTTAGTGTACTTTGTGTTTTTCCCACATAAGAAGAAAAAGGAGCTTGTAAATGACCAGTATTTGTTCTTTGTGATGGATGGGAAAGGAACAGAGTGTGTGGCTGTAGGAATTTGCATCAGATTAGTTTGGCTAATAGCTCCTTTAGGCAGAGTTTCTGTGCTAGTCGTTGGATTGAAACGCCTAAATAAAGATTGCACTGGTAGAATCTGCTCTTCGACCCCGACTAGTCCCTACCCGGCACCATTTAGTGCCTCACAAATTCTTCCCTAGTCAGAGCACACAGTGAAGACAGCCATAGCAGGACTTGGCTCAGGGTGAGCCAGTAGCCCTGGAGGGGGGTTCTGTGAGGGAAGGAGACGTGGCTCTGGGCTCTGGCCTCCTTTCAGCGTCCTGGCAATGACTCTCTCATTAGCATGGGGTGCTGGGATACACTTGGCTGAGGAGGAAAACTCAAGAGAAGCCTTGAAGAAAACCCAGCTCTTGTGTCCATGCCCAGAATGATGTGTTACTGGCACACAGCTTCCTTCGTACAAGGAAGAAATCAAACCCAAATGTGGAGGCAGGCTGCTTTCATTTTCCTGTTAAAGTGTTCTGTTCAGCGTTCACCTCTCACAGCAAAGGCCAGGCTTAAGGAACTGTGTTTGGAATGGTTTTTCAATTGAGACTTCAGGGGCCTTTGAAACAGCTCAGCAGGTTGAAGGCACTTGCTGAAGACTTGCAACCTGAGTTCAGTCCTCTTGGTAGGAGGAGAGTGCCAAATCCTGCTAGTTCTCCTCTCACCTCCACACATGTGCCATGGTGTGTGCAAATACAGTCAGTCAGTCAGTCAATCAATCAATCAATCAATCAATTATATTTAAACTGAGATTACAAAGACTTCCAAACCAGTAGGGATGCCTCAGTGACTATAGTGACCTGGGCCCTGAAGTTTTAAAGTTTTCAGCAGCAAAGGTGGTTTGGAGATTGAAAGTCCCATGTGCCCTCAGCTGTGCTACCCAGGTAAGTGAGTGACTGAAAAGAGAGACCCGGATGTTACCTTGTGTGATGTAATAGAGAGTTCTGGTTGTCCCCAGAGTCTGCTTCCCGATTTTAACCTAGAAATCTCCATGAACACCTGAAGTAAAGAGCAGAGTCTCAGTGTCCTCTGAGGGTACTGTGGCCACTGAAATAACTCTAGCTGATGTCATGTAAGGTATTGTAGCCTTTGCAACTTCTAGGAGGGGCCCTTCTTCTCACCCCTTTCCATGTCCAACTGATGGGAATACAGAATTTGAAGAGCTCCTCAGATCGGGAGGTTAACTTAAGGCTGTGTAGTGAGCTGGCAGGGCATAGGCTATAAGGGGCTTGTGTTTCTGGTCTGTAGAACTCATCAGGCAGGTGACCTGGACCCACGGGACAGTGAAATTAGCCTCTGGTTCAGACCACTGTGTTCTGGAGTTTTCTCTCACTGATATTGGAACATAATCCTAACACAGGGACTTTGTGGTACAAATGCAGACAGACAGAAGAGGTTTACGTTTTCAATATAGGGGGCTGGAGAGATGCCTCAGAGGTTTAAGAGCACTGCTTGCTCTTCCAAAGGTCCCGAGTTCAATTCCCAGCAACCACATGGTGGCTCACAACCATCTGTAATGAGATCTGGTGCCCTCTTCTGGCCTGCAGGGATACATGCAGACAGAACACTGTATACATAATAAATAAATAAATCTTTATAAAAAAGGTATTCAATATAGGAGAATTTTTTAAGAGCAGACAACGTTAAGAACAAAATGCATTAACAAGCTCTCAGATGAATGTTTTAAAACACTCAGAACAATATTTCTAGGAGTTTATACTGAGTTTTTTTGCATAAAAGCAGAACATTTGAAAGGTTGGAGGATTTGTTTTTGTTTGTTTGTTTGTTTGTTTTGGTTTTTTTGGATCCCTGAAATTCTATGAAAACTGTGAACTGTATTCTCAATTTCTTGAGTATATGGGTACGTTTCAAAATGTCTGGGAGTTGTCTGATTAATAATTTCCTTCCCCAGATTAAAAAGTTGTATATGTTTTTACATGTTTATCCTGGGTGTGAGATGTATGTGGATTCTTTAGTTCCAGATGAAACTTCTATGTGTGTTAGAAGAACATGCTGTTTTGTTCATTTGTTGATTGTTTGTGTCCACCCTTGCATTTTGTTTCCATGAGGGTAAGCACTTGGCTCTGTTTAAACCCATCTTTCCTCAGGGCCCAGGACAGTGGCAGGTGCATAGGAGAATGATGGAGTGTAGAAGTGGGTTTCATCCAGTGAGCTGTCCACATCACTTGTAGTACTGACAGGTATATGTGTGTTTGGAATGTTTTAATTTTCATTTTTAGCATCAATTACTGAAGAGAGTAAGTTGAAGGCTGCCATGATGAACACACATTTGTCAATTTGTCTCTCCAGTTCTTTATTTTCACTTCACTTTGAAGCTGTTTTACTGGTGCTTCTTGTTAGATGTGACTCCTCAGTGTGAGGTTATGGGTTACAAGCTCAGCCCTCAGCGTGGCCACGTTGAGAGGTTGTAGGACATTGAAGAGGTGGTACGAGGCTGGAGTTGGTCGTACCATTGGGGTCATGACCGTTGGAAGGGACTAAGGTAGTCCTTGTCAGTCCTAAATGAGTTCTCACAAGAGGGTTGATATTAAAAGTGTGAGAGTGGCCTCTCCCTCATCAGAGCTTATTTTGTGATGTGATCTCTCCCTCTGCTCATGTTCCCCACATGATGCCATCCATGATGAAGCTGAAATGATGCTCCTGGATTGAGTAAATCCCTTCTTTTGAAGAATGCCCACCTTCAAGTGTTTTGTTATAGTCACAAAACGGGCATATCTATATATTTTTAAGATTCATTTCTTCCCCAGTGAGTTGAATTTATTCTATTCTGCGGAGAGTCTGGTTAGGCTTTTAGCCTTAGAATTTACCATATCTCATAAGCTGCCATGGTTTTCATTATGGTTTCTCTCTCTTTGTATTATTGGCATGTGCTTGGTGGGTTTGCCTTTATTTGTTGCAATTATAACATTAACTAATTCTTTTTTTCCATCCACCTGTAAGACTTCCATGGTCTTCTGATTTGATGAGTCAGTAATGACACATATAACTGAAAGATTAAAAATCCAGAGGATATCAACGGGAAATTTTTTCAGCCATATTTAGTATGATCTTTGGTACATTTTGATATCTGCATTTTAACTGGTGATTTTGTTGTCTTTTTTGAGGTTTTTTATTTAACATAATTTTTTATTGATTCTTTGGCAATTAACTAGTAATTTTTATGTTTTGTTTTTTATTTAATCTACTTAATTGGTTTTCTGTTTTGATTCATATTTTTAAACAGTAGTTTGATCTTTTACATTTTTATGCTCATCTGTGATTTCCATTATCTGAAGTTTTAGAAGAGCTAACATAGTTACTTTTATATGTAGTGGTTTATTGTATAGGGTCCTGGTTTGTTTTGTTGTGTGTTCGGAAAATTCTGGTTGTAAGCCCATAACTGGCTTCATTGAATCTGTAGGAATGCTGGAGCCCTCAGTGGAGTAGGCTTTCCTTCCAAGAGGATTTGCATTTGTGCAGAATACACGCCAAGAGTCTGTTTTATTAGGGACACAAAAGTGCTACTGGCCTTGGTCACTTGGGTCCTGTTTCCATGCCGGGGGCAGCTCTCTGGTTTCTGCCCTCTTGTCCTGCTCTTCTACAGACATCTGACTCCTTATTAACTGTTCATCCACTGCTCTACTTCCACCTTATTCGTAGTCATTCTCTGCCTCCTCTCTCTCTGCCTCCCTCCCTTCCTCCCAGATCCCCCCTCCTCTTTCCATTTCTCTTTCCCTCTCTTCTTTGTGGACCTCCCATCATTGCCTTTTGCCAAATGCTACTCAACCGAGCTTTCATTGACGCAGACTTCAGTGGTGGTTTGTAGGCCCCTCCTGAGCATCCAGCCCATGGTTCTTCTGGAAACAGGATTGTCTGCGTAGTTGCCAGGCATTAACAGTCTGTGTGCGTTTCATATTGCACTTGTGATATGGGAAAGGTGGTTTAGCACCTGTGACATTTAACAGTGACAAATGTTTGCCAGATTCAGCCTCTGCTGAATGCTCCAGTCTCTTGACATTTGAAATTCAGGTTGAGCAATCCTTAGTCGCAAACTCTGAAACCCCAAATCTTCTCAGTCCACCATTTATTGAGCTCAAAAAGTTTCAGATTTCAGATATTTATACTAGAGATGTGGAAGTCGGTAAATATTCCCAAATCCCCAAATCTCTCAGATCTGAGACCCTTCTGGTGTCAAGATGTCAGATAAGTGATTTGGCTGGTGTTAAGTTACCTTGCCCACACAAGACTAACTAATGTCCTCCGATTTGATTAAAGGAATTTCAGGGATGAAGAAGAGGTGAGCTAGAGGACACAGTGTGTCGCTTATCTGTCACTTCAATCCCCCGGGATACCTTTGGGAGTTTCTCAGAATGACCCAGATAGAGGCGGACTGGAAGAGTAGCTCCTGATCTGTCTCGTCAGCTGTCTTGGGGAGTGTGAGTTTGGTGGGGGGTTCTTGGGCCCTAGTTTTCTCCTTTAAGGAGATTCTAAGTTCTACCTTCCTACACTCTTTCTAAATAAAAGTTGGCAGCTTATATAAACACATTTCGGTGTTCCAAGATAAAAATTTTCAAACAAATATCTTTGGTGTATGTTAATGGAAATAAATTAATTAATAATAGCCCCCTGCCCCACCACACTGCCATCCATGGAGTGCTTGGTGTGTGGTGGACTCTTAACATGTGTGTCTCATGTGGTCTTTACAGCAGCCTGATAAGAATACTGTTGACTTCATTTGGCCCATCAGAAATCTATCTCACCCGTAATTCCATGCTGCTTCCATACAGGGGGCTGTTTTTAGGAGCTGTTTAGGTCACTTGTTAGACCCGATGAGCACAGACGGTAATAGAACGCCACCCTATTCTCATTAGCTTTTAAAATGTTTAGTTTCCCACGAGTGCTCTCTGAAGAGTTTTGTTATTGTTACCTCTGTAAAGGGTCAGAACAAAACAGAACACTCTGCCCCCGCCCCCTTCGCCTTTCACCATTCAGAAGTGAGGAAATGACCAAAAAGTATTGATTGGGACAACAGTCAGGGTGACAACAGTGCTCAGCTCTGTCCCTGCATGTAAATAAGGATGTATGTGGAATATTGTCCCCTGTGTTTCTTTCTATTTGTGTGATTAAAAATATCCTCTCATCCCATCAGGTTTGCCTTGAGTTTTTAAGGTGAATGGTGCCCCTTTGCCCATGTCTCCCATGAGCTAGGATGCTTGTCTACACCACTAGGGGTGGTGGGAGTTTCATTGTGGATATTTTATATTTGAAGAAAAACAAATTGAGGAGGACTTCTTTTTTAAAGGGATAACCGAATGCCTATTGGGTGGGTCTGTTAATCTGATTGTAACCAAAAGGAACCACTTCACTGTGAAGAACTATAGTTAAACACCTTGTCGTCCACCTGAAATATGTACAATAAAAATGAGCAAAAATAGCCAGGCCCCAGAATATAACACAAAAAAGGGTCCAGCACTCCTCGTTGTAATGATTACTTTTGGTTGTATTTGCTTCTTGTCTCTTCATGAATTGTGTCTGTATTCACAGGAAGATATCCCAACAAAGGGACACTATGCGGATAACAGTGTGAGACATGTGAACTGAAGGAGAGGCAAGTCCTGGGGGAGACGTAGGTGATGATCTGGAAGGATTTGTTTGCTCAGGTCTTAATTTGACAGTCAGCTCCTGACTTTTGAATGATCGAGATGGGCTATAGCTGGATTCCCACTCAGGGGACATTAAACAACTCGAAGGGTCTGGAGCTGCAGATGTTGGAATCCTGCTTTGCTTATTGCTCACAAAGACATTTCTGTGAACAAGGATTTTTTTTTTGTAAAGCCTCCTATGAAAGATTCTTAAACAAGTGTGTTCTCTGTTGACATAAGATAAAAGAAAGGGAGTTATCTATTGAGAGAAGTACAGTTTGTAGTAAATACTCTCTTTGGTAATATTCTTAAAATGTCTCTTGGTGACAGGGAAATATTTTGCCTGTTCCTGAGAACATTCTGTAGTGACTGATCAGTATGCTCAGTCTGTACCTCCCAAATCCTTTTAGAGCAGTTTTTTTTTTAAGTACTCAGAGAAAATACGGTTATGACTCCAAAGACTAGAGTCCTGGATGGCATTGCTGTTTGAGAAAAAGAAAAATCAAATATCGCGAGAGTCCTGTCAGATGGTGAATACGCAGTCTAAAGGGGGAAAGAAATGTAGATAGATAACCAAAAAGAATAACTTGGGAATTCACTTGAGGGATTTAACTTTAAAATATGCAAGAATAAAGTAAGTAGCCACAAAATATTAGAATTGATGTTTGTGAAATAGTTTACCGTGTACATGGCCCAAAAGGGGATGACTTGGAAGGGGAACCATAAGTGAATGAAGGAAGATGAGCAGTGAAATCCCCTTCTGGGGGGACCTGTGCAAGAACGAAGTCTGACTAGATAGAACACAAATCCCTGGGGAGCCTGAAGCCGGAGGTGGAGAGAGAAGAAGGACCTAGCCACTTTAATCTGATTCATATTTTCATGTCCAGGTGAATTACACCTTGGGGTGTTAAAAGAACGTGCAGAAATGCACACTGAGTCACCCTCTGTAAACTCAGCACCCCAAAATAGAAGGGATCCAAAGAAGGAAAGAAGCAGTTACCCTTATTTTCAGATACTGGAGACCACTGGGAAGCACAGGTCGGGCAGTTGCACGCCATTCAAACATTTCTAGTATGTGCTGGGAAAAGAAGGACCAGATCCCCAGAAGGCATCATGAGCTCACCTAAGTGAACAACTTGGGCCTCACACACTCCACAACTTTTTTTTTTTTTTTTAATGTGGTTATTAGGCCAGTGGATCTGGGAAGTTTAGACATAATGCATGTTGTATATGGTGGTGAGTACCTGTAATTCCAGCATTCCAAGTTTGAGGTTGGAGGATCATAAACTCTAGACTAGCCTGAGATACAGATACAGAGTGAGTGAGACCCTATTGCAGGGGGTGGTGTGGGGGAGCCAAAATAATATGTCAAGATTTTACCAAGTGTTTAACTCCATTTATTGTAACAACCCTGACTAGATAGGCTGAGAGATTGGCTAGAGAGAAATAGAGGTAAATTGGTAACTGTATGGTGTGCCCAGAGTTTTGACAGCAGGCCGGCTTCATGTTAGAGGAACATTCTTAGTGATATGATATCATGCTCTTGCCTTGTCAGGCTTAACATGTTAAATATAATTTACTTAAAGTTGGAAAAACATACCTGTTAAAATTGAAGTGGCACAGAAATAGATAGGGTACTTAATGAATTGATTGATGGACCTGTATCACCACAGTCTCAAATATGACACTAAAAAAACCCGCTAAGTTTCCATTTTTAAGTGGTGTGGTAAAACCCTGGAGTTAAGGCATCCACGTGTATAGGTAGCTTTGATTAAAAACAGGCATGTGTGTTTGAGTTGACCACAAACCAGGTCCGGATCAGTCATAGATGCCTGACTGTATTTCAACATCGGTGAGAGCACAGGACATGCAGCAAATAAATAAAATGTTCAAGAAGCTTAACAGACTCAAGGAGTATGTTGATTTCTAGAGCTTGCTGTACAAAAACACTATAAGCCAGGTGACTTCACAGAAATGAACTGTGTCACAATTCTAAAGTGACAAGTCCAAAAATCAGAATGACAGCTAGGGCATAGTTCTCCGGGGATCTTGAGGGGACACCCCCCTCTTCCATTCCCTATCTTCTTAGGGTAGGTGGCCCTCAACTTTTGGTGTTCCTTAGATGAAATATGTACCACTAATTTATGCCCCTGCTACCACATGGCATTTTCCTGTGTATCACTTGGCAGTTTCTCGTCATATGTGAGCATGAGTCATCCTGCTTGATCTAATCTTAACACCTACAAAGACCCTATATCCATTTAATGTCACCAAGCAGGGCACTAGGATTTAGCACTTCACATCTGTTTGATGTGTTCATCCAAGTGGTTGCCTATAATTATTATAAAGTCAGAAGTGATATAAAAACCCAGAGGAGGCTAGGGGTGCAGCGTGTATGCTTTTTTTTTTTTTTTTTTTTTTTTTTTACAATGTGTGAGGTTGTAGGTGGGATCCCCAGTACCAAGAAAGAAAAAGAAAAATCCAGTGCTGGGAAAATAAGAGTGATCTAATTTAATGTAAAGGGAAAAGCTGTTTTCCAAGAAGAATGACCAACTAGAAAGCCCGAGACTCTGTGTTCTGAGGAAGTTCAAAGGAAACCCATTGTTTCTCAAGGCAGAGAGGAGGGAGCAGAAGATGAGCTAAAGAGATAGGGGGAGCAGATCCAAGGCCTACATGCCATGTTTTTTGGGTCAGTGTGGGGGTTATGTGTGTATTAAAACAGTCAATTGATAAATGTCTGTCGGGTGGAAGTTGACTGTAAGCAAATGAGACTCCATATGTGCTCGGCCACATCTGGGACACTCTACCTTGTGGGGTGTGTCATTTCCTTACCCCACGGGTTCTCGGTGTGTTTGTTGGACTTGAATGGATGTGTGTATATAGAAGGGTGTCTTTGGGCAGTAGCCATTTGGATTTCTTTGAATGAGGAAACACATTCAGGAATGAAGGGCTTTCTAGCAATGCATGCTGCAGATGGGGAGAACAGGATGCCTTCGTACCCAGCCTCTGCCTGAGGGCAAAGATGAAGTTGATGTGGGGTGGTGGTGGTGGGGGCGGGTGGGGGTGGTGATGTGGGGTGGTGGTGGTGGGGGGGTGATGTGGGGTGGTGGTGGTGGTGGAGGTGGGGTGGTGGTGGTGGTGGTGGTGGTGGTGGTGGTGGTGGTGGTGGTGGTAGAGGTGGTGGTGGTGGTGATGGGGGTGGGGGTGGTGATGTGGGGTAGTGGTGGTGGTGGTGGTGGTGGTGGTGGTGGTGGTGGTGGTGGTGGTGGAGGTGGTGGTGGTGATAGGGGTGGGGGTGGTGATGTGGGGTGGTGGTGGTGGTGGTGGTGGTGAATGAATGTGTAGTGAGTTGAGGTGAGGAGGCAGCCCTTTCCTTAAAGGCCCTCTACCTGAAGTATCCATGAGATTTGAAAGGTGGCATTGAGATTTCTCAACTATATTACAAGTCCTTTAAAATAAAAGGAAATAAAAAATCTTACTGTTACTGGAGAATGATCAAATACCTGAATTAATTTAAAAATCTTGGCAGCATTAGTTAGATAATTTTACTGTGCTGTGCTGTGTTTAATTCCATTTGTCTTTGCTGGCACATTAGAGTAGTCTCCATGAGAGTCTTTAAGCCCATGTCTTTGGTACAAGCTCTCTGCTCTTCCTTGCCTTTCTCTTCAGCTGTCCACTCATTCTATCAAGCGTGGTTTCATAAAGATTATTGCAATAAATTTGCTAAGCCAAATATGTCTTATTTAGAAATGATGGCATGTGAATGTATGCATTCTGTTTCACAGGGAATAAGCAATGTTACCTTCTTTGGAGACAGGGGAACCAGAGGACAAATAGTAATACAACAGTACATTTACCAATGTACATTTGAGAGGGATTTCAGACCTCACCCCTATCTCTGGGAGGAGATCTGAATCAGACTCCAAGCCCCCAAAATCTCCCTTCCTCCCACTTCTCTTAGAACAGGTAGATGGATAATCTAAAGACACTCGTTCTTTTGACTATTGGCTTTTCTTTCGAGTGAAGAGGAGTAGCCAGGTGCTGGTAGAGAAGGCAGAGAAATGTCTTGCTGACTCCAGACACCCTGGGGTGAGGACAGAAGCCAAGGGCCAGGGGACAAGCTGGGAGCAGCCAGGAACACACAGGTCAATATCCCTTTTCACGTATGTGGGCGAGAAAGCAAATGTTCCAAGGATAGTTGGCGAGCAGATCAGAACACAGCATTCACGTGGAGAGCTACAAAGTTCGAGGCTGGAAGGGTAAGCTGGAGATGGAGCACAGAGGGAAACCCAGGCTGAAAGAGATGAGATTCCACTGGATAAGAGCCAAAGCAGTCAAATTGAAATCTTACTAACTAACTGTATGTCATAATTCCTGTATCTGTGTTCTGTTGTACTATATGTATGGAAATACATATGACATATTTCCAAGTGTACTTAAAATTATAGAAGCTAAATTTTGCTTTCATAAAGTAATTTATTTACAAACCCTTGTACAGCATAGTTTCAAGTATTTGCTGCTTCTCCCAAGCATCATTTAAAGTGAGAGCTGGGAGACAGCAGTGTTGGTTTCCTGGACAAAGCCAGGGCTCAGAGCCTACGGTGATGCTCGCTCTCAGAGCATGGTAGTGCTAAAGACCATGCAAGTCAAATCACTTAGTGTTTCATAAAGCAGCAGTGGGAATTCAGAGTAGAAGAGAGTGTCTATCTTTCTTCTTACGTTCCTCTTAACAACACCGTCAATATGTATTTATAATGTAAATTGCTGGCTTTAAAATACTTTATGTTGGGTGTTGAATACTTTTTTGTACATTTGTGTGGTTATGAGTGTATGGGATCGTGTTTTGTGTGTGTGTGCACACGTGTGTTGCACATGGGTGTTGGCACTTGGGTGGAGACCATGTCTGCATAGCAAGTGTCCACCTCTTTCAGTCTGTCTTAGGGCCACAGAGTGGCTTTCTCAGTGAAGTGGAAACCCTCTGTTTGGGCTGTGCTCGCAAGCCAGCAAGCTCTGGGGTCCAGCAGTCTCCCCTCCCCCCCCAGTGCTGGTTGGAGGCCAACACAGCATACTCAGCTTTTTATGTGGTTGCCGGGGATTCAAACTCAGGTTCCCAAATCTGCAGAATGAGTGTGCTTACCGTTAAGCCATCTCACTAGTCCTTGTTTTGATTTTGTGAGTCATTTTTTATAAAACCTACTCTTCCCACATTATTTAAATACCTTAAAACTTTCACTGATGAATGACTATCAGTTTTTGTTATGAGATAATTTAAATTTTAAATCACCTAGTAATGTAAATTGCTGCTGTTTAAAATTAAAATAGATGATTGGAGGAACTCTTGGTAAGGATTTTATATATTAATAATTATTTTAAGAAATTTTCTTTTATTATTTATCATAGAAATGACTGTTATTATTTTTGCAAAAATTTAGGTTCTTTTTCCAAGAAAGGAATTGTTGCAAATAAGTAAGAGACTATTTGAGCCGGGCGGTGGTGGCGCACGCCTTTAATCCCAGCACTCGGGAGGTAGAGCCAGGTGGATCTTTGTGAGTTCGAGGCCGGCCTGATCTACAGAGCGAGATCCAGGAAAGGCGCAAAGCTACACAGAGAAATCCTGTCACGAAAAAACAACAACAGAAGAGAGAGAGAGAGAGAGAGAGAGAGAGAGAGAGAGAGTATTTGAACTTTCAGTTATCTTTCAGAAGTAGCAGAGGTTATGACCTCATCAAAATTTCAAAATGAGTTATGAAGATGTAGATTTTGCTTCATTGTTAGAAGAATGCTAAAGAGGTTTTCTCACTTATATTTTTTGCTTTGGGGACCAGCTACGCTGTAGGCAGCCAGCTTTATTTACTACTTCAGTTTTTGAGCCAGAGTCTGCCTATATGATCTAGGGCTGGCCTCGAACTCTTGATCTTCTTATGTCAGCTGCCCCAATGCTGGGACGGGAGGAATGCATTGCCATGCCTCGCCGCCGCTGTTTCCCAATCCCCCTCTTGAAGACTTCACTGCTTCCAGCTCCAGCTGAATCCGAACAGTGCGCCCCCTGCTGTGCGTTCTGGCAGTGCAGGACTTCCTTTCACACATGCCTCTGTAGTGATGCCCAGTCTGCCTGGCTCTCTCCTCTGTCTCTGTGCTCCCTAGAACGGTTTTAAAGGAATTCCACTTAGGCTAAAAAAAAAAAAAAAAAAAAAGTTTCAATTTTTGAAATTTCTAAGACTCGACCTTTTAGATAACTTAACGTTTTGTCAAGCAGTTGGTTGGCTGAATTCAGTCTTTACAGAAATAGGAAAATAAAGACAGATTTTTCTGAAAACTTGTATGAGCAGTTCTTGACAGTTATGGCATATTAATAACGTGTCAAGACAGCCAGGCTTGCATTTTAAGAACTTCCTTGTTTCAAGTTGGGCTCGATTTTCACATTATCCTTCGTTTGCATATTCCAAATATAACTTGTGGTTCTGCACCATGGGGATGAGCTGGCGTGGGTTTCCTTCTTCCTCTGAGCACACAATAGGAGTGTTTTATTCTGAATTAGCTGAAGCCAAGTGAATTTAACAAAAGTTCCCTTAATCAACAGCAGTGTTTCAAGGATCTTCCCAAGATGCCAGTGATAACAGGCTCTGCTCACACATTGTGCCCGGAATTTAAGAATTGCCCAATTGGGGCATTCTTTTCAAAATTGAAAATGTAGTGTCAAAAGTGACTTCTCCACCCCCACCCCCCAAGAAATAACATCATAGCAAAACCACAAAACTAGGTATCCAGCTACATTTTTTGAGCTAAAAAATGGGTGTGAATTCTTGTAAAATTCCTTTCCCACCACAGTTTGATGGAAGGAATTTTTGACTAGAACTGAAACAAATGTGGTAGGATTCTAACAGCCGGCTGAGTTAAGTAACTTTGGGGGCAGTTCATGGGGGTGGGTTGAGAGGGTGTGTTTTGCCTCTGGAAAGAGAGTGAAGAGAAGAAAATCAGAGTGTCCTAAAGCGTTTATCAGTTCTTTGCCTTCAGACAAAAGACCTCTGCCATTTTCCAACCCCCATCCTGGTCCAGGCTCACACTTCCAGCATCTGGAATCTGAAATGTGGTGACTAACCCAATTTGTTTCCTGTGAACTGGCTGCTTTCAAAAGGTGCTAAGTACATAGGTTCTTTCGGATCATCTGGATTTTCTTGGCATCCTGGAACTGACAGGGCATTAAAGGTAGAATGAAGGTAATAGGAACTGTTTTTAAAACAGTCACGTTCATTTTTTAAAGTTTCTTTAAGAAGCAATATTAAATGCACCCCCTTGATTTGCTTCATTTTGCTGCTTTGATTTGCATTGATTCTGTTTATTTGTGCAGCATGGCCACTCTGCTGAAGTCCCTACCGATGGCCACTTGCTCCTTCGTCACGACAGCATCGTCTCCCACCTCGAAGCCACAGGTAGCTGGACCAGAGACAGACAGGCAGGCGGGGCATACTCGGATGTCCCCCAAACTCTAAAGAACACAGTGACTGGAATACTCAAACCAATAGTGTTTAGGGTGCAATTCCCTCAGAGTAGAGGTGACTGAATGTGCTCCCCCCCAACAGGGAGACATGGCCAGAGAGGGACCGGTCACCTTTCTCTCTTCCCTCCAACCCTGCTGAACTTGCACTGGTAGACTGTGTGTTCCTCTGCTTGGTTTCAGCTAACGCCCTGCACCTGTAAGCTGTGCTGAGCTGTGTCTGGTCATTCAAACCAGAAGCTACCAATGAAGGCCTGATGGTGCTGCCAAGGCCGCGCTACCAGCCCCGTAACTTTTGCTACTGCTATGAATCCTAATGTAAATATCTTATATGCAGGATATCTGATATGCAACCCCTGCAAAAGGGTCATTCGACGCCCCAAGCAGTTGAGACCCATAGGTTGAGAACCATTGCTCCAGAGCCATTGGGAATGGGTTTCATCTCATTTCCATCATAGGTGGACTGTGATGTTGGCTATAACTATACAATGCCTCAGTTTGTTCATCTCTACAATGAAATTAATGATAGACCTGATCTTACAGGAACATTGAAAAAGTTACAGGATGGGACAATTAAAAAAAAAAAAAGGTATCAGGGAGTACCGGGCACATTAAAAGCAGCAGAGACCTTCGGTATTTTAACAGCAGCACTTGTGAATTAGTGGCGGCTATAAAATAATTTTGGGAAGGGCATCTCCTGATGTTTGCCGTGGTGCCTCTGGGGTGACTGGCACTAGTAGCTTGGGAAATGGCAACAGGTGGTGCCCTGTGGCATTCAGGGTGATTTATTGGCCAGCCATTGCCGGAGAGTGCTCATGCTGAGACCAAGCCAGGGCAGAGTGCTGACTGGGCAGTACTCTGGTTACCACAGAGCCCAAGGCTTTGCTTTCATTATTTCACTTTTTGCTTCATTCTCTCTTCCCTTCCCCTGGGAACAGAGTTACACGCTTAAAAAAAAAAAGTCACGTTCCATCTATTTCAGTGAAAGCGCTCGATCTGGAGCATGGCTGTGTTTTCACTGCTCCTGAGGTAAGTGTACCCACATGTTACACGCCACCCGCTGTCTTCAGGAACTTTCCAAGATCCTGCATCAGCTGTTCATTTGTTGTATAACCTTAGGAGAAATGCTTGTCCAGGGGAAATTTTGAAATAGTACATTTTTGCCTTGACTTTCTGGCCGTACTGATCCAGTACTTTAAAAAGGAAGAGCATACGCCATTACTGCTGTACTGGTACGTTTGTGGTGAACTCAGTTGTGTCTTCACTTTTGACTTTTCTCTACTTGCCATTCACCTGTCTGGGGAATACCTTAGAGGAAGAAATTGTTCAGAAAGTTCGATATGGAGAAAAGAGAGGCTAAGCGTTAGGCAAAATAAATACAGAAAAGTGCTGTTCAGAAAAGCAGTACTGTTAGGTTCAGCGCTAAAGCTTGTTTTTGTTGTTGTTGGCCAGTCCAGGTGCAGCAGTCACCATTTCTAATTAAATAATACTTTGCTTTGGAAATTTTTTCCTCTCAAAGATAAGTAAAAAGAATCACCACCGTCCATGCCATATCCTTTCCCCCTTTTGGTGACTTATTTAACCTATAATATAATTTAAAACTTTGTGTTGGAATTTTAAAATTGTAGGAACATAGTTGATGTTGACTATGGAGATTACAAAATTGAAGTGTCTAATCTGAAGAAGAAAAAAATGGGAGCAGGGGAGGGGTAGGTAAGGATCCCTGCACTATACATCGTAACTGCATTTCTCTCCGCCAGTCCCGAAATGCACAGGGCACATTCCCCACCTCGAAACCGTCAGGGGAATGAGGAGGAAAAGCCTGGCTTCTAACTGGGACGAGCTAATTGGTCGCAGGCTCTTGGGACCACTGCCTCATGGCTTGCCTCCTTTTTTCGTCCTGTAGCATTTTTATGAGGGCATGTGATCATGGCACAGGGACTAAGTTTGACATATCAGCCTTGTCATAGGGCAGGAGTGGAAGAGTTTGTTTCTGTGACTTTTTGCATCAAATATGGAAATAAAGCCACAGTCCAGGATGGACATTTTTCCGTAACTAGCAGATTTCAAATGATACATAAGGGGGTTGGGAGGTTGGATATCTGCCCCCTGGTGTTGAATCATCTGGTATGAGGGTTTACTAGACCCAGAATTCTCTGCTGTCAAATTGATGACCTGGATTGAAGAAAGTTTAGAAGTTACATCTCCAGCTTGCTTAAGAAGTATTGATACTTAGAAGCTGTCATTCTTCAGGTTGGGAGTGGGTCAGGGAAGATTCACATGTATCCTTAGCCTCAATAAAATCATACAGAGACATGCACATAGTATTTATACCCCCTTTGTCTAATTATCTTCAGTCTCAGCTCACATGCATTTTTCTTCCTCAAATGAAGCTACTGTTTTAGCAGTTAACAAAATAATCATTTGTTCAAAAAGGATATGTACTTGTTTCTGCTCTCATCAGAATCCCTGATTCTACAGGGATGTTAGAGCCCAAATGTCCTAAGGCTAAGGACATAAGGCGGGTGTCACATGCAGCAGGTTCATAAGTTTCTGTTATTGATGATGAATATGATGAAGTTAAAGGAACCAGCACCCTACACCAGCAAATCATTGTGCCGGTGTGCAGCCCCTGAAGTACAAGCGGACGTGACTTAATGTCTACGGTTACATTGATGGATACACAGCATCAGTTGTCTTCAGTCTGCTGAATTACATGTCTCTGTAGACAAAGTCAAACAGACTTTTAAAATTGCAATATTTCTTTTGCACATAAGTTATACATATTTCTTGGAATTAACCCAGAGATAGATAATAACAATATGTATTAGATGAAGTACAAAATATGGTTAGGTTAATATTTTGGTTCAGACCTTTTTTTTTTTTTTGCTGCAATACAATGTGTGTGTGTGTGTGTGTGTGTGTGTGTGTGTGTGTGTGTGTGTGTGTGTGTGTGTGTACACATTACTGAAATCCACACTTTGGGCCAACTGGAGAATGGAGCTCTTTCTCTTCATTATTTGTTCCATTTGAAAAGAATGTGAGATAATACCACAGGCTTTGAACTTGTTTGTTTTAAAACCTCAAGCATAATAGGCACATGTAGTTTCAGACCAACCCATACTTAAAGCATGGATGGACGGCAGTTTTCATAAGAGAAATCTAAGCCTGCTTTGGGAAGCAGATTTTTCTTCTAGTGAATTTACATCTGCTCTTTTGTTCCCAGCTTAAGAGGAAAATGGAGTGGTTCTGACACATTCAATAAAGCTTTTGAGTGTATAACCACCATCCTTTACCTACATTTAGGCCATAGCTAGACTGTAAGTCCCTTAAATGAGAGGCCACACAGGTGTGAACCATTCTACATCTATTCCTAGTGCAACCTTGGCATTTGAGAAGGCTCAGAAACCTTGAACTGAATGAATGATTTAAAGGCAGGCCCTAAAGCTTGCCTTCTAGTGAGGGGTAAATTAGCCATTGAAGAGGAAAGGCATCCTTTCAACGTGTCTACAGAAACTACAGTAATTGGACCAAATAGTGAATCTTTTAAGTCACTTTTTTTCTCTCCCCCAAAAGCCCCCTGTTGGAGTCCCTTTATCTTGGCATGTGTGAGTGAACCCCAGAAATGTGTGGTTTTCTCATCTTTAACCCTCCTGATTGGTTGCTCTGACCCAAGTACCTACTAGGTAAAGGAGGGGGGAGCCCGCTGTCTGTCTTTGTCCAGTGGGAGAGGAGATGGCCGCAGAACCCTCCTTGTAACCTCCCTCCCCTCTTCCCTCCCCCAGGGTGCTCTCTTCACCATGATTCCCTGCAGAGCGGTGCTGACTTTCGCGCGATGTCTGATCCGGAGAAAAATCGTCACGCTGGACAGTCTAGAAGATTCCAAACTCTGCCGCTGCTTGACCACCATGGACCTCATCGCCCTGGGGGTTGGAAGCACTCTCGGAGCTGGAGTTTATGTCTTGGCTGGGGAAGTCGCCAAAGCAGATTCTGGCCCCAGCATCGTGGTGTCCTTCCTCATCGCCGCCCTGGCTTCAGTGATGGCAGGCCTTTGCTATGCTGAATTCGGGGCCCGGGTTCCCAAGACGGGGTCTGCGTATCTGTACACATACGTCACGGTTGGAGAACTGTGGGCCTTCATCACTGGCTGGAATCTCATCCTGTCATATGTCATAGGTATATTTCAAAAACAAATATCAGTTGTGGACAGGGTGTGAATGGCTCTCCAGAGAGCCCCGGAGCTAGGGGTAAACCTCCTCTTCTCAGCGGTGGGATGCTCCTGAGAGATCACTTCTTCCAGCCTCTTGTTTTTTGTCATCTCTAAAATACGTCCTCATTGCTGAAGTCTCTGATTATGCTTCACCTTTGATTTTGTGATTCTTAATGAGTTTGGAAGTTGTTTGGAGTTTTTTAAATACTTTTTTTTTTTTTTTTTTTTTTTTTCGAGACAGAGTTTCTCTGTGTAGCTTTGGAGCCTGTCCTGGAACTCACTCTGTAGCTCAGGCTGGCCTCGAACTTACAGAGATCCGCCTGCTTCTGCCTCCCGAGTGCTGGGATTAAAGGCGTGGGTCACCAGCGCCCGGCAACTCTGTCTTTTTTTTGTTTGTTTGTTTTGTTTTTCGAGACAGGGTTTCTCTGTGTAGCTTTGGAGCCTGTCCTGGATCTCACTCTGTCCTGGATCTCACTCTGTAGCCGAGGCTGGCCTGGAACTCACAGAGATCCGCCTGCCTCTGCAATACATTTTTTTTCTTTTCATGAGTTTGTATAAGGTGTGTGTGTGTGTGTGTGTGTGTGTGTGTGTGTGTGTGTGTGTGTGTGTGTATTAATTTGGTTTTCTAATATGGTTAAATTTTTCAGTCGGTGTGACCTAGGCCAGCCAGGTTTACCCAGGAATCAACTAATCAGATGAGTTACATTAATTTTCTACCAGTAACCTTTTATTCTCTGAACATTCTGCTTTGGGAAGGTACATCCAGTGTTGCAAGAGCATGGAGTGGCACCTTCGATGAACTTCTTAACAAACAGATTGGTCAGTTTTTCAAGACGTACTTCAAAATGAATTACACCGGCCTGGCGGAATATCCAGACTTTTTTGCTGTGTGCCTTATATTACTTCTGGCAGGTAAGAAAACGAATCATATGCTGTTTCCTGTAATGAACCACATCAATGGGCCCCGGGAAAGTAGGTCACACAGATTTGCAGCCTGGGTTCTCTGAATGAGGTCAGCATATCGTATCAAGGCCCGCTAAGGTCAGTGCCGGGTCACTGTGGGCTTTGTCTCCTCTCTGTTTCACAATAGGATTAAATGTACATGAAAGGGAGAAACCTCGCTTTGGAGGAACAGGCACCTGGAATGCAGTAAGTCATAGGATGGAGATGTCAGTTTTTGTATTGAGAGCATCCATTTTTTAATATTAATGAGAGACGTTCCTTTATGCCATTAATGCAGTTGTTAGGTCAGAGTGGGAACTGTACATGCAGAAGAATGAGATTCATCTGCTCTCATCCATGCTTGCACAGTTCTGCTTCCGTGGAAGTGGGTGCTGTGGATACAGGGCAAAGGCCAGTAGATCTGTGGCATTGTCTTTTCATAGAAACCATTGCCCCCGCAGTAAATGCTGAACTAAGATCCCTACTTCATATAGTATGTCAGGTGGGTTGGAGATGCGGATAGGATAAGCATTTAAAAACTAAAAGGAAACATGTGAATATTTGAAGGTCAAAGTCTGGGGAAAATCTTATTAGAAGTAGATACTAAAATAGGTACATGTTGGTTATTCTAACAAAATTTTACATTTACAAGCAATGGGTTAAGGTTAAAAGCAAGTTACTGGGATGAAAGTGAAGTTCATTGCGAGCATTTGGCTAACACACACAAGGGCATGGGCTCTCGATTTACCCCTGAAATAAACCAATTGAAGTCATTTTTAATAGGATGGAGATGGAAACTATATATTCCACGAATGACTGGCAGAGAGCTAATAACATTAGTATATAAATACCTCTTATAAATCAGTATGAATAAAATACTCTGGCTTAAAACTTGTAAAATGAAAGTGGGGCCCAAATTGTTTTGTATGAAAATGCATGTCCTGGGGCTGGGAAGATGACTGGTGGGTGAAGAGGCTGCCATGCAAACGTGAGTCTGGATCTCCAGGACTCATCTAAAAGCTGGGAATGGTCATGTGCATCTGCACCCCCAGCACTGGGGGTGAGGAACTAAGGCAGGTGGATTCCTTAATCCCTAGAGCCTATTGGACAACCAGCCTAGTCAAACTGAGGAGCTCTGGGTACAGTGGGAGCCTGTCTCCAAAATGAAGTGCAGAGCATTCGAGGAAGACACCCACGTCAACCTCTGGCCTCCATGTGCATTCTCATGCACACATGCACACCCCACATGGACATGCTATATACTACACACACACACACACACACACACACACACACACACACACACACTGCATGCCCTCCCATACACTTAATTTGTAAGACTACTGTAAGGAAAATGTTAGAAAATGCAGGGGGGTATTTATAAGATGGCAATGATGTCAGTGCTGTTTATAAAGTAAAAGCAAGAGTGACCTAATTATCTATAAATAAGGGATTAAAGTGTCTCCACATAGTATGTTATGCAGCTGCTAAAACTGATGATAAATTTGTTGGTGCAGGAATATATGTGTGTGCATGTGGAGAATTCTGCAGGGATATCATAGCTGATCTTCATTCTTTACACTGTTCTGTTTTTTCAAACTACTAGAATAGGATATTTACATTCCTAATATAAAGTAAATCTATCAGGTGAGAATGAATTTAACAGAGAATGTTTTTGGCATGGCACTTAGGAGAACTATTTTCTGGTGATATGATCAGAAGGTGCATGGCAGACTTTTACATTAGCCCTGGAATAGCTTTTAAGGACAGCCTTTCAAATTAGTTAGGTGTTGTAATAATAACCAGGACTACTAAACTGACATAGACAGTGTGGAACTCTTGAGTGTGAGCACAGTCTGCTCCCAGAAATCAAAGTCAGTGGTGTCTCTAAAGGCATTACTTCACAGAAAAGTGATGACGTGAACTGGCCATAGAATGGAAGAAACGGAAGGTAAATATGTGAATGCTGGTGCCATAATCTCCGGTGCATGTATTGGCATCAAGAATCCATTGCCTTTTCTGCGGGTAAAGAGCCCACGTTAATGCCTTCTCCTTTTCCGTAGGTCTGTTATCTTTTGGCGTAAAAGAGTCCGCCTGGGTGAATAAATTCTTCACAGCTATTAATATCCTGGTCCTTCTCTTTGTAATGGTGGCCGGGTTTGTGAAAGGAAATTTGGCCAACTGGAAGATCAGTGAAGAGTTTCTCAAAAATATATCAGCGAGTGCCAGGTAAAATATTTAGCCCCTCCTACTCCCCCCCGGTTCCCCTCCCCCCTCCACTCTTTCTCTTACATTTTAAGAGAACATACTTGCAAGTTCTCTTCAGAGCAGCTGTTCTCAGTCTTGTTGGTGCTTTCTGGAGGATGGTTCTAGGATGCGGCTCCTCTTCCCAGGCTCCCCACACTAAGGTAGGGCTGGGCTTCCAACTGAGCCGCTGGGTGAAGCTCTGCAGATGCTGGCCCCCAAGGCAGCCTCTAGGGCAGAGTCTAATCCTGCAAGAGCTCCCCCTCTGCTCCCCAACAGTTCACCAGCTCTAAATAACTAGGAATATTTTTGATTCTTGCATTCTGTGGTTTCTCCTTTGGGACCATCAGTTTCATGGTTTGCATGCTTTCAGGCTTTTAAGGATTTTGGAAGCCACATGGTGTTGCATGCCTTTAATCCCAGCATTTGGGAGACAGAGGCAGGCAGATCTCTGAGTTTGAGACCAGCCGGGTCTATAGAGTAAGTCTCAGGACAGCTGGAGCTACACAGAGAAACCCTGTCGTGAAAAAAAAAATTCTTTTTGGGAGCCTGTCTTAGTTAAAGTTTGTATTGCTGTGAGGACACACCATGAACACAGCAACTCTTATAAAGGAAAACATTTATTAGAGTGGCTTACAGTTTAAGAGGTTTAGTACACTATCATCATCGCTGGACATGGCAGCATGCGGGCAGCCATGGTGCTGGAGAAGGAGCTATATCTTGAAGGAGCTATATCTTGATCCCACAGGCAGCAGGAAGTGGTCTGAGACACTGTGCGTGGCTCTCTCCAGCAAGGCCACACTTCCCGTTAGTGCCACTCACTTGGGGGCCATTTTATTTTTATTAGTAGTATTACTTTCATAAGCAGACAAAAGATTACAGGAGTATCTATTATATGGTGTAAGGTGTATATACATGTTTTTTTATTTATATATGTCATTTCCAGTCATCCTGATAGGGGAAAGATAGTGTCTACTGGTCTTATAGTTTTTAATATATGGTAATGCATTAAACTTTCAGGATCATTAATCAAGCCTATGGGATTCTGTTCTAACTTTTTCAACTATATTCTAAGTAAATTTTGGGGTTTTTTTCAATTTTTTAATTTTATTTATTCAGTGTTTATCTGTGTGTTTGTGTTTGTGTGTTTCTGTATATCTGTGTGTGTGTGTGTGTGTGTGTGTGTGAGACTGTGTGTGTGTCTCTGTATGTCTGTGTAACTGAGATAAGTCGGTAGATGTCAGAAGACAGTTTACAAGAGTCGATTACCTTCTTCCAAAAAACTGTTCTGGTTCTGGGAATCAAACGCTGGTTGTCGGGCTTGTGCTTCTGCATTGTCACCGATTTACATCACTGTAAATTTACATCGCAATTACATCACAATTTACATTACATCACCAGCCCCTAGATGAATTTTAAAGATGTACAGTCTGCCTTTCTTTTTGTTTCATGTGTTAAAAATTGATTCTTTGCAGGGAGGAGGGGAGAGAGAAAGTTCCTTACCTTTATTGTAGAGCGTGGCTCACATACGAGATCTCTGATGTCAAAACCCTGCTTGCCTGTGTGCTCCACCTAGCACATGTCTATGTAGATCAGCACAGTGGTGCTCACAGAAGGCCGAGGGAAGAGGATTGACAGAAGTTTAAGTCTAGCCTGAGCTATATTGCAGGTTCCAGGCCAATGAGGGCTCATAGTGAGACCTTGTCTGTCTGTCTGTCTGTCTTGGCCTTCTGTATTTGCTGTTGAATAGCCTGTAGTTGGATGTCAGTGACACAGAGCGTTTTTTATTGTGAGGGAGTCTACCATGTTCTGTAGAACAAAATGACAGAATACAGTTTTGGTCTTATATACATTAGCTCCAAAGAGCCAATGAGCAACAACAGTCTTCCAAGGATGCGGTTTGGGAGAAATCACCAGAAAGTACAGTTTCTGTGAAGTGACTGATAGTGTCTGTTTTTTTTATTTATTTCAGAGAACCACCTTCTGAGAACGGAACAAGCATCTATGGGGCTGGGGGCTTTATGCCCTATGGCTTCACCGGAACTTTGGCTGGCGCTGCAACTTGCTTTTATGCCTTTGTGGGCTTTGACTGCATTGCCACAACCGGTAAGGGCGGTGTCTCCTCGATAGTTCGGAGCACAGGGTTCCACAGGGGTAGGGAGCTGCAGGTACAGCAGAGGGTCAAGGAGAGAGGATGAGATGTGGGGTGGGAAGGGTACCAACTCCAGATCCACCCGCGGCCCATGCTGCACCTGGTACAAAAGCCACTGGGTGAAACTCTCAGAGCACTGGTGTCTGTCCTGTCCAGAGCAGCACCTACCCTGAGGATATTATGACGACCACCTAAGACAACACATCTGGCTGATCGGATGAGGAATCTTAAATGATGCTCACAATTCCTTAACCTTTCAACTAAAAGTTCTTTGTCTTCCAGAATGGTCATTGTCTTAAATTGTCTCTTCCATTCACCAGGCAAAATACTATACCACTTCTTTTCTCTTTATCCCAAGTGACAAAATACTCACCCTGGCATCTTTCAAGCTTTCCAGGTGCATAGCCTGGTAATTCACTCATGTATCTGGGGAGCTTCAAATGTTAATATTGTAAGAAGGATATTCTGATTTTTTTTTATAGAAACTAAAGTTTCATATAAATAGATAAAATAAATTTGTTTGAAGCCTTGCAGTTCAAAAGCTTACAAAATACCAGTGTGGCTGTTTCCCACATCAACTGCCATTCTAGGTCTAAACACTTAAGAAGGGCTCACGGGTCGTTTCCCCCCCAACTTTTCGCAAGTAAGAAACTGACGTGTATATTCTGTTCTCTTCTCCCTCTGATAATTGGATCATTTTTTGTTAATACCAAAGTATCCTGAAGAAGAGAAAGGAAATTTCACATGAAATAGATAGAACCCACTAAGAATGTAGAAGGGTAAAAACATGGTAGAATGACCATGGAGGCAGGGGGTGAAGAATGCTTTGATTCACAGGAAGTTTCTAAGCTGTTTGACTGTTAACTAACCATGCAAACCTTCTGTCTGTGTTTCCTTAGGTGAAGAGGTCCGGAATCCCCAAAAAGCTATTCCCATCGGAATAGTGACTTCCTTACTGGTTTGCTTTATGGCCTATTTTGGGGTTTCTGCAGCTTTAACGCTTATGATGCCTTACTACCTCCTGGATGAGAAGAGCCCCCTTCCTGTAGCATTTGAATATGTTGGCTGGGGTCCCGCCAAATACGTGGTTGCTGCAGGCTCCCTCTGCGCCTTGTCAACAAGGTACATGGTGTTGTCCGTGGGACTGGGTCTCCCAGGGGTCTTGCAAAGTGTAGTCAATATCTTCAAATTTGCTTTAGTGGGTTTTAAGGATAGCTCTGTGGTTGAATTTGTGACTAGCATTCTGGAGGCCCTGGGTCAGTACCCTAGCCACTGGTACCACAAGATGGATTTTGTATATTCTAAAAATATCCTAACATGAGGAATGCATTATACAACTATGCACTCAATGAATAATTTGCCCAGAACCTCCTTCTAAAAATCTTGAGTGATTCCAAAAAAAGAAAAAGCGACCATCATCAGCTAAGCCAGTTTTTTTTTCTTCAAGATAATGGTGTTCTAAGCTACAATAGTAATATACATAGCACTGAGACCCCCACATACCTGTGCCACACATAATCACATATTACATTACACACCTTTGGGGTGTTCATGCTACCGCCATCAGTATTGTTCACATTGTTTCAGTTAGAGACCATACACAGACTTCACCCTTGGGACAAGTCTCTGTAAAGCAACAGTGTGTCTGGGACCAGAAGCCATACGCTCTGTCATTTTTTAAAATGGAAATGTGCTTCTGACTGTGACATACTGAACCTTTTTTCCTTATAGCACTGATCAGAGTGGATTTATTCAAGAGACAGAAATTACCATTCTGACATTACCAGTGGGCATTATTTATTTATATGAAAGGCAAAGGGAATTTGACTGTCAAATGTTCAGATTTCCAGGAGCTCCTCATTTAATATGTTACAGCTCAGGTTTCCAAAGCCTCTCATATGATCCAAAGCAACACACTTTGTTCTAGTTCCTACCACACTGCAGAGTAGAACATTCTCAAAGAGAAAAGCTTTTTGCCTGAGAATTCCTTTTTTAAATTGAGAACAGTTTTCACAATTCTGAAACTAGACATTTTTCTCAGTATAATTTATCACCGTGATTTTTATTTTTCTTCTTTCAAATGTACTTTTAGTTTCTAGTGTCCTGGTCCCAATAGTACTAAGCAAGTTTAGGAATTCTCAGTCATCTGCTGTTGGTGAGGTTTATTATGAAGAATTTTGAAGAGTTTGAAGTCCAAACTTTGAAGACACTGTGCCACCATGATCTTCAAAGCCTGTGGCTACATCAACTACTGATGCGCAGCCTACTACTATGGTTGGGCCTTGCACATATATAATTTGGATTTTTGGAAACTTTTGCTGTCAACTTTGGAAAAAAAGTCTCTCAGTTTACTGTGTTGGGTTGGCATTGTACAGAAACCAACAGCCACATTGGACTAGAAGTGTTAATTTTTTTCCATTTGTGCAAGGGTAACACACTGAATTAAATATGTATGGTCTCATCTGTGCAGGTTTGATGACAGAAACTAAAATATTCTCTAAACAATGGGGTAAAAAAGAAAAAGAAAATAGTTGTTTTTGGAGACGAGGTCTTGCTGTGTAGCCAGTTAGCCTGATTCTCGCTGTGAAGTCCAGGCTAGCCTCAAAATTCAGCCATCTTCTGCCTCAACTTCTCAAATGATAGGGTTTCAGGCATGAGCCACCATGCCCAGTCAAAAACAATAAGAAAGCTTTTAGAATCGAATATTTTACCTCTTTTTCTTAGTTACTTTCACAGCTGAATCATATGAAGAATGACACAATAGTTAAACATAAATAATTGAATTTACCTTAAGCAAAAATTGTCCATTAAGCCTCACTGTTACTAACACTTAATTGTAGCTCTTTCTATATACTAAATCTATAGTATGTTGTTATTTTAAGCCATTGTTTACCTTGATAATTTTGATGCTTGGAACTATTACTTGTATCAAAGATCAAGCTAGAGGTTGCAAAATCATGGTAATATGAAAAATACATAATCGATGTATAAGTGGGTGACTTACTGTGACATAAAATGGATTAATCTTTTTTAATGACCCATTAATTTGGGAATTTTGCCTTCTGAATTGTTAACACTAAAACATCTTGGTGTTTCATCCTTCATTTTATTTTGCAAAGTCTAATTCACTTTTAATTCAGTAACAATCATGGATACAAACAAATGACTTGCGATACTGTTGTCAGTCTTATAATTTGTGTGGGCAGATATTTGCAAGAGTACTACTGGGTAACACAATGGCCGTTATTGGCAGGTGTGTTTAAATGCCCAGTTATATTGCACTGTAAGCCTGTGTGAGTCTTTGGTCCCAGCTGCCGCGCTGAGTGTATTACAATCACTGTGTTTCTCTTCTGGGTGTGATCATGCATGTCTTTGCCGTGTTTGCCATACTGCATGTCTTTGCTTTTTACCCAGTCTTCTTGGATCCATTTTCCCAATGCCTCGTGTAATCTATGCTATGGCGGAGGATGGGTTGCTTTTCAAATGTCTAGCTCAAATCAATTCCAAAACGAAGACACCAATAATTGCTACTTTGTCATCGGGTGCAGTGGCAGGTGAGAGAGTTGACTTTTACTAAGAAAAGGGGGATCGTTTTCATCCAGAACTCTGGAAAATGTGGCGTTAGGTGGTTCTCTGTTTTGATTAATGTAAGGTTCAGTAACTTTGTGACTTTCCTATTTTGATATTTTGACTTCTTTGTGTACCTATATGTACGCTGGTAGAGTGATACTCAACTCACGTTGGATTATGAATTTTTCTGTTCTAGTCTTCTGGGTTCTATGTTCCCCTTACCCCGCATTCTGTTTGCCATGGCCCGGGATGGCTTACTGTTTAGATTTCTTGCGAGAGTGAGTAAGAGGCAGTCACCCGTTGCTGCCACGTTGACCGCGGGGGTCATTTCTGGTAAGCTTTACAAACCCGGGGTTTCTCCATCATTGGACTAAAACGTGCTGTGCGCATGCGTGGACTTAAAAAGGGTCTGCATGCTGTGCATGTAAGTTAAGATCAAAATCTTGGGTAAATTAGTGTGTGAATCTTGGGATTAACATCTGACAATTATGGTGATGGTGAAACACTGAAATTCATTCATAACTAATCACTGGGGATTCTGTGTTTTTACTACTTTAACCATTCAGGCATCTAACCAATGTACAAGGAGTTAATGACTCTCCACTATGTATTAGGTATCACTCTTCTAACTGGTGAATAAGCACATAAAGTTATAATTTGGGCACAGAAAAAAGTTCTAAGTTGAACCATTGCTTAATATTGGAAGTACTAATTTTAAAATAATGATTGCAGGACTTTTGAAAAACTAAACTTTACCAACTCTTAGTCTACCGTAAGAAAAGAAATGCCAGAGATAATCTGAAGTTGGTTGTCCTCACTGCCCAGAGTGAAGTGGGTTGCCCAGCAGGGTTAGACTTGTACCTTCTCAGCCCCCATTAGGAACCCAGTTGTCCTTCAGTAATTTGGACATGCGGGTTTTGCTTTTAGAATACAGATTGCCTACACTTTGACATGCTATGGTGTCCATGTTAATTACCTCTGGTCAGGTTCTTAGAGCATGCAGGAATTTCCAGGGATGGTATAAACTGAGACAGTAGTCTTAAGGGTCCCGACACAGAAAGAAGAGAAAGACTGTAGTGAACTTTATAGCTAAGTGAATTGAAACTATCTCAGGAGTAGATGTTTGAATAAAAACTCTGACTTTGTTAAGACTCCAATGTGCTGGGAAGTTGGGATCAAGAATGTTTTATTACCTATCCAGTTGGTTTTTCTTTCAGGTCAAGAAACATTTGCCTAAGTAGTTTTCACCTGGCACACATCTTCTAAATCTGACACTTGAGATGTATGTAAGAAGGTCAAATCATTTTTCTCAGGCTTAAATTTCTGCCCTCATAAAATGATTTTTCTAGGTCAGTGGTTATCCACCTGTGGGTTGCAATCCTTTTGAGGTTGCATATCAGATATCCTGCATGTCAGAAATTTATATTACCAGTAGCAAAATTATAGTTATGAAGGAGCAACAAAATAATTTTATGGTTGGGGGGTCACTATAACATGAGGAACTGTACATGAGGTCAGCACATAGGAAGGTTGAGAAGCACTGTTCATCATAATGGTAAGGCGAGCCACGTCATAAATACTTCTCCACAAAGTAAAAAGCTTTCCCATTAATAATTCTACCTTGAATGTAGAATTTTAAAGAATTTAAGTTTTCCTTCATTTAGGAAGAATGGAATTTAACATTATAGTAAGACAGTTAATGGTGGAATGTTTTCTAAAATATTGTATATTTTACATCCTCACACCCAAATTTGCAGATTTTTCGATTTAGATTGGAGAGTTTATATGAATAATTAGTATTTGGCTATCTGTGGTCATCACAAGCATGCTAAAAGTTTAATAATCTATTATATAAGTATACTAGTAATGAGATGTTTGCAGAGGGAGGCATGTGGTGTATATTCAGAGAGAAGATGAAATATTGTGGAGTTGTAAGGGCAGGAAAGTTCTGCCAGTATCTACCCATTGTAACCTTCTTAAGTCAACCTGTCTATAAGACAGGAATAATCCTATCAAGGAAGACCATGGGAAGTTGCTGGATTTGGTAAAAAAAAAAATAAGTAAATAAACAAATAAATAGTCAACAAATACTGTACATTTTATATACCTAAAATGGAAGTAATTTCCTCTGCATGCTAGGGTCATTGATGGAAGATAAAGTGAGGTTATAGACTATAAAAATTGTAAAGAAGGTAAAGAAGTCTAGGACATCATATTGAATGTGGTGTTATCTATTTACTAAGATAGGGTGGTAAGTTCAGCTAATATAAGGTATTTTTACTTTTTAAGATTATTGAGATTTCGTGTACAGGATCGTAAGTTGATCTTTCCCATCTAATCAGTCTTCCAGAATGTGTGGCTTTAATTTGATTGGAGTTTACTCTACATCCCAAAATGTCATTTTATTGAAAAATACGTATTATTTTTGTAAAGACTACTTAAAATGTTCTGAGTCGCATATGACTTGATACAGATAGAATTTAAAGTGATTATATAATCTGTTATATAGAAAATTGGTATTGCCTGGCAGTGTTTCTTTACCTTCCAAGACCTCAAAACGCAGTATTTTGTTATTTAATATTTTCACACTTGGTCAAGCCAAGTATGTCTTAAATAATCGTACCAGATGTATTTAGTGTTTCCTAAAGAGCTGGGGGCTTTGAAGTGTTAGTGTTATCAGTTTATATGGCCCAGAGACCATCTTATGATGTTGTGATGTTGATCTGTTATTGGTACCCAAAGAGAAAAGTGTCAGTCAGCTGTCCCTGACTGAGTGACCAACTATAAGAAATGTCCTCAGAGGCCTTCGGCTTTACCTTTCTTATCTGTTTCCCAATAGCTGTGATGGCTTTCCTTTTTGACCTGAAGGCTCTTGTGGACATGATGTCCATCGGCACCCTCATGGCCTACTCTCTGGTTGCAGCCTGTGTGCTCATCCTCAGGTAAGTCTCTGTAGGTTCTGAAGGGTGTGTGCCCGGTGGGATACAGGGAGCAGAGACAGGAAGGACTACAAAGAGCCGCCAGTTTCACCAAAGTGGGAGGCCCATTAAAGCAGTAAGATGGAGTATGGGAAGCAGACTTGGCTTTTAGCAAAAAGTCAAGGTTAGTTTGACCCTTACCGATAGCTGGTCCCAGTCTACAAGGCAGTTTATTAAAATGTGTGGAGATACATAAACGTGTTGTGTTTTTGGAATTGTAAATACTAACAGACAGACAAATAGAGCCCTATTCTTGTCTACTACACAGCACTGCCTTTGTTATATTAGCAATATATCCTGAATATTTTCCCAAGTCAATAAATGTATATCTCCCAAATATGTATGTACTTACCAGTACTTTTGGCATTAACAATTTAGTGCTAAGATTTTTCCTAAAGACCTTATCATGGAGACACCAACAAATAGATGTAAATGGTGCTCACAGAAAAGGTAGATTGACAAGTGTGAAGAAAACATAACTGACTTGAGTAACAGTAGGAGAACAGTGACGTAAAAGAGGGTACATTTTTTCAGTGGCTTCTTCTATGGTTAAAAACTGCCATTTCAGTATATTGATAACTATTCCAATTTGAAGACACAAAGCTACAGCATTTGGATTTGTTTAAATAACATTACAGATGTACATTAAGAAATAATGAATGTTGATGTCTGCATACGTTCCAAGATGAACTTGTACTGAAATGCTAACGGCGATTAAGTTAATGGTGCCATGGGTCGTTGTGCCTTCCTTCTGTATTCCTTTGTGCATTTTCCTTAGTGGATGCATTTCTTTACCGGGGGGGGGGGGGCGTTTCTGAAATAAGCAAGGGCTGCGGGTACTAGGATATGAAGCAGGTGATACACTGAGGGGTTGTAGCGGAATGGGGGGCAAAGAACAGAGGGAAATGGTGCCCGTGGCGTAGTTAGGTGGCCAAGTAGCTGAGTGAGCATCTCCGGGTGAAGCTAGATGAGTCGGGTTAGAAACAAGGAAACACAGGCAGAGAGTCAGGCTCTGATGGCAGCCTTTGAATGCCAAGCCCAGGGGACTCTGGCTTCCATAGCTGGTGGCTGTTCCTGTGCCATTTTCATGAATCGCGATTTCAGTGGGCACCGGAGGCTGCGGGTAGCATCCTGTCGCCATCACTGCTTCACGTTTAATCTTAACTTTACTTTTTGGCATCTCCTGTACAATTCTCTGACTACACAGCAGTGAACGGGATTTCAGAGTTGCTGTGGGTATTTGATGGGAGAGGTTTGTCCCCTTGCCTAGCTGGGCACCCTGTGAGTTGGAGTCACGAGACGTATCACCTGACCGCACACGGCTGTGGCTTTGCAAAGCATCTCACCAAAAGAGTTTAAGGTGGCAACTTCACGTGGGCCGAGGAGAGTAAAGACGCCGATATTTATTTGGGGATAGGTACCAACCTGGCCTGTGTTATGAGCAGCCCAAATACACCCCTGAGAAGGAAATTCCGGAATCGTGTACCTGCGCGACGTCAAAAAGCGAGTCCCAGGTCACCATGATACAAGGACAGGGTTTCAGCCTCCGGACCCTCTTCAGCCCCTCTGCCCTGCCCACGCGACAGTCGGCTTCCCTCGTGAGCTTCCTGGTGGGATTCCTGGGTAAGTCGTCACTACAGATGTGGAAAGGTCCAATAGATGTGGGTGTGTAGAGCCAGTGCTTGTGGGAGGGAAAGGACGAGGCCTCACATTGCCTGGGACGTGTTAGCAGCCAACTTGAGACATGAAATTTGACCTACGGAGGTACTGGTAGTTGGGGTCCTGGTATATTATGTAGGAAGATTTATGAGCTGGAGAGAAGGCTCTGTGGGGTCCGCACATGCTGTACAAATGTGAGGCTCTGAGTGGAGATTTCCAAAACCCATGTGAAGCCGGGTGAGGAGGTACATGCCTGTGATGCCAGTGTGACCGTGGCATGGTGGGACTTAGAAAGAGAATTCCCCAGTAGCTTGCTGTACACGGCGACAAATAAGGGACTCTGCCTCAAACAGGGTGGAAAGTGGCAACCAACCTCCAGGGCTATCTCCTGACCTCCGCGTGCATGCCATGACACACGTTTCCACAGTCGCACACATGCACACGAAAGCAAGGGATTCCTACAGTAAGAGTGGCAGAATTATACACTGGCACTTTCCATTAGCTCAAGGTGCTCCCTGTGTGGAAGAATTAGGCCAAGTAACAGAACTGGAACCTGATGGGAAGCAGTACAGGAAAGATTTGTTTGCTCAACTGGTTACCTAATCTTCTTTGTGTTTAGTGACATCTACTGGGTATTACCTGAGTGCCAAACACTGTTCTGGGCACTTGGGGTAGCAAGACAGACTCTTGCCCTTGGAGATGGTACAATAAGACCATGGCAAACTAGGGAAGAACAAGTTTCTCCGAGAGCAAATAGGAGGGGCTTTTATTGCATACTTGATGATCAGAAGAAGCCTGACATCATTGCCTGGAATTGGAAGATTCGGATCATGTGATATTACTTGTTTGCATTAACAAATAATCTTTATAAATAGCTTAAATAGGCAATGCTCCATTCTTCATTTGAGAAAAAAATGGAAGCCACACACCACCGAAAACATCCTATCCATATAGTCTGAGGATAGGAAATGAGGAGTCACATGGCAGACAAAGCAGGATGTTAGTGGCAAATGGGAAGGTTGGCTTCTAAAAAGACAGAGATGAGGACATGTCCATGCTTCCTAGATGGGTGAAGTGCACTGTCTCTTTTGCACAATAGGAAAGAAGTGAGGGGTTGATGTGCAAAGTAGATTATAAAGAGCTTGATGCTGTGCCAGGATAGACCACTAGGTCTGAGAAGCATGGGGAAAGGACGTGTGCTGACTCTGCCTTGTGTCCTGTCCCCCCACAGCCTTTCTCATCTTGGGCATGAGTATTCTAACCACGTATGGAGTCCAGGCCATTGCCAGACTGGAAGCCTGGAGCCTGGCTCTTCTCGCCCTGTTTCTTGTTCTCTGCACGGCCGTCATTCTGACCATATGGAGACAGCCACAGAATCAGCAGAAAGTAGCCTTCATGGTATGTGAAATAGTAATTAGAAATCCTAATTATTATATATACACTTCTTCTGTGTGTTTTCTGTGTTTAATTTTTCTGAACAAAAGCAATCAATGGACAAGACTGTCAAAATTCTTTGATGAATTCCTTTTAGTCACAGTACATGAGTTATCTTACTCCCCTTCTCAAAAACTTGAGGATGCATATGCATGTACGTACATGCATACATGCATATATACATACATACAGTCAATGAATAATTTTTGTGTTGAACAGTCTACAGTATCAGAAAAATAATTCCTGAGATTCTGGGTTTAATCCTCAGTACTGAAAATTAATAATTAAATTAAGATGAAAAGAAATAAAGAAAGGAAGACAATTTGAGGATTTTATTTTCAGAAATCTGAAGCCCTCTTGTGAAAACTTATTCCCACCAAGTGCCTTCATCTGCAAACTGATTTATCCCACCCCACTGGAGCTAGGAGTAGGCTTGGGTACATCCTCCAGGATGCTGCATGTATCCAGAGTTCCAGAAGCATTCCCTGCTGATGGCCAGATGAGACCACTAGACTCTGAGCTACACTGATGCCTAAGCCCTGTGGTGTCTTGATGATAACCTGCAGATGTGACTGTGTTTCTTTCAGTGCCAGCATGTCATGTCAACAGTGACTTGCCTTTCACTAGTTTCTATAGGGATGGCATTTATTCAGGTTCTCCTTTTTTTTTTTTTTTTGAGACTGTAAGCTTAGTGACACAGTATGAGTACATGTCAGATACTGACATGCCCTTGACGTTACTTGGAGACCATGCTTCTACAGTAGCACTGTATTCAAAGGATGTTTCTTCCCATCTTCCCATAGGTCCCGTTCTTACCCTTTCTGCCAGCCTTCAGCATCCTGGTCAACATCTACTTGATGGTCCAGTTAAGTGCGGACACTTGGGTCAGATTCAGCATCTGGATGGTGCTTGGTAGGTCTTGTAATGCCTTACGCTTGTGGAGTTTGGTTCACCTTGCTTTGTGGGCTGTGGTTACAGGAATGATGTGCTCGCTCCCTTCCTAAAACTAAACGTTCTCATTTCCTCCCATTCCGACTTTATCTCAATGTTTACTTTCCCCATGTTTCCAAACACCTTTTCTTTGTGCTTTTCTCCTCCCTTTCTTTTCCTTTCTTTTGTGCTGAGGACTCAACCCAGGCCTCAGACATGCTATCCCAGGCCTGTATCACTGAGCCACATCTCCAGCCCTCAGATGCTATTCTTCATTCATTCATATCTCCCAGTGACCCTGGAGTTCACACAGATTCTGCTTTCTCCAACTTGTGAATGAGAAAAGGAAGCCCTCCAGGAGTTGTCATAACAATCCCAACTCTCACCCGGCTTTCTAAAAATAGAACTAAGAATGGGTAAATGCATATTTATAAATAGTTTTCCTCTAAGGATGCTTAAAACATGGCCTCCTTTCCCTCACAATTAGAATAGTTATTGACAGTCATTTTGTGCCCAGGCCTTAGGTCTCCCATTTGACAGTAACAGGTAGAAGGACGTCCCTATCCATTGTGAACACGGGGCATGCTTTCCAGACTACCCGACCATGACTCTGATAACTCACTGCTAGGATTTCGTGTGTAATGTGAGCCTTGCCATCATTCTGCTTAAAGTTATTCTGTTGAGTTGTGAGAACATAAGTAGAAAATTTCCACCTAACTGCTGTCTGAAAATGCTTGTTGAGATAAAAATATATTCTGTAGCGTTGGGGTGTTACAAATGAAGAAGTGCTTTCTGTCTAGAATAGGAGATCTGTGCAACTTCTCATTTTCACATTCTGTTTTTCATTTTCAAGATTTTTTATTTAAATATATTTTAAATTGAAATATAATTATATTACTTTCCCTCCTCCCTTCCCTCCCTGAAGCCCCACCCAGGTACCTCCCTCTAGCCCCTCCCTTGTCCACACACACACACACACACACACACACACACACACACACACACACACACAAACTCTGAAGTTGATAGCCTCTTACCAGGCTTTTTCTTTTGGACCACCAGTCAGCTCCCAAATCATAGCATGGAGACTTCTTATGAATGCTCAGCCTTCGCTTATGCTCCTTTCTGGCTAGCTCTCGTCATCTGTGTTTTGGCTCGGGGCTCTTTACCTTTCTTTCTGTATGTCCTACTCTGTGTCTGCTGGCTGGGGACTGCCTGCCTGGCCCCAGGAGTCTCTCCCTCTTTCGCCCTCTTTCTTCCTGAGCCTTGATTTCTCCTACTTATTCTCTCTGCCCGCCAGCCCCGCCTGTCCCTCTCCTGCCTAGCTATTGGCTATTCAGCTTTTTATTGGACCAATCAGGTGCCTTAGGCAGGTAAGGTGCAACAGCAACACATCTTTACATCATTAAACAAATGCAGTGGAAGCAAATGCAGCACACACCATTGCTCACTTAAATTAATATTCCACAGCATAAACAAATGTAACACATCTCGACATGGTTTAATATTCCACAACGGCCTCTAGAATTACAGGCAACAACTAACAACTGCTGGAGGAAGGAGACTTAGCCTCTCCCGGGGATGAGCCCCCTTATTGGTTGTCCAATGTGGAGTGGTCAGCCCTGAAGCCATATCCACATGGATGACAGAAGCAGACTCAGCGGATTGTATTTATATAGTATATATACACACATTCTGTTTTCCCAAGGTTGCACAGAAAAGACAGGGGGAGATTTACTGTATTAAGTTGTCCACATTAAAACACTTCCTAACACACTGATATGCTTTTCCTCCCCAAAGGCTTTCTGATTTACTTCGCTTATGGTATTAGACACAGCTTAGAGGGTAACCCCAGGGATGAAGAAGATGATGAAGATGTTTATTCAGACAACATTCATGCAGCAACAGAAGAAAAATCCGCCATGCAAGCAAACGACCATCACCAACGAAACCTCAGTTTACCTTTCATATTCCATGAAAAGACAAGTGAATGCTGATGCTGGCCCACGGTTTTACCACACACAGCTTACAAGGAGTGAACTATGGCAGGACGTCACCATCATGCTGGGATGTCATGGGTTTGCTGCAGAGATGGTCCACCTAAGTTATATTTCCTCCTCCAGACAGCTTCTCTTCAGATGGTGAATTATGGGTCTGGGGAAACTGCCTGAGCGCACTCCTCAGCAATGAGTATCCCCAAAGTAATGTGTCTGTGTGCGTACATGTGTGTTTGAGAATGTGAGTGTTAAGTGTTGTTGGTTTTTATTACTATGTGGCATTGTTCCAGCGTTGTGATGGGTGACAGATCCTGCACGTACTGATATAGAGTATATTGCCCAATAGAAGTGTGTTCTGCATATGTCCTAGGTAGTTAAGATAATAGTGATGGTTTTCCTTAGTAGGTCTGTGACTGTCAATTTGGACATACTGAAAATGTAGCCACCTTTCAAAGGTTTAGCAGTGGTCAGGAGTGGGGAGGGGATAAGGAATGAGCCTTTTCTGTAGATGACAGTGCCTCTGTAGAGTTTTTACACATCATCTTCTCCTACTTGCTAGGACAGTTCACTAAAACTTCAGCCCGGGGGAGTGTTTGGTTTTTCAGTATGACAGGATGGAGAGACAGAGAGTCTGTGACATCAGATGATCACTCCTGTTTGTGAGAGCCTTGATCCTTACACATAACACTTCCACCTGCTATAAGTGATATGCTTCCCCAACCCCAACCCCACTGAGGACTCAGGAGAGGTACCAGGGCCTCCTTGGGACCCTTTAAGCCAGAAAATGAAGGTGGTCCCATGGCCGGAAGACCAGAGGCATAGACAGAGGCTCAGATAGGCTTTCTGTTTTTAAAAGTGAATGAAGACAGTCCAGGTCCCCATGTCACACATTTGGTGGAATGGTTCAGGTTGTTTTCCGTTACTAAGCACCCGATCACAGCTCAGCGGCTGTCACAGCATCAGCCGCTCTTTTGCTTCTGATAGTTTCTCTGATCTAGATGGAAAGGGACATGGTAGCAAATTCTATCTTTACAACGTACAAAGAAGAAAAAGATGAAGGGGTATGGGGAAATACCTCTAGTCCAGTCTCACGGGGCATTGGGGCCCAACTTATGGATTTTGAGACCTAATATACCTCTGATGTTTCTTTTAGAAATGTTTAGAGATTCCTGCTCCACCCCACCCCATCATTTATCACTTTTTCTTTTATTTGCTTTTAAATGACCGCATGAAGCCTATTAACACAAGCTCTGATATTATACAATAAATCATCAATTACTTTCAGAACACAGTTATTTAAAACTTTGAGTTAGATAACCAAATTGAATTAAAAACACAGTGATCTTTGTATATGATTAAATAAATTTTATATGTAAGATTCTCTGCTACATTTTACTTTATAGGGTTCACTGATAATGGATTATACATCTCCAATCTTTCTTATTCCTCATTAGTTAATTTTGTATGAATAATTAAATGGTTTGTCAGGTAAATTTAGAGGCTAGACACTTAACACAGGTGTAGCACTCCCAGGAGACTGTGTGTTACCAGGAATGCTAGTTACCTGGCGTAATCCAAAGACAAGGAAAACAGTTGCTTTCTCATAATTCTTCTAAGAGATTGTTTATTTTACTGATGCTGTTTAAAGGCAAGTTGCAATCCTTCATGTGGAAGTAGACATTTATTGAGATTAATTATCAGACAAGCAGGCAAAGGTTCTGGGTTCTTGGCTGTTAGGGGTGCCTCCCTAACCCAGGGCTCAGTGCTGACATTCCAAAATTTCCAGGGTGCACGTGATAAAATCTGAAGCCCAGACACTCTTTCCAACTGCTTGCTTTACTACAGAAGAAAGTAGGAGAAGCAAAGGCTAAAATAGTTTGGAGAGGTCTATAGGCATGATCGGGAATTCTTGCTATCATTAATGGCTGCCCAGAGAGGGAGAATCAAGGATGAACTCCCTGGTCAGTGATGTGATCCCAATTGGTCAGCATTAAATACTTCTATACACAAGCAACACTTAATGGACTCAGCAGGTTCTTTACACACACACACACACACACACACACACACACACACACACCACACACACATATGTATGTAACAATCATAAAGAAGAGGTCATGGATTTGATAGACTATTGGGGCAATTGTAGTGGGGGGGGGAAGGGAGGGTAAAAAATTATCATAACTGTATATTCATGTAAAAAATTCTCAAAAAAATTTTAAATTTAAATTTTAAAAAAATCCTTGCTGTTACAGCAGTGCTCTTCGCTCAAAATGTGAAGAACTTCATACATGAATGTCTGAATGTCTTACTGTAACAAAAAACAGATTTGTTTGGACCGTGATAGGCAACTAGAAGTACTATGCCCACGGTGTTCAGTTAGGAGCAGAATGTTCACACCAAAACACGTTGGAAACACAGATGTCTGTGAAGAGATGTTTTGTCAGAGACCATACTTTTCTCTTTTTTTTTTTCTGTGAAGACCCAAATGGACAGGCATGTCTGTATGTGTATAACGTTTATAAACACATTGGTATATGTATGGGTGATGTATATTTGTGTGTGTTTGTGGGGGGAGGGGGCATTCGGTTATCAGTGTCTAAGTTGGGTTTCTGATGAGCTTTGGATGTCATATTGTTACATAGATAAAAACCCAATTGCTGTGGAGAGAGATTAATGTTTTATATTGATAGATATTTTAGATATTTAGCTATTTTAAAATATACAATTTTATATGTATGTTTTCTATAGATAGATTCTTTAAGACATATTTATCATGTTTCTAATATGAAATCACTAGACTATACTATATTATGACAGGTGCTTTGGAATCTGAATGGAGTAGGGGTAGGAACCTTGGGGTATTCTTTTTTGTCTCTGTAGTACTGTTTCTGACACACATGTTCTTGGGTGTGCTGGGCAGTAAACGCCAGTACTACCAGCTCTTTGCCAACCCTCTGTCCTCCCAAACTTGAGTTCATAACACTTTGAACATAACATCCTATTCTGTTTTGTAGGATCACCAAAATATTTTGTATAGATTTGACTAGTGGGCAAATGCTCCAGAATCTCAAATGTGGACACCTTCTATTCATCATGATGAGCAAAAGCAGTTTGTAGTACTTTTTTTTCTTACACTAAGAACTGTGTTGTTGGTATTTTCAATGAGATTGTCTCATCACAGCACCTTAACTTCATGCCTTCACAAAAGAGAATGCTCTGTGAATTAGCACATAAATGTCAGGCCAACCATATATTTAAAAGGACGGTTATAAAAATTCAAGGTTAAAGCTCCTGAGAAAAACTTAACTAGAATCTTTGAGATATAAAAACTATCTTAATCTTGTTTCCTTAGTGATAAAAATGTCAAGAAAAATAACCAAAATATTATCTATATACATGTATATATCATATACAAATATATATCAATGTTAATATGTAGACTCAACATTGAAACTACTTTTGGTATGTTACCTTTAGTACTACTAGCTGTAATTGATTTAAAAAGAATACCAGCTTATGAATCATCTTTCTAAAGAATAAAAGGTTAGATAATTTTAATTTTATAAAGTTTTTTTTTATTTTAGTCATTTTTTTCCAAGTCCTAAATGTTTGCAGGTAGTTGTTTAAAAGGTTTTCTAATAAAACACTGTGATTCAGAATTGTTACTAGATAATTTTCTAAGTTTGTTTGAATATTTAGCACAGGTGAAGAAAAGCAATTGTCCTACAGTGCTAAGGACTCAGAAAGAATACCTGCACCTTACCTTCTTGCTTCTTATATCAAGAGTGCGTGTGTGTACATGTGCGCATGTGCAAATGTGGTGGCTGTGTAAAAAAAAAAATATATGTGTATCCCCAAATTGCCACCCAGATAATGAAGTTGCACTAAAGTCCCAGCTCTTGCTTCCTTGCAACAACCTAGGGGTTTCTCCAGATACACTTCAAGTGGTAGTCCCCCAAATACAATTTCAACGGCACTTTAAAAGATTGGGTTTAGTGTTATTAATGGATGATTCACATTCACGTAGTGTGTAGGGGTTGGTGACATGAGTGACACTAACTTCTTTTTGCTAGTGCCCAAATTGTGCCTTCTCTGTACGTTTTTCTATTTTATATATCAAGGAAAAGTACTGAAATTCATGTAGTAAATAATGCCAGCCAAGGTCATCTTAGCTACAGATGTGAAAATAAGATTGCTAGACTTTGTTGCTTAGTTGAGTTTTTTTTTTCCTTGTATACTTATATTTATAGAATTTAAAATAGCTTTGTGGATTTTGAGAGGTCTTATACTACTGTTGTATTGCTGGTTTAGGTGTTGGCTTTTGTAGTATTCGTGATTGTTTATATTTACACAGTTTTGGTCTTACTGATTTCAAATGTATTCTGTTACGACATAACCCAGTTTGAACACTACTGGTCAGGAGTTCTGGACTTGTCTGTTCTTACGGCTGAAGCCATTGCCACAGTCTCTGGGCTCTAAGCAGCCTTTCTGACCACTGATAGGCCCGTAGAGAGTACAGCTAGGACCCCAGTTTGATGCCACAGCCAGGCAGCCTACTGTACATGGGTGTCTGTTCTTACACTTTGGCAGTGTCTACGATAGTGAGGCAGAGTGGGAAGCAAAGGACTTCTAATGAGTAGAAGGTCATCTGGGATCCCTAACTTCAGTCCCAAATATCTCCTCAGTATGTTAAGGTGAATAAGGACCAAGAAATATCTATGACTCATGGAGGGGGGTGGCTATGTCTTGGAATTGGCACAGTAGTGCCTGGCGCCTGGCCTGCTGTGTTTCCTACAGGGACACAGCCTCCAGGTGAGAAATGCATGGCGAAAACCCTGTCGGTAGAAAGCCTTGTACTGCCAGCAGGGTGACCCTCTGTACCCACAATTCATGGATGGGCCCCTCATTTTTCATGTCCACTAGCAGTGCCAAATTGTTTTATTGCTTTATTTTGTTATCATTATATTTAATAGCAGTTGGGCATGGAGGCCTAACGCAATCTAAAATTTCTATGTCTACAAAACCCTACAAGTACCCTATTGCACCTGTGCAAATGTAAAAATGTTTTGTTCAGTAGATAATTTTGATGTTTTTAATAATTGGTGTTCCTTTTTACATATAAAGTTGGACTCTTTTTTTTTAGAATTTGTAATAAAAACTATTGCTGCTTTAACTATTATAATGTTATGCTTTATAATGTAACCATGTGTTTTTAAATAAATCTTAATATGACTTATAATGATTTGGTATGCATGTGTATCGCACAAAACAAAAGCACACATTTCAAACTCACTTGTATCTTGGAAGCTTATGTTTGTCTTTGTTTTCTGAATTTAAGAACCTTTAAAGCTCAGAAACAATACAATACAATCTACTTCATTATTATTTTATTACACTCAGAGGGCCATTGCTGTGACTACCCAGTCTTATGAGATAAGAGAGAAACATCCACAGAACTTCAGTCCTCATGATACATCATGAAAATAACCAGCTGTTTTTAATGTATGCCATCCTAAGATCCCATATCTGAGATTATCATTTCAACTGCTTTGACATTGATCTTCAGGAAACTCCCCAGCATCCATCCCATCACTAGCAAAATGCTTGATGAGGGGATGCAGAGATAGCTGGGGATGGGGGAGGGTGGAGGGTAGAGCACTTCTGTGAAAGCAAGAGGGCCTGAGTCTAAACTCCCAGACCCCAGGTAAATATTAGACCTGCCCACATGTACCTGTAATCCCAGAGCCGGAGGAAGTATTCTGGGTGGAGATCAGCAGATCCAGGGAAGTTACTAATCTAACCTAAATGGCCATCTTGGGGTTCCAATGAGAGGCTGCCTCACAAATAAGGTAAGAGAAGGAAGAAGGCACTCAGTGTGTTCATCTGGCCTCCAAATGCATGTGACAAGTATATGAACTTGCACATAATACATGCACAAGCACACGAGGTACATGATAGGAAGAGAGAGTCATTTTGGCTCCTGGTTTCCGAGGTTTCAACCCATAGCCACTTGGCTAAGTTTCTCTGTACACCATGGGAAAGAGTGTGGCAGAGGAAAAGCTGCTCCAGGCAGCTGGGGAGCAAAGAGACAGCAAGGGGCAGAGACAAGCAAAGGCACCCACAATGACCCACTTCTTTAACCAGGTTCCACCTCCCAATAGCCCATTAAGCTATTAATTTCACAATGGGTTGACCCATTGCTAAAGGTAGTACCCTGGTGGTCCAGTCACTTGTAATAGTGCCACACTCAGGGACCAAGGCCTTCAGTGCATGAGCATTTGGGGCCATTTATACCCAAACAGTAACAGGTTATCATAATTGGTCGTTAGTATGTAAGTAGTCCTCAGCTGAAAGCTCTCCAGCTGAAAAGCTTTCAGTTCCTGTCTCCTCACACCTCATATACCTTTCTCCACCCAGCCATCACTTCCTTCCTAGTACTGGGATTAATGGTGTGTGTGCTTCCCAAGTAAAGGCATGAGATCTCAAGTGCTGGGGTTAAAGGCTTGTGACTCCCAAATATTGGGATCGAAGGTGTGTCCCACCACTTCCTGGCTCTGTTTCTCTCCTAGACTGAGTCAATCTCATGTAGTCCAGGGTGGCTTTGAACTCACAGAGATCCAGATGGATCTCTGCCTCCCTAGTGCTAGGATTAGAGGTGTGTGCCACCACTGCTTGGCATCTAGGTCTAATCCAGTGGCTTGTTCTGTCCTCTGATCTTCAGGCAAATTTTATTAGGATACACAATATATCACCCTTTCTCCCTTCCTCCCTCCCTCCCTCCCTCCCTCCCTCCTTCCCTTCCTCCCTCCCTTCCTTTCTCCCTTTCTTCCTTACTTCAACTGCTTCTCTTGTCTGGCTTCTGGCCTTGGGCATCTCCCTTGTTCTCTCCTCTCTTCTCTCTTTCCCCTCTTGATCCTAGATTTCTATCCCTATTTATTCTCTCTGCCTAGCTATTGGCCATTCAGCTCCTTAAACCAATCAGTTGCCTTAGGCAGGCAAAGTGGAACAAATGCAACACATCTCTACGTAATTAAACACACATCCTTAAATTGTTAAACCAATGCAGCATAAACAAATGTAACACACCTTTTCATAGTTAAATAATATTCCACAACAGTTCGAGATTCTATAATTCTCTAATTGTTGATTCTCTGACATGCCAGAATCATCCCTGACCTGCTCACGCATAAGAACCAAGGGTTTCATTGTCCGAGAGAAATCAGGCTTGCTCATGCAAGAAGTTGCTGTACTGTAGCTAGAGTTTTCCTGCCTTGCCCACAGTCAGGACAAATCTTTGTCACCCACCAGTCCCACAGCCGCTCAGACCCAACCAAGTAAACACAGAGACTTATATCGCTTACAAACTGTATGGCCATGGCAGGCTTCTTGCTAACTGTTCTTACAGCTTAAATTAATCCATTTCCATAAATCTATACCTTGCCACGTGGCTCATGGCTTACCGGCATCTTTACATGCTGCTTGTCATGGAGGTGGCTGGCAGTCTTCCTCTCCCCCCCCCCCCACTGCCTTCCTGTTCTTTTTTTTCTCCTCTCTGTTAGTCTCGCCTATACGTCCTGCCTAGCCACTGGCCAATCAGTGTTTTATTTATTGACCAATCAGAGCAATTTGACATACAGACCGTCCCACAGCACTGTACCCTGCTCTTCTGAGAAAGATGAGCCATGCAGGCACTGGGCAAATGGCATATCTCCTCAAGGGTGACAGTGGCTCCCTGGACAGTTTCCACAAGACTCTTCTGTGTATCTCACCTTCTGTGCACACACAAGAAAGGAGCTGTAGCTAGAAGTTTTCCTGTGTCCTGCCTGGCCCGCAGTCAGGACAAATCTCTCTCACCCATCAGTCCTGCAGCCGCTTGGACCCGAGTAAACACACAGAGGCTTATATTAATTATAACTGCATGGCCATGGCTCAAACCTTTTGCTAGCTAGCTCTTATATCTTAAATTAGCCCATGACTATTAATCCTTAATTAATTAGTTATGGTCCGTGGTTTTACCTGCGTCTCATTACATGTTGCTCCTTGGGCAGCTTGCTGGTGTCTTCTCCCCCTCTTCTTCTTGTCTCTCCCTTTGAATTTCCCGCTTGTCTCTAAGCTGCCTTGCCATAGGCCAAATAGCTTTATTTATCAACCAATCAGAGCAACACATATTCGGCAGTGTACAGAAAGACATTCCCCCATCAAGGAGCTGGCTCCTGAGAGGTGTGGCCCCAGAGAGGTGTGAGGTGTGGTCCCCAAGTTGTTCAGCTCATGGGTTTGGGGAAAGCAGGTGTGAGATAGAGGGAACAGGCAGCTATAATCCGTAAAGAAAAAGAAGTTGTTGGCTGTTCATGCAATCACTTACCCAAAAATCCAAGAATTTGAAAACTAGAAAAATAAATCCACGTATGTGAGCTGCCATAAGATAAACAGGTAAAAATCGGTCAGCCCTTAGGGAACCAGGCTTCAAGCTGTGTTTGACTTTGGGCCACAGGAGAATATGTACTTTTGTTGGCTAACATTACAGCAAGTATTGAAAAAAAATAATAGAAAGGATCAACACAGAGAAGCTAGTAATGAAATTCCTTCTCAGCCTGGAGACGAAACACATGGGCTTTTAATGGTGAGATAAAAATCCACTGAAAATACAACTGAGGTAGTCATGTTTTTCAGGTTCAAAACTGTGCTGAGATAATCTCATTCCAGGTTAGTAAGCCTCGTGGTTAGGCAGCTCCGTGTCTCTGAAAACATTTACCCTTTGTATCCCTGGTCCCATCCTAACACAGACCCCTGCACAGGTTTCATAACACTGTTAGGGACAGAGCACCACAGACCGAGTGGGTTATACAGCAGAAATCTCTTTTCTCCTGGTTCTGGAACACAGATGTCCAAGAACAAGGTATCAGTGACTTGGTTTCCTCTGAGACCCGTCTCTGGCTCTTACGTGCCCATTTTCTCCCTCTGGTCATCTCGATAGCCCCGTGTCAGAGTCCAGACTTAGTCTTCTCATGTTCTTACCAGAAATACAGGCTGGGAGCTGAACCCAATGGCCTCAATTTAACTCCCTTGCTCAAGACTCCCTCTCCAAACACAACCACATTCTGAGGTGCTGAGTGGTTTCAAGGTACAAATTTTGGGAGGGACCCGATTTTGCCCATAACACAGCCTAGGATGAGTTTAAATATCTAAAATTAACTCAAGTGCATGTGAGCTAGAACAGGCTTGGAAAGATAGATTTCCCGATCTTATTTTTAAACAATTTGAAAGTGTAATGAGAGAAATTGTATTGACAATAACAACAAAAAAGCAAAAATAAAAATTAAGCCTAACAACATGTTAAGACTTCCATGGGGGAAAACATGTAACTATCCACCTATATAAGAGTTCATATGCCTATGTGCCCTTGTACCTTGTCTAAAACACACACACACACACACACACACACACACACACACACACACTCAGTCAGTCAGTCCAAATTTAGCTAAAGTGTAAAATAATTTAGGAACTTAGAATTTCAAAATTATTTTCCAAGTACCAGCCTTAACCAATCAGGAAACGTAATGAGGCTGTAAAAGAGGATACATATCATTATGATGCTCCTGGGTGGGAAGACTCGGGGTTGTAAATAGTTTCATTGTCTTCCAGTATGTAAGTTTAGTGCATTCATAATTAAAATACGGCGATGTTTGGAGACAGACAAGCTGATTCCAAATTTACCTGGAAGAGAAAATGGATATAGATCATCAGCAGAGGAACAATGATGGGAGGCATCCCTTATCCATGGGAGGAACAAAATATACTGTATATGAATAATAAAGAATACAGTATGTGATCCCCAAAGGCACAAATGAATAGAATGAACCAGAAAAAAATAAATCCATCTTCATTTGCCATCAGCATTTCTAAGTGAATTTTAATAGATCAGAAAAGGTCCAAAGAATATAGACATTACCATCTCATTAGAAGCACAGTAAATCAGATTTCTAAACTGTCATAAAGAAAATTAATTGTGGGTAGCTTTAAAGATCTGACATAAACAACAAAATTATAAAGGTTTTAGCTGAAAATAATATGTGGAGGTTTGATAATTTGGGGGTGGGGGGGAAGCCGTGAAGGAAGTTATTGAAAATGGGATTCCTTAGATAATTTGCTTGAACAATAAATAGTAGTGTTAAGAAAATGCACACAAGCAAAGAAATAAAAGGAAGTGTCTGCAAAACCACAAAAGCTTTGAGTGAAACAAGAGGAGGAAAAGGGAGATGCTCCCACCCAAGATGAAAGGGGCAATGATGATGACTTGGGGCAGTCTCTCTAACACACCTACTTAGTAGTCTCCTGCAGAGCAAGGAGGCTGCTATGTTCAGGGGAAGCACACAGGGTCCAGAGCTGGCCTTCTGAGCCCTTCTGAGGGCAGGCAGACAATCCTGCCCTCCACCACTCTGATGATTTCCCTGCAGAGAGATGCCCAGGTTCATCAGGTCCAGGCCCAGCTGTTTATCTCATCTCTGACTAGACCTAAAGGAGCAACCACCTAGTTTCTCTGGGGTTGTGGATTGTAGCCTGGTTATCCTTTGTGTTACATCTAATGTCCACTTATTATACCATGTTTGCCTTTCTGGGTCTGGGTTACCTCACTCAGGATTTTTTCCAGTTCTGTCCATTTGCCTGCAAATTTCATAACATCATTTTTTTAAACCACTGAGTAATACTCCATTGTGTAAATTTACCACATTTTCTTTATCCATTCTTTAGTTGAGGGGCATCTAGGTTATTTCCAGGTTCTGGGTATTATGAATAATGCTGCTATGAACATAGTTGAGCAAGTGTCCTTATGGTGTGATTGAGCCCAAGAGTGGTATTACTAAGTCGTGAGGTAGATTGATTCCCAATTTTCTGAGAAACTGTCATACTGCTTTCCAAATGGCTGTGGAAGTTTGCACTCCCACCAGCAGTGGAGGAGTGTTCCCCTTGCTCCACATTCTCTCCAATATGAGCTGTCATCAGTGTTTTTAATCTTAGCCATACTGACAGGTGTAAGATGGAATCTCAGAGTCATTTAATTTGCATTTCCCTGATGACTAAGGATGTTGAGCAATTCCTTAAATGTTTTTTGGTCACTTGAGATTCTCCTGTTGAGAATTCTCTGTTTTAGATCTGTACCCAATTTTTTTAATTGGTTTATTTGGTATTTTGATGTCCCTAAGAGGGACACACATGAAATGCCCAGAAAGGGGGAAATAGATGAAATAGATAAGATCTCCTGGGTACACTAGCAGGGGGCAGGGAAGAGGGGAGAGGGGAAGGGATGGGGGATGAGAACATGAGGGAAAGGGATGTTTGAGTGGGGGGAGGGAGAGACAGAGACGGAGAGCAATGAAAGAGATATCTTGATAGAGGGGGTCATTATGGGGTTAGGGAGAAACCTGGTGCTAGGGAAATTCCCAGAAATCCACAGGGATGACCCCAGCTAAGACTCCTAGCAATAGTGGCCTTCCTCTGTAATCAGACTGGTGACTACCCTAGTTGTCATCATACAGCCTTCATCCACCAGCTTGGTGGAAGCAGATGCAGAGATCCACAGCTAGGCACCTTGAGTCCAGTTGAAGAGAGGGAGGGAGAAGGATTGTATGAGCAAAGAAGGTCAAGATCACGATGGGGAAACCCACAGACACAGCTGACCCGAGCTAGTGGGAGCTCAAGGACACTGGAGTGACAGCTAGGGAACCTGCAGGGAACTGAACCAGGCCTTCTGAATGTGGGTGACAGTTGTGTGGCTTGGTCTGCTTGGGGGGCTCTGAGAGTGGGACTTGGATTTATCCCTGGTGCATGAGCTGGCTTTTTGGAGCCCATTCCCTATGGTAGGACACCTTGCTTAGCCTTGATGGGGGCGGGAGGGGGGGGGGCTTGGGCCTGCCTCAACTTGATGTGCCAGACCTTGTTGACTTCCCATGGGAGGCCTTACCCTCTCTGAGGAGTGGATGGGGGGGGGGGGGCCGATGTCCGGGGAGCTGGGAGAGAGCGGGAGGAGGGGAAGAAAGGAAAACTGTGGTTGGTATGTTAAAAGAAAAAAAAATTAAAGGAGCAACCACAACAACCAATATTTTGGGGTGCAACAACAGTTTCCCGCCCCCCGCCCCTTTTTTTGAGTGCAAGTGAGAGAATCCCTGGGGATCAAGAGAAACTTAGGGTGCGCTTTTTGCTGAGAAGAGTCGTGTGTTTCCATCAGCAGGGTGATGCTTAGGCCTTCCTGAACAGGGTAAAGCTAAGCCCAAACACTGAAACTGGAGAAAATCGAAGCCTGACATCCTTTTCATTTCCCCAGTGCTTGGAAATAGCGTTATCCTTCACGATGCCACCAGAGGGCAGGAGAGATCATATTACTCGGGGGAATTTTTTTTTTCTTTTCCTTTTTCTTTCTTTTCTTTTTTTTTAAATCTCCTACTTTTCTTCCAAACTGTGTTCCCCCTGATGAAACCGAATCCTCCAGCTGTGGTGTCCCAGGCGCCGCCTCCCTCGGCGCCCCTCTCCTGCCCTGCCCTGAGCAGCCTGTTGCGCCGCCCACAAGCCCCAACTATTCCGCAGGTCACCAGCCCTGAAGATGAAGGTTTGGCTGTTGCTGGGACTTCTGCTGGTACACGAAGCGCTGGAAGATGGTGAGTGACTGGGCCGGGTAGCATCTGGGCTCTGCCTGCCGTCTTCGCCCAGGACCCACAACAGTCCCCGAGATTCCCCTAACCACTCCCCTAACTTTGGACCTAAGGGATCGGCTCCCCGGTGGTCAACCATCCGGTGCACCTGGCCCCTCCTAGTCCCCTGGTCCACTTTGTTCCAACCCCCACCTCCCGAGAGACCCCTCTGGGAAGGTGGCGGTGACGTTGACCCTTAGGAGCTCATCAGGACTTCTCTAGCCTTACCAGAAAACCACAGGCGATCAAACCCTTCATTCCCCAGCCAGCGACTGTGTGTGTCAACGTGTCAGTCTGATGGCGGTGGATGCTTCCACCTTCCTACTGGGCGGGCGTCGCCGCTCCCGGGCTTCTGCTACTGAGAGCCTGTACCACCTAAGCAAAACGAGTCTGGTGGAAAACTCCATGTCCTCCTTCCCTTTGCAGTCCTGTGTTTGTTTGTTTTGTTTGTATACCAACCTGAGCTAAAATCCTGCAAGGTCTTTAACAACAACAAAATTCTGTGCTAAATCGCAAAAAAAAAAAAAAAAAAAAAAAAAAAAAAAAAAAGTAAATAAATAAATTTAAAAAAATAAACTACACCGCAGTTACATTTCCCGTATAAATGGGAGGATGAGTGAAAGAAAAGATCTACGTTTTTGTACCACATAAGAGGGCCTTGCGTGACTTAATTCTTTAAATTACATTTATTGCCTGTGTGTTTCGGTATGTTTTGGTATGCGCATGCTAGTGTGGAGGTCAGAAGACAACCTTCAGGAGGGGATTCCCTCTTTGCACTATGTGAATTCCAGGGATTGACCTCAAGCTGTCAGACTTGGAGACATGTATTTTCACTCCGTGAACTATTTTACCAACCATGGCATCATTTTTTAAAACATATTGGGATGAGTACCTGCGCTAGGTCCATCCTGTTGTGTAGATATATAACCACAGGGTCAGGCTTTATTGTTACATATTTGTGCATGTGTTTGTGTGTGTATTGTTTTTATATAAAGATGGCATATGTGCATATTACTGCTAATTATTATTATTTTGTTTGTTTTTATTTTTTCAAGACAGGGTTTCTCTGTGTAGTTTTGTGCCTTTCCTGGATCTCGCTCTGTAGACCAGGCTGGCCTCGATCTCATAAAGATCCGCCTGCCTCTGCCTCCCAAGTGCTGGGATTAAAGGCGTGTGCCACCACCGCCTGGCTTGCTAATTATTTTATGTGCTCAGTTATTTATTTAATTGTTGGTGTTTGCATAGTACATCTTTCATCAGGTGACATCCTGTTAACCCAGTGCTTGTCAACCTTCCTAATGCTGTGACCCTTTAATGTAGTCCCTCACATTGTGGTGACCCGCAACCATAAAAGTTTTTTTGCTGTTTCATGACTGCAACTTTGCCATGGTTACGAATCGTAATGTGAATGCCTGGTACTTCTGATGGTCGTTAGGCGACTTTTGTGGGAGGGTGGCAACACGCAGATTGAGAACCAATGCGCTAACCTTGGAACTCCTCAGCCACTGCCACACATTTGTGTAGATTTGGTTGAAAAGCAGACTTTGCTGTTATGCAACCTCACGCTGGAGACAGCTCACCCTGGCTCGCATTAGATCTCCAATCCTGACCCACCCCTTTCCATCCTCCGAAACTGCAGTCACCTTACAAAAAAAATTACCAGACTCAAGTGTGCAGAAGTTCAAGGTGGTGGTAGCCCATGACAACTGTGCATGAGGCTCCTTGAGGACAGAGCCCTACTTAGTAAAGGGTAAGCAGAGCATCCGGGGGAGGCAGACAGCAATTCCTCTTTGCCCAGAGAAAGGCTGGCGTGAGCTCAGTTTGCACAATACAGCATTAAACCATTCCTGGCAGGTCCTTGTATCTGACTGCGAAAGTGGTGGAGCTGGAGTATTTGGTATCATTTTTGAGTAGGGCAAAAGAAGGCCAGATAAAATAACTTCAAATAGTCCATTCACTTTTGTGAAACCCATGATGGCAGCTGGAGAGACTCAAGAGGTGACTTCAGCCACCAGGGATCGGAGTATGTGAAGTACAACAGACATCTGTCTAAATGAATTAGCATCCGTTTAGGCAAACTCATTCATTCAAACAATAAACATTTATGAGACAGAGAAAATGGAAAACAGGCCAAATACTTTGTAATTAAGAATGGGTAAACTGTGAGTTTTGTCTTTAAACATAGCTATAAATGCATGATACATACATTTGTAATATATATACATATATATATGTGACATACATATGTAGATATATATGATGTATAAGCCATGGACAAAATTTGAACATACCTATTGAAGACTTAATGATTTTATTTCATTAAGTTATTTAACTCAAGTAACTTCAGTTAATTTACTTCATTAAGTTAATATTAAGATATTAACCCTATCGAGAATTTTTGTTTCTTTGTCATTTTGGATGCTAGGGTGGTGACAGGGGAGGGACAGAGCTAACCACAGAGCTAACCACAGACAGTGACTATACCAGAAGTTCTTCCAGTGTTTCCCTCAGATTGGCAGGTCAGGATATGTTACCCCTGGACCATCCCCCAGCACCAACTGCATGCACAGGCTGTGATTCTAATTGTCCCTGAGCCTGTCAGTTTGGGGACCACATTTGGGAGAGAGCCTCACAGGAAGAGGACATCCATGAAGTGGTCATCTGTCCTAACCAGTGACATTCGCCTTGTCCAACTCTACAGTGACCACATTGTGAGAAATAGTGTTATTTCTCTTCACGAGAAGGAGCTGACAGACCACATAGTCTACCCATTTCACCAAACGAAGGCTTGAAAACAGCGAATAGATAGGCCAAAGACTCCAGCTAGGGAGGTACTGCTCCAAGTACCCGCTCTTCAATGTTCTGTCTAACACTGCACTGCCATGTTCACACTTAAAAGTATAGAACTGTGGTCACCTGACTTCTTATGTGTATTTAGTGTTAGGGGCAAGTGCTGAGGTCCTCATATTGGTTCTTTACTGTGGTTTTATTTACCTACACAAGCCCCTGTATCCAATACAGTTTTCAGTTCAACACGCGTTTATTCTGCATCTTATAAAAGAATTTTCTGAGAACTAAAAAGATTCATCAAAACCTGAAAGGGGAAATCCAGGTCTCCAAGAAGATAAGGAGAGTGGTACAGTGACCGTGACCCTCCAGCAGGGACCGTGTATCACTTTCCTGTGTCAGTTTGCTCCTTGGAAAAAGACAGTAGATCAGAAACCTGTATAGAAATAAGTAAATATTCATAAAATACCTCTTTGATTACAAATGCAATTAACAGATGTTTCAAAATATTTAGGATCTTGACCTGTGTGTTTGGTAGATAAAACTGTCTTCCATATTTAGGGCCAAACAAGATGTTAGTCTGAGGGCATGTGTGTGTGTGTGTGTGTGTGTGTGTGTGTGTGTGTGAGAGAGAGAGAGAGAGAGAGAGAGAGAGAGAGAGAGAGAGAGAGAGAGAGAGAGAGAGAGAGAGAGAGATTGCTATTAGAGGAGTGAGCAAAATCCAGAAGTAGGGTTTTCCATGAGCAAGGCTGTAAGGTCCTTTCTTCCTGGTCTTTATGATCAAAGGGAGAGAACAGACAGCAAATGCCAGGTGAAGACATAATTTCAGGAACTGACGTCACGGATCTCATTAACATGTTGGCTTCCTAGAGCTGCTGTGGCAAAGGACACGCTGACAATCTCTCCAAAAAAATTCTTAGGAGTGAAAATATTTCAGGCCAGAATTATTTTTTTTCAGAATTTTGAAATGTTTTCATAAATATAATCAAATTTCTTGGATGTGGGACGGGGGGGGGGGGGGGGGTCCTAAAGATGAAGCTTGCTTAAGTTTTGTGTGTCTCCTATCCGTAATCTGAAGGTGACTTTAGACCATATTTTTGTCCACCCACATTCTGACTGTGAAATGTCACATGAGGTCGGGTGTAGCATTTCCTACGTGTGGAATCATGTACGTACTGACATTCACCATGTTTTGGATTTGAAAGCTTTTTTTCCAGATTAGGGATACTTAAACTACACTAGGGATAAGGTGGCTTAAAATAATGGATATCTATTCTCTTACAGTTCTGGAGGTAAAAATCGAAAATCAAAATGCCGTTAGGACCTTGCTGCCTCTCTTGCTAGTTTTTGGAAATGTCCCACAATCCTTGGCATTCCTTGGTGTCCTGGCAAGTTTTTATGTCAATTTCACACAAGCTAGTGTCATCTAAGAGAAAGGAACCTCAATTGAGGAAATGCCTCCATAAGAACCACTTGAGGGCATTGTCTTAATTACTGATTGGTGTGGGAGAGGGCTTAGCTCATTGTAGGTGTGGCCACTGCTGGTCTATTGGTCCTGGATTCTATCAGAAAGCAGGCTGAACAAGCCAGGAAGCAGCCCTCCTCCATAACCTTTGCGACAGCTTTTGTCTCCAGGTTCCTGCCCTGCTTGAGTTCCTGCCCTGTCCACCACTCCGTGATGGACTGTTACCTGGAAGTGTAAGCGAAATAAACCCTCTCCTCCCCAAGTGATTTTGGTCATGGTGTTTTATCACAGCAATAGAAAACCTAAGACAGATATTGGTGGCAGGATTGTAGGGTATTGCTGTGACAGACATGACCATGTTGTGTTTGGGCCTTTTTTTTTTTTTTGGCAGGGAGGCAAGTGGAAAGACTTTGGAATTTTGGGCTACAGAAGCCCTTCATTGAATTTTGAGAGCTCGGTGAGCTGGTCTGTTGGATCTTGGACAATAATACTGAGAGCAGTGTAGATGATGGAGGCCTGACTTACAAAGTTCAAAGAGAAGTTTAAAGACTCTGTCAGGGCCATTTGCTGTTTTAAATTAAGAATCTGTGATTCTGGTCAGCTGGGACTGAAGAATCAGCTGTGATTATAAGTGACCAGCGTCTCTGAGGTAAAACTATTGCTTTATTTGCACAGTTGATTCTGGTCAGCTGAAGCTAAGACATTAGTGATGATTAAGAAGATACCAACATCCTTGGTATCCGTCATTGTGTTCCAGAGGCAGCCAAGGTTGTACTTCACGCTGGCAGCTGAACGTGTTAGCATAGGAGTCACCCAGGTGGTACTAATTTTGAAGGCATGAAGAAGTTGTAGAGAATAGCTGAGGCTTGGCACTGAGAGGCAGGGCTGGAGTCCATGAAGAGAGCTCAGGAAAGGCTACTGGTGAAGGTGCAGCCCAGTTGTAGCAGGAGACTCCAAAACTTTGGAGACCTAGGTATCATGGGAGGACCACCAAGGATAACAGCAGCCATGGAATGTGAGGCCGAGTCTAGGAGACTGCTGTGGAAAGTCCTTTGGAGGAGCCTAGGAGATTGTGAATGAATCCCAGACATTGGACACTGATTTATTTATGCTGTTGGAGTTGAGTTTGGCTTTGTTCAGATTGTGACTCTGCCTGGGTTCTTCCCTCTTGAATTAAGAAAGCATTTAACTTATTTTTGATTTTACAGGAGCCTGAAGTTGAGAGACTGTGAATTTTTCAAGAGATTTTGGAGTTTTACAGAGATTTATATTTAAAGAGAGAGGGAAGAAAGACTGAACTTTGTACAGGCTGTGGGCCTTTAAGTTTATAATATGTTTTATAATGTGATATTTATTAATATGAGATCTTGAGGATGAACAAAAATGGAAATGGTTATTTATTGTGAAATAGTGTTGTATCAGTGTGTCAACTCGACAAGGGGTCAATTGTCCTGGCTAGCTTTTATGTCAACTTGACACAAGCTACTGCCATCTGAGAGGAGGGAACTTCAATTGAGAAAATGCCTCCAAAAGCCCCTTCCTCCCCAAGTTGCTTTTGATCATGGGGTTTCATCAGAGCAATAACAACCCTAAGACACTCGGCTTAAGTGGCCATGACTCCAGTCTCTGCTTTTGCTATCACATATCTGTCTGTCTTCTGTGTGTCTCTCCACGTGGCATTTTCCTCTCTCTATGGGGCTCTTCCGAGGACACCTGTCCTCATCTCAACAGGGAAACATCTGTAACGATGGTTATGTACAGGTCCCTAGGATAGGGCTTTCATGTATCTCCTTGAGGGACACAGTCCAACAAATATCTCAGGGTGGGATATGAGAGAGGATTGAGGGTATTTGTTGGATAAAGAGCTAGAAGCCTGCCTGAAATAAGGAGGCAACACCGACAGGTGTCACAAACAAGAGCTAAGGCCAGCCAAGAGCTTTTCCCAGTACCTAGGGTGGCGGAAGCCCCCTAAAATGTCACATAGAAGAAGGCAACCCCTTGTAGAGCATGGGAGGACAATGCTTTCTTTCAAGTTAGATGGAGGTCAATGAGCGGTTCTGAGTAGAGAAGAGTCCATGGTCTTACCTACGTTTGAAAAGTTGAAGGCGCCAGAGTGGAAGCCAAGCCCCTACTTAGGGAGACATTAATAGATGAGGTAAAAGCAGATTGGTCAGGACTGGTGGCAGGCGATGGAGGGAAAGAGACTGTGGAGTCCACTGTGGAGATGAAACCAAAAGGATTTGCTGCTGGAATAAATGCGGCCTGAGTGAGAAAGAAAAGGATGAAGCAAGACTGGGGTACTTGTCTTGCGCCACCAGGTAGAAGAAGTCCCCGCTTATGGATAAAGGGGATTCTGTGGGAAGGAGCAGGTCTGAGTGGCATCCAGAGTTCAGTTTGGAACCATTCAATTTAAGATGCCTGCAAGTCTTCCAAGTGACAGGGCTGAGTAGTAAATGGAACATTCGGAGCAGGAATTTTGAGGCAAGGGCAGGGCAAGAGCAGGGCAGCTTTCAACACACAAGTGTGGCTAGAGCTTCCAAAAACGTGCCTGGCTAAGCCCTGGGGCTCAGATCAGGCCTGAGAAGAAGGAAAGGAAGAGGAGACTCAAGAGTTGTTAGGGACTAGAAGACACCAAGATGGCAACGCCCAAGGTCAAGGCAAAGAGAATAAATGTTTTTAAGAAATTATCAACTGTACTTGTGGGCCAGAGAAAGCTATGGACTTGGAGGCATAGGATCTAGATGTTTCCCTATCTTCCTGATGACCCATGGTGAGGTACATGGTATCTGGGAATTAATAAAAAAAAAATAAATAAATAAACTGCTTTAGGACTCATAGAGGCTCACAGAGACTGAAGTGGCAATCACAGCCTTCATGGGTCTGCATCAGGCCCTCAGCATATATGTTATGGTTGTGTAGCTTGCTGTTCTTGTGGGATTCCTAACAGTGGGAGTCAGGGTATCTCTGACTCTTTTGCCTGTTCTTGAGAACCTTTTCCTTGTACTACGTTGCCTCATTCAGCCTTAACATAAGGGGTTGCACCTACTCTTCTTGTAATGTGTTATGCCGTGTTCAGTTGCTATCCCTGGGAAGCCTGCTCTTTTCTAAAGGGAAATGGAAGAGGAGTGGATCTGGGGGAAAGAAGAGGTTGTTGGGGGTGTGGGAAGACTGGGAGGAGTAGAGGGAAGGGAAACTGTGGTCGGGATATATTATATGAGAGAAGAATAAATAAAGAAGGAAGGAAGGAAGGAAGGAAGGAAGGAAGGAAGGAAGGAAGGAAGGAAGGAAGGAAGGAAGGAAGGAAGGAAGGAAAGAAGGAAGACTGCTTTGCCTACCAGTAGTTCATATACAGTGCATGCAACAGCCACACAATTAAGAGCACTTAGTGGACAGTTAATGGGGATTCTGGCACTGTTCTCAACACTTCAAATATGTTAACTCAATTACCACAAAAATCAGTGAGATGCGGGCTTGAAAGACGGCTCAGCAGTTAAGGGAACTTGCTGTTCTTGCAAAGGACCTGGGCTCCTTCACAGTGTCCACACGGTGACTAACAGCCTCTATACCTTCAGTTTCAGGGGATACAGTCCCCTCTTTTAGCCATGACAACATTTCTACCTTCCCTTTCCTCACCCCCAAACCTCCCATTTACCTCTTCTTGCTTCCTCTCAAATGTATGGCCTTTTTTTCCCCCCAGAAAGTCCTTTCCTACACCTATATCATGTAGAGAATTGCTCATGTTTTCTTATAGCAGGTTCAGTGTTTCAGGTTCCATGTTTAGGTGTTAGATCCATTTGGAGTTAATTTTTGTGCAAGGTGATTGATATGCGTTCAATGTACACATCCAGTTTTCCCAACATCTGTCAATGAAGATGCTTTGTTTGAGCATATATTGTTTTGCATCTTTGTCAAACATTAAGTAGCTGAGGTTATGTCTACTCATGTTGGGGTACTTGATTTTGTCCTATTGGTCTATATGTCTGTTTTGGTGCCAGTGCCATATTGTTTTTATTATTATGACTTTGTATTATATCTTAAGATCTGTAATTGTAATCCCTTCAGCATTGCTCTGTTGTTCAGGATTGTTCTGGCTATCTGAGGTCTTTTGTGGTTCCATATGTAGTTTAGGACATCTTTTTCTGGGAAGACTGAGATGGAAATTTTGGTTGAGATTGCATTGAATCTGTGTCTTAGTTAGGGTTTCTATTGCTGATGATGAAACACCATGATCAAAAAGCAAGTTGGAGAGGAAAGGGTTGATTTGGCTTACACCTCCATATTCCATTCTTGAAGGAAGTCAGGACAGGAACTCAAGCAGGGCAGGATCCTGGAGACAGGAGTTGCTGCAGAGGTCGTGGAGGGGAGATGCTTACTGACTTACTTCCCCTGGCTTGCTCAGTCTGCTTTCTTATAGAACCCAGGACCACCAGTCCAGGGATGGCACCACCCACCATGGGCTAGGCCCTCCCCATTGTTCACTAATTGAGAAAATGCCTTGCAGCTGGATCTCATGGAGACATTTCCTCGACTGAGGCTCCTTCCTCTCTTATGACTCTAGCCTGTGTCAAGTTGACACAAAACCGGTCACTACAAACTGTAAATAGCTTTTGGTAAAATGGTCATTTTCACAATGTTAATTCTACTAATCCATGAGCATGGGATGGCTTTCTGTTTTTCTGTATCTTTTTCTTCAGAGGTTTAAAGTTTTCATTGTAGAAGTCCCTCACTTCCTTGTTAGGTTTATTCCTAGATGTTTTCTTTCCTTTGAGGGTACTATGAATAGGGGTGTTTCTAAGATCTCCTCTGTATGTTTGTTGGTGGTGTGTAGAAAAGCTATTGATTGGTGCAAGTTGATTCTGTATCTTGCCATGTTTCTGAATTTGCTTATCTCTAGGAGTTTTCTGGTAGAATTTTTGTCATCTCTACTGTTTCCACAAATAGGGATAATGTGAACTTCTTTCACTCTTGTATGCCTTCCATTCCTTCTCTTGCTTTATTGCTCCAGCTAGTATTTATAGCATAATACTGAAAAGAAGCGGGGATAGTCTTGTTCCTGACTACAGTGGAACTGTGTCAAGCTTTTCTCCATTTAGGGTAATGTTGGCTGTGGGTTTCTCGTGGGTTTCACTTTTAATGTGTAGAGGTATGTTCCCTCTCACCCTACATTCTAGGACTTTTAGCATGAAACCATACTGGATTTTGTCAAAAGCTTTTTCTGCTTCTATTGTCATGATCAAGTGATTTTTGTTTTAAGTCCATTTATGGAACTTATTACATTTAATTGACTTGTGTATGTTGACCCATACCTGAATTTCAGGGACAAAGTCAACTTGGTCAAGGTGGATGATCTTTTTGATGGATATCTGTATTGTGTTTGAAAGTAATTTATTGAATATTTTTGAGTCTATGTTTATCAGAGATGTCAGCCTATGGTTTTCTTTTCTTGTTGTATTTACCTGGTTTGAATATTAAAATGATGCTGGCTATGTAGGAGTTTGAGAGTGCTCCTTTGGTTTCATTTTTGTTTTTAAATAAAGGAGGATTGGCTTTAGATCTTCTTTGAATGTCTGGTAGAATTCTGCTGTGAACCCATTGGCCCTGGATTTTTTTTTACCTGGTAGGCTTTTCATTACATTTTTTTAAAAGACTTCTTGGTTTAATTTTGGTGATTTGGCTGAATCTAGAAATGCATCCATTTCTCATAAGTTTTTCAGCTTAACAGAGTTTTAAAAATATTCCTGTAAGCCAGGCGATGGTGGCACGCGCCTTTAATCCCAGAACTTGGGAGGCAGAGGCAGGCAGATCTCTGTGAGTTCAAGGCCAGCCTGATTTACAAAGCGAGATCCAGGAAAGGTGCAAAGGTACACAGAGAAACCCTGTCTCAAAAAACCAAAAAAAAAAAATCCTATATAATATTCAGAATTTCTTTGGTGTCTGTTGAAATATTTCCCTGTTCATTTTGTTAATATGGGTCCTCTTTTTCTTTCTTTTGGTTAGTTGGGCCAAGAATCTGTCAATTTGGTTTATTGTCTCCAAGAACCAGCTCCTAAATTTCTCGATTCTTTGTATTTTTGTTGTTGTTGTTGTTGTTGTTCCTACTGCATTGATTTATGCTCTGAATTTCACTATTTCTTGCCATCCATTGGGCTTGGATTTGATTCATTCTTATTTTTCCAACTTTTTGGATTGCATCATTAAGCTGTTTATTTGTGCTCTTTGTGATTTTTTAAATGTAGGCACTTAGAGCTATAAATTTCTCTCATAACACTGATTTCACTGTGTTCCAGGGGTTTTATTGTATTATGTTCTCATTTTCATATAGTTCTGGGAATTTTTTTATTTCTTTTGTAATTTTTTTTTTACCCATTCATCATTCAGTAATGAGTTATTTAGTCTCCAAGAGCATGTGTATTTACTAGAGATTTGTTCACTGTCAATTTTAAGTTTTACTGCATTGTGATCAGATAGGATGGATAGAAAGCATGATTTTAATCTTTTTTAATTTGTAAGGATATGGTTTGTACCCCAGGATGTGGTCTATTGTAGGAAAGCTTCCATGTGCTGCTGAGTAGAATATGTGGTGACAGGTGGAACATTCTGTAGACATCTGTTAAATCCATTTGATGTATGATGTCAATTAAGTCTGATGTTTCTCTTTATTTATCTATTTTTGTCCAGATGACCTGTCTATTGGAGAAGGTGAGATATTGAAATCAGCTACTGTTAATGGATTGATGTTAGTCTGTGATTTTAAATCTGGTAGTTGATTTTTTTTTTAATGAAATTGGAAACCCCTGAATTTGGTTCATATATATTTAGGATAGTAATGGATAGTAATGTCTTCTTGGCTTAACTGTTTCCTTGATTAGAATAAAGTGCCCTTATTTATCTCTTTTGAGTAGTTTTGGCTTGAAGCCTATTTCATCAGGTATTAGGATACCGATGCCTGATTTCTTCCTGGTCCCATTTGATTGGAGTGCTTTTGTCCAACCTTTTACTCTTAAGTGGTATCTATCTTTAAAAATAAGATGCTTTTCTTGGAGGCAACAGATAAATGGATTTTGTTTCTTGATCTATTCAGTCAACTGGTGTCTTTTAACTGGGGAATTGAGGCCAATGATATTTAAAGATATTATTGAAATGTTTGCATTAATTGTCCTCATGTCATTGAATCTGGGTATTTTTCTTTATGTTCCCAGTGGTATTTTGTGTTTTGATAACTATGTCTCCATATTTCTTTCCAGAGTCTCTCTGCTATGCTTATTCCTCTTTTCAACCTGAAATCATGCTTCTTGTATTTCAGTTTTGTTGTTGGGTATAACTTTTTAGGCCATTTATGTTGTGCAAAGTTTTGTGGTGGAATATTAATTTAAGATGTGTCACATTTGTTTATGCTGTGGAGTATTTGTTTTAATGCAAAAAATGTATTGCATTCTTTTATGTTGCATTTGTTTAACTTTGTGAAGCTGTGTTACTGTTGCCTGTCTAAAACACCTGATGGTCTATTAAAGAGTTGAATGACCAATAGCAAGGCAGGAGAAAGGATAGGCAGGGCTAGCAGGCAGAGAAAATAAAAAGAGGAGAAATGTGGGAAAAAGAAGAAAGAACAAGAGAACAAGGAGAGGAGGACACTAGAGGCCATCCACCCAGCCACACAGCCAGCCATGGAACAAGAGTGAAAGTAAGACATATAGAATTAAGGGAAAGGTGGATGGGATAATTTAAGAAAAGCTGGATAGAAACAAGCCAAACTAAGGCCGGGCATTTATAATCAAAAATAAGCCTCCATGTGTGACTTATTTGGGAGCTGGGTAGTGGGCCCTCCAAGAGCAAAGGGCCCTCCAAGAGCCCAAAGAGTGAAAAACAACCACAATGTTAGTCTAGGTTGGTAGTCATAACCTTTTAAGACATAGAATGCATTGTTCTGGGCTCTTCTGGCTTTGAAAGTTTCCATTGAGAAATCTGCTGTTATTCTGACGGGTTTTTCTTTAAATGTGATTTGTATTTTTGCTCTGGTAGCTTTCAATACACTCTCTTTGTTATGTATACTTAATGGGTTTGCTTTTTGTTTGGTTTTTGTTTTTGTTTTGTTTTGTTCCCAAAACAGGTTTTCTCTGTGTAACCCTGGCTGTCCTGGAACTCACTCTATAGACCAAGCTGGCCTCCAACTCAGAGGCCAGAAGGCACTGTCTCTGCCTTCTGAGTGCTGAGATTAAATGATTTGAGACATGCATCACCACCACTAGGTGATACTTAGTGTTTTAACTATGATGTACCATGGGGATTTTCTTTCCTGGTCTTGTCTATTTCATACTCTGTGTGTTTCTTGCACTTGGGTGAGTGTGTCTTTCTTAAGTTTGGGGGAGTTTTCGATGATCTTGTTGATGATCTGGTCTATACCATTGACTTAGGATTCTTTACCCTCATCTATGCCTATAACTTGACTTTTTTTTTTTATGGTGTCCCACGTTTTCTGCGTGTTCCTTTCCCTGTGAGTTTTTTCTTTTCTTTTTTTTTTTTTTTTTTAATTTTCCATATTCCTTGCTTATGTAGTCTAGGTCCTCTGTCTTCAGAACCAGAAATTCTAACTTCTGCTTGGCCCACTTGTAAGGCCTTTCTTTCAGGCGACAGCTCAGTCACTGGGTTTGCAATTCCACCGTCACCTCAGCTTGACTCCTTTGGATGTTTCTATATCCTTGTTGAATTCTCTTTTCAAGCCCTGGATCATCTCTGTCATTTCCATCCACTTTATGCTTGTGTTTTCTTGGGCATCCCTGAGGCGTTTATTCTACTCAAGCATTTTCTCCTTCATTTCGTTAAGCTGTTTCTTGGTGTCTTCTTTATGAACTCCTTGAATTATTTTAAGTTTATGGCTATTCTTTTACAATCTGGGTCCTGCAGCTCATCTGGGTTTGGGGTACATTTCTGTGGGCCTGGTACATTTTGAAGAGGAGATTCTGGTTTGATCCTTCATACTGTTGGTACTTTCGCAGTGAGATCAGGGGGCATGTGAATTCTTTTGTTCTAAGTCTGTTCTAGACAGAGCAGTTTGGATGTGTGAGTGGGCTGGGTCTAAAAATTGAAAATGGCTTGGAGGCAATGAAGTCAGATGGATGGGGGACTAGGGTATGCTTTCTGTTCCAAGCCTGGAGTGTAGGGGTAAATCGAGCAGGATGGAAAGGGTGTCCATGGCATGGCAGGTCCTGTAGGTTGTGGGGTGGGGAGGTATGGTCCTGGCCAAAGCTTAGAGCTCCTTCTCAGTGCAGGTAGGGGAGGCCAGATTAGGCTGGTTCACTGGTTGTGGGACTGATGGGTTTCAGGAGAAGGCATGGATGGAGGTGTCAGGGATTCTCACTGGGTTAGACCCTGGAAGACGACCTGGGAAGTCTGAGTACTGAGTAGGGTGGTTGGAGACAGCTCAACAGGGATCTGTGGGTTGTTGCCTGTAGGGTGGGTTCTGTTGGAAGCCTAGAGATCTACTACAGTGCAGGTGGATGTGAGAAGTCTTTTAGTATGTCAGACATGGGACGTAGGTGTCTTTCAATCTCAGAATTCTGGGTACCTGTGAGGCTACTAAAGTGGCATTTTGATAAAGAAGCTGCTGGGAATTGAAATAAGAACCTCATTCACACTAAGCATGTGCTCTATTCCCTGAGCTACACCTACAGTCCCTTGGTTTTCTTTAACTTTGTACCGTTAAACAATGAGTCATTTTCATAATCAAGCAGCTAGACCAATAACACAGTTAGAGCAATTGGGGTCCATTTGGTCAAAAAGATGGAATTATTTTCCACACAGAGTAGCAAATATTTGGGTGGGTAATAACCAGAGTAAATAGCTGCTATTGAGCAGTGTAGCCTGATAGCACAGAAGTCTAACTGATAGCCCTGGTTGTGTGAATTCCATGGGATTTAGAGAAGGTTCCGTGATGATGTGATTTAAAGCAGAAACACCAAGTTAAGACCATTAGTCAAGGCTGCTGGGAGTTGTCTGGAGGCCAGTGGTGCAGGGCTGAACATCCTCAGGCAGAGCAGTCATGTTACAAAACAAATTTACTATTCAGACAAACACGACAGCGAGGAGGTTGAATACTGGCATGTCATGTTGCCCAAGGATATATATAGGCAAGTTGGTCCCTAAAACCCATTTGATGTCTGAATCTGAATGGAGAAATCTTGGCATTCAGCAGAGTCAGAGATGGGTCCCTTGAATGATCCATGAACCAGAACCTCACATCTTACTGTTCCTGTGGCTACTACCCAAGAAGCCAAAGAAATGAAGCTGGAGAACCACATCTCAGCTTCAAGTTGTACACAGTTGTCCTTACTTCCTACCACCTTTCTGATCGCATGCTTATATTACCTTCTTATTTCTCATTTTGGTATTTAAAGGGTGTTTGTTTGATAACACTGTGTGAATGTGCTGGTACCTGCTTTGCTTCTTGAGTTGAGCCCGCAATGCCACAGCCCTGTCAGATGAGTGTGACTTCAAAGCCCTACTGTGCTCTGTAGCAGGAATCTTAGAGAGTCTTATTAATAAAAACAAACCTGGTGCCAGGTATTGGGGTGAATGCTGGAAGATCAAAGAAGCAGAACAAGCCACAGATTCCTCACCTCACCAGTTCCTCAGCTGAATCTGTTTCCTCAGACTGGAAGCCTCTGTGTCCTTATCCAAATGAATCTCAGCTGAACTGTGCTGCTCAAAAGCCTAAAAGCTTAACCAGCTCTAGTCCCTCATCCTCATGCCTTAAATACCTTTCTGCTTCTGCCATTACTTCCTGGGATTAAAGGCATGAGTCACCATGCCTGGCTGTTTCCAGTGTGGCTTTAAACTCACAGAGATCCGGATGGATCTCTGCCTCCCAAGTGATAGGATTAAAGGTGTGTGTGCCACCATTTTCTGGCCTCTGTAACTAGTGGCTATTCTGTTCCCTGACCCCAGATAAGTTTATTAGGGTGCACAATATTTTGGGGAACACAGTATCGCCACAGTGCTCTGTATCCAGAAGGCCATATCTACCACCACTTGGAAGCATGAAAAAATTAGAACATGACTGTTACAGGGATAGTGTAAATTTGATGTTGTGGTTTTCAACATTGGGTGTTGTGTTTAGGGTGATGTATGGATTTATGTTTCAATGTATTCAAACTTTCCATTGTATTTGACAAATCTCTTTCATTGTACAAACATTAATTAAAGGAAGTTTTTATAATAATAATAATAGTTTAAAAATCAGTTAAAAGGTCAGCCAGTCTCGTAAGCATAGTGTAAGCAAAATGCCTTTGGGGCACAGAATACTTGGACATCAGTATAGTAGGCTTTTATTTTCTATCTTTCGGGGAGGGGAATATGACTTCTGACATAATGCAAAGCTGAGGCTTATCCCTCACACATGGTGGTGTTGAATTAGTGGATTTCTGCCCATGTGTTATGGTTCCAATGGCTACAGTGCTTCTCCTTATAGGAGGTTAGGGAATGTGTTACTCATGCTTCGTATTACTATGACTAAATACCAAAGCTCCAAAAGGGCAAAAATAAACGTAAGGAAGGAAGGGTTTGTTTGCAGTCATGGTTTAAAATGATACAGATCATCACGACAGGAAGGCACCGTGGCAGGGGTATAAAGCAGTTGGCCGTAAGCCTATAGTCAAGCATGGAGAAATGGATGCTATGTTCCACTTGATCTCTCTCTCTCTTTTCAGTCAGTCTGCAACCTGAGCCCATTGGGATGGACCTTCACCCTCAGTTAAACCTTCCTGGAAACACTCTCACAGACACACCAAGAGATGTGTCTCCTAGCTGACTCTAAACCCTGTGGACATCAAGCTGGACAGACAGCTAGGATGAGCTGTGAGAAGGGGCCTGCACATGAGAACCACTGTGTCTAGCCCATCATTAGAACCAGGGGTGAATAGAGCAGGTGTGCTGGGTTGGTAGAGTTGGGCAAACAGCAGTGTTGGGGCCTCTGCCTTGGAGCATGAAGCTCAAGGACACAGCTCTACCCCTTGGAAAGACTAAGGTCAGCAGGCCATGTGCCTGGTGGAATGGAGTAGAAGCAAGAAGGAAAATGAGGAGATGCACGGTGAGTCAGGTCTAGGAATCCAATCGTGACTGGCTCTGAGGCCACCACAGAGAAGAATGCTGGGCATAGGGAGCAAAGGTGTACAGACTGCACGGACTTTGACAGGGCCCGGTGTAGACTCTGAGCTGGGAGCTTAAACAGTGAACTGGTCCCAGGGTCTGGGCCAGGCTGAGCTGAGAGTGGAGACTAAATTGCTCCTGTCACAAGATTCACGGAGCAGCAGGGAAGCACACAGGGTCGAGCTTTGACAATGATTTTCTCCTGATATCCTGTTTCCCCATTTGATACAAATGTCTTGCAAATCCCCCTACTGGCCAGGGTTCGTAGTCACTTATTTAGAATGCATACAGCAGGTTAATCTCCGTGCAATGAAATGAACACGCTGCAATAGGGTAGGGGAACCTGAGGTCTGGGTCAGTATTTTGCCAAGGGTCAATAGAGTGTTTTTGTATAATGTATTCAAACCTTTCAGAGCATCTTTTGTTATTTTCACCTACCATGCATACAGATAGTTGGTCCAAGCTGCATGGCCATCTTTTCACCTTTTCAGGGTGAACACGACAAACAGCACAGCTGGAAAGGACTTGGCTGAGATTTCTGGAGCCCAGTGGTCTCTAGAAGGTCCAGAGAGTGGGAGCAACTTTCCCCAAGTGTAGGCCATGATGGATGCCTTGTAGAGAAGACAAAATGCCAATTTAAGGCAGGGCAGCTTTGTGTCATCACTGTTTGATGGCAATTCTCAGCAATGATGGTGAAAACAGTCTCCAGAAATATTTCATTAGTTAAACTCTAAGCTATTGTTAGAGTTGGGGTTTTTTGTTGTTGTTGTTGATTTTTGTTGTTGTTGTTGTTGTTGGTGGTGGTGGTGGTGGTGGTTATGTAGAAACTAGAGTTCAACATTGGTGTTCCTTTCCCTATTCCCTTCCTCCTTAATTTTTAAGACAGTCCCTCACAGAACCTCCATTGAACCTAGTGGCTAGACTGGATGGCCAGTGAGCTCCAGGAATCCACCTGTCTCCGTGCCCCTCCTCATCCCCTTTCTCAACTTCAGCACTAGGATTACACACCAGCCTTTACGTGGTTTCTAGGGATTGAACTCAAGTCCTCATGGTTTCCTTGCAGGCATTCATTCTACCAACCGAGGCATCTTCCCAGTCAGTCCTACCATTGAGTTTCAATAATTTACACATACAGCTTTAAGCTGGCTTATGTTTCATGTGCCTTTTTTCAAGACAGGGTTACATGTAGCCCAAGTTGGCCTTGAATTCACTGTATAGTTGAAGAGAACTTTGAATTTCTCATTCTCCTGCCTCTACATCCTGCGTGTATAGTAGAATATTATTTTAAGGTGTGTTACTTTTGTTTATGTTGCATTTGTTTAACTCTGTGAAGCTGTGTTACTGTGCCTGTCTAAAACACCTGATGGTCTAATAAAGAACTGGCCAATAGCAAGGCAGGAGAGAGGATAGGCGGGGCTGGCAGGCAGAGAGGATATATAGGAGAAAACTGGGAGGAGGGATCTAAGATCTAGGAGCAAGAGAAGGAGGAGGACTCTGGGGGCCAGCCACCCAACTACACAGCAAGCCACGGAATAAGAAACAAAGAAAGGTATGAGAGAATAGAAAAGGAAAAGCCCAGAGGCAAAAGATAGATGGGTTAATTTAAAGTTAAGAAAAACTTGGGGCCTGGAGAGATGACTCAGAGGTTAAGAGCACCAAATGTTCTTCCAGAGGTCCTGAGTTCAATTCCCAGCAACCACGTGGTGGTTCACTACCATCCGCAATGTGATCTGGTGCCCTCTTCTGTATACATAATAAATAAATAAATCTTAAAAAAAAAAAAAAGAAAAGAAAAAGAAAAAAAAAAGAAAAACTGGCTAGAAACTAAACCAAACTAAGACCTGGCATTCATAATTAAGAATAAGCCTCCATATGCAATTTATTTGGGAGCTAGGTGGCAGGCCCCCCAAAAAGGAGTAAAAAACAAACAGCATGAGTATTTGGGATGCAGACATGTACCATAACACTTTGTCTTACACAGTGCTAGGGACTGAACCATGGCTCTGCTGCATGCTAGACAAACACTGTTCCAACTGTGCTATGTCCCTAGCCCTATAAACATTCTCTTCTACATCCCCATCAAATGCAGACCCCACCCTCCATTTCCATTTTGAAAAATACTTTAAATCATCTGAGTGCATTTCTAATGCCATTCATGTCCCTTGTCCTTAGAGACTGATTACGTATCCTTGCATTTAAAGAGTCACCTGGGACTGAGCACCAGACAAAGTGATGGCTGAGACCTAAAACAGATTCTGAATGTCTTCAATGCAGGTCTTCTAGGTGACTCCATTGTGAGATGGGGTATGAACAAAAGAAAAATGTTCTGGTTTTATAAGGGCAAATTTTAGTTTATATTTTGCTGATTTTGAATAATACCTTTGAAACTGGAATATATTTCTTTTAAATTGTTGTCTTAAAACTAAAGAATGGATGAAGAACAAATGATTGCTTTATGGCTTATGATTACGGATGAAAAGGATGTGGGCATAAAGCAAGGGTAAGCATGGAAGTCATCTGCTGTGGGTTTCTCATGCTCTGGGAATGCCATTCACTGCCTCCCTCTCACGCCTTTGCAGTTGCTGGTCAACACCCTCCTAAGAACAAGCGTGCCAAGGAGCAAGGAGAAAACAGGATCAAACCTACCAACAAAAAGGCCAAACCCAAGATTCCAAAAGTAAAGGACAGGGACTCAGCTGACTCCACACCAAAGAGCCAGTCCATCATGATGCAGGCCATGGACAGCGGCCGCTTCCAGAAGCCTGCTGCTACGATGAGTCTGATGGCCGGACAAACGGTAGAGCTCCGGTGTAAAGGAAGCAAAGTGGAGTGGAGTTACCCCGCCTACCTGGACACCTTCAAGGACTCCCGACTCAGGTGAGCGCCATTGGTCGCTGGCTTCCTGTTCGCTGAAATGGGCCAAGAGTTTGATTTTTCTTCCATCATTTGATGCCGTATTACCTCTGACATACACTACCACATTCCACATGACTGTTAAATAGAAAGACTTTAGTGTCGTCACCCTTCTAGGTGACCACCACTGTGAGATGGAGTATGAACTATAGAATAATGTTCTGGTTTAATTTTATTTTTTTAAGGAAATGCATTTTCCCCCTTTTACTGAAAATAGATTCTTTTCTCACATATTATAACCAGATTACGGTTTCTCCTCCCTCTACTCCTCCCAGCTCCTCCCCCACCTCCCCTCCCATCTGAATCCCTCTCTCTGTCTGTCTCTCATTTAAAAATAAGCTTCTAAGAGGCAATAATAAAATATAGTAAGATGAAGCCAATCGTCATGTCAGAGTTGGCCAAGACCAATCAACAGAAGGAAAAGAGCCTAAGAGAAGGCACAAGAATCAGACTCATTTAGAACTCAGGAATCCCATAAAAACACTAAACTGGAAGTCAATGTTAATATTCTGACCTGACCCTTGGGGCTGCCCTATGTTCTGACATAAAGGAAAAACTCCTCCCCTTCCTCTCTCTCTTTTTCTCTCTCTCTCTCCCTCTCTCCCCTACCACGAGGTGTGTACCCCTCGACCCCCCTCTCTCTTTTCTCTTTCTCTCTCCTCTCCCTCTTCCCTATCTTTTCTTTGTCTCTCTATTATAATAACCCAGATGCTACATTGTGCATGGAAATGGTTTGTGAATGTCCACCCACCGCCCTGCCGCCATGTCCCGCATGGCCTGGGTTGTCCCACTGCTGCATCTACCCAGCATGCCAGCATGCTTTTCCTCACGGTGGGATACCCTGCCCTGGCCAGCTGGGGGTCCCCACTTATGCATAATTCATAACATTGGTGCCCAAGAGGACCTGGAGCAGACCTGTGCAGGTCCTGTGCATGCTGATTCGGTTTCTGTGAGTTCATATGAGCTTTGCTCGTGTTGATTTAGAAGGACTTGTTCCCCTTGTATCCTCTGTACTGTCTGGCTCTTACATTCTTTCTGCCCCCTCTTCCTTGTGGTTCCCTGAGCTTTGAGGGGAGGAATTTGATGGAGACATCCCATTCAGGGCTGAATGTTCCAAAGTCTCCTTTCTGTTCTGGTTTTATAAGGACAAATTTTAGTGCTTATCTTGCTGATTTTGAATAAGATCTTTGAAGCTGAAATGCATTCCTTTTAAACTATCATCTTAAAACTAAAGAATGAATGAAGAAAATATGATTGCTTTATGATGATGGCAGAAATTAGGGAAATTCTTTCCCCAGTTAAAATATTGCCACTCATCCCACAAATTTAAAGGAAACCATAAGACAAAAATAATAGGAAACTGAACTTTTGTAGAGAAATGTAATGCACAGAAATTAATATTTAATAATTCATTGAGTGAAAAAATAATGTATTCAATGTTTTATATTCTTTTAAACAATCATAAGGAAAACCAAAATGACCGATTAGATTCCTATAAGCAAACTGCCTAGAGATCAATTTTAATGACTTTGAAACCTTTCATTTGTATATGATTAGTTTTACTTTTGTGAATATATGATTGATACAAAGACCAAAGATTTGTTATGTCTGAATGACTATCTTCTGGGAGTGGAGCTGCTTCAGGAATGGTGGTTAAGATGATAGAAGGCTAAAAAGGTGGTGCTCAGTGGCAGAGATCTTATCTAGTGTGTGCAAAGTTTTGGGTCCAGAAAGCACACATATACACACACAGAAAGAGAGAGAGAGAGAGAGAGAGAGAGAGAGAGAGAGAGAGAGAAGAAGAAGAAGAAGAAGAAGAAGAAGAAGAAGAAGAAGAAGAAGAAGAGGAGGAGGAGGAGGAGGAGGAGGAGGAGGAGGAGGAGGGAGGAGGGAGGAGGAGGAGGGAGGAGGGGGGGGAGGAGGGGGGGAGGAGGAGGGAGGAGGAGGAGGGAGGAGCCAGCTATAATGTGCCGGATGGAATGTTCAGGGTTAAAACTCTGTGTATCTTGGAGAAAGTCACCTAAATAATTTGGGTCTTGGTTTCCTTGGGCACAGAATGAAGGAGCAGGATGTCATGATTATAACAGTCTGTGTGATGGCTATTCTTGGTTGTCAACTTGACTACATCTGGAATTAACTAAAACTTAAGTATGCCTGTGAGGGATTTTTTTTCCGTAGATTTATTCTATAAGTTCTGTTCCTTTAGAGAATGCTGACTAATACAGATTTTGCCACCAGAAGTGGTTCTAGAGCAACTGAAGTATAAAGATAAATTTTCTTAGGTATCTGGAATAGGCTTTCCAATTTGCCAACACCTAGTTACTCACATCTCTTTAGTTACTGAGATCTCCCCTAGAAACTCAGAGTACTAAAAGTCCGTGGTGTGAAATAGAGACACATTAAGGATGGATACAAACTTAGGGAGACAAATCTATTTGATTATACTGACCCATCAGTTATGAGAGGCAACAGATTTCATGATTCTGTATATAAAACTGTGTATCCTGCATATTGGGCGTTAACAGCTTAGACGCAAGATTGCAAAACATCAGTAGCAAACTTCTGCCCTCCGGTGTTCTCCCATTGTGCGTAAGCCTGTATTTAAGACCTCTTCCCTCCTTCAATAAACGGCATTCGGCATTCAAAAAAAATGAAATAAAAAATGCATATCTAAGAAAATAAAAAGAAATTTCGACAAGTGTGGGAAAACAAGGAAAATGATGGCTCTGGTTGGCTGCTCCTAGAACTCATGAACAAAGTGACAAAGGGAAAGAATGAGCTCCATAATAAAATTAACCAACTTCTAGCATCTCAGAGTATGGTGAAGGACAACAGTGAATGCAGTGAGAAAACTGACCATTTCCAGATGCGTATAAACAGTCTCAAGTTTCAAAGTGAGCCCTGGAAGAGAATCTTCTCTCCAGAGGCCACAGAGCTCAAAGAAAATCAAACCAAAGCCTATAAGGTTGGCTGAATTAGAGCAAAAATTCAAGTTCCAGCTGTAGAGGGTGTCAGCAGTTAAAGTAAGGGCATTAATTGTTAAGAGAATGGGATCTTGTAACTTGGGATGGAGGTGAGTGGGAGGACCGTATTGAGGCTGAGAATTTGAACCCCTGGGTTCTCAAGTGTAGTGTTTCTCACCTGAGAAAGCAGTCTCTGCACCCTCAGCAGAAGATGTACTCACACCTCCACCCCCTGAAATACTGCTGTGATGGTTCATTTTCCATCAACTTGACACAAGCTAATGTCATCTATGAGGAAGGAATCTCAATTAAGAAAATGCCTCCATAACATCAGGTTGTAGGTAAGCCTGTAGGATATATTTGTAATTGTTCATTGATAGGGGAAGGCCCAGCCCATTGTGGATGATTCCACCCCTGGGCTGGTGGTTCTGGGTTCTTTAAGAAATCAGGCTGAGCAAGCAAGAAAGCAGGAGCAAATCAATAAGCAGTACCCCTCCATGGCCTTTGCATCAGCTCCAGCCTCCAGGTTCCTGCCCTGTGTGGGTTCCTGCCCTCATTAATCTGGGTGATGAACTGTTATAAGGAACTGTGAGTGAAATAAACCCATTCCTCCCCTAGTTGCTTTTGGTCATGGTATTTAATTATAGCAATAATAACCCTAATTAAGACAATTGCCTTTTCCTCCTTGGACTGTGGAAATCAATCCTTACCAGCAGTGACCCTCTCTGAAGGAGATGCCAGGCAAGACAATACTTAGGGCCCACCAACGGTTGCCTCTAGACCTATAGCCAGACTTAAGGCTAAGCAGGCTCCTAGGAGGGAAGTAGAGAGGATAGTCCATGAAGTGTGCTACCCTACTAAATAGCTTAAGGAGTTTGCTAATTCATTCAAGCAGAAGTCTGGGGAATGGATTTTAAGGGTGTGGGATAATGGTGGAAGGAACATCCAACTGGATCAGGCTGAGTTTATTGATACAGGCTTGCTGAGCGGAGATTCTAGGTTTAATATGGACACTGTGACACATATATTTTCAAAAATGTCAAAAGTCTGAATGGTTGGCTGAAGCATTTATCAAGAGACGGCTGACTGAAAAAAAGAGTTGGAGATGCCTGATATCTCTTGGCTTGGTGTTGATGAAGGGATTGTAGGGCTTAGGGAAATTGCAATGCTGGAGTGGGTGTGCTGTGTAAAGCCTAACCCACCACAATTTGAAGGCCCGTAAGACATGCTCTTCACTAATCCTGTAAGGTGCAAATTGCTGAGAGGGGCACCAGCACATTTGAAGAGTGTGTGCCCTCCTGCCCTTGTGCCAGACCTTAGGGCTGGAGATGCTGCTGCTCAGTTAGATAAATTAAATGCAACAGGCTCAACTGGAGCTCAGAGCAGCATTGAGTCAGGTGGCAACACTGAGTCTCCAAGGCAACATGACTGTTGTTATCTTAGTGGGCAGCATAGGCAAAGCCATATCGATAATAGTCTGACCATAACAGTCAGCATGGGCAAAATGAATTTTATGATGGCATGACCTTTGGTACTGGGTAATCAATCATGGCGTTTCCAGGTATGGACTAGATAAGAAGACTACTGCATTTCTGTTTGATCTTTTTAAGTGGGAAAATTCTCAAACAAATGAGAGAAAGCCTCCACTGGATTGTGGCAAAAAAGGAATCTCAGCCTATGAACCAGCTTCCAACCTGAGCAAGTTTGCAGACCCAGAACCCCTCAGATGAAGTTTCCCTTGAGGAAGGACACCTAAAAGTTTTACTGTTGCCTTTCTCCAGTCCTTCCCCAGAAGGACCTACAGCCTTGGACAAGGGTAACTGTAAACTGGTGGAAAGGAAACAATCAGACTTCCCTGGATCTATTGGATATGTTTCTGTATTGATGCTGTTTCTGGGAGACCCCAAGAAACATTGCAGCTCTCCTGTTAAAGTAGGGGCGAACAGAGGTCAAGTGATTAATTGAGTTTTAGCTGGTCTGACTCATCATAGGTTCCCAAACTCATCCTGTGGTTATTTCCATAGTCCCAGAATGTGTATTTGGGATAAATATACTTAGACATTAGCAGAATCCTCACATTGATTTCCCAACCTGTGGAGTAAGAACTATTATGGTTAGAAAGGATAAATGGAAGCCTTTAGAGTTGTCTCTGCCAAAGAAAATAGTGAATCAGAAACAATATTTCAACCCTAGAGAAAATGCAGAAATTAGTACCACCCATCAAGGATTTGAAAGATGCAGGAGTGTGGTTCCTACCACATCTCCCTTTAACTCTCCAGCTGGCCAGTTCAAAAGACAGATGGGCCATGAAGAATGACAGTTGACTATTAAAAACTCAACCAAGTAGTGACCCAATTGCTGCTGCTGTACCAGATGTGGTATCCTTACATGAGCAGATTAATTTGTCTCCTGGTACTTTGTATGTAGCTATTGATCTAGCAAATGCCTTTTTCTTGGTACCTGCCTTATAAGAACCATAAGAAGCAATTTGTTTTCAGTTGGCAAGGCCAGCAGTATACCTTTACAGTTTTACCTGAAGGATATGTTAACTCTCCAGATCTGTGTCATAATTTTGTTTGAAGGGATCTTGATCATTGGTCTCTTCCACAAAATGTCACAATGGTCCCCTATATTGACAACATTATGCTGATTGAACCCAGGGAGCAGGAGATAGCAACCACTTTGAACTTGTTGATAACATATACATACATCAGAGGATGAGAAATAAATCCAAGCAAAATCCAAGGGCTTCCTACCTCAGCAAATTTCTTATGAGTCCAGTGGAGTATGGGGCATACAGCGATATCCCTTCTTAGGTGAAGGATAAGTTATTGCATTTGGCCTCTCCCACAACCAAGAAAGAAGCACATTTAGTAGAGCTATTTGGATTCTGGAGACAGCGCATTCCTCACTTGGGTATGTTACTCCAGCCCATATACCAAGTGACTTAGAAAGATGCTTTGAGTGAGACCTGGAACAGGAGAAGGCTCTTCAAAGTCCCAGCTGTTGTTCAGGCTCCTCTACCACTTGGACCATATGATCCAGCAGACCTGGTGGCACTTGAGGTGTCAATGGCAGATGGGCTCCACTACATGGACTTCCATTCACCAAGGCTGACCTCACTATGGCTGCTGCTGAGGGCCAGATCCGCCAATAGCAGAGACCAACACTGAGCAGCCCCAGACATGGTATTATGCCCTGGGGTGACCAGCCAGTGACCTGGTGGCAGGTTGACTACATTGGACCACTTCCTCCATGAAAAGAACAGCAACACTTTATCCTTACTGCAGTAGATACTTACCCTGGTAGTAGATTTACTTTTCCTGTATGTAATGCTTCTGCTAAAACTATCATCTGTGGATGTACAGAATGCCTTATTTACCTCAAATGGTATTCTATACAGTATTTCTTCTAAACAAGGAACTCACTTCACAGCCAGAGAAGTGTGGCGGTGGACCCACAATCATGGAGTTATAAATATCAGCTAATGCCACATGACCAGTTGCAGAAATGATGTTTAAATGGGCATGAAAGTTTCTGTCATATTTTGTTAAGAATGTGTTTTTAAAGATATTTGTGCAAAGGTCTTACCGTCTTCCCCACCAACTTGAAGCAGCTGGCCAAGCTGGAATGGCCTTTTAAAGATACAGTTGCGGTGCCAATTATGTGGCAGGAGCCTGGAGGGCTGGGAAATGTGGTATATGCTTTGAATCAGCGTCCAATATATGGTACAGTTTCTCCCATAGGCAGGATCCATGAGTCCAGGAATCAAGGTTGGAAAAAGAACAGTTCCACTCACTATCACCTCTAATGATCTCTTAGAAAATTTTTTGCTTCCTGTTTCCACAACCTTAAATTCTGCTGTCCCGGAAGTTTTGTTTCCAGAAGAGAGAGCACTCCTGCCAGGAGCCACAACAAATATTCTATTGAACTGGAAGTTCTGACTCCCCCCACCCCTTGCCACTTTGGACTTCTGATGCCTATAAACCAACAGACTAAGAAAGGCAAAACAGTGTTAGGAGGGGAGATTAATACAGATTACAAAGGAGAAATTGGATTGCTTCTCCACAATGGAAGTAAGAAAGATTATGATGTCTGGAGTGTAGTAGACCCTTTAGGGAGTCTCTTGCCCTGTGATTAAAGTCTATGGGAAACCACAACAACCTAATCCAGGCAGGATGACAAAGGACACAGACCCTTCAGGAATGAAGGCATGGACCACTTCTCCAGGAGAAGAGCCCAAACCTGCTGAAGTGCTTGCTGAAGGTAGGAGATACAGAGTGGGTAGTAGAGGAAGGTAGTTATAAATCCCAGCTAAGGCCACGTGACCAGTTGCAGAAATGAGGATTACAGTAGACTGTGTTTGTCATATTTTGTTAAAAATACATTTGTGCAAATAATTGTGTTCTTTCCTCTGTTTCTTTACCATGTAATGTAGCATCATTTAAGAGAATATCAGTGATTATCATATTTAAGTTTGAGATACTAAAAGAGCATCCCTTAAGGGACACTGAACACCCATTCTAAAATTTATATTGTGTTTGCAGTTGTATGAGGGATATTTGTATTGTGTTAGGTGTGATTATGACCTGATTAAAGAGATAATAAGTTTGCATTGTACATGGGCTAGTTATAGCATGTCAGGTATAATTATGCCCTGGTTATTGTTTCATTTGGAAATTAAGTGTGACATAAGGTGATATGATTGTGTGTCAACTTGACAAGGGATGGACTTGTGATGGCTAGTCTTGGTTGTCATCTACATCTGGAATTAACTAAAACCCAAGAAGCTGGCAACAGCAGTGAGAGATTGTTTTTTTTCTTAATTAAATCATTTGAAGTGGGGAGACACACTTTTAATCCGGACCTTTGTGGTGGGAAGATCCGCCTTTAATCTGGACCTCAGCTTCTGCTGGCAACTTGTATGTCTTAGTTAGGGTTTCTATTGCTGCGACAAAGCCCCATCCCACCCCCCTCCTCCACTCTTCAGAGGGAGTAAGGCCTCCCTTGGGGAGTCAACAAAGTCAAGCATACCAACTTGATGCAGAGCCTGGTCCCTCTCTGCTGTATCAAGGCTGAGCAAGGAATGGACTCCAAAAAACCAGTTCATGCACCTGGGATAAGTCCTGGTCCCACTGCCGAGGGCCCCATAAACAGATCAAGCCACACGACTGTCACCCACATTCAGAGGGCCTAGTTCGGTCCCATGCAGGTTCCCCAGCTGTCAGTCCAGAGTCCATGAGCTCCCACTAGCTCTGGTCAGCTGTCTCTGTGGTTTTCCCCATCATGATCTTGATGCCCCCCCGACCCTGCCTTGCTCATATGATCCTCCTCCCTCTCTTCAACTGATCTCCAGGAGCTCAGTCCAGTGCTTGGCTGTGGATCTCTGCGTCTGCTTCCATCGGTTACAGGATGTAGGTTCTATGATGGCAATTAGGGTAGTCACTAATCTGAACACAGGGGAAGGCCAGTTTAGGTGCCCTCTCCACGGTTGCTAGCTTTCTTACAAGTTACAGCTTGAAACAGCCAGACCCTCCCCCAGTCTCCTTGCTTGACATGCAGAAGATTTCCACTGTGGACAGAGGTTAGCCTTCTCCCAGCATGGGAGAGCCCTACTTTGGTCTGCACCATCTCTGCTGAGGCCTCTGATGCTTGCAGTAGCTCACAGGCTGAGATTCTAAGAGATACATCCAGAAGAAGCACCAGCCTCCGGGGGTTTAGAACTTGCTGCCTCGGTTGCCTGGCCCCCGCATACTCATTCACTTAAGCCTGGTTAGGCATTTTCTCTGGGAAAATCATGGCAGACCTTGCTGGGAGTGCATTCCAGTGGTTTCTCCTGCTTCGTCTCTGCATGTGGGTACATGCTTGCTTTTCTTTGAAGTCTGCTCTTTTCACCAAGACTTGGCTGAATGCTTGGCATCCACCATGATCTACTTAGTGATGCTCCATATTCCAGAGACCTGGCTGAATGCTTGGCATCTACCATTCTCTACTTAGTGATGCTCTGTATTCCAGTACACCTACCCTTCTGTCCTGTATACACACAGCTTAGAAGAGCAATGATTTAAAATGCATGGGGAAGGAAGAGTTAACTAGTTGCCTGTCTTTATAACCTAATGTATTAAGGAAGACACTCTCCGATATGTTTTTCTGACTGTATCCTTTGGTATCTCAAATATGATGATATGAAGTTCTTCTCAAGGTTAAGTAGGATGGGAGAGGAGTGGGAGGGTGGCAGAATCAGTCCATTTCCCCATTTCCTCTCTAGAGTTGTGTGTGTGTGTGTGCGTGCGCGCGTGTGTGCATGCATCTTTGATCCTGTGCATGCATGCATGCATGTGTGTGCGCACACGCACACAAGTGAAAAAGAGAGTTTATTCTGTGTCCCCATCTGGAAAGGTCTGTGCTGGAGAGATGGCCTCAAGGCAAGTGTGAGGGCCTGAGTTTAGATTCCCTGAAACCTATGAAAAGCCCAGTGGGGTGGTATTTGTTGTGATCATGGTGCTTCTATGGTGAAATGAGAGAATCCCTGGAAGCTCGTGGACCAGGCAGCTGCCGTGTATGCAGCAGTGAACAGCAAGAGACCTTGTCTCGTATAAGCTGGAAATCAAGGCCCAGCACACAAGGCTGGCCCCTGACCTCTACACGTGCACATGCCCAACTCACATATGAGCACACACATAAACACACGCATACCAAACATCCACAAAATATTTACTTTCAAATCTAGGAAGGCTTAATATTATACCTATATTTACAAATGTGTATGTTGATCTGTGTTAAAAAGAAACAGGAATTTACTCTCTTAGAGAGAGAGAGAGAGTTGATGGTGACTGAACCAGGGCCTCACACATGTACAGTAAGTGTTCTGTCAGAGAGCTAGACCTCCATTCCTCACTTAACATTTTTTTAAAAATTGCAGTTAATATTTAATTACATTTCTCCCTCCCCTTTCCTCCCTCCAAATACCCTCCCACAGGCTCCTCCCCACTTCCCTCCAAATTTATACCTTCTTTTTTCACTAATTGCTATTGTATGCATTTATGTATGTATGTATGTATGTATGTATGTATGTATTCCTAAATATAGCCTTCCACTTAACGATTTTTAAGCTTCTATTACAGAACAGGATTGCTGACTGTAGGTGCTTGTCCCACAGATCTCTAGAACTTTTTCATCCTTATAACTGAAGCTCTCTGACCACTGAACAACTCTGTTTCTCTTTCCTCCCTCCCCAGGACCTGCCAATCAACACTCTTCACTGTTTCTAGGAGTTGACTGCAAAAACTTACTGTTTATAACTGACTTATTTCATTTCTCATAGTTAACTGAAAGTTTAGCCTTGATGTGAAATCTCTCAATTTCTTTTTTAAACTTAAATTATATTCCTTTATATGTACCTGCCACATTTAAACTAGTTTATTGATCAATAGATATTTAAGCTATTTTTCACATAAGTAATAGTGCAATAAACATGACTGTTCACATATATTTTTATGATCCTATTTTCAATTCTTACAACGATATACCCAGAAGTGGGGTTTACCAAATACATTAAAAATTACTTACAAGCCAGATTTACATACTTTTAAAAAGCCATAACTGAAATAGGTAAAAATTACTCTGAACATTTGGTCTTTTGCTTAAACAAATATCCTATGCCTAGAAGGTCTGTGTATGAAGATTTGACATTTTATGGTAGTATTTTCCAAGCTGTGGCCAAGAGATATTTTGAAATACATTCAAAAACATTTTGAGGATTCAAACATAAGTGAACCTGAGACTGAATGAGAGGAACAGCCAGAACCAGGACGGGGCAGAGCTGACTTTTCACCATTAAATAGTACTTGTTTCATGAACATCAGGGACCTTATTTAAAAAAATAAATAAATAAACAGATGTGGCCCCCAAGGGCCTATGAAACATGAAAAATGCAGAAACATCTAGTCAGAACTCTATCAAACAATCACAGAACACCGTGATTTATTTGATGCCAGAGATCCAAGAAACAGACTCTTGACATCTGTCTAGAATGTGGTGCCTGTGGATAGTAGAACATTCATCTTGTGGTCTCTTTCCTGTGGGGTGAGTTCTTGCCAGACTTCCACAGTTATGGCGCTAGGCATCCCCCTAGGTACACTTCCAGTGAAGCCAGATAATTTTAACCAATATCAGGATCTTCCTGGAACAAAGTTCAAGTGTTACCACTTTCGTCCATACTTATTCTTCATTTCTTTACATTGAATAGTGGGCTGTTGCTCGTCACTAATTAAAAATGTGAGAAATTATGAGGAAGAAAGGAGTGTGACCTGTGGAGCCCCAGCAACGTGAAATAGACCCTAGTGGAAATACTACATATGTTTCTTTCTCTACCTTCTAGGAGTGTCAAAGTCACTTACTAAATATGAAGTGAGTTAACATGTCTGGCTGTACTCAGTTGAGACACACCATTTTGGCAAAGGATAAAACATAATACCAACAGGGAAAATACTATCCACCCTGATATAATTTAGTCTCTCTTTAGGACTGGGGGCTACAAACTCCATTGCTGCCCACTGGTTTTTCCAAAAAGTTTTCAAATTTCTTGATTTCATTTTTCTTTACAGATCAATGATGTTCCATTTTGTACATGTACCACATTTTCATTACCCATTCATCTATTTATGAGCAAATTGGTTGATTCATTTTTTGCTGTAGTTAAATTCACAATGGCTATATTAATTTTGCATTTCCACTAACACTGAATAAGAGGACTTCTTTCTCCACATCCTCAACAACATTTCAGATTTCTTGATGTTTTAGCATAGATATTGCCTGCACGAACTCTCAATGATAAGTCTGAGATTTGAGAATGTTAGTTTTTAAATCAATATTTCAATATATTTTCACAATGAGTTTTAACCAGCAATGGTTTTACATTAACATTTTCATAGTCTACATTTGCTGTGGATATCGCTCTGTATAAATAAGATGCTGATTGGCCAGTAGCCAGGCAGGAAATATAGGCGGAACAAGGAGAGAGGAGAATTCTGGGAAGTGGAAGGCTGAAGCAAGGAGACAGCCACTTCCATGAGTACCAACACGTAAGATACTGGTAAGCCACGAGCCATGTGGCAAGGTATAGATTTATAGAAATGGGTTAATTTAAGATGTAAGAACTAGATAACAAAAAGCCTGCCACGGCCATACAGTTTGTAAGCAATACAAGTCTCTGTGTGTTTACTCCATTGGGTCTGAGCAGCTGCAGGACTGGCGGGTAAGAGAGATTTGTCCTGACCGTGGGCCAGGCAGGACTGGAGAAAACTTCAGCTACATACATACTTATTGTCCTAATAGCAAAACAGTGTTCCACTGAGGAAATGCAGCATCATTTCTCACCTAGCCCCAGTTTGTGGTGGTTTGGCAAGTTTCACTCTGAGGAGAGCCGTTACGAACATTCAACACAAGTCATTCTCTGTGCTTGTTTATTTGTCCCCACAGAGGGGACATTCAGGTCCTAAGTGTAACAGTTTTATCCCATATCTTTCCTGCTATGAGCACAGAGGTGGCGAGTGTCATGGAAAGTGACGACAGGTGAGGCACAGCTGGACCTGAGACCCGCCTTAACCAGGAACAAGGAAAGTGATTTCTGGTTAGTAATTTCCTGAGACCCAGTTTCCTCATCTGGGATGTGAAGATGGAGATGGTGTTGTGGAGACTGTGTGTGAACAGGTGTTGCTAAAATAATGCCTGACCCAGGGTGGGTGCTTTACAAAAAGAAAAAAAAAATCACTGCATTGTAACAAACTCACAAATCAAAACATCACACAGGGAAATTAAGGTAGACACGCAAGCGCTTGCCTGGTCCCAAACTTGATGTACCTCAGTAAACTTCTATATGGTTAGAATGGCCACTCTGAAGCCATGGAGCTTCCTTTAAGGTTTTACACTTTAACCATTGATTAGGTTTTTATGCACTTGTCCTTCACAAAAAGAAAAACTGTGACAGTTGAAACTAGAAAAACAATTACCTCTAAGTCCCCTTTCATGACTCATGTGTCCTTTTGCCTGTATTCTGTCCTTCCTAATGTGCGCCCCTTTCTAAAGGATATTCTGTACCCACACAGGGAGCTGTTTTCCATATATGCATGTATTTATTATAGGCTAGGATCCACATATGAACGAGATATACATACAAGGTGTTTTTTTCCTCTTTGAGTCTAGGTGACCTCATCTAAAAGTGCACCATCCATCTGATTTCAAATTTCATGACTTCATTTTTCTTTACAGCTAAATAATGTTCCATTCTGTGCATGTACCACATTTTCATTACCCATTCATCTATTGATGGGCAACTAGGTTGATTCTTTTTTTTTTTTTTTTTTTTTTTTTGCAGTAGTTAATGCCACAATGGCTGCGTTAATTTGCGCTCCCACCAACAGTGAATAAGAGGTCTTCTTTCCCCATATCCCCATCAACATTTGTCAGATTTCTGGATGATAGCCATTTACCTGGGGTAAGGCAGTATCTCAGAGTAGTTTTAATTTGTATTTCCCTGATGGCTAGGGCTGTTGAACGCTTTAAAAAAAAAATAGTTACTGGCCATTTAACTGTTACTGGCCATGAAAACTGTTCATTAGCCTGTTTGTTGATGTATGTCCTTCGTGTTTATTTTTGAAATTCTTTTGTCTACTTTGGGAGATGTTTAGTAAATTGTCTATTTCCCAAGCACACAGATCTTTTGGGATAGTTAATTGTAATGAAGATTAACATGAGTAAGAGAATGTAGCAAAGCCAATCTGCTGATGTAGAAGATCGAAGGACATCTGCTCTTCTTTCTTGGCAGTGTGTGCAAGCTCATTAAATTGATTAGTACTTCTGTAGTCTAATATTTGTAATTTTCTTTTCTCACAAAGACACCCCCCCTCCTTCATGGCAAATACCACAGCTGGTTGCTCATCAGATTCCCAACACCTAGATGGTTTCTACCTCATGCCAGAAATCAGGAAATATCTTTAGTGTCCCCATAGTCTTGGAAGACATTTCACAGTGACACACCCCCTCACGCATCATTGAAAGGTACTTAGAGCCTTGTGCATACACATTTGCACTGTATATACTATGCATGCACTATATGTATGCACTGCATGCATGTATGGCATGTGTGTACTGCATATGTGTAGTGTATGTGTGCACTGTACAAGTGTATTGCATGTATGCACTGTATGTATGCACCACATATATATGATATATGTATGCATTGTATGTGCACATTGTGTGTATGAACTGCATGTATATGATATATGATGTACCGTATGTAGCAAAAGAAGGGAGGGAAAGGCAGACAGCTCATCTCCATCCTACATGGCCATGGTAAATATATGTCACTAGTGAAACATGTTTTTGTTTTGTTTGTAGAGGTTTTTTTTGTTGTGTTTTTGTTTATTACTATTTTCTTCCACTTTTTCTTAGACAGGATCTTGATAGGTAGCCCAGACTGACCTTGAACTCATGGTTCTCTTGCCTCAACCTCCCCAGGACTGAGATTATAGGCATGAGCCACCAAAGCCCAACTTTTTCCTGCCCTTAAACATCTAATATCCATCTCTCTTTCAACTAATGAGGCCATTACCTAATTCTTGGAGTAATTGGAGTCCTACGGTTTCTTAATATCACCTTTCCCCTCTTCTTCTTTCCCTACTCTTACGTTAGCAGAGGGGGAGGTTGCTTGCCTCTCTCGTCCACATCCCATGGTCCACATCCCTGGTCTCTTACCAAAGATCGAGGTCTCTTCCTTGGTGTTCCTCAGCGCCCCCTACGGTGCCTCTGAGCAAGTGAAGCTGGGAACAGGAGCTGAGAGTGGGGTCTAGAGTTAGACCACCGTGATGGAGGTGACCTGTGACTCTGGGAACAAGGTCATTGAGCTTTAATGTTTAAAGACTGCATTTATTTACTTGTTTATGTGTGTCTACATCCACACAAAGGCCAGAATGGAGCACCGATCTCTCAAAGCTAGAGCTATAGACTTTGGTGGGACGCTTGCCTTGTTCCATGGGCACTGGGATCCGAACTCCAGTTAGTGAGGAAAGCACGCCTAACCACTGAACCATATTTCCAGCCCCATCACTGAACTTTCAAGCTGAAAAAAAAAAAAAACTTAATGATGACTTTACTTAAGATCCCCTGCCCCCCCCCCTTTTTTTCTTGCTTGTTCCTTGTGGCAGAAAGTTGAGACAAGGCCTTACTTAGTAGCCCAAGCTGTCCTCATACTCACTGCAATCCCTCTGCCTCAGTGTCCTAAGTACTGAGGACAACAGGTATGGGCTACCATGTTTGGCTTTTGTTGTTTTTGAAGTTTGCATGCTTTAAAAAAAATTTTATGTGTATGAGTGTTTGGCCTTTATGTGTACCATGCACCTGCTTGGTGTGTGCTGAGGTCAGAGAAGGCTGGCAGATCCCCGGGAACTGGGGTGAGCTGCTATGTGGGTACTGGGAAATGAGCCTTTGTCCTCTGGAAGACACCCAGTGCAGTTAGCCATATAGTCTTGCTGTTCATTTGGACACGTAGCGAATGTGCGTGTTATTGGAGGCACAGCAGAATGATTTATGTATGTACGCAATGTGTATTAATCAAATCAGAATATTTAGCATAGTCATCACCTCACACCGTTTTCATTTCTTTGGGGTGAGGACGTTCAAAACGATCTCTTCTATTGTAAAATATCCAGTGCAGTATCATCAGCCAGAGTCTCCCTGCTGAGCAATACACAGGAGGACCAAATCCCCGCGCCTAACTGGCATTTTGTACCCACTGAACTACTCAGTCTCTTTCTCCTCACCATTCCAGCTTCTAGTCACTTTACTCCAATTTGGAAAGTGACCCTCAGAGATAGACGGCTGGTGCTGCTGAGCAGAATGAGTCCTGAATTGGGGCGGTTCTCCTGGGCTGCGGCCTACGCTGCCATCCTCCTCCATCTGTGATAGGCCCCGTGGAATAAACTTAGACACAAGTCACCCTCAGCCTGAGGAAGATAGATTCAGGAAATATATACTTGCTACATCCTAGGATTAGACTATATTAAATATATCTAGTTTCAAGTTTAAGATTGAAAACAAGTCGTTTCCAAAACATGTCATCATCAGAATGCCCACTAGGTGGCAGGCTTTATCGGTGTTACAATTGTCATCAGTAAGATTTCAAACAAGGACTGAATGGCTAGAAAGAGAATAGACAAGGTTCCTCGGAGGTTGCAGCTACATGTTGCAAGGTCTGTGTTTTCGGGTGCTAAGGTGGACTGGGGTACCACTTCCACACTGGATCATTCCCAGTAACTTAGATCTCCCATCTGTTTGAGATGGGAAAGAGGGGGTACCTGAAAAAGTGACCAGAGTATGTTACTATTTTCTGCATGTGACATTTCCTGATCTCTCTGCACCCTCCCTGTCTTCCAGCACTTTTCTTAAGCTTCTACTAATGTGCAAAGTCCTGTGGAGGCTGTGGCCATGGAGTTTATGAAGATAGACTATTAAATAGATAAGCAGTTTGAATCACTTGGTGGGTGCAATGCTGACAGAAATCCAGATGTGAAAACTCAAACCAATATCTGAAAGTTGAGTTAACCAGGTAAAGGAGGGTGGAGAAGAAGGTAAGAAAGTTCTGGAAAGAGGGGCCAGCCTGCAGGAGCCACCTAGAGGTAGGAAAGAGTACCTGTAACTGAGAGAGTATGTGGAAGGTGATCAGAGGCAAAAGAAGTGGAAGAAATTTACCCAGAAAAAGAGGACTACACCAGGATTCAAGCATATACCATAGCAGCCTTTCTTGGCCATTTGGAGTCATTTAGAGCAGCATCTAAGGGGGTTATGGACTTTACTATGTACACATACCTTTAGTCCGAGCACTGGAAGGCAGAGCTCTGTGAGTTCAAGGCCAGCCTAGTTTACAGTGCAAGTTCTGGGCACAGTGAAATCCTGTCTCAAAGATAAAAACAAAAAGGCAGGCAGTGGCGGTGCAAGCTTTTCATCTCAGCACTCGGGGGGAGGCTAGCCTTGTCTATGGAGTGAGTTCCAGGACAACCATGGACATACAGAGAAACCCTGTCTCAGAAAAACACCAGGAGGAGGAGGAGATAAGGAGAAGGAGGAGGAGAAGGAGGAGGAGGAGAAGGAGGAGGAGAAGGAGGAGGAGGAGAAGGAGGAGGAGAAGGAGGAGAAGAAGGAGGAGAGAATAAAGAGGAGGAGGAGGAGGAGAAGAAGGAAAGGAAAGGAAAGGAAAGGAAAGGAAAGGAAAGGAAAGGAAAGGAAAGGAAAGGAAAGGAAAGGAAAGGAAAGGAAAGGAAAGGAAAGGAAAGGAAAGGAAAGGACAGGACAGGCTGAGTGCAGACTATATAAGTCACAGCGTCTCTTTCCAGCCCAGGTGCACCACTGTGTCTCCATGCATGCACATTTGTTCTTTTCAAACTGGCTAGAGACATTCTTGAACCCAGTGCTCCTTCATAAGACAGGAAGGAAATGATTTCAATTTCAATTTGTTGATGCAGTGAAACACTCTGCTATATGAATGTTCCAGATCATCTGATAAATTCCCACAGGTGTATCAGCCTGGTCTGATTCCATCCATTCTGTAAGTACACCCTTTCTCCAGTTCTGCCGTCACGCACTTCACGTGGGGACCAAGGGGGGATTCCTGGCACTGCGCTGAGTGCAAGAGCAAAGTAAGAAGTATGTGATGTGTGGGCCAGCCAGAGGGTTAAATAAATCACTGCTGGAGGGGCGGAGGTGTGAGCTGGGCCACCTCACAGAGAGGAGACCTTTTTTTAAAACAGGTTGGCTGGCAGGGTAGCTTAGGCCTGCCCCAAAGGAAAAAACAAGGGTCCAAGCATTATCTTTCAGGATGCGTCTGGGGTGTCTGGTGGGATGTGAACATTTTTCAGTGGAGAGCTGGAAGCTGGGAGGAGTGGGTGGGGCTCAGCTCTCTTTGATGGCTGGTTCCTCTGAGAACAATAAATAGCTTCCAGGAGAAGAGAAGGCATCTGTATTTCCACTTGGCTGCGCTTGGAAGCAGCTTACTCCACCCACAGACCACACAAAGGAGGGTGGGCTGGGGAAGCAGACTGAGGGCTGCTGGCCAGTCTGCTAAGCAGGCTGTCTCCCCAGCATGCACAGGGCAAGGAATCCATCCAAAGGGCCTTTTCACAGAAAGGAATGTGACCAGAAGGACCCGACGGTTGAGAGAGAAGAAACTGCATAATATGAGCACCCGCTGGTGGTGTGTGGAGAGGGACGCGTCTTCGTTCTTCCTCATCTATCTTATTTTGGCAAAAACAGACCTAGCAAAGCTTTTATCACTTTCATTGTGTTTCAGTACACACCTCAGGACACTTAAGTAAATTCATATGGTTAGGTGGATTTAGTTTAAGTTCAAACTCACTTTCCTTCAAAGTTGGGTTTTCTTGGCAGAACAATAAAATAATGTGGGTTCCACTTCTCTGTCTCCTTGTGTGGAGCTGCAGGTTGAGTCCATGTGCATGGCTGTCCCAGTTAGTAACTTGACACAGCCTAGAGTCACCTGAGAGGAAAGCCCCCATTGAGGAATTGCCTAGACCAGAAAGAGCCCTGTGGGCATTTCTGAGGGAGATGGTCTTGACTTTTAATGGGTGTAGAGGCCCCACGCCACTGTAAGTGGTGCCGTCCTTAGGACGATAGTGATGGTCAAAGGCTGTGTAAGAAAGCAGCTAAGCACAAGAGAGATCCAGCAATCAGGTCCTCCAAGGTGCCTGCTTCAGGTCCCTGCTCCAGCTCCTCACAACCACAGGCCGTACTCTGTAAGCTGAAATAAAGCCTTCCCCTCCTAAAGTTATTTTGGATCAGAGTGTTTTGTCACAGGAACGGAAGGGTAATTAGAACAATCACAAGTTGAAAGTGTTCACAAGGTCTGGGCATGGAGCTCGGCCATGGGGTGCTTGCCTAGTACATGCAAGGTGCTGGATTAAGTCCTCAGTGTGGCAAGAAAACAAAAGTATAAGCTGGAGCCAGGCTCCGACACCTATCTTCAAATGAATTTCCATCCTGGAAATTAAAAAGAAAGAACCTGCCCCACCCTGAAGGTAGAACATTCTACGGCATCAGGACAGGCCCCTACATGTCCCAAGGGAGAGACTGTTGGGAAGGCAGGGCACACGTCTTCTCTGGGTGTACTGAATGTTCTGACGGTGTTCATGATGCGGAAAAAACAGCTATGTTCCATTCGGCGCATGGGTGGGGGAGGGTAATAATAGAACCAGGCTTCTTCCCTGTTATCAGCGTAGAATGAGGTCATGCGTGTAAAGCCCTTGGCATACATAGCAAGCCTCTCAGTGGAGCTGAGCTATTTTTACTCATTTTATTGTATCCCGACGACAACGAGGTAAAACACAGGACAATGGCCTGTCTGTCAGGAATTTTGTTTTCAGGAAAAGGTTTCAGGCTCCAACAAACTAGATGGTCATGCTGTAGTTTGGGTACGGAGTATCACCCAAAGGCTTGGTGTCCAGCTGGTAGCACTGTTGGGACCTTTGGAAGTGGGACCTAGTGGAAGGGAATTAGGCCCTTAGAGTTGTGTCCTTGAAGGGGCCATTGAGACCCTGTCCATTCCTCTCTCTCCTCCGCTGCCTGCCTCCCCCTTCCTCTGTGTGTGTGTATGTGCGTGTGCATGCACATGCACTCATTTTCTGTCTCTTTTTCTGTGTGTGTGTGTGTGTGTGCGCGCGCGCGCGTGCGCGCGCGCGTGCGTGCGGGGTCTTTCTCCCGGCTTCATACATTCCATGAAGTAGTTTTTTTTTTTTCTTTTTGACATGTATTCCCACCATGGCATTCTTCACTGGGACCAAGCCATCATGGCCAAAACACCCTAAACTGTGAACCAGAACGAACCTTTCCTCATTAAAAGTTGACTCCCGTGGGTAGTTTGCTGCCTTCAGGGAAGGTTGATGAGCACAGTCCACAGCACCACAGAATGCTGACCGAGTCACAGTTAACGGCCTTGGTGTGGTGTACTGTGAGATCCAGCTATCCTCCACCCGCAGTGTACTCGTGAAGGAAGGAGGAAATGTTTTCTGCTAAGTTCTATGTTAAAAGAATGTTAAACAAATCCTTTCATATTTTGAACATTCTGGAAAGTCTCTATGTGATCATCCCAGATGTGCTGCTCGGCACTAAAATATAAAAAGATGGCAGCGGTAAAGACAAGTCCATGTGCCAAGTCAAGGACAAGCTGGGAATGTCACAAAACTCTTGCTGATGACAATCCTGGAGACCGCTGTCCAATGGAAAATGGTTTAGGGTGTCACTGAGCGACTGTACATACTTTCCTAATGTGATCCTGCTCTAACAAATATGTCTTCATGTGGGAGAGGTCTGGGGTTTTATTTGCAAAAATGAAAATTGGTGTTATTGCGGTCTGAACATTTTTGCCAAGTATTTCAATATGCAAAGTCATTTAAAGGGGTTTGTGAGGAGGAAAGCAAGAAAAGGGGAATAAAGGATAAGTTATAAAATGGGGAATTTCATGTACCATGGTAAATAACTGTTCAGAATGGCATGCCCCGAAGCGGGAACAAACCAAGATGTCAGAGCTTTGCATCTGATGTCTGGACTCGGCTTCTCTGACAGCGCCACTCACCCACACAGCACTGGCTGTAGATTCTTGGTGCCTTGTCTGCCCAGGGCCTCCCACGTCACCCATATTCCTAACTCATCTACTCTTGTCACATGGCCTCAAGATCCTTTCGCCTGACTTTGTTCTTACTTCTCAGACCCTTTAGTGTGATTGCCTTTTAGACTTGATCCCGATTTCCCTGTGGGTCAGTCATGCTGCCAAAGGCCTTACTTCATTCTCTCCCTATCTCTTAGAATACGAGGTAATCTTGGTGTCTCACTTGCCTTGGGAAAGACGTTGGTGTCCTCGCCAGCTCACTTCCTCTTGTAACATCAGTGACCCTCTTTATGAACTTTATGTAGTAGCTGAGACAAGGCGAGGTGACCCAAGGCATGGAACTATGTGTTGCCGACCAAAACTGCTATGAGAGAATGTACTCTCCTGTATTTATCTACCACGGTGATTTGTGGAATGGTACAAATAAAATAGGTGACTTATTGACTAGAATAATATAGCACAGCTTGCTGTAGGCATTTGGGGGGAAATGCGGAACATAGCAATCATCTATAGGAGAGACTATAAGGGGTAACCACAAGTGCGTCACAGCTTGAGATTAGTAAGTATTCAGCTCAGTGGAGTGTGATAACCTATGTATAAGGAGTCTCCTAAGTTTAAAAAAAAAAAAATGACAGGTGAGAAGAAAACCAGAACTGTCTCCAACCAGAAACCGCTTCTAAACTAAATGACATAAAACATAAACCAGACACAGAATTTCAATATGAGCATGTGAGGCTGCTGGTAAACTTCTTTTCCAGTCAGCTGCAGTGACTAGATGAAGACAGATTCAGTGAGTGAAGGATTCCTCATTGGAGGAGCATCAGGTCTCGAAAATAAGATAGAGAAAGAAAGCCCTACGACGAGATTGCAATATGCAGTTGGGAGACTTACTTCTGGCCTGGACTCGACATTTTACAAAGAAGTAGATTCGACCCACAGGGAGTGAAGAGACTGCCTCTGGTTTACAGCTGTTGGTAGACTAGATCTTACTCGTGTGTTCATGAGTAAGCTTGCCTCTTTGCACAACTTGCCTGTTTTGAGGAGTGGCGTAGTAGACATGGGTGTGAGTGTGCAGATATCTCTGCCGTGTGCCGACCTTGGCTCCCAGAAATGGAGTGGCAGAACCATATGGTGGTTCTGTTCTGGTAAACATAATTAACTTAGTAAACCAGGATGTGTTATTCAGTCATAAAACAGGATGCTAGGTTGTAATTTGTAGAAAAATGGATGGAATGGAGGAGAATCATGTTAAGTGAAGAAAGCCAGACTCCTATTTCCTCTCATATGTGAAATCTAATTTAAAAAAAAAAATACATGAAAGTAGAAAATACATTTGGAAGAGGCTCAAGAGAGAATAGTATGGAATAAATGTGATCAAAGTACATGAAGCCTATTCTTTTGTATCCTTCCTAAATCAATTGTTAAAAATACACTGGTTTTAAGCCCAATTTTCCACTTTTGTAGCCTCTCTCTGTCTTCCCATTTCTGATGTTAGTTCAGGAGGTTCACCAGCAGTGTGGCACCAGTGCGAGTGTGTACCTGAAATGTTTTTGAAGGGAGACCAGGGAGGCCTATTCCAAGATGAACTCTATGTGGTATGCAAATGGACCCAGGCCCCAAGGCTTCTGCTGCCTTCTGCGTTCACTATTCTAGCTTGGCCATAATACATCCACTGTGGCTATGGCCTTGCACACTGGGAATCCTGAGCTTGTTTTTCTAACCCGGGTGGTAGAGGCTTGCTCCATTGTCTTCTGTCTCCCTCCTCCCCGAGAACTATTCTTTCCATAATAATGAGTCGAGCTTTTCCTTGTCTGTGTAAATACTGATGGGCTTGTTCTGCATGGTGAGATTAAGAAGTCTGGGAGGCTGGGGTTAAGTGCAGCGAAGTACAGACAGCCTGAGGTCCCCCAGGAGCCCAGGGCAGTGTGAGAACAACTCAAGTGTGGACTAGTCACTTTTGGCACACCAATGGGTATTATTTTTGTAACCAGCATAAATGATACCCTGGGTTTTTTTATATCTATGAAGAAATTCCTGTTGGCCCTGCCTGTTGGAAATTTATATTCTAAAAAGGTGACATGAGGTCACCTCCAGATAATGTCTATAGAGCATTGGCTCAAAGGTTTTGTAAGGTTTAACGCATCCTGCTTTTCTGGTAGTTTTTCTTAATACGCATCAGCACATGCTCATTTAATTTATGAACTTAGATACTGAGAGATGTCACTCTGTGGAGAGAGTGTTTACCTGATGTACATAAAGCCCAGGGTTCCATCCTTAGCACTGCATAAAACAAGGCATGGTAGTCCATGCTATAATCCTAAGCATTCCAGAGGTAGAGGCAAGTCTGAAATTCAAGGTTGCTCTCAGGTTCATATCCAGTGAGAGGACAGCCTGGGACACAAAGAGACTCAAAGATGTAAACACCAATTTTAGAAAGCTTGAAGGGGCCGCTGAAAGTCCAAATAGTCACTGTTACTCTATAGTATAGGACTTTACAGGTTTCCTTTTACATGTATCCAAATGTTTACACACCTTTATAAATTAACTTATGTATCACGTGTTACAGGGTGATATCACAGAAGGGTTAGCTAAACCCTTTTTGACTATTATAGTTGGAGGTGGCAATGACTGGTTCCTGTGGAGGCAGTGCTGATGTCTCTTCCTATGTTAACATCACCTTCCAGTGTTAAGCTACATGCATTTTTAAGGCATTATCCTAGGAGGTCTGGGTTTGGTTTTGGAGACAAAGGGTATGCTGGCTAGAGAGGCAAAGAGAACAGTGATAAAGTAGGCTAGCAGAGTGGCAGGTGAATATCCTGGAATGGTGCTCAGGGTCTGGCCATGGAGAGGACTTGGGAGCAAGAGACAGAGACAGACAGACAGAGAGAGACAGAGAGAGACACAAAGAGACCCAGGAGATGTCACGCACTCTGTCCTCTCCTGTCATTTCTGAGTAACAGACAGCCTCAGGCGTAAGTTACTGTAGCAGAAAACCCAACGTCACATTTCATACACATTACCATAGCCCATTGTTGGAACAGAAATATTGTAGTTACACACAGCTGCTGTGGGGTGGTCTGTATGTCAAGTTGCTCTAATTGGTCAATAAATAAAACATTGATTGGCCAGTGGCTAGGCAGGATGTATAGGCGGGACTAATAGAGAGGAGAATTGAAAGAACAGGAAGGCGAAAGGAGTCCATGCCAGCCGCCACCATGACAAGCAGCATGTGAAGATGCCAGTAAACCAACAGCCACATGGCAAGGTATAGATTTATGGAAATGGATTAATTTAAGCTATAAGAACAGTTAGCAAGAAGCCTGCCATGGCCATACAGTTTGTAAGCAATATAAGTCTCTGTGTTTACTTGGTTGGGTCTGAGCAGCTGTGGGACTGGCGGGTGACAGAGATTTGTCCTTATTGTGGGCAAGGCAGGAAAACTCTAGCTACACACAGCAAGAGTTTGGAATTGTTCCAGACATGGAGATAGATGGCATGTGGATGGATAGATATATGATTGACAGATACATAATAGGTAATTATGGATTAAAAGGTTAAAGATGAATAGATGATAAATAACAGATTGAAACATTTCAACATGGTTTTGTGTGTGAGAGGATGTGGGTATGAGTGTGAATGTGTGAATGTAAGAGTAGGAGTGTGTATGTATGTATGTGTAAGCAGTGTAAGTGTGTATGTGTGTATGTGAGTGTAAGAGAGTGGGAGTATGTATGTGTGTGTAAATGGTGTGAATGTGTATGTGTGTGTGAGTGTAAAAGAGTGGGAGTGTGTATGTGCATGTAAGCAGTGTGAGGGTAAATGTGTAAGTGTGTATGTATGTGAGTGTAAGAGACTGAGAGTGTGTATGTGTGTAAGCAAGAGGGCTACCTCAGGCATTGTTTTCAGGAGTAATTCACCTTCGTCTTGATTTTTTTTTTTTTTTTTTGAGAAAGAATCTTTTCCTGGCTTGGACCTCACCAAAGTCAGCCCCCAGAGATCTGTCTGTCCTTCCGCCTCCACCTTCCTACTGCTGGGATTCCTACTTCCGGTACCACAGCCAGCTTGGTTTTGTGGTGGTTGGTTGGTTTTGTAAACCTGGGTTCTGGGGATGAACATGAATCCTTGAGGCTGCAAGCCAAGCGAGCACTTTACCAGCCCTCTCCCAAACCGATTTCTGATGTTAGAACTGTGTTTACTCTTGAAGTTCCTTAGTCTGCATAGTTGGTTCTCTGTTGAGTTTTCATGCACATAACTTCTTTCTTCCTTTAAAAAAAAAAAAAAGTAACTGTGGCAGACAGACAGCTTCAGCATGTTCTCCCCAGCTGTCTGTTTCCAAGAATTTGAGCTCCGTTCATATGACACCATTCCAGGCATATCACAGAGTAGTTCTTTTCTGACGCATTCTTAAACTGAGACTCAGAGTAAACACAGGCCCTCTGCAAATGCTTGAAAGGCAGCCTAGCAAGCACACACGAGTCTTTATCTGCTCTGACACTTGGCACAGTTCCTTGCATGTGGTAGAAAGCAGCCAATTAATTCTTGATGTGAGTGTTGAATGCGGGTATTTAATTGTATCTTTTGATTTTGGTTTTATGCCATCTTAAAAATAGTGTCCAAGGCTGAAAGTCTGAGTTTGGACAGCTGAGTGGCCCTGGAAAGTGATTTAAATGGAGCTTCCTATTATCCTGCTGTTCCACCTCTGGCTGAATGACCTTCAGGTAGTGGCCTCACCGCTCTGACCTTGGGCTCTTCACCTACAGCACAGGATGACGTCTGCCTCATAGGGCTTCATCAAAACCAAGGCAGGGGAGGCAGAGGACTCTCCAGAGTGCCCAGCACACCAACACCACTAAAGTTTTACTCTTGTTTATTTTTTAAATAATGTATTTTAATTAAAATATAATTTCATCCTTTTCCATTCCCTGACCTCCCTCCAACCCTCCCGAGTTCCCTCACACTCTTTTAACAGTCTTTAATGTTTATTATTTGCCAGCTGCTATTTTTTTATATCTGTATATGTAATCTCACTTAGTAGCACTGATTCAAAGTGGACACCCTTCCCATTTTTTCCATAGATGGTAACTGAGAGGCTGCTCAACTTTTCTAATATTGCATAAGTAAATGATGAACCAAACTGCATCATGTCCTCTGTCTCCAGGTTTCTATTGCTGTGAAGAGACACCATAACCATGACAACTCTCTTTCTTCCTTTCTTTTTTACAGCGTTGAGTAGTCATACCCACTTCTCTTCAATAGATATTAAATTAATTTTTTAAAAAAATGGAAGGACTATTGCTGCAGCCTTGTTAGTATTGCTTGACCTGGGTTCCTCCAGGGATCTCAGTAGAGGCAAAGTTGCTGATGGTCCTTCCATTATCTTTTGGCTTCATCTGCCATCACACAGAGACTTCTTTGAGGGAAAAAAATGGGATCTGTTAGTATATGGGCGAGAAAGAAGTATCCCTTATTACATGACTCAGCCTAAGGAAATACCCTCACGGCAACTGTGTTCATCGCTGTTGTCTTCGCGGTCATTGTCGTGGTCACAGACACAGGCACAAAGGATGCGCTCTCCACTGCCACATTCAAATTCCTGGTGTGAACGCAGTGCAGTTAGCTCCATCGGAAGAGTCTCTGCCATCAGTTTTCTGATCACACTTCTGACTCGGGTTATAACAGGCTCCACTGGCACAAGTGAGTTGATCACATGTTGGGTAATCAGTTTCTCTCATCAGATCCATTGGAGCAGTCGTTGACGGTGGTCGCACCTGTATTTGCTCGGAATACACTGACTGTTGGAGCATGTCATCTGCCGACTTGAGCATGCGGTCCCAGGGCAATTCTAATGTTCATCCGCGCCATCTGAACAGTCCTGGTTCTGGTCACACACCCAGGAGTGGGGGATGCAGGTCTGCTCAGCAGTTCACGGGAAAAAGCCGCATCTGCAGGAACCAGGAGGACAGCCAGTTTTGTCTGTGTCATCCAAACAGTCTTTTATCCCATCACACCTCCAGGCTGCAGGGATACAGTATCCATTCTCACAGCGAGAAAATTCCCACTGCCACATTCTTGGCCACTGAATGGCACCAGGTAGGCAGCGATCGCCAGCGGCAGCATGGCCAGGTGCTCCATCCCAGAGACCGTCCTGGGGCCTCGATGTTCCTTCCCTGGGAAGTGGGCGTGCATCGCAGCCTGCACAAGCAGCAGATCCGCTCCAGCTCACAGGTCTCGCTCAGTAACTCTGCCGGCTGCTAGAGGCAGAACGGTGGCCTGGAGAAGCATCCACTTTTTGCCAGTCCCCACCCTCCAGGCAGTGCATAAAGCCTTTTAGGCCAGACCGCCCCCTTCTTATTGGTTTAATCACCACCATTTCCTGGGTTAGAGGAATGGAAACATGTACCTCGGGCATTCTCATACATGTAGTAGATACTTAACAACTGATGGTTTTCCTTTAGTTAGTTGCCTTTAACCAGTTACTAGATGGTTATGGGGCGTTTACCCACCAACCCCACAGCTCCCCAGAGTTTCTTGAGTACAGAGGTCACTAGAGTGCAGTTCAGGAGAATGGAGGTGGGGGGGGGGCTTGTTTCTCTTCATTTCTACTAATAAGTTGATTTCATCAGATCACTCAAGGTTTTGCTTGCCCTGTATGGGAGTGTGGGTTGTGGAGTGGGGTGTGGCCACATTTAGCAGGTTTTACGCGCGAGTTAAAGGTGCCATTTCTTGGTCAGATTTGTGTCCGTTTGATTTGTTTTGGCAGGACAAAATCCACATCTTTCACTTAGGATGGACCAGCTGGAGGACTTGAGGGGTGGGGGGGAGGCGCGGTTCTCCAACTTCCAGGGTTCTCATCAGTAAAAGGAAATATTAGCACCTTCATGCGAATGCAGTTGTGAGGATTAAGAGGAGCCTGGAGCCTCATGATGGTTCAGTCTAGGGTGCTCCAGGTTGTCCTCTGAGCTGAGGCTCCACTGTCTGCGACTCATCTGAAGAGTACAGTGCAGTGCCCAGGGTCCCATAGGTGTTAGCTATTAATAACTGCTCTCACTACAGATCTGCAGGGGGCCGGTGTAGACAGCACGTGGAAGGGGGAAATCGAGCTCAGAAGTCCTAAGGTCACTGTGGGGCCAGACTTTGAATCTGGTCAGTGTGGCTCCGTGGCTCATGATGGTTTCTCAGAACATGGCCTCTTTCACAAAGCAGCCACTGGTGTCCCAGTCATGCTTCCCTTGCCTGTTGAGCACTCATCCTCCCTTTTTCTTCTCTCAGGATATGACCTTCCTTTGAATGTCTGGTGCCTGGTCCCCGAATGGACTAGTTAGCATCTTTGTCTGCTCCTAAGACCCTCAGGTCTTGAGGGTTTTGCTGGCTACCCTCCTCTAAACTCCCTTGGTACTCACTGTACAGAAGTTGAGTGAAAGCATTCTCTAGGATCTTTGCATCCTTTGTCTCCACTCCTCTAGTGTCCCCTGCATCCTTCATCTTCACTCTAGTGGCCTCTGCATCCTTCATCTCTACTCTAGTGACCCCTGCATCCTTCATCTCCACTCTAGTGACCTCTGCATCCTTCATCTCTACTCTAGTCACCTCTGCATCCATCATCTCCACTCTAGTGACCCCTGCATCCTTCATCTCCACTCTAGTGTCCTCTGCATCCTTCATCTCCACTCTAGTGACCTCTGCATCCTTCATCTCCACTCTAGTATCCTCTGCATCCTTCATCTCCACTCTAGTGACCTCTGCATCCTTCATCTCCACTCTAGTGGCCTCTGCATCCTTCATCTCCACTCTAGTGGCTTCTGCATTCTTTATCTTCACTATAGTGACCCCTGCATCCTTCATCTCCACTCTAGTGACCTCTGCATCCTCATCTCCACTCTAGTGTCTCCAGTTTAGTTAACAGCCATAAGCACTTACGGACCACTGAACAACTATCTTATAAACCACAGCTTACTCCTTGCCTGGGACTTGTAGTATCTGGGGGAAAGGAGTCATCATTGTTATCTGGTCACTGCCTCAGGTGAGTGTCACCATGGTCCCTATCTTTGCGAGGTGCCAGCTCTTTTCTTTGTGCTCATATCCATGACTGGGAGCACTCTAAAAGAGAGTAAGCTGAACCAAATGCAGGAAACATCAGACCTCCACTAGCAGGAACAGAAACACACACACACACACACACACACACACACACACACACACACACACGATGAAGTAATAAACATTGAATGAATGTTCCTCAGAAAGTTTTAAACGTTGAACTAGTGCTCCTTGAATCCTGGCCTTTCCCATTACTCTCTAGGTCAGAATGTCGGAAGTGTCAGTTTGGAAGTAAAGGACCCAAAATAAGATGATGTGTTTGGATGAACTCAGAGCTGCCCCAGCCGAGTTCATTCAGATGCTCTTGTTCCATCATTTAATGGTACTTTTGTTGTGACAATTTTTTTTTTTTTTTTTTTTTTTTTTTGCTTTTTGCTTTTTGGAGACAGGGTTTCTCTGTGTAGCTTTGCACCTTTCCTGGAATTCACTTGGTAGCCCAGGCTGGCCTCGAACTCACAGAGATCCGCCTGGCTCTGCCTCCTGAGTGCTGGGATTAAAGGCGTGTGCCGCCACCACTGCCTGGCCATGACAATTGTTTTTAACTCACCTCCCGTCCCTCACTCCTTTCCACTCTACCGGAGTTGTTTGGTGGTTCCAAGAGAGGAGAAGAAGGGCCTCTGGGTGGAGCATCTGCACTTCGTGTTCTACAGGACTCAGCTGTGCTTTTCCCGTCTCAGGACACATGCCCAGCACCCAGCGGATCTGGCCGTATCCTAACTCTCCGGACTGTGTAGGACTACCAGTAGATCTAGACATTTTAAATCCAGGCATTTGAACTGTAATCCTTTTAAACAATTTGTTTCCTGTTTTATGAGGTCTGCATAGAAGAGGGGGTGGAAATATGCAGAAATGTTTTCCAGGGCATTTCCTTCCTTCCGCCCCCAGTCTGCTAAAGATACAGCGCTCCGATCATGGTGGCGGCCGGGTTAACCTCCAGGGTTAGGTTTTATGTGCCTGCTGAGCTCTCTTTCTATAATTCCCATGTAAACAGGGGCTGGGGCCCAGAGAAGGTACTCAGTATTTTAGCTGGTTCTGAGTTTTGCAGAGCTTGTGTATCCAAATGTCACGTGTGTCCAGGTCTCCTGAGGACACTTCCATTTTCTTTTCCCTTTGCCATTTTTGTATCCTCTGAAATCAACCTGTTTTTGTTTGTTTGTTGTATGTGTACAAGTGTTTTGCCTACACACACACACACACACACACACACACACACACACACACACACACACACACACATCGTGTGTATCTGATGCCTGCAGAGGTCAGAAGAGGACACTGGATCCCCTGTAACTGGAATCCAGACGGTTGTGAGCTGCCATGTGGGTGGTGGGAACTGCAGCTGGGTCTTCGGCAAAAGAAACAAGTACACTGATCGCTAAACCATCTTGCCAGCCCCTGAAATGAAATCTTTTGATGGTTGCCCAAGTTGATCATACTGCCAAGTTGTATGTGTGCTAATGCTTAACAGACTCCCTTAAAGACATCTGACCATGTTGAGCATCTATTCCCTTTGAAGTTTTCTCTTAAGACCTTTATGATGAGTCCTTTTGCTGTTTCTTATCCCGTGTGTGCGTGCGTGCGTGTGTGTGTGTGTGTGTGTGTGTGTGTGTGTGTGTGTGTGTGTGTACCTAGGTGGTATGTGTATGAAAAGCCAGAGATAGATGGGGGGTATCTCCCTTAATGGTTTCAATCATAAGTTCCAGTTTCCAATCCTTTCTAACACTGTGATTCCGGTTTTGAGGCCATTTCTGACACTTCGGCCTCTTATCCAGTCAGTTGCAAATCCCTGCCTCTTTCATGGATTTCCATATTCTCCCATGCCTCGCCACCTCTTCATTGTAGGAACAGCTTTAATACCTCAGATTCTCTCCTTTCTTTCCACCCTCCCCATTCTGGTTCTGTCTGCTCATGCCCTGACGATGGTGGCCCTATCACTTCCCATTCCCCGGAGTGAAGGTTGCTTCCCACTGCTTTAGTAGATGGCCATGCACCATGCCACTGCTTTCAACCATGTGTCTGTGACTCCCACAGCCCACTCTGTCTCATTCTGCAAACAAGGGATGAAATCCCCAAGGTACTGTTACCTTCTTTCCACTCACTGCACATGAGGGTCACGGTAGTGAAGGTGTCAGAGCAAGCCCTCAGCCATCCTGGTGTGCTTTGATGTTCCCAGAGCAAGCACATTTTGCCTGCTGTCCCCCCAGGTCCCTACTGCCCTCCTATGGCACCTATACAAGCTTGTCTTACCTCCTCTTCAAAGCTACCTTCAACCCACCCTTTGAGAATATCATTTTTGTTGTGAGAACCTGGCTGGTCATTCCCGAGTCTTTTCATGGTTGTGAAATTTATTTATTTATTTATTTATTTATTTATTTATTTATTTATTTTTGGTTTTTCAAGACAGGGTTTCTCTGTGTAGTTTTGTGCCTTTCCTGGGTCTCGCTCTGTAGACCAGGCTGGCCTCGAACTCGCAAAGACCCACCTGCCTCTGCCTCCCGAGTGCTGGGATTAAAGGCATGTGCCACCAGCGCCCCGGCCATGGTTGTGAATTTTAATGCTTGAGTCCTAATGCAATCTCCTTAAAGCCCATTCGTTTTTTATGTGCTGCGCTAACACTCCAGAGCTCGGTGGGTGTTGTTTGCTGTTGGCTGTAGCAGTATTCACAATAGCTGGCCCAAACCTACAATTACGTGTAATTAGAAATAATTGGAATGATACACTGAGCAGGGCGCGTTGCATGAAATGCTTGGTACGCATTTTATTATCTAATTACGACATGCTAAGTCTGTAAGTAACTTACGGTGTCTTGTTCAGCTGGTGCCCCGCTGTGTGGATCAGGGGTGTCACCTTCCTGAGTCTCGGTGTTCTAGTCTGCCGTTGAGTTTGTTACTCTGACAATACCAAAGAGAAAGGGTTATTATTTTGGCTCGCAGTTTTTTAACTTTGAGCTCACGGTTGTTGGACCCCATCGCTCTGGTCTCGTGGTGGCACATCCCGGCACTCATAGCTATACAAGACAGTGGCAATACACAGCCGGGCAAAGCCTTTCCCCCCAACCCCCACCCCTCCCCCAACCCCCACCCCCACCCTCCACCCCCGTATCTAGGAAGCCATAAAATCGATGGAAGAAAGGGTAAAAGCCTCACTCTTCTCCGGCACCAGTGACCAGAAAGGAGAACCCCACTAGATCTTGCTGCTTAGGGGTTCCATCATTCCCTATAAATCTCATGAGCTGGGGGCTAAGCCTATAATACGTGGGACTCTGTGGGCATTCCATTCTAAACTGTCTGCAAAATAGGGAGCCTGATATTCCAGATCTCTCCATTGCCAATGCTGCATGCTGTGCCCGTTTCGATTCACTTGTATCTCAGGAATCCACACTGTGTACTGCGCACAGATTTTTTTTTTTCTCTCTCTGTCTTAGGGACTATGAAACAAATACCGCACCGCGTCTGTCCTTGTCAGCATCCAGTGTCATAACAGGAAGCCAGGGGCATCAGAGGGGCAGAAAAACAAGGGGGGCAAGGACTTCATTAGGAGAAAGTGGGGGAGTTCCTGAGAGGCTGTTGTAATGAGAAGCTTCCTGAGGGAGGGGAGATTTCCGTCCAGTTTAAAGGAGAGAGGTGATGGAGTAGGAGTGAACAGCCCCCTCTTCACAGGCCTGGTGGGTGCAATAGGCCATGCAGCGGGGAGCTAGAGCAGGGCCATGTTCAGGACCCAACCCCCAGGTGATTTGTATGTGCTAAAATTAGAGTTGTGCTCATACTGATGCTGTTCCAGATGACACAGGAGGCTCCCTACTCCATCAGAAAGCTATGTGGATCCCAGAGGAGTAAGGCATTTGGAGATCTGAGATGGGTACTTGGATTAAAACCATTTATTTTGGCCATCGCACGCTGAGCCTCCTAAGCCACAGGGGGAGCATCCGTTATGAGGATGATGCTTCTGGAATTCTGTCACGGTGTAGCTATCAGGACAATTGGCTGACGTTACTGTTTAGATGTTACTGTTTAGTAATAATGTCTGTATTTCCGGAAGAAAGTGGGGATTTTCAGAACTTCTTACCAGTCAACTAGATAAAAGCAGGAGAGTAAAATAAAAACAGAAATGGTAGGACAAGGCCTGAGTAAAGGCCAGAAAAGCCCAAGTGACCTGAAGACTTCTTCAGAGGTGTGTCCCCACCTAGAGCTCACATCGCAGCAGAGAAAACAGGTTTTATTTTGCATGTAATTATGTAATATCTCTAAGATTCTAAGCTTATGCTTTACTGCTAAAAGAGATTTAGGGTTTGGGCTAATGCTGTGTGCTCTCAGTTCACGTTGTTGTATTTCCAGCCTGTTTCTTTTTAAAAAGCAAGTACCAGTCCCAGGCTTTTTTGGCTGAATTGTTAAGGTCCCCAACGATCTTATTTCAGGAAACCCAGCTCTGAGGCCAAAGAGAATTTCATCTGATGAAAATTATCATTTATTATTTCCTTTTAGGAAAAGCTTTTCTTCCTCCCTCCCCCACTATTCCCTCCACCCAGCAAACACATTCTAATTATTTTGCCATCTGAGAGGCCACATCAGGTCACTGGGGTATTGACATCTGGAAGCAACAAAGCGGAAATCCATGACTGGTGGGCCCCTGGCTGGGCTCTGACCCGCCCTGATGCCCTGCCTCTCTTTAAATTACAGTGTGAAGCAGAATGAGCGCTATGGGCAACTGACTCTGCTCAACGCCACCTCCGCCGACACCGGTGAATTCAGCTGCTGGGGGCAGCTGTGTAACGGCTACATCTGCAGACGAGACGAGTCCAGGACAGGGTCCACCTACATCCTCTTCACAGGTACACGATTGGTGCACAACAGAACTCCTTGAACTGTCCATGTTGCCTCCAAACTGGGGTTCCCACTGTAAGCAGAATATCTAGTAAACTATTAAAAAAAAAAAGTCTTCATTGTTCAGGCACAGGGCCAAGTACAAGTATTATGCCAGTCTTTGAAGGTAAATATATGTATGTATGTATGTGTGTAATTTCCAGAGTCCCTTTTCTAGACATGAAAGGAGGTTTTGAGAGATTAAGAAAGTCCTTAAAGTCCCATAGCAGGCAGAAGGACACAGAACTGTCTGATACAGGGTCAATGCCTACACTGCCCAGAAGGGCAGCCACTTGACACACGTAGCAACTTAAATATAACAGCATATTAAAATTAAATGCAACTTAAAACTCATCTCTCCAGTCACACCTGCCTCAGTTGGACTGCTCAGTTGTGACATTGGAATTGAAATGTTCTCCTAGCGGGCTGCATAGGAAGGAATGTCTCCACCATCACGGAGTCCCATCGCATGGTGCCACTGTTGGCTGCTCATTGCTATACTTACTGAGATCAGCTCCTTCTGGAACCTCCATAGCAACAGTGTCAAATGCTGTTGCTAAGGTCACCTCATATTTGTTCTTACGAGTTTCTGGAGCTGAGACTCCAGAGTAGGGTGCCTGAAGTTTTTAATCCTTGTAGTTTCTGTCTCATCATCTGGGACTAAGAGGGGAGCCGGGACACCTGTGGGTCACACGGGGGAGCCCCTCCTCCCGTGTGGTGCCAGGAGTGCACCAGCAAGGCAAAGCCTGTAATTTGGTAGCAGACTGGCACCCAGCCTCCTTCCACCTCAGACCTCAGGGAGCTCCAACATTGGGGGTTGAGGTTCTTCCGCAAGGTTCAAAGGTCACTTTTGAACAACGTTTAGGAATCGTGCAAACTATTTACGGGTGCTATTATCATACAGCACATCTCAGGAAAGTCAGAGCCCCTTTTTAAGTGTCTGAGTAGAAAAGGAGCTCTCATGAGATTTGCCTGAGTCCCGAGTCAATCTGCCTTGCAGGTCTGTACTGAATTATGCCTATGGCCCAGTGATCTTATATCCTGTCCATTAATAAATGCATTAGCAACAGCTCATATATTTTACCCTTCAAGCTCAAATAGCTCTTCCATGGCAACAAGATACATTAGCAGGGCCAATCCTCCAGTTCAGGTATCTCATTTCCTATGACATCCCAAGGAGAAGAATTAAAGCTATTTTATTATGTTTGTTTTAGAAACAATATGGATACAAAGACTTAAAAGGGCAAAATGACTATTCCAGTGTTCTGGGGCTTATGGTAGCATATTACGGAGTCAAACTCATTTTTCTGACCCACAATCCTTGAGCCCTTCCTAGGACAAAATAATGGATGGATGGATGGATGGATGGATGGATAGTTACAACTCTGCTAGCTAGGGTCCTCTGTCAGAGAATTTCTAATGGGTGTTCATGGGAAGTTCTGTAAAATTTTCATTTGGGGATATGCTACACAGATTCATCTGTGTGGTCTTTGTATTATGCCATGTGGCAAAGTGTGAAAAAGGCAAACAATTAAGATGACTAACAGCTTATTATTCTACGTAAAGGTGGATTACATGTTGAAATTGCAGATGAACGTTCTTTGCCAAGATTAGCACTAGTGTGTCTTCCCAAAGTATTAGGTTTTGAAGACTTCACTGGAGCTGTTATGGGTTGATAGGTTAGGGTTTAAAAGTGCTCTTTGGAGTTTTGTGAGTGGATCCTCTTTACTTCCTAAAGTCCTCTTGTGAACCAAAACAAAGATAACCATGTCAGCTTCAACTGTGAGCAAACTTAAGTCAGGACTGGGGATATATCTCAGTGGATAGAGTGTTTGCCTAGCGTGCATGAAGGTCTGGGTTCTAGCCCAGCACAATATACAATCAGGTATAGATGGTGCATGCCTTTCATCCCAGTGCACAGGAGGAAAAAGTGGAAGGATCAGAGGTTCAGCATCATCCTTAGCTACATAGCAAGTTCAAGGACGAGCCTGGGCTTACAGAAGAACCTGTCGAAGGGGAGGGAGGAATTAAAAGGGAGGGAAGGAGGATGAGGAGGAGGGAGGTGATATTTTGTTGTTCTGTTACTCAACACACCCAAAGTCCAGGAAGCCTTTCAGTACAGGGTTTGGCACTTTGTCTTTTGAAGTGTGGGTGGCTTTGGAAAACCAAGATGGGCTGCCACAGAAGCTGTGGTTCCTGCTGCTGGCACAGGATTCTCTCAGAACATATGCTTCTCAGCTCCCCACATGGAGAAGCATCTGCCATTTGCTATGTTTGTGTGTTCCCTGGAGTTTGATGGCAAACACTGAATTTTTTTTCAGGGTGCTGCCTGTTGTTAATCTGTGTAATGTTTGAGTAACTGCCGCATTGATTTCCTCTTATCCAGGAGGTGGGTTCCTGTTCTCTCTTCCCCTCTCCTCAACATTGAAGTTTAACAGACATAAAAGAATTCAGATCCTAAGTAGACAGCTCAACAAACTGTCCTCAAAGGAGCAGACATATGTAACCACCACCCAGACAGATCAAGGGGAACCCTGTACCAGTGGGAGGGCTTTCTCAACGGGAAATACTTGGGCAATGGTTTTCATATGTGGAGACCACATTAATAAGTACTTTACTAGATCCTGAGTGTGCTGTAATTTGTATTTTAGTTTATAGGCTATTAGCTTTGACTTTTAAAAATATAAACTCCCATGTGTTTAGTTTTAAAAGCAATATGGTACATAAGTAGATACAAGCATATTTGTAGGGGAATGTACTCTATAATTTTTTAAAGGAACCTCAACGCATTTCTTTTTACAGGTGGAAGCTACTGCTGTGTGTGTGTGTGCATGTGCGCATGTGCACACATGATATTGAGTACTGAAGCTAGGGCCTTTCACATCTTCAGCATTGAGCCATACCCTACTTTGCAAATATTTTTAAAGCAACTGGTGGATTCATTTATTGCAAAGTGTGTATTTATAACAAGACATATGACTATTTTTGCATTCCGAAATTCCAGTTGTTCACTGGTTCTGCTGGCTTTGCTAAGTGGAACAGATAACTCACTCAGTAAAACCTCACAACACGAGTTGCCTCCACAATCTTACAGTTATAAAATTCTATTAACTTAAAAAAAACTTTATTTTCTTGCAGTGGTGAAGACTGAATGTAGACCTTCTAACATCCCAGGCAAATGCCCTACCACTGAGGCACATTCTCAAACACTCAAAAGATGGTCTTTATTATCTGCTCTTTACAAAGGGGGGAGGTGTTTAAAGCACAACTGGATTAATTAACACACCCAAGGCTATGTAGATTTTGTGTCTGAACATGGATATTGGACACATTAGAAAGGTACCCCTGGCCTAAGTCTGAAAGTCAGTTTACAAAGTAACAAAATCACCCAGTCTGGTTAGTGTAGAGCCTAGCAGTAATGGAGACCTTTTGGGCTATGACACAGTCTTTCCCAGAGAAACACTTTCATGTTCCTGAACTTGGTCCTTGGGACCAAAGAACTCTTGCCCCCGAAGACCTTTGATGTTTCCAGGAATCTAAATTATCACACAATGGTGACACAGAAGGCTAGTGAAAGAGAAAGCCAGGAATATTTGCCTGCTTCGGAACATTGCATGGAAAACACAGGAAACAATTTAACAAGTGTTATGTGATTAGCCCCAGAGAGTTCTCCCAGCAATTACTATAATATCCCTCTACAGAGCAATCCAGAAAACAAAGGATTTAATGTGTCAAGCCAAATCAAACAAACAACATGCACATGTGCCCCAGAAGTCCCACCCAAAATCCTTTCCCTGTCCTAGGGATGTTGTGACTCAGCCAGTTCTCACCTGTCTACTTTCTGTGAGATGGAAATGTCATGTAGGGTTTAAAGCATCTGACAGGTGGCATTGCAGAGGGGGTGTGTGTGTGTATAATACTGGGTGGAAGTCGCCAGCTACATGGTAGCCAAGTAGAAGCCATCCCTGAAACCAGCAGGTTTCCCTCTGTCCCTAACTCAGCCCTCTCCATGAGCCTTGGCATACATTCTATCTTCTGTGTTGGGTGTGAGGACCCTGAGGACCTCCCCAGGAGTGATATTGTTATTTGGTCCTTTCAGAGGACCTCCCCAGTATAAGAATGCCCCCTGAACAGAAGCCCTTGGCGATGAGGCTCATTTTCCACACAGAGGCACAGAGTATTTTAAGGTCTTATGAATGTTTCTCCTGGGACTAGAAAGATGGCTCAGCCATTAAGATCACTTGCTGTTCTTTCATAGGATTTGAGTTTAGATGAAGTACCTATATAAGGGGGCCCACAACTCCTGGAGAGACTACAGCTCCAGGGGGATCCAACATTTTCTTCTGGCCTCCACAGGCACTCACACGCATGTAATCCACACACACATCTACAGAAATAATGAAAGTAAAATCTTTTAAAAATTTATTTTTAAGGAAGTTGGTCTCCTTTCTTGCTTCACTGGCGTGATCCATGGTTCTGAGGTGAGCTGAAATGACATCTTTTTTTTGTTTCCTCTGAGGACATAGGGACAGTAAAGTTATCCTTCCAACACTATGATAAAATACCTAAGATAATTAAGAGAAAGTTTTGGAGGTTCATGTCCATGGTCAATTGACCTCATGTCTTCGATCCTGTGTTGAGGCAGGTTTCATCATCAGGAATCAGGTAGAGAGCAAAGATTGATGTCTTACAAATATCTTCAAAAGCACATCTCTACTGACCTAAAGCCCCACAGAAACTTCCAATAGCCAAGTCTTTAACTCAAGGACCTTTAGGGGACAGTCAACATCTAAATTATAGCAGGATGCAAACAATTCCCTCCCCGTTTTTTTCAAACCCAGCCTTCTCTTAGAGACCCAGTGTGCTGAGTACACTGTCAGGGTCGTTACACCTTTGGGCCGGTTTTAAGAGTCTTTGAGGCAACCTCACTGCATTCCTTTTGAGTCATTAAGCCCGTGTCTTCTCTGCAGAGGAAGGAGAGCTGTTTGTACCTTCTCCCAGTTACTTTGATGTTGTCTACCTGAACCCGGACAGACAGGCCGTGGTTCCTTGTCGAGTGACAGTGGTGTCAGCCAAAGTCACGCTCCACAGAGAGTTTCCCGCCAAAGAAATCCCCACCAACGGGACAGACATTATCTATGACCTGAAGAGAGGCTTTGTCTACCTGCAGCCTCATTCTGACCACCAGGGTGTGGTCTACTGCAAAGCCGAAGCTGGGGGCCAGTCTCAGATCTCCGTCAAGTATCAGCTGCTCTACGTAGAGGGTGAGTCAGTCTGCTTTCTTCCTCCGACCAAGATTGGTGCTGCCTGCTGGTTGGGAGGAAAATACAAAGACATAGGATGGTGTTCTACAGGCTTCTCTATGGCATTTCTAGAGCATTCAGCTCCCTTGACCCATCCCCTCTGTCCCCCACTCCAGATGCTTCCCACCTCTGTATTTGATTGGCAAGTCCCTTGTATCCCCAGTCTCCCCTTAGGGCTCATCAACCTTTCTGTCTTAACCAAGTGTCTCCTAGCATCATCATCCACTTCCCACCTTGAGGATGGCATCCTGTTTGTGCCCAATTCTACTTCCACCTTTTGTTTTGTCACCCTCTGTTAGGGACCTCTGCTCCTCCACTGTGCTGGCTCTGGTTCCACTGGCTTTCTCCTTCCCTTCTGCTCCCTGCCATTCCTTTAACATTTTTCTGGCCATTGCATTTTCAGGGTGACATCAGTGTCTACCCGAAGTCTTTGGCCTGTTCACTAGACACCCCCATTCCACTCTATCAGTTGCATCATTGACACGTAGACAGCCACAACTGGTGAGATGTAGAGATTATAAGGTCTCATCCCCAGCTCCCAACACAGGCTCTCCTCCTTCAGCCTACCACACTCACACCTGTTCCAAGGCTTTTCTGATGGCACAGGGATGGGCTAATGAGCAGATCTCATTATACACAGCCATATAACACCACCCTTCCATGACTTCCTGTAGAGAGTGCCTCCCTCTGTTCCCCAAAATGGAGGAAAGGGGGTGATTCCTCTTGGACTGTAATTCCTCTGATAAATACAGAGGCTTATATTACTTAACCAATTTCTATTAACCTATATGTCGCCATGTGGCCATAGCATTGCTGGTGTGCGGGCATCTTGTTGCTCCTTGGACCTCCTGGTGTCCCCCTCAATACCTGCCCCGCCTCCACCCTTCACCTTGTCTTCAGTTCAAATGTACCACCTACCCTTATCCTGCCCTGCCATAGGTCAATGCAGCTTTATCAACCAATCAGAGCAACACATTCACAGCACACAGACAGACATCTCACAGCATGGGAGTATCTAAGGTGACCTCCTTTCTTGGATCTCTTTGTGGACTGCTCATCTCTACCCATAGCTGTGCACTAATAATTTATTTCCTAAATGTGCATGTGTGCTCCAGGTCTAGGAGGTAAGAACCATGTGTCCAAGTAGCATCTGTACTCAGATGATGCAGAGGACCCTCACCATGCCAATCCATGGCCATCAGTGGGCTCAACATGACCCTGTAGGCATGGTTCACCTGTGCCCTCCACCTCAAGGAGAGTTGTTCATTCGCCTAGCGTGAATGGTCACAACAGAAGTCTAGCCTGTCCTCCTCCTGCCCTTCATTGTGGCCCTTTCAGATCTTCCTGTTTTTATCCCTGATCCAATGACTCAAACTATCATCTCTGGCCAATAAGAAGAATACCTTTCTCCCATATGCCCACCTCATTTTCCAATTGTTTTCTGTATGGTTGCTAGCTACAGTTTCAATCCATACATTTAGCAAGTTCTTACCTATAGAGACACAAAGTCCTGATGGCCCTCGCATGGCTGGCTTCACAGCTCTGGCCCACCTCGTCTTACCTCACAGACTGCTCAGGAATCCTCCTATGTCTTTTAAGCTCGGTGCTGGGACTTCAGTTCCACCACCTGCCTGCCTCCATCTAGGCTAGCTTGCAGCTCACTCTGGGCTACCCTTTTCAGTGAACCATTACAGTTGCCCACATGGTGTCTGCGTACTCTGCTGGGGTGTAGGCTCTAAGAGCTCAGTCCATCTGTCTGGTTTGCTCCTGTGGTCCTAGTTCCTAGCATATCTCCTTGCTTAAGGCTGCCATGAAAATTACTCCTCGAGTGGCCACCGTAACAATGAAAAGTTTCTGAGATGTTATGACATAAGGATCCAGCCAACACAGGCAGCACCTGTGTTATCCTGCAAATACTTCTCGCTGGGATATTTGGGACTCCTCAGAGGATGGGTGTCACATACCTGTGTGCCCACCTCCACCCAGCCAGGCTGCCTTCACTTACCCTTTCCACAAGTATCGTTCCTCACCCTTTGTATCTTTCACATGACCCCGATCAACTTGTCAGCTCCTTCCCCAGCCACAAGCATGGGGTTGGGGAGCTTGGATTCTGAATGACTACCCCTCTTCTGGACTACCAAGGTAGAGAGAGGCAGAGGCAGCTTCTAAAGCACTCTTAGGGGGTGTAGGCTAGTGTTGGCCCTCTGAAGCCATAGAAAAGGCAGGTTTCCTCTCTTCAAAGAGAGTGTATGCTTTTCTTGAACATCAGAGTTATGGATCGCGTGATTCTTTCTTCCCGCTTTGCTTGCAGTTCCCAGTGGTCCTCCATCAACCACCATCTTGGCCTCCTCCAACAAAGTGAATGGTGGGGATGACATCAGTGTGCTCTGCACTGTCCTGGGGGAGCCTGATGTTGAGGTCGAATTCAGGTGGATCTTTCCTGGGCAGAAGGTAAGTGCCACGCCCCAGCCTCAGCCAGCATCTGTAGTTTTTCATCACTCAGAGACCGACCGTGCTTTAAGTGCAAGATTTAGGACTAGGTGGGAGCCAGGGAATGTTTGCCTAAGATGTTCCGGTCTGCTTCAAAATATACTGTTTTCCAGAAAAATTCATTCAAGATGCCTTTTGATGTGTAATTTTTCATTGCTCCGACTCAGGGGCAGGAAAGGGGCAGACACTTCTGAACTTCACACTCTCATCATCTAGGTCCACTACGGGCCACTCTGACCCCCTCCAGGGATCCTTCACACTGCATGAAGCTTCAGAGCTGTGGGTGGGAAAAGGGAAGTAACAGCAGGCCATGAATCCTCACACAAGGCCTGTGAAATCTGCGAGCAGACAGTCTCCAAGTGGGTATATCAACATAGGTGCCGTGAGGTCAGCACCACTTAAAAATAGACTTCTAAAAAAGAAACGGCGGTGGTGTCCTCAGCCTCGGTGCAGGTTTGGCTCACTGAGAAAGTCGCTACCAACTTTGTTGCCAGAGATGTCGTCTCCCAAGATACACTAGGTAGCCAATGCTCTGCGCCAAGCCTGTGAGGAGTGGAAAATAATGGTCCCCAGAGACTACAATCTGATGCTAGGTTGTTTGTCTAAGTGTGACAATGTATTTAAAAAAACATTCTTGCTTTTCAATAGAATGACCTTTTATGTTGCTGTTATTTTATTATGAGAAAAACTGTTAAGTTGGTAATTTATTGAGTGAATTTAGAAAACACTGTTCTTATCACTGTAGCTGCCTGAAACGGATCTTAAAGGTGACACTCATCTAGAATAGGCATTCATGTTGTCCAGAGCATGATCTTACCTTTCCTTGGTACGGCTTGCCTCCCTCTGTAGTCTCAAGGAACACTAGCCTAATCGCATTCCTGCCTGTCACAAATCAGAGGCACAGGGAGTTCTTCTGTACCTGCCCAGCCAGTGCTTTTGGGCTTTTGACCTTAGAACACTTGGCAGTGAAAGTTGGCAATGTGATGATACAATGGAAAAAATTCTGCCTATGTATTTATACTTAAGACCAGTTCCCCTTAGAGGCTCCAAATAATCCATTCTACATCTCTAAAGAGCAGAAAGAAACCACAGAACAAACAGCATCCTGAAATTCAAGACCCCACTTGGAGAAAAAAAATGCATCCTTGAATGAGTATACAGTTAAAAAAAAAAAGAAAAAGCCTATAAGCTCAGCATACAAACTGGTCTTCAGTGAGCATGTGCTTTGTATTCGAGAATGGGTCGGGTGGATGGGAGCAGAGTAAAGCAGCTTGTCCCTCTGGCTTCAGTCTGTGTACCATCTTTAAACAGGACGAAAGGCCTGTGACCATTCAAGACACCTGGAGACTGATCCACAGAGGCCTGGGCCACACCACAAGAATCTCCCAGAGTGTCATTACCATTGAAGACTTTGAGACCATTGATGCAGGCTATTACATATGCACGGCTCAGAATCTCCGAGGGCAGACTACAGTAGCTACCACTGTTGAGTTTTCCTGACTTAGAAAGCGAAGTATAATGAGCCGATGGGGAAGCCATCTGTCTACACAACATTTGAGATGAGTGCTTTGTGGGAGGCCAACACCAAGGGCCAGCCTGTGGGTCAGACATCCAAATTAAAAGGAAGTCAGTCTATTAATAGAAGTGTTAACTTTGTATTTTGATTACTTACAGCCATGTTTCTAATTTTTATACCAAGAAAACATGTCAACAACTTTGTACAATCATTTCTATTAAATGAGCAAGATTTTATAAAAAAAAAAAAAAAAAAAGAGATGAGTTGTCTGTTGTGCATCCAGAAGGACCTCACAGCAATTTTTGTGTTAGTACCTCATATTCTGTTTGAACCAAGTTCAACTGCTTACTCACAAGCAACAACTCGAGATTCAAATGCTTAGATATGTCACTTTATCAAAGCTAATATGAGTTAATTTATAAAGGTATCAAAAATCACATTTTTACATTAAATTGCCACACCAAAAGTACTAATTTTTAAATTCCTTAAACAATTCAGTCTTTCACATAACATAGATGAACAGGTTAAGAAAGATTCAACTTTAGCTAGACCTATCTTCAGAAGTACTTAAGACCACAGCTCTTCCAATTTTCTTTTGTCATACAGTAGAAATTATTTAAACTAGCCAAAATTCAGTATTTGAATTTGGAAAAGCTTAATCTTGAACTCAAGCTCTGCAAATCCATTTCAGCCCACAACAATTTTACAGGGTTGGGAGTTCCGTAAAATAGCATGGGGAACTGTCTTAACTAATGAGAGTTGAGAAGGGTGTATAGAACATAACCTAATGCTTTCAAGAGTGAAGTATGCCAGAGGCTGCCATTCTCATATTGAATATTTCAGCATTATTTATTTGATCAAAGTAAAATACACTTTCCATCACTATAAACTACAGATTTTCACACATCCACATTTTTTTACGATGTGTCAAGTTTTATGTCCTACGAAAAACATTGTTTAAAAACAAAATGTAAAAGCTCTCTTTTGTTTCCTATCTTCTCTCGTGTCTTCTAACCTCTGAAAGGTATTTTAACTGCTGTAAGATTGACTTTCCAGAAACCTAAATGGTATGGAGGAGGACAGGGAATCGCATGAACTTTGACTGTAACTACAGCATAAATGATAAACCCAACTTTGGCTAATGTCATTGGGCACAACTTGGGACTGGGTGCAGAGATATTCCAGGAGGTGGCAGTGAAGCTACATTCTATTTATCAGAAGCAAACATGGAAGGTTACATACATCATAAACTATTGGCGATTAGAGACTTCATTGAACACAACCATTAATAGAAAGCATGCAGCATGAATATCCATGAGCTATGCAGTGTACAGGCCCATGACGACTCTAATATCCACCTCTAGTATTCTGAATCTGTCCTAACTCTAGGGTTATTAGATCCGCCACTGAACACGGGTTAGTAAATACTGACTGACATCACAACGCTGACAAAAGCTGGGGAGTGGAGGTGAGCAGCCACAGCGATCCTTCTACCTTTCACCACGTCTTAGTCTGGGGAGGGGGTAAATGAAATTTTGGGAAGAAATTCAAATGCACTGTGAAGGAGTTGCATAAAGCCACATTTCTCACTCTTTGGTCGACCTTTCTGTTACATTCCAGTGACGGGAGGACTGCCCAAAGGGGCCCTCAGGTCAGCATCAACCACTCGGACTCTTGATCTATTCAACAGGAAGTGTTGGTTTCACAAGGTGCTTCTGGCCATCAGTACACGCTGAAGGCCATCTTTACTGACTTCCCTAAGGATTTCCAAAATTTGTACTCTCCGATCCGGATGGTAGCTTCTTGGATCAGCACCTCAAAGATAAGCTGGCTCCGGAACAGCACTCTGTATTGGGGAACTAAGAGGTAGAAGGCTTGCCTCTGTGGCCCTAGGTGGAGCAAGGAATGGTGGGTACAGACAATGGGGAGAGAAGACGAAGGTTGACCTCTGAAGATAGCTTAGATTCAAGGTGAAAATAAGGCAGCAACCACCATGGGTACTGCCCTCTTCTTCTTTATACAGATGTGTGTTTAGAAAAATTAGCTCATAGCCTGAGAAAATGGATCGGAGCATAGGAGTTAGGCTCATAAAAAATCTACAGGGGAAAAAAAAATCAAACTGGTTTCAACTGACAAAACTGAACGCTGAAAAGCTAACAGAAATGTACAGACATCAACAAACTAAAAGGCTTTTCCTGTCATACCCAAGCCCCGCTGTGTCACAGTGCTGAGGAGTTGCTAGTCACACAAGCAACCACTGCTTTCTCTCTCTCCTATGGCTTTTGTTGACACGTGTACACCGACCACAACTTGATTAATACAGGACCAGCCATAGTCAGCCGTTGACTTTTAATACACAGCAGAGAGGACTGTGACAGTCACGTGACACACCAGCACACCCATTTCGATCACACATACCTCCGCCCACAGTCAGACTGGAAAAAAAAAAATCACAAGAAGGTGTCTCTGGTGAAGAATATTATAAAGGTTATAAATCTTTTTTCTTAATAGGCCCCTGAGAGTTTCCCCTTATGCTTAGGTGAAGGAAGGCAAAAGAACAAGGTTCCCTCGTCCTTAAGTGCTTTGTGCAACTACGTCCACATCAATTCCAAAAAAAAAATCTATTTTTGGAGGAGGCTTTTGGACCAAGTTAAAAAGTCATCCTCCGGAGCTTCCGACTCGTAAGTAGCCGATAGGGTGGTGGCTGCTTTCCAGTTCTCCTGTGGAAATTCCAGAAAGCGAATTCAGCTCTTCTTCCCACGAGAGGGTCCGTCCTGCAGAACCACACACCTCGCTCGGTGCCTTCAGAGACTCTCCCGAGTTCAGGAAGCGTCATCTGGGTGAGATGCTGGGGCTGGAGAAGGACCCGGAATTCCTGGGGGACTGGAAAGGGATGGCCGAGGACGTGGGAGATCGCTTGGGGCTGCACAGGTCCCCATTGTGCAGCTTCCACAGCAGCTCCTCATTCTCCATGGAGAGTCTCTTGTTGACCTTTGACTCCTTCTCCAGGGACTCCTGCAGGGCGGCCTGCTCCGTGGAAAGTTGCCTTGAAAATAAAAACCCAAAGACCATGTGGAATCCAAGTCAAAAAGCAACTCTTCCAGTTTAAACATGAAGGGGCAAGAAACCTACTCTGGGAGAGTAGGATCTAGCCCGGGGTCATAGGTTTCTTTAAAGCCAAGAAACCCAAATACTTCAGGGAAGCTAATAGGTGGGTGGTAGAGGGCCTGTCTAACATGTGAGAGGTCCCTGGCTCAGGTCTATCTATGCACTACGAAAAGGAAAATAAAACTCCCAAATACCAGAAGCGTAAGCCTGACCCAAATAAATAATCCTATTAGTAATAATTGGCAGCTCTAGTTTTTGAGCAATTTCCCAGGAAGCAGTGGGGCACTTGCACAAGGCTATGGCTTATTTCATTCCTGTCTTAATGCAAGGGCTATTTTCTATTCACATTTGTGATCTCTCTCTCTCTCTCTGAAAGCCATCACTACAGGTTTGTGAGCTCTAGGTCGGGGAGAAGGTCTAGGCCACTTTGGTAGAAGCCTAAACTGCTACTTTCAGAGGGAAACCAGTGCCTCTCTATCTGCTTCACTCGATGCCCGGAAGGTATCCAGTAGAGCGTGCCCAGAAGGGAGCAGCCGATGTTCGAGCATGAGAGAAGGGAAGACAGACTCTTGTAGTTTTACCTCGAGATTGCCATGTGTTTGTCCATTCGAGCTTTTAATTCCTCGTTTTCTTGCTGGAATCGCTTCAGTTTGTCAACCAATGCCGTGTTGTTGTCCACCTTGGGGGTAAACAAGGGTTAGAGTCATAAACAAATGAATAAATAAATTCCCTCACTTCCTAAGGCATATTCCTGATCCAGGATGCCGTCAAAAGACTGAGTGAGGGGAACCGTAGTAGTGTGCTGACATGTGAAGAGGCAGCAAGGCTCTGTAGCACATCAGAAGAAATAATGACAGGAAACCTCCTTGTGTGGGTCGAGGGACATTTTGGTCCTGCTGGTCTCCCAACCTTCACTCTCACAAACTGATCAGTTGAGAGATTAAAGGGTAAGACCCACAAAGGCATTTAATCACTGAACATAGTGGCCAGCTAATTAAATCCCCACTCACTGTACTCAAGTATGGTTTATTACTTGTTTGGGAGGTGACATCACAGCTCAAAATAAACTTGGGGCCAAATTTAACCCCAAGTCCCTGCTCTGGCAGCCTACTATGGCTCATTGGCTTGGATTACAGTGTCTAGGTGGAATTCTTGTTTTTAAGACATCCTCGTGCCCAGAAAACATTCAGGATAAGCCAGTCAGATGAAATAACTTTCTAGAAAAACATTTACAGAGCAAAAAAGGGGGTGGGGTAGAGGGAGAGGAAACACCTTGAAACAATTAGAATAAAGCATTCAAGATAAAAACCACAAACTGGGATAGCTTGGAATTAAAAACAGTGGCAACTGGCTTTAAAATACTTTACCAATGCTTTGTTTTATAGAGGTAAAAACTCAGCCTTTGCTGTCATAGAGCAAACTGCTGGCAGAGCCAGCTCTCAAAGCTTGCTTTCTTAGGCAGTGTCCTCATGCTAAGTGTGTTGGTTAGTTTGCCCACTTGACACCACCTAGAATTATCTGGGAAGAAAGCCTCAATGAATGCCATCTTCATCAGGCTCGCCTGTGGGCATGCCTCTGGAGTATCAGCTTGATTGCCTAAATGTGGGCAGTGGCACCATCTGGTAGTGGCTCACACCCAAGGATAAGCTGCTTTCTCTCTCTCTCTCTCTCTCTCTCTCTCTCTCTCTCTCTCTCTCTCTCTCTCTCTCTTTTTTCTTTTTCTTGCTTGACCCTCATTCGTACTGGGAGTTTATCTACTCTACTGCTGCTGCTGATTCTATCTCTGATATTAGAGTCAGCTTCTTCGGGCATCCAGTGTGGACTGATGATCAAAGGCTCTCCAGGAATCAATCCCGTCAGCCTTTGGCACCAGGAGGGAACTGCAGAGGAGGCACCTAGTCTTGTGGGTTGAATAGTTCTCAGGCTCTCCAGCAGCCATTGCTGGACTACTCTGAGCTCATCGGTGTAAGCCAGGCCAGCAAATTCTCCTCTAATGTGTACTGTATCAGCTCTGTTCCTTCAAAAGACCCTGATACACTAAGTGTTCTAACTTCATTAAAGGCCCAGAAACTCCTAAGCACACGACGTGGCAGTGGCACCGAGTGTACCCATTGTCATAGCAACCTGTCCTCCTATATGAACAACAGTGTGACGCTGACTGTTAGGATGCCTCCTGGTCGGGACATAAAACAGAACTATCACGGCTCAATAGAAATTAAGATATGTTTGTACTTTTATAGCAGAGGATTTTATCACCTGAGATCTTCTGATAAGTTCAGAAGCATGAACGGAAGATGGAGCAACGAATTATTAACAGGGTGTCCTGAGTCATCGCTGCCAACCTGCTGAGCAGGTGTCACAGGGTGACCTTTGGCATGACGTGCTATGTGTGCTGGGTTGGGCCTATTATCAACTAGGAGTTTCTTGCATTCCTTAAAGAGGAAAAAAAAAAAACATTTCCTGTACTTCTGGTACCTCCAGTGATGGGCAGAGGTGAAGTGTCCCAGCTGTAAGTATCTGCTGCTACCATTCTGACCTCTACTTGATAGATGTATGCTCTCAAACTAGAACGGGCTGGAGTTAAAAATATGTCAGTTTGGAGATCTCCTTAGTAGCTCAGGAGATGTCATGCTTCACGGTGGGCAAGAGGAGCCATCGTGAACCCTGCCGGATCATGCATATCAGAACTGAAGCTGGGCGACACTCTGGGTCCATTCATAGGGAGCAGTGGCTGAGTTGTTATAAGCCTGGTCTGCCCTCATGTCACTGTCATCAACAGAAGCATTGAATCACGGGGGGGGGGGGGGGGGCCTTTACTGTGACTGCACTCAGATCAACTGCAGTGAGCCCTCACGTGCACCTTTGTCTCGAGACTTTAGGGTTGACAGGATGTTACTGATGGGAAGGTTGTCGATGGTGCCTTTGTGTCAGATTTGCTACCTGTTCTGCCACACATGTCTCCATGCCCATAAAGAGAAACACCCCAGTCATCCCTGTGAAGCCACCTATCCCAGGGGCCCCGGAACCCACTGGCCTCGGCCTACCCACGCATCATGGTGGAAGTGAGACCCTCGTGACCCTTCAGTCCCAGCTGAGCCCCAAGCTGACCACAGCAATGGGGCAAAGTCCCAGGTTTTAGAAGTCTGCTGCACATCAACACAAGGAAACTAAGGCACATCCATGTCTGACTGCTAAAAATGGATACTTCCACCCACCCACCCCTTTGGCCACTACATATGTATTTCCTTTAAAAAAGATTAGCACATGTCTCACTGTACACAGTAATGAGCTTTATAATGGCATTTTACATCTCGGGGTTCATGTACTTTGACCATATCTCCACCATTCATTCCTGTCCCCCCTTGCTAGGCCTCATGCTCTTCCAATATGGACCCCCGGCTCTCGTGCCATATGTATATACATGCTTATCATCTAGGCTCCACATATGAGAGAAAATGGTATTTGTCTTTCTGGGTCTGGCTTATTTCACTTAACAGGATCATCTCCAATTCCATCAATTATTTCTGCAAACGGCATAATTTCATTCTTCATTATGGCCAATTAAAATGCCCTAGTGGATTAAAAAACAAAACAAAGCCTTTCCCTGCTACCACCACATTTCCTGACAAGGTGAGGTGAGCGCCTGTAAGTTCACTTCAGCCTTACCTCCCTTGAAAAACCAGTTAATTATCTCTAGGAAACAAAACACCAAACTGAGCCAAGTGCCCAAACACTGAACAAACAAAAAGTCGAACAGACAAAAGCGCCCAGTGGGTCCCCTGTTCTCCGGGCTGGTCTAGGATTGAATGAGACATTTCTTCATCGAGTGGTAAGTCGCCCACAACTGAGTGGAGGAGACGGGAAGCACTGGATGCTGGCTGACAGTTGGGAGCAAGGCGGCGGCAGCAGCCAGGGTCACTTAAGCTGGTAACCACCCTGCCAGCGTGGTTCCTGTCCTTGATGGCACACCCTGTGTTTCAGGGCTGGCCCAAGGCTGCCAGTACCCGTAGGGCACGCCCCTCAAACGCAGGTGAGAAGGTTCAAATTCTGATGATCCCGGTTTTCAACAATGCTTGCGATTTTCCGATGAGGCTAAATCTTCAACACACAAAGCTTTTTTTCTTTTAATCATCCTCTAATTCTTAAAAAGATAAGGCATTCTACTAGATTATATTGTGCCAATGAGATTAATTAATATGTCCACTTGTCTCTCCTGTCCAGGGTGGGTGGTGCATTAAAATACTAAAAATTAAAATTAAAAAAAAATTAATTTTCCTTAGGCCAGTGAAGATTCACAGACTATTGAATTGTGAGCCTGGTTTGTGATAGTTTTTCCAAAACTAGTTCTTGCTTCATATGTCTTCTATAAAAAAAAGTGTTCTGGAAAGCAGCAGTTAATCAACTTGTAATAGATCTGGAAGAGACAGGGCAACTCTGACACTTTCTGTGCATTCCAAATACCGTTAAGTACAAGTTAGCTCAGCTGCATAGCTCTAAAGCTGTGAGCCGAGTCCCTAGATCCCAGGCAACACCCCGTGCCCCACATGGGAAGTGCCCAATCCACCATCCTGGAGGAGGCCTACCAGCTTCTCCATCTTCATCAGCTTCACGTCCTGCTGATGCAGCTTCTCATTCTTGATCTCTAACACGGCTTTCAGGCTTTCCAGTTCTTGTTCCAGATACATGACCTGAGGGTTTTTCTGGAGAAAACACACCAAGATAAAGGCTCTGATTTATTTCACATATTACACAGTCCAACCTCTTGGTATACAGAATCTCTGATTAGATTTATACAAGTAGTTAGTGACTTACTTTTGCCTTTTTTTCTTTTTGGGACACAGGCAGGGTCATGCTATGAAACCTAGACTGACTTGGTATTCAAAGTAATCCTCCTGCCTCCACTTCCCACTGCTAGGATTACAAGTATACACTGCCATGTCTGCTAAATGTATGTTTCTTTTCATTTTTGTCTTTTTTTTTTTTCTTTGAGACAGGTTCTCATTCTATAGCCCAGGCTGAACTGGGACTCACACAGCGCAGTCTGGCCTTTAATTTGTGACCACCCTCTTGTCTCAGGCTCCCCAGTGCCAGAATGACAGAGATGAGTCACCATGCCTGGCTTACGCAGTTTCAAAGAAATAAAAAAGAAGAGTTAAGACCATTTTGGTCATAATATCAACAACATACATTTTATTTTTTCCTTAGTCATTTAATAGGGATAGATGCTGCTTGCATCCAATCTCTTATTAGAAACAAGAGAGCCATTGCTTACAACATGAAACCAGAGCTCTGGATAGAGATGGGCCTCTCTCCAGTCCTAAACTGGGGTCTGGAGGGAGAAAAGGCAATGGGAGTTTTCTCTACGCAAAGTCAGTCTCTGAGGAGAAACACAGGCCAAGACAGTACACATGCAGGACTCTGGGAAATGGCATTCATTCAGTGATAATGTCCTGAGTCTCTGGGCTTTCCTCAGGGTTTTGCTTGTATGGCCATACCTCTCAGACAGCCATAACACTACCACAGAACATACACAGTCTCCCAAATGGACACTTATGAAAGTGGGGCAACCCCACACCCCAGCCCTTGTTTAACTGATGAAAATTCAACTGAACACCTGACAATACAAATCAGCTATATCTGACCTACTGGCCAGATGTTAAATGCAAGTTTCTGAGGATTCAGTGGTTTAGGTGATCAAAACTACCTCCTGGGACAGTAGCTTCCTTCCGGAGGAATCCTGAGGGAGAATCAGAGATTTGATTTACTTTATCTCACTCTTCAAAGTCTTTACTTCACAAAGAGGAAATGTGTTCTATGGGTCAAATAATCTGCTTTGTAAAGGCCAAGAGAGGTCCCAGACCCAGAAGGGTCATATCAGAAACCACCCATGTATCTTCAATTCCAGGTTCTTCAAAAATAAAACTCCATGTGGTCCTTTTAAATATGGCTTTTGGGAACCTTAGATAAATCTCCTCATATGCATTTGAGGAAAATAGTATAATTTCCCCATCTAAAAATTACTTTATTATGTGTATGAGTGCTTGCCTACATGCATGCATGTATGTTCTTCATCCATAAAAAGAAATGATATGGAGCCACATGCTGCCACATAGACGAACTGACATCAGGCTAAGTAAAGATAATTAGGAAAGATTATGTATCGCCTGGTTATATGGAATGCTCAGAACAAGCAATCCATGGATATGGAAAGCAGAATGCTGGTATACTCAGGACAGGAGTCATTTGGGAATGGACAGTGATTGTTGATGAGTGCAGGTCTCTCTCAGGGAGATAAAAAATTCTGGAATTAGATACCAGTGACTAACACACAATGTCACAAATATACTATAATATAATACTAAAGTTTATGGTCGTGTAATCATATTACAATAAGGCATTTTTTTTAACAAAAACTTTTCTAATTTCAGATTTTTCTCAGTTTCCTTTAGGTAGTTGCTTAGACTTCTGGATTTGGATCTGTGTATAATTTGGGGAGTTGTTTAAAAAAAAATCAGTGAACAAAATCATTTTGTACAGTTAAAATAAAACACGGCAAGCACGAAGAAGACTCTAAACCACAATGATGTCTCTAGCTGCTAAAGAATTGAGTTGAAATGGCAAGTGAGCAGAAGAAAATCCAGTAGCAACAGAGGAAGACACAACTTACTGAATTTGCCTTCTCTCTTGATATTCGCTTTTGCTCCTCCGATTTCAACTTTTCATTCAAAGCATCGTTTTCACTCTTCAGATCATTGATTTGTTTCTAAGACACAAACAGTAACACGTGGAGCATCAGATACCAGGAAAGGGTCAAAGGTCCATCCGCAGAGGCCAAGTCCACACCATCTGACAGCCCCAGGAAGGAGGACTCACCTCTAGTGACTGCTGTTTCTCATTAAGTAGATTCTCAAGCGACTTCTTTTCCATTTCATGGCTTTTCTTGATCTCTGGAAAGGAGAGGGCTTTGTTTTTGTGTTTTGTTAAGGTTATATCACCCTATGAGATTATGACTCCACAACCTGATGTATAAATCTGTGCAAGCTGATGATGTATAAATTACGTTCCTTTCCATTCATTAAGATGCGATTCTATAAATTAAGCAATGTCTTCTCAGAACGACTTTACTAGGTAGGGCAGAGATTTCTGGTTCAATGACCAGAAACTCTGATGCCTAATAGAGGTCAAGAAAACCTTCAAAATCTCAGAATGAAAGGTAGGGTCTCAAAAGACAGGTTTTTGGTTTCTGGTCTAGGGAGGCAGGGGCTGTCTTCCTTTCAATTTGCATTTCCAGAAGAAAACAAATCTAAAATTCAAACAATGTTTACTAAATGTGCATGTAAGCCAGCCACTTTTGTCTATCACTATCTCTGATTCCACACAGCTCCATCTCTGGAGAAGTCCCTCCCTAAAGGTCGCACAGCCAGTACAGCCATACATCTCCCTGCTACTCTGTGAGCTGCAGCTGGTTCATGGTGTGGACACACCCCATTGCACAGCTGACTTTGTACTGAAGAAGAAAAAAAAAAGGCTTCTTGGTCCTTCCTTTTGACTTCAAGCTTTCCGATGATGGTGGGGTCACAACAGCACATCTTGTCCTTGTCCATCAAATGGCACCTGGACCGCGCCATAGCTGTGATGTGCAAGAGCACTCAGGCATGGATGCTTTACAGCATTATGCTAGCAACGGACACCCTGACCTCCCCAGGACTGAAAGTAGCAACTACCACTGACCACCAGCACCAAATCGGCCTTTGCAATCTTTGGAAGTTCGTCCTGTTTCCTAAAGGTCTGGCATGTATAATGAACCATTATTTGCATCCTTAACCCGAAAGGGTACCCACTAACAATGAACAGTGCACAAAGAAGCCAAGAGGCCCGCCAAGCATTCTGTGCAAAAAAAAGACAATTACAAATCACTTCCGTTTTCGTAAATACAATGCATTCCCATGACATCTCTACTGAAGTGTCATGGGGCACCCTTGCCTGAAATGGAGGTCTCATAGGTTTTCTTCAGCAATTCTACTTTCTCTGAGTGGCTCGCTTCGATCTCCAGCTTAGTGGTTTCATGGGCGGCGCTTAAGTTGTCAAACTGTGGGGAACAAACAGAACGATAATATTTACCAATAAGAACCGAAGCGCCGAGCTGAATCAAGGAGCGCACACAAGGGATTTCATTCATGTGCTTCCATCCGACTAACGGGCGTCTCACACGGGTGCCACTCTGGACCCGCCCCGCCCACAGCTCCACTCCATCCGCCCCAGGAACGAAGAGGGTCCAAGCTCCACCGGGTGCACTAATGGTAATGGTCGAGTCCATCACAGGAGTGGAGCTGCGCTTCACGGGCTCCCCTCAGCCCCACACCTGCCGCACCAATCTCAGTCCCTAGCACACGCCTGGCGCATTGTAGGAACTAGACATATCACTAAATAAAAAATGAAGCCAAATAGAGAACGGGGGAAATCAAAGTTTACTAATACTAATGGGTTATTAAAAAGGCATTTTAAAAAAAAATTACAAGCCAGTGGTTCAGTAGGTAAACATCAAGGTGTTTCCAAGGGGATTGTTGTGGAGGTTTTTATATCCCTTCTTCAAAAGAGAATTATTATTTTTTTTTATTTTTTTTATTTAGGTACTAGTAAGGTTGGACCAGAACCTTGGACATGCTTTGCAAGCTCTTGCTGCATCTCTGCGCTCTGGCCCTCTCTTTATTTTAAGGCAGTCTTACTAAATCGCCTCAACCTCTCCAGGTAGCTAGATGGGATTACACACTTTTTTTTTTCCCCACCCTGGGGACTGAATCCTGGAACTCATCACTTTGGTATCACCGAGGACATATTTGGCCCTGTTTTTAGTTTTTATTTTGAGCCAGGGACTTACTAAGTTAGCCACGTTGAACTTTGAATTTTCTCTGCAGCCAAGGTAGGCCTTGATCCTTCTGCTTCAGCTTTCCGAGTGTTGGGATTACAGGTTTGTACCACAGTGCCTGACTGCTTCCCCCTTCTCTAACTCAACACCGTTTCATCATAAAAATCCCCAAAGCTTTCCCCAATTAAATTAAAAAGCAAGGGATAACTCATTAAGAAACAGACAGCATCTAGAACTCAAGCAGCCAGCCATGCCCAGAGCAGCCCGGTGGGGCACAGACCTGCTCTTGCAGTTGGGTTTTATACTTTTCTGCCTCCTCGATGTAGATGTTCTGAAGCTTCTCACACTCCGCCGTGTAGAATTCCTTCAGCCGGTTCTCCAGTTCTGTCCGGTCTGTCTGGTGTTGCTGGTTTAGTTTCTGGACAAATCCTTCATATGCTGTTTGTAAGTCATTCCTAGCCTTTTCTAGCTTCTCACAGGTGCTTGAAGCAGCAACTGAAAAGGACGTAAAAGGGACGAGCCTTTAAATTTGCTCAATGTGTGAAATGCGCAGCATTTACCCACCATTGCATAGACACAACATCACTTATCCTGTGATCAGCGCTGTAGTTCAAATAAGAAATGTCCAAAGGCCCGTGTGCTAGAGGTCCGCAGTGTCACTGGAAAGTGGTGGACCTTGGGTCAGTGGGGCATCCTGCCAGGGACATCAGGATGCTGTCCCTTCTTTACTTTCTTTTCCCAGCCATGAGGCAAACGGTTTCCTCAACCCTGTGTTCTCCCTGCCATGATGGCCAAAAAGAATGGAGTCAAGAGATCCGTGGGCTGAGACCTTCAAAACTGTGAACCAAGATAAAAATCTTTTCTCTCTGTAATTTCACACACACACACATAATGCATTTTGATTATTGCTACCATTATCTCCCACCTTGGTAAGCCCCCTTCTTCCATATATGGGCAAGATTTCTTTTCTCCATATCCTCACCAAAACATATTTAAAAAAAAAAATGATATAAGGAGATGGCATATAGAAAGGTTTGGATAGAGGAAAGGGAATGGGGGAAATGATAGTTATATTAATCTCATTTTTTTCTTTTAAAGAAAATATATAGAATATTCACTTAATGCATGTGAGCAAGTATGAGGTGGTACGTTACAATTTTGATTTGCACAATGGATTTTTAAGTAGAGTCACTTACAGATAACATTAACAAAATTCTACTCTGAAGACGGAGAGCTTTACTCCCACATGATCTGTATCTAAACAGTGCCTTGGGTACTAAAAAATCCAAAGAAGAGCCAGCTGTGGCAGTGTGTGCTGCAGGCCTGCCATCCCAGCACCCAGGAGCCTGAAGCATGGAGGATCTCTAAGTTTGAGGCCAGCCTGGGCTACAGAGCAAAACTATCTCAAAACAAACAAAACTATGGACAGACAAAAATCAGAATCAAACCAATCCACAAAGCAGAAATGTTGGAGGGAAGATCCAAAATGGGGGAGGGAAGCCAGATGACAGGGGTCATCACAGAAACCATTTGGGATTAAATACTGTAAAACACACTCTTCACACTTACATTCCAACATGTAAAAATGAGAACGAAGCCTTTCCATGAGGTCCCTTGTGTACCTCACATTAGTCTATAAAAGTGCTTTGTAGCCAATCAATGAAGAGATCAGTTTCTAGTGAGGGAAATCCTGTTTTTACAATTTCATACATCAGCAAATAACAAGCAAACATGACCAAGCTCATCCAAGAACTCACACCAGATACAAGCATCTTGCACACAATTGTCTTGGCACATGGGCGTCTCGGCACAACTAGTACACAAGCGTCTTGGTGAACCCCATTGCTCTAAAGGAGCCTGCATCTACTGTGGGTACACAGGGCTTTTATATGCGACACCTGCCAGAGTTTCACACATCTGCTTATAATCCGACTACTGTCAGTTTGAATACATAGTATGTCGGTGTTTAAAATCAGATGGGATATACAGAAATCCTCTCCCATTAACCACCGGATAGGGCTGTTTGCTCTGTTTAAACACACAAGAACCAGTAGCCCAAACAGTGTGCAGCTTTGCTGGCTCCTGTGAGCTTGGTGAAGAGGGAACAGATGGGGGGGTGGGGGGTGAGAACCGGAAAGAGAGAGAGAGAGAGAGAGAGAGAGAGAGAGAGAGAGAGAGAGAGAGAGAGAGAGAGAAGGAGGAGATCTGATGGGGGAGCGGATGGCTCAGTCCTGTTGCTTCCAACAACCAAAGGGCAGGACCGGCCCCAGAAGGTGACATCACCCTGCAGCTGTGCAGAGACCTTCTGCTGTTTACAGTGCTGTGTGTAACAGCTGGGCTACACTTCGCACTCACACAAATGGCTTTAGTTTGGATCAACGGCCTGGGCTCTTAGGGAAGCAGTGATTTGGTGGAGAGTCCCCTGAATTCTTTTTTAGAAGGATGCATATGTAGGCACTGTATTAGGGGCTCTCAGAGTGCTCCTTGTCATCTACTGGGACATAACGTATGTGGGTGGTGGCAGAATAAGGTCCTCACCCAATTTTAGGCTATCGATTTTCCCTGGCTTCTCATGGCATGGAGGGGCTCCAGGGTCACCTGTGCTGGCTCCTGCCTATCCTCAGTCTGCCTTTGTCTTGCTCCTTTGCCAGAAGTCCACTGCTTTCAGTTCATCTGACAACTAACAAAAGCAGAACGACCTCCAGGTTTAAGAGTGAGTGACCGTGAGTTTCCTCGTACTGTCAAGAGTAGTTGTTTTAAAGGAGTTACTACTTGAAGAGAAAAATTCACCCACCCATCCCCTGAGTCCCCAGACAGGGTCTCACCATGGAGCTCTGGTGGTCCTTGAATTCAAAGAGATCTGCCTGCCCCTGTCTCTGGAGTGCTAGGTGGGATTAAAGGTGTGCACTACTTACTATTCTCAGCTTAGAAAATCTACCATTTTGGTCCGTGCTTTTAAACACTCCATTAGCTGAGTTTTAAAAGCTTGTGCATGATTAAGCAAGCACACATAGAAGAGAGATGCTTGATGTACACTTGTAAGTACATAAGCTTGCTAGCTTTAAAAGCTGGCCCCGGCAATCTAGCTTAAGAAATTTAGCTAGAGCAGGGCATGGTGGTACATGGCTTTAATCTCCAGCACTTGGGAGTCAGAGGCAGGTGGATCTACGTGAATTAGAGGCCAGAATGGTCTATAGAGTGAGTTCCAGGACAGCCAGATTTACAGAGTGGGACCCTGTCTCAAAATATCTATATATGTACATGGTGGACACATGATAGCCTGTCGTTCAGGAAGCTGTGGTAGGAGGATAGGGCGTTCAAGACTAGCCTGGGTTAACGAGATGTTCAAAGCAGGCCTGGGCTGTACAACAAGAGCCTCTCCCTGCAAAACGGTGGGCTACAGATGTAGCTCAGTGATAATGTTCTGTTTGTAGCATGCACAACTGCCTGCATTCAATCCTTAGCATCACAAGGAGATAAGAAAAAAAAGCGTTTAGACATAAAAAAAGAAAGGCACAGGCTTCTCCAAAATTATCTCTCCAGTCTAAATCTGTGTTAAAGATAGAGGTTGGCACTTTTACTCAGAGATGCATAAGCCCTGAGACTATTAGGCCAAGGCCAAAGCAGGAAAATCGGGGCTCCCTGCCCCCCCTGCCCATCTAAATCACAGCTATTTGAGCAAGGAAAAGTTGCTGCACAAGAAACAATCATTTGGACGCCGTCTAGAAGAGGCACCACTGTGTGGTCAAGTCTGACCTTGGGAAAACAGAACCATACTAATCTCAGGCCCTTTGGCAGTTACCCCTAGCAGAGAGGAAGTGAGGCCATACTTAATCAGTCCCTGGGGATTTCTGTAAGGGGGTAAGGGGAGGTGCAGCTGAACTGATTATTTCCATCTCGTGGAGACAGATTTCCCTTTGCTGACTGATGAATGTTGTTATGGAAGAAAACACGACACAGCCACAGCCTGACAATGTCAGTATTCTTGGAAGAGACACAGAGTGGCCTTCTTTTTAATATATGAGTAGCACGCTTCTCATGGGGGGACAACTGACAGTATCGTCAATGCTGGAGAACACAAGCACTTCATAGAATAAAGCCAGAGGACCGGTTCCAATTCCGGCACTCCGGTTAGTTGCCTACCGTGTGGTTTGCAAAGGTCGCTCACATTTTTCCTCATAATAGAGGAAATAGAGACAACACTGGTGAAGTGCCTGGCCCTGTGCTCAATGTGTGATATATGTTCCTATTGCTATTACCAGCAGACTCAAACCTAATTATAGATTCCTTGAAGACACGCTAGAAGTTCAAAACAATATAATGGTTAGAGTTTATCTTCAGCACCAACCCTCACCACACACTATCTACACACACACACACACACACACACACACACACACACACACACACACACACACACACGTTTGTCTAGGATTAAAAATGTTAAATATGAAGCTGGGCGGTGGTAGCCCACACCTTTAGTCTCAGCACTTGGGAGGCAAAGGCAGCAGGCAACTCATCGCTGTGAGTTGATACCAGCCTGGTCTACAGAGTTCCAGGACAGCAGGGCTCTTATACAGAGAAGCCCTGCCTGGAAAACTTTTAAAGAGTAAAAATACACATACACACATACACACACACACACACACACACACACACACACACACACACACACACACACTCACATTCACATAGCAGGTTGCTACTGGAGCCTGCTCCTCAAATCAGCCTACTACTATTGTCCTTTATATTCTGGACACCAATCCCTGGCTTTCAGGAGATTTGTTTCTTCTACAAACAGAAGAAGGACAAGGGAAAGTGTGGGAGGTACGGCTCACGTGGAAACCCAGGCAGACTCTGTACTGTGTAAGAGATAGCAGCAGCAGAGGGCAAACAGGAAAAAGGGAGGGCCCCTTTCTCCAGTTGCGTGGCTCACTTTCCTCCAGGGTTCCGCTCCTCTGTGTCACTTATGAGGGGAATAGGGGTGCTTGTGTCCAATGTGCCTTGCCTGCTTTGGGGCCTCCTCTTGGTCTCTCTGGCCACCCGGGAACCAGCCATCTGCTTGTAGTGCTGGTTCTTTTATGCCTTTCTTCAGTGCGCAACTGATAACTTTCTGTCACTTCTCCTGTACCCATCCGAAACCACAGACAGGGCCTTCCCCATGATTGCTGCCCAATATTACTCCATGAAGTCCTATCACGATACACTTTCAGGGCAAAGTATGGGTCTAACCTGCTTGCAAAGGTGTTGCTGGGGGGGGGAAAACTAACCAAGAAAAGTGGGACCCGGACTCTGTGAACAATAGGCATTTCTGACTTTCCAGACCTCAGTGAGTTGATTCACAGAGTGAAAAAACACACACCGTTGATAAAGGGTAATGTGGAGTTGTTATATGCTGGACAGCAAGTCTAAGCTCAGGATAGTGGGACACCAGTGCATGAGGGGTGGTGGGTTGGAGATGGTAGTTATCCAGCACTAAGACCTTCAGACTTTGTTTCTCCCAAGGTAACCTGGGAGACTCAAGGTAGACAAGGCTCTCCTCTAAATTAGCTGTAAATGGCTTTCTGATTGATGGCTCTTATGCATGATGCCCACAAATCTATGTGAACAATTTCAAAATCTCCCCCCAAATCCTAACTTTTGGTTATTGACTTTTTATAAAACTATCTGCACAAGGGAGAGAAGACCTCACCCTTACCCCTCACCACCTGTGGTGGTGGGAGAGCTGGCCCTGCACCTCACCTGGGCAGCGTAGTAGAGCTGACCCTGGTGGCCGGGTTGCAGGTGAGCCAGCGGCCCTTGAGGGCATGAGAGCAGACTTCCCTCCCACCCATCTGCCACATGGTGGCATGGGTGAGGGCCAGACACCCTTCCCCCTCATCCCTTGCCACCTGCAGCAGGCAGAGAGAGCTGGACCCAGGGTCATGAGCGTGAGAGAGCAGGCCCTGCCCATCCCTCACTGGCCACAGCATCTGGAAGAGCAGGCTCTGCAGCCTGTCCAAGCACAACACTAGAGCTGACCCTGTTGGCTGGCATGCAGGTGAGCTGGCCCTGAGGGTGTGGAGAGCAAGAAAGCCAAACCCGACTCCCCATGCTCCCTACAGCGATCGGGAGAGCGGGCCCTGCACCTCGCCTGGGCAAAACAGTAGAGCTGGCCCTGGTGGATGAGTGCCAATGAGCCGGACCCAAGGGCCTGAGAGCAGGAGAACTAGCCCTGCTCCTCACTGCAGGCTGCATTGGGGGAGCTAGCTGAGGCAGTGCTGGAGGGCTCATCCAGGTGAATATCGATGATGGGAAACCTGGTGGACAAATCCAGCTACCACCCAAGCCCAGAATCAGGGATATGATTGTGGTGGTATTCTATTTGTACTGAAATGTAATTTTGATTGTATGTTAATAAATAAAGTTGCCCAGGGGTCAGAGCTATTAGAGCCATAGAAAGAGCGTGGCGGTGGTGGCGCACGCCTTTAATCCCATAGATCTCTGTGTGTTCAGGGATACAGCCAGTATTGGAGACATACGCCTTTAAGACCTGGAGGGCGGTACTTACAGGCAGTGATGAGGCAGTCATGTGTTTGGGTTTACAACCAATGAGAAGGCAGAACAGAAAGACTATATTAAAGACAAACACACAGGAAGTAGCTCTCTTTCGGAGAGGTAGGAGCACCGCAGGAGGAAGGGTAAGATTTTAGCTCTGAGCTCTGACCTCTTGGCTTTCTCTTTTACATTGGTTCCGTATTTCTTATTTTAATAAGACGGTTGGTTACATCTACATACGATATCCCAACATCCACCTCATCTATCAACTGCTGAAGCACGTGAAGATCCAAAGCTGCAGGATCTCCATGACACAGGACAACAGGATATCCAAGGAGTCCCAGCGAAGGTCCATTATTGACAGTCTAGCAGAAGCCAGAGCCCTCAACCAGACCAATGACTCATGGCAATGAACACTGGCAATTAAAGAAATATGGACTAAAGGGTGAAATGTGTGACTCACCAGGACCACACTACAGCTTCCACATCAAGATTCTTCCTTGTTTTTTCTTTAGTTTTTCTTTTAAATTTTGCTTTGTTTTGGGGGGTAGGGAGTGTGTTGCATGGGCAGAGAATGGATGCGAAGGGTGGGGAGATGAGTGGGATCGGGATACATGATATGAAATCCACAAAGAATCAATTAAAAACAACAAAAAAACAGAACAAAAAATACCCTGTCCATACCATTAAATCTATTCCCCCATCAATAATACCACTACGAACACTTACTTCAGACCTTGCAAAAGGCCCTCAGGTATATATTTTCATGCAGGCTCTGAGCTGCTAAGCAGGTACCACAACAAGTCTCATTTTACCAAATGGAACTGGGAAGGCAGACCTGCATTGAGACCTGGAACCCCCTGTGTCCCAACACAGAACTCCCAAACCGGATTTAACTGGCCACCATCCCTAGTTTGGGATTCACAGGGAGTTAGGCAGACACCAAGGGTGGCCATACCTCAATTCTTGCCTGGAGCCACAAGAGACTGAAAGATGCGTGAAGAACAATGCTTCCCTGGCCTCTGTTTCCTAAAGGGATTAGTTATGACAAAGACCTCCTGGCAGGTAGGTGGTAATCTGGTCCTCTCAGCCTATCTGCCTCCTTCTGGAGGAGGTGCCCCGCTGGGCTTCCCTGGAGCTGGTTCTCCTTGCCAGTGTCCTTCCTCCCACTCCAGGGCAGAACTGAAGGCTTTGGGGGCTGTTTTCACCTCATGCACTAGCCAACCACAGGCTGCAGAACAGCACACACACACACCACATATACATGAAAAAAATCTAGGATTGAAAAGTGGATCAGGGACAAGTATGGCTGAGTCAGTAGCAATGTGTTCCTAAGTCGCAGGCCCGAGAACAGGAATCCCAGAGTAAAGGACCAGGTGTCAATCAAAACAATGCAGTAACTAATTCCCAGTCACTCACTCCCTAGTCCCTCTTGCCTCCTACCAGATTATTCCGGGTTTTTGTTTGTTTGTTTGTTTGTTTGTGGGTTTTTTTTTTGTTTTTTTTGTTTTGTTTTTTTTTTTTTTGAGGGCAGCAGAATCAAAAAGCTCTGGTACAAGTCCTCAGGCATGCATAAACTTTCAACATATAGGAATGAACTAAAGTCCCTTGGAGCTATTTGGTGTTAGATGCTTGCTTAGTTTTCATATATCTTTCGACACAAAAGCAACATTCTGGACAGTGAGTGGGGTGCTGGGATGTAGTCCCAGGTGCTCTGGTGTCAGAAGCACCTGGATGATATTAAAAGTGGAGATGCCTGGACTCCATCCCAAACTAACCGAGTCAGAATTGGTGGGTGTGAGAACAGGAAAATCTGTTTCATCTCACAGTGACGTTGGTGAACTACTGTTCTAGACAAGTGACCCCAAAGTGAGGAAAATTTGAGATTTAGAGTTAGGAAAAAAAAAAACAGGACAAGAAGTCTTAGGCCAAAATACTGTGGGCAGTAGTTTGCATGTCTGTAGGTAAAAGAACATGGACTTTCACAAAGCAATAGAGCCAATTATATCCAAATTTAGGATAGACATAGATAACAATTTTGAGGTAGGTATCAACTCCTCCTTCAAATACCTCATCAAGATAAAACACACACACACACACTCTAGGTGGAGTTTCCTCATGCTGCTATTTCATTACATTCTACTTTTTAAAAAAATCCCTCTTGTAATCAGCTATAGAGTGTCTAACTCACTTTAGACAGCCAGCCTTGTTGTATAGTTGTAGTTATAGCCAGAACTGGGAAGGTGAAAGCATTAACACATCCCACTAGGTGTGAGGCAGTCCACAGCTCACTGGTGAGTGCTCATCAGGTGGCTTATATTCTGCTTTTAACAATTTACTTTTTTTTAAGAGGGTAAGGAGATATTCCGATTTAGCAATAGTTACTTCTTCTGACACCTTTGATTGGAGAAGGATCCCAAGAGTTATTAGTTGTCCATGCATGCTGGTATTAATTCCAAATGACTTTCCAGTGCTTTAGTTATACAAAGCACGTTCTATCAGGACTAACAGAAATCTGGTAGCCTGGCCACTTTGGGTTCTTAACCAAACCCTCTGGCTTTGGAGCTACTTACAGTAGGAAAGCAAAGTAGCTTTCAAACCTCAGTTTCTTTTGTATGACACAAACTACTTAGGGCTGAATATTGTTTTTTTAGGAGTGATTAGAACTCAGAAAATGTCCCCAACATCTGTCCTAATTTTCACATACAGAGGGGAAAATACCGAGGTTTTTAATGTATTTATCCCAGGAATTCTAGCAATGTTTAGTGTATTAAGGGTTAAAATCTCATTTAGTTCAAGAAAAAAAATCGGGGATAATTAATAAAAAGATATGGGAGTTAGCCCCAACTTATGGCTAAATTTAATACACACACAGACAAACACACAAACACACACACACACACACACACACACACACACACACACACACATATATACACACACACATATGTCTTCCTTGGGACTAGGGGCGTGGCTCCATAGAGGATTTGTCTAGCATGTGAAATGCCCTGGGTGTGATCCCCAACACCACAACAAACTAACAAATATTTCTCTTTATATAGAAGAAAAAAAATCTAATTTTAAGGACAATGGGAACCTCCGAGATTATGGTGAGAGGCCGCCATACACCACTTTTTGTTCAACACACTCTAGAAAGAATCAGAATGACTCTCTCGGGGGCAAAAGTTGCTTTAGATACTGACCATGCAAGCAAGAACTGTAACAGTAAAAATACTGCAAAGACTGACATTCAAGAGAATCTGGTAAACTGTTGTTGTCATGGTGAGACATCGCACTTCCAATGGAATTATACATCATCATTATTATTATCATTCATTCCGAAAATTAGAAGTGTCATTGTTAAAGCAGTTCAATGGAAGGAAATGTTTGTGCTTATATCCCCTTAAACATCTGCACACTACAAGGAGATGCCCAGCTTCCCTGTCACCATCGTGGGTTGCAAAAATCCATTCCTTAACTGTGGTCTATGCATCCCTGCACCCCAGGCCTATACACCTGAAGGAGACAGAGACTTTGCCTTTGAATATCTTGTAGCTCTAGAGGGAGGGGAAAGGCACATAAACAAATAGCTAAGTACAAAGTTTTAGTGTGCACCACCAAGTAACCAAAGGGTAGAAAGAAAACATAAAAAATAACTTGTTTGAAAGATTTGAGTGAAACTTGGCTGGGGTCAAGACGTTTTAAAGGGGACTCATCTTAAAAATGAGTAAATGAAGAGTCTGAGAGGCGAGAATAGAAGAGTAGCACACAGAGGAGAGAGCGCACATCAGCAGAAAGGTAACGTATGCAGGAGAGAGAGGCAGATAGACGCGTGAATTAGACCACCCCACGGCCGAGACCTGCAGGAAACCAGGCAGGAATAGAAAGAGCACCTAGACACAAAGTCAGGCTTTAAAGAAAAACAAAAACAAGGAAGGCAGTGAGTGCTACAATGTCAGATAAACCAGCACAATCTCTGGAACCCACAAAAAGGGAAATGCAGCCTGATGGTAAGATATGCAACCTGTTGGGTAGCCGTGGCAAAATCTTCCGTAACAGAAATTATGGCTCCAGGAACGCAGAGGAAGGACAGGTCTGAGAAAGACTTAAGACCCAGACTGATATGCGTGTAGATAATAGAGGGTGAGTCAGTGGCTGTCCTGGGTGCTGAGTGACTCAACTCATGCCTCCCAGACACTGAGGGATGGATGCATAAGGGTTAGAGTAAGAAGATATGCAGAGGACTCTGGAAGCAAGGGGCCATCCAGGAGAAAGTGTCATCTCCCTAGGCTGGCTCACCTAGAGGCGGTGCCTCTCAGCATACACCTGCAGCTCAGGAAGGATGGGCTTAAAAAAAAATACACCCATGAGTCATGATTGTATGGTCTTAGTGCCATACCACTCTATAGATCAGTGGTACTCAACCTTCCTAATTCTGTGAACCTTTAATACAGCTCCTCATGTTGTGGTGACCCCCAACCATAAAATTATTTTCGTTGCTACTTTGTAACTGTGATTTTTTCTACTGTTATAAATTGTAATGTAAATATCTGATATGTGACCCCTATGAAAGTGTTGTTTGAACCCCAGAGGGGTTGCGACCCACAGGTTGAGAGCCGCTGCTATCGAAGGCCCACAATCCTTAGTAATGTCTTTAGTGGAGGCTACGGGGTGTGACCTGGGCTTGTCAAAAGAATCCAAAGACACATGAAAACACCTCAGAAGCATGATCCTCTGCCAAAGCAGCCAGACTCCAGTGAGTGCACTACACTTTCATTTACATGAAATTCTACAAGAGACAAACTGATAGCTAGTCATCAAAACCAAATGAGTATTTGCTTCTAAGGGAGGGGAGACTTAAATCTTCAGGGATTACAGAAATGTTCGATGCAAGTGTAGATTATATGAGTGTCTGTTAAAACTGATGGACTGGCTGGATAGCTCAGGGGATCAGGCTTGCCACCCAACCTGAGAACCAGAGCTCCATCACTGGAACTCACAGGGTGGAGGGGGAGAACCCAATCCTGCAAACTGTCCTCTGACCTCAATACATGTGCTAGGGCACATACATGTGGATACACACACAAATAAATGTAGTAGAAAGGGAAAAAAAAACCTGATGGAACAGAGACACAAAGACTGAGTTCAAAGCCAGCCTAGTCTATCTACACAGTGCTGCCCTGTCTCCAACAAAAATGGGATGGAACAATGGAACTTTATTCTATATAAAACATGTTTGACTGAAATAATGCTGGTAGACTGGTCTTTAAATTATAAACTCCCAGGTGCCAATAAATATCAATAAACTATGCAAATGGAGAGTTCATTATGATTTTTTTTTTTTAAAGAGGAAGCAGGAAAGAGTCTCAATTAAGGACCACAGAGTCTGAAAGATAACAGAAGAACACAGATGATACGTGAACTACATCTGTGCAAGGTATGAGGGTCACTGGGGTAGGAGGAACCTCATGGTTTTGGTCTGTGAGACAGAGGGGTTTATTGAAAAACTTTGCCCAAGCAAACAGGCTTTCCATGAAGGGATGTGGGTCAGATAAGAGAAACACGCTGGTTGCATGTCAGACCAGAAGGCTTAGCTTAGAAAAAGACTATCAGGGCTCCAACTGAGAAGGCATCCAGAGTCGGTGGATGGTGGAGACGGAAGGAAACCATTAGACTCTGAAGGGGAAAAAGAACAGGCTATTGAATTGCAGTGTTTATGGGCTGTCTTTCACTCACCAAAACTCTTAGTAGTTTGAGAATCTTGCCCCAATGTTCAGGGAGAAGGTAAGGAAAGATCACGCAGTTGACCGTGACACTGACAGCCCGGGTTATGTATGCTGGTGGGTACTCTCATGGTGGAAGTGGTGGTGAGCGGGAAGACAGCAGCTCTTTCTTAAGTAGCCTACAACGTGTCCGGTACTAGGACCACCACTGCATGTATCTTCAAACTCCACTCCAATCCAGCAACATACACAGAGTTTTCACTTTAGTGAGTCAAAGTCTATGTACTCACAAATGTTAAGTCCCTCCTAACTGGGAGTGCATGAATAAAAACCCACACCACTAACCCCACATTAAACGCCAATATAGCAGCAACCGACTGGTCGGGTCTCGTGTGCATTTGAGTGTGAAGAACCTGTTCTGGGGAATTTCTGATAGTATTTCACTCACTACGCTGGCCTAGGAGTGGAAGTGATCCTCTTGCCTCGGCCTCCTGAGTACTGGGATTAAGGCACACACCACACCAGGCACGGGTGTTTTACCTCATGTGAGCCTCATGACCATCCTTGGAGCACACACGTGTACACTGTCACTTTAGAGAGAATAAGACTGGAGCAGGAGAGATGGGACGTGACAGGCCCTGGGCCACCCAGCTTCCAACCCAAGGACGCGAACCCGGATACTGTGACACCACCGTCCTACCCATTTTATCGCTTCAAATTGAAAAACTGAGGTTTGAGCTTTGATGTGTAAACTTTATCTTTTTCCACTCTGACCCAATATACAAATCCAGTGGAAAGCTTCAACAACTTTCTTTCTAGCCAGCTCCATTACACTTGTTTAAAGGACTCTCTTCTATTCACTGGCCAAACCAAACCTCTTCCCAAATGCCTTCACTGGTACTTCTGCAAGCGCTGGCACTTAAGCAAGCCTGTCTGACTCAGTGGTTAGCAGAAATGACACCATTTCCCAAGTCCAGCCTAGGGTGACCAAACAATGTGGACAGGCCACCCGCAACATCCTGACACTTTGACAGCGTCAGGAAACACACACCAGGCCACGTTCTCCTCCTTATCTCAGACAGAGAGTCGAGAGTACAAAAGATGGCTGTTTCCTGACAGGCCCCGTGATAACTGGAAGTGCCGTGGACCGGAGCTCCCATTTAAATTGCTCAATTGTGCAGAGAGGGTCACCATTCAGGCGGAGGCAATGAGAGCTCGGTGTCCCCGTCTGTCTCGTCCTGACTTCTCTCCGAGAGTAGAAATCTGAATGTGCCCATCTCCACCTCCACTGTGTCCTTTGGACAAACACCGAAAACTCACAAAGAGCCCTCTTCCCTCATCTCCTAACTCCGTATCCATTACAGTACTTAAGACGGACAAATTGAGCTGGTCATTGAGTAACTGAAAGGGAGGCAGCCGGATCGAATTAGACAGCGGGAAGGAGGTCTTCATGGTGTCTGGGATCAGGGCCGCTCAAGGCTGTGGCCTCTGTCCACCCATCACTGAGTGTCTACACTTTCACCTGTCTTAAAGTTACTTTCCCACAAGGCTCCTTCCTTTCCATGACCTGATGCCAGCACGGATGGCTTTTCTGCTGCCGTGAATCTCAAGGGTTAGCTATGAACTGGCCTCAACTCCCACTGGGAGGTACAAGGAGTAGGGAAGGGTGCAATCTTGACCCCACATGCTCTGGACCTTGACCTTTACCTTGGTTGGAGCAGTGTAGTTATTGATGGATATTTCAGCAGTTAGATTGGCAGTGATTAAACTAGGGTCTGGTTCTCCGAGAAGAGCAGGATTCTTTGAGAAGTAAATGAACGACATTTGCTTTATCTCCAGCTGTTCCTTTTGAAGAACTTAGGTTGTGCATACTTTCTGAACAGCCCGCCAGCAGGCAAAGCAGAGGACCAGGCAAGTGACCTTTTACTGAGCAACTCCAGATCCAACTGAAGCTACATCAAGCCAATTCCTAGGCTGAGGGGTCCCCACAGGCCGGGAGTGTGTGTGTGTGTGTGTGTGTGTGTGTGTGTGTGTGTGTAGGGGGGGGCACACTACACTGCTCCTAGAGTTGGTAGATATTCCTCCCTAGCTCATCCTGACTATTTGAATAGCATAGGATGTCCTTGTTCTGATGGGAGGTCCTAACAAGCAGCATCCCTTTCTTTGTATACTCACAGCACACACACACCATCCCCGAAATGTGTAATATAACCACTCTTCTCAGAGAAAGTGACCTTTTTTCCAACACTCTTTACTATAAAAAAATGGTTCCGAAAAAAATAAACCAACATAACTTAATTATTCAACAGGAATCCATACAATCACACACACACACACACACACACACACACACACACACACCATTCTGTCCCTGTCTCCTCGGTATGAAGCATGCTTTGGTCATCAGAAAGCTCTGTTAGCTTACTCGGAGACCAGTGCCAGGAATTCTGTGAACTTGAGGTCACACTGTCAAGATTCAAAAGCAGTGTGGATAGTAAGTGTTTGCACAGATACAAGAGGGAGAAATAACAGCCGCCAGCGTGTTCATCAATTTCAGTAAACTTTACCGAGGAAGGAAAACAGGCTCTTACCTAGCTCTCCCCGGAGGTTGACAAGTTCTTGAGAGAGGGTTTTGTGTTGCTTCAACGCTTCCTCCCGCTGCGGAAAACACACATCAGGTTACTAATGTTTGGAAGAGGGTCCCTTTTCACTAAGGTACACATTTGCCATTGCTAGGAAAACGAGACCCAGAATCCAGAAGCTGAGATAAGAATCACTTAAGCTAACAGTTTGTGTCCTTAAAAACAAAGCAAAACACAGATGTCCCTTTGACGTGAAGGAATTTTGCGTTTCGAAAATCTGTATTTTCCCAAGGTGCTGGTGAAACTTGCCTTTGAAGAACTGAATGGCTCATTTACAAATATTTGCTTTGCGCCTGGTGCTCACTGCAGACCCATAGACCCTTTCAGCTAATGTATACTGTACTTAAGACGTAATGCATTCTTCCCCTCCAAGGACAATAAAGGCCTAATCAGTTTAAGATAAATATTTAATGTTCTAAACATAGGCACTTATATGGACTTTGTCCCACATCCACAAATGAAAAAGTTTTCTTGCAAGGCCAATCCTACACTCTAAACAAAAAAGAAAGTTTGTTTTTAAACTAGGACAAACCAAATTTAATCTCTTCAAGATGAAAATAAATTGATTTCACCCAGCTATACACCAGTTTCCAAAGATTATTACATCACCGAGCAACTATAATTCTAAATAGATTTGACAGAAGTGAAGTAAAGGCAATCAAGAGGCTGTTTCAGTGTTTAAAAAAAAAAAGGCAAATATCAATCTTGCGATAAAGAATAATTTTCGAGTTACCTGTAGGTCTGTAGCAATCACACATCCACACATACTTATACAAACACAATCATTAAACACGGTTCCTGAAGCCGTACATTTCCTGGCACCAGCGTGGAGCTAAGAAGTCAGAGGATTTCCAAGCTCTCTGAAAATGCCCTTCCTGGGATCACCTCAGATGTGGGGGCTCCCGCATCTGGATCACACAGTATTGCAGAGATCATAAGTCTGGCCTCTGCAGGCGAGAGTTGCTTCTCATTCAAAGCACTTTCCCAGCCTGGTTCCAGACAGGGTCTGCATTAGTTCCTGACACCCTTCCAGAAGAGCACTGTAAACAAATACTAATTACCCGTGTGGCCGCACATGGAGGAGAGAGGCACATTTTGCTGCTGGGGCAGCCCATTTTCCAGCTTCGGTCTCCAACTCCCCCACCCCCTGCACTGTCCGAGAAGCACACAGGTGGCCCCGCCTCCCACCGGTCGGGTCTGCCCACATTCAAAGCTCAGTCGGGAGGAGCGCCATTGGCCCTGGTGGCCTCTCCCTGCGTCCTGCAGGTTACTGCCTCAGACTCCTCTCTCCCCCACAGAAGCTGATACTGCAGCTCCTGCCTCTGGCACAGGCAGCCCGCGATTACTTAAAGCCACAGCCCTTCATTTATGAGAAATGAGAGCCAGACATTTACCCTGATCGATTGCCACTTACTTAATATCGGCGAGGGCAGAGGAAACAGAAACGGGACCCTCTCTGCGTGGATAATGGAGTTATTTTTAGATGTGTGGGCCTTTTTACTCCCCTCTCTAATTGAGGTCATTAGATGATCACACTTACTAATAGAAAAGGGAAACTTGTTCTTCAAAACCCATATACTAAAGGCATGATGAACTAGGTGAAGGGCAATCTGAGGGCCCTGTTGTGATTTAGAATTTTAGATGACATTGCAATAGAGTACTGTCCATTCACATCTTAGGGACCAGAAGTGCGGACCTGGGAGTTGGAGATCACGCATATTTGATCATTTTTATTGTACTAATCCCTCAGCATCTTTACATATGGATGGGTAATAGTGACTAGAATTTTTAAAGTACATTTTTCCACCAGAACATTTACACATTGATGCTTGATGGAATCATAAAAGCTTAACAGTTTTAAGTTGTGCTGAAATTTCCAATCAGGAACTCCAAATTTAAAAAATAATAAACAGCTGCTTTTCTAATGCAAAAATTAAAGTTTGAGGACAATAGAATAACCCGCGGATATAACGTTCTTCTCTTTTCTCCCCGTATTATTGGCCTCATACTTGCTTTCCTCTGCCCTAGCCTCCCGGGTTGGGTTCCAGGATTATAGGAACGTGCCACCACACCCTGGCTTTTCTAGTACTTTCAAGTCAAGCCTTAATTTTATTCACACACTTCAGATAAACGGTAGGTTTTGTCACTGGCGGCGTCGAAGGAAAGCAGAGGACAGCTCTATGAGACATGCAGAGTAAATCTGGAAACTGGAAACTTGCTTCAGAACCCCCTTTCCCACAGCAGCCAAGAGGGGGGAAAGACAGGAAAATGTTATCTCTCTCCCTGAGTACATGAAAACTGAAAGGAGGATGGCAGAAGCTAAGGCTACAGACGCTTATCTTCGAAGAACTTTGGAAAAGCCACGCACGCTTCCACAAATACACGAGGGTGGTTACCTTATTAATGGAGTTTGAGTCAATCGATTTCAGTATGAGTGTGGCTAGCTCTCCTAACTCTACAGCCCTTAACCATCCTCAGACCTCTGCCAGTTCTAAACAGCAAGAAGATATCAAGGCCACTTGTCACTCTGCCTCAATGGCCAGAGGTGGTGGTGGTGGTGGTGGTGGTGGTGGTGGAGGTGGTGGTGGTGTGTGTGGTGGAGGTGGTAGTGGTGGTGGTGGTGGTGGTGGTGGTGGTGGTGGTGGTGGTGGTGGTGGAGGTGGTGGTGGTGGTGTGTGTGGTGGAGGTGGTGGTGGTGGTGGTGGTGGTGGTGGTGGTGGTGGTGGTGGTGTGTGTGTAAGAGGGAGACAGTCAGTCTACCCTTCCTACACAATGGGTTTCTAATGCTCTGAATTTCGCTCTCAGTGCCACCTCTATTCTGCTCCTGGTTCTATAGAACCCAGTACTGGACCATAGAAGGGATTTCTTTACCCCAGAGGGTTATTTTCCATATGCTTTATGTATTATAAACACAACGCCGGGACTAGGAGTGGAGCTCAAGGATGGTGCCTGTACCTGAGGCTGAGCTCTCCCCCAGAAACCACAACGCGTGTGCGTGTGCATGTGCCCGTCTGTCCATCCATCTGTCTGTCCATGTACTGGAATTGTCCAGCTCCTGTCCACCATCCCAAGCTCATCTACACAAGTCAAAGGCTGCCTTTCCTCCAAGATCTTGTCCATGCTACCCTCTCTGGATGCCTGGCTTTCTTAACCTAACTCATCTTATACACTTCCTGGAAAGTTAAATGTCAGAGGCAGCATCCCCTCCCCCAAAAATGCCCAGAAGGGACATTTATCTTCCTGGATTATGAGTTATTACTCAGTACCGACTAAGTACATTTCACATCCTATACCATAATAATATGTAAGAAAATTAAGACAGAGCAAGCTACTCCCTTCAGGGAGCTTGGAACTTAGAAAACGTCCGGAACCAATTTTTTCGTTATCAATCAAAGCAGATGACATCATCTGAGGGGAAACAGCACAGGACCATGGGAAACCTGGGGTGTTAAATAAATGTGTTCTACACAAAATGCACACCATAAAGCTCATACTATAGTTTCTGCAGGACTGTCTGGGTTGCTTGCCCTTTAAGTGTACTTATTTACTCCAAGATGATAAATACATTCTGCCAGTTAGAGACAGATTGTTTTCTTCAGCTGCTTAGGTTAGTGTCTCTGTCATAGATGGTAAACCATTTATAGTCCAGAGAAGAAGTTTATTTGATTATCTTTGTACTGCAACATGCAGACCCCCTCCCCCAACAATGAGAGACTAGAGAGCAAGGTGGAAATCTATACAAAGATGCTTTCATACTTGTGCATTAAATATATGAAGTGCTCTAAGGAGGAAAAAAGATGGGATTCTCCATAATTTAATTAGGGTCACTGGGATGCAAGCACTTAGTGGCTGGCTGTCGTCCACTGGTTAGCCTGGATTCTGCTGGCTACTGAGTGGCTTCAACGACACAGGAAGATTTACAGGAAAGAGCTGCATCAGACAGTTCAGACGTGGCTATGTCTGATTTCTTTCAATATCATCCCCACAGTGCCTTTATCACTGTGGACACCTCTTTTTTTCTTCTTTGAATCAGAGACATAAATATGACTGCTAGCATCATGTAAAATCCAGTCCCCTCCTTTCCCCCCATTTTTCCTTTTTAAAGGGGCTAATCGAGGTTAGATTCTCTCTGCCTAGAGACCCTTTAATGAAGGCTCTGGCATTACTAACACCAATGCTGGTTAACAGCATCCAAATGTGTCAATAATGGGTACAAAAGGAGGAAAGGGTTAAGAGAATTTTAATTGCTTAACTTTCCCCGTCCCTCCCTTTCAGCTGTTTCATAACAGTGCCTTGTACACAGTAGGCAACCAGCGAGCATCACTGGTTATGAAACAAAGGAGGAGTGAATAACATTTACTTGAGAATTTTGTGTGCATCTTGTAAAATATATCTGGGGTCCCATCTTCTCCCTTCACCTTGTCTGCTCACATAGGTTTTGTCTGCTACAATTCTTGGGATGGGTTTATAAGAAAGAATTGGAGGCAGACCCTTGCTCTCAATGACCTTCTATCTTTAAAAAGCAAAAACAGGGGCTGGAGAAATGACTCAGTGGTTAAGAGCACTGGCTGCTCTTCCAGAGGACCTAGGTTCGATTCCTAGCACCCACAGGTCAGCCTACAACTGTCTGTAATTCCAGATCCTGGGGAATCTGACGCCCTCTTCTGGCTTCTGTGGGGCACTGCAATTGAGTGAGGCACCGATGTACATGTATCAAACACAAATAATAAAATAGACACCAAAAAGCAGAAACAAGCACAGAGTGAGGACCTACCACATAAAAAATAAAAGAAGAGTCAAGAGGGTGGGTAGAGGGTAGAGCTGGAAGAGCCAGGGTGAAGGGGTCCCTGAGCTTGATTCAGCAGAGGCACTATTATACAGCCATTCTGCAAAAACACTCAAGCACTCGTGGCTTGACCACCCCGCCATGCTGGTGCTGTTGAGAGGTGACTGGATCACAAGGATGCTAACTTCATCAGCGGGCTATTCCACAAACAAGCTCAGAGCTGAATGGGCGATGGGGAGGTGGAACCTGGGTGGAGGAAGTGACTCCTAGTGGTGGGGGGGGTTAAAAGATATACTTTGTGCCTGGTCTCTTCCCGTATCTTTCTCTCCTCTTGCCTCCCATGGTGGGAGCCATGTGCTCCATCACTTGCGTCCTGCCATGATCTTCTGCCTCATCCGACAGCAGTGGTGCCAAGTCATCATGGACATGTACGCGAGAACTTAAAAAACTTCCTGAAACTCATTAAGAGTTTTTCATGCTGTGCACTAGTAAAGCATCACTCAATAGACTGAACCCAGAACCATTTTATTCCACAGCCCTATCTATTCTTTCCTCAACCAGCCCCTGAAATGACATGACTTGTGTTTTAGCGGCCACGTTCATCTGGGCCAAAAAGACTCTTATGGACATCGCATCTGCATATTCTCCCTAGGAGGCTCCTGTCAGAAGGGGCCCTTAGAGATAGATGCCTACTTCCTTCAGGTACATTCCTGGACCTTTGCACACAGAGCAGCAGTGAAGGCAGGGCTGCCTGCTTGACTCAACTAACATTGGACTTTCACTGTCTGTAGAGTCAGTCTGTGAGCGTGGGGTGGTGCAGGTCGTGACGGGGTGGTGCTCACTTAGGAAGGCCTGAATGAGCAGGAATCCGAGGAAAGCAGCAGGCAGGATCGACACTGCTTGCTGTCTGGAGTCACCCAACTCTGTGCCTTGATTTTCTTATTTGTACCTTCCCATTCGTTATTGTTTGGGTGAGCATTTAAGAAGATAAGCAAGTCCTTACTAAGTGCCAGATATTATTAACAAATATTAACTCCATCTTGCCTTTCCTTCATCTCCCTAATACACAGCTGAGCAGTTGGGCAGTGAGGGTTACAAACAAAAGGCCACTAGTGTCAAATGATGAAATTCTATAGTCCAAGTTAATAAATCAGAATCATTCCTAACAAGTACGCGTAATCTAATAATTTCCTGGTAGGCACATTTTTTTTAAAGTTAACTTTAGTGGTTTACTCAGCTCAAACATAGACAATCCCATTTCAATCTAATTCTAACTACCACATGTGGTTCCCACCTATTGCTCAACTCTCTTCTGAGAGTCCTGGCTACCACATCTGACCATCTGTGGACAGTGGAGAGCCACGAGAGGATCGTGAGCAGGACGGAGTGCTCTGTAGAGCCTCAGCTGTTAGCGGTGCTGGGGATGGACCGCAGAGAGAAGGTTGGAAGCGTACCAGGACCCAGTGATCAGCCAGGTCTGAACAGGATGACCTTGGGAGGAAGAGCAACCTCATTTTCCAAAGTATTCACTAAATGGGAAAGCTGTATATAATTAGACAAAAAAAATTAAGTGGAATTAAACTTTAATGCTATTGAAGTCTAGAGTTTAATGCTATTGAAGTCTAGAGTACTCCAGGCTATTATCTTTTCACTACTATCTTTCCAATGAAGAGACTCTGGAAGGGAAAAGGGGTTACTAAAAAATACTTGCAGGCTTGGGAGAAGGCTCAGTGGTTAGGAGTGAGCCCGAGTTCAAATCCTCAATACCCATGTAAAAAGCCAGGCATGATAGTATGTGCCTATAACTTCAGCCTTGGGAGATGGACACAGGTGGATCCTGGGAGGTCACTTGCCTCCTGGCCTTGGTGAAACTTCCAGTTTCAGGTTCAAAGAGACACCCTGCCTCAAAAGGTAAGGTGGAGAGAAACAGGGGACCTCTCTAGCTTCCATATGCTAGAGTACTTGCACCCATATGAACACGTGCTGGTACCCCCCACACACAAAGACCGAAGGAGGGAGGGAAAGAGAGAGAGAGAAGATAATAGACTATCATTGTAATCCCAAATTCCAGAGACTGATACGAGTATGAAATGAGTGATAAAAGAATAGTTTGAGTTCTGGAGATAACTCAGTCAGTACAACACTAGCCTTATAAGCACAAAGTCCTGAGTTTAATCTCTAGGACTCTCACTTTTAAAAAGACGGGCATAGTGGGTGGTGGTAGTACCCACCTTTAATCCCAGCACTCAGGGCAGAGGCAAGCGGATCTCCGTAAGTTCAAGGCCAGCCCCATCTACAAAGAGGAAGCCCGTATCGAAAAACAAAACAACAAAAATCCAGGCACTGTTTCAAGTATACACACACACACACACACACACACACACACACACACACACACACACACTCGGAGAGACAGTGATAGATGGCTGCTGCCCGGTCTTCCAATCGTTAAACCTATTTATAGGACAAGTGTGAGCTGAGCATCCTCCTTCCCCACGCCAGAGGGTTTACATCTTTACCTCGGACAGGAGGTGTTGGATCACAACGGTTAACGCTTCAAACTTGGTATTGCCGCAGGAAAGAAGCTGCTTGAGGTGCAGGATGAATCCACTTTGGTTTTCACATTTTGTCTTGTATTCAGCCAACTCAAGCGCTCTTTCGGAGGACAGCACATCTGGAGCTGTCTGGGTCTGGATGCACAGGCTTCTGGGATTCTTCTGCCGGCCTTTCTCAACTGCAAGAGGAAGAAATGAAAGCATAAGGAAGTGTGCCAGGTTAAACTTTATAATCACCGCCCTATAGGTTCGTAAACAGCTAACTACACCACGTGAAAGTGTTTGAACCACACTGACAGTGGGACATATACAGCGAGGCAGACTGGAATTGATCGGGGATCAGGGTGGTTGGAATTCATAAATATAGTCAATGGTTTTAATTCTGACTGTGAAGATTCATGTGGAGCTGAGAATTATGCATATGAACCAAACAGATTAAACAACTCAGACATAAAAAATTGGAGGCAAAATAATGATTTCATGGCTTTGATTTTTTAATTTAATTTAGAGTGTGTGTGTGTGTGTGTGTGTGTGTGTGTGTGTGTGTGTGTGTGTTTGTGAGGTATGTGCATGTAAGTGCAAGCACTTGAACAGCACTGTGCTCCTGTGGCAGAGGACAACCTCCCAGAGCTGCTTCTCCTCTTTTCCTGTGGGTCCCAGGATCACCAGACTGCCATGGCAAGTAATTTTACCTGCTGACCACCTCTCCAATGCAACGTCATTTAATTTTTAATTTTCCTGGTCAATTGACAAAGAAATGTGATAGTCAAGGGCCTTTCCTGTGTCTATTGGGGTGATCTTGTGATTTCTATCTTTGAGTTTAGCTGTGTGACAAACTACTGTAGGTCGAGCCATCCCTAAATCTCTGCAGTGAAGTCAACCTGATCGGGGTGAATGATCTTTTTGATGTGATCTTGAATTCAGTTTGCCAGCATTTTATTGGGAATTTCTGTACTTCTGTTCATCAGAGAGATTGATTTGGGGTTTGTGTGCGTGTGTGCGTGCATGTGTGTGTGTGTGTGTGTGAGAGAGAGAGAGAGAGAGACAGACAGACAGACAGACAGACAGACAGACAGAGACAGAGAATCTGGTATCAGAGCAATACAGTCGATTGTAATACAGTAATACAGCGAGATCCAGGACAGGCACCAAAACTACACAGAGAACATTTTTAAAAAGAAATCTGATAGTGACCACTATCTCTGACATGATAAGCACCAAGGAAAAATTCAAATGATTAAACTTGAAATGCTTTTCTTTCCTCTTACAGTTTCCTTTTTAAAAACTTATTAGACTTGGCATGGTGGCACACGCCTTTCATCCCAGCACTTGGGATGCAGATGCAGGTAGATCTCTGAGTTCCAGACAGCCTGGTCTATACAGATGTTCTTAGGCCAACTGAGGATTGATTCAGAGAGAGACACTGTCTCCAAATAATGAGTACATTTGTTTATTTTTAATCAGCATGCAAAAGTTCTTCACAGTCTGTTTCCCGTCGATCCTCCTCCCCCGACCCTAAAATCCTCCCGCTCCCCAGAAGTCCCCTCCCTTTCCCATCCCAGGCCTCCCGTGCATGTCCCACGGATGCCTCAGGGCTTGCTTCCTTGCTGTCTGTCTAGTTAGTCATTGCCAGGGTCTACACTACACTTGTCATTGCATGAATAAACTACCACACACACTGAAGATCTTGTACTTTGCTGCTCCGAGGTCACTGTGAAGGGCATCATATGACTGAATACACTGCTTCATTTTATAGGAAGTGCAAACCTAACATTCCCCACGCAGTAACAGTCAGTGAAGAAAAAACTTGTTTCACACACATGCTACTATTCCAGATTTGAAGAGACTGTTCACTCCCCATGCTGTGTTCTGGGAAATATTTGTTTTAAATGAAAATTTTTTCAGTTTTGGAAGCATTTCAACCATCAAGTTGCGTTGGATAAAACAGGAAACAATAATGCTTAATGTCTGGAAATAAACAGTCCCGACAATCAAAACAAATCTAAATATGAACAAAGAAAGCACATGTAACTAAAAAGAGTAAACTAAATATTTCCTTATTGTGACAAACAGTCCCTATGGCGCCGGCCCGTTCTGCGGTGACAGACAAATTTGACAGAACTTTTTAAGCAGCAAATATTTCCTCTCATTTTTCAGGGAGTCACAAACAAACTATCATCATCCAGGAGTGCTCGAAGTAAAGGAACATCTGGATTGTGTTCCAAGAGCCAGTGGAATACTCAGAATTATTACACCTAGAATAATATTTAAATATCAAGTTACATTCAAAATAATATTTATCAATCAGATAAAAGCGCTCTCATTTCCTGTGGCTGCTTTACATGGTAAAACAATTCCTAAGATTTGCTAATCCGCAGTTCTAAACTGAGTAAAATCCCCACTGTGTCTTAAACTACCTGGAGACGAGAAAAGTATGTGGCATTCTTTAGTGGCTTTAGTTTTTTTTTTTTTTTTTTTTTTTTGGATTTTTGAGACAGGGTTTCTCTGCGTAGCTTTGCGCCTTTCCTGGAGCTCACTTGGTAGCCCAGGCTGGCCTCGAACTCACAGAGATCCGCCTGGCTCTGCCTCCCGAGTGCTGGGATTAAAGGCGTGCGCCACCAACGCCCGGCGTGGCTTTAGTTTTTAAGTTATCACTTATTGCCACTTATTGCTTATCATTAATTGCCACTTCCCTAAATGCAGACAATATCCAGTTAGATATTGCCATGATAGAATTAGTACAAAAGATAAATTATGAATCACTTATTATATTAATGACAAAAAAATCTAAATATTTAACAGTGTAACAACATTTTCTATATATCAATTCCTCAATGTTTACCTTTAAGAGTTACTAAGGCTATGATGAAACACCATGATCAAATCCACTTTGGGAGGAGGAAAAGGTTTATTTCAGTTTACACTTCCATTTAACAGTCTATCACTGAGGGAAGTCAGGGAAGGAACCTGGAGGCCATGGAGGAGTGCTTCTTACTGGCTTACTCCCCATGGCTTGCTCAGCCTGCTTTCCTATAGAACCTAGGACCACCTGCCCAGGGATGACATCACCTACAATTGACTGGGCCCGTCTCATTGATCACTAAGAAAATGCTCTACAGCTAGACCTTATGGAAGCATTTTCTCAATAGAGGCTCCCTTCTCTCAGATGACTCTAGCCTATGTCAAGTTGACATAGAATTAGCCAGTCCAAAGTTCTAAGAAATTATGTTGGCCACATACCAGCTAAGAACAATGGTAGGTTTTACTCTTCAGAGTAGTCTATATTCTCCTCTTTTCCTTGAGCCTCAATCTCTCTGTAGCCCAGGCTAGCTTTGAATTCCTGGGCGCAAGTGGTCCTCTGCCATAGCCTCCAGAGAAACTAAGACTATAGGCAGGTGCCACCTAAGCTACTCCCCCACTAACCCCCCCTTTTTTAATCCTTCTGGTACCTACATAGGGAAGGTAAGGCTAAAGCAGGTGAGAGGGCCTCTCAGGTGTAAACAGCCTCTCTGGGATAGATTCATTTAGAATCCAGGCCACCGACACATTCTGTTATCACCACACACTCTGGAAATCGGACTGGATAGCAATGTAATTTATTCAATACACAGGAACAGAACACATGCAATAAACATACCAGACTATCCAAACTACCAGATTATAATTACAAAGTTTCAGAGATGGCTCTCACCTGCTCCCAGTTTTCCTCACAGTGTCAGGGACCAGACTGGGGCTTTATGGATACCCAGCACTCTACCACTAAGCTACATCCTAGCCAGAGGCTCATCTTCCACCGTAACCCTTTAGAAAACAGATTTTTTTTTTCCAAGATAGGGTTTCTCTATGTAACTTTGCGCCTCTCCTAGAACTCACTTGGTAGTCCAGGCTGGCCTCGAACTCACAGAGATCCGCCTGTCTCTGCCTCCCGAGTGCTGGGATTAAAGGCGTGCGCCACCACCACCCGGCTAGAAAACAGATTTTTTAAGATTCTTGGAGACTTAAAAACTACCTGGTGAAAATACAGAGTGTGTGTAAATCTAACAATGTTTACCTTCTTGGGCTAGGAACTTGAAGCCAGATAGTAAGACATTTTAAAGCATTTTCATACTTTTGGCTTTAAAAAAAAAATCTGTATGTGTACGTACGGGCATATGTGTGTACATGTGCTTGCTTGCAGATCTGTGGACCCATGCATATGCTTACAGAGGCCAGGGCAGGACATCAGGTGTGTGTCTCTCTCTCTCTCTATTTCCTTGAGACAGTGTATCTCTCACTCAACCTGATGCTTGCTGACTCAGCTAGGCTGGCTAGCCTTTGAGCTCTTAGGACTTGCCTTTCGCCACTGCCCCGCCATGCTGGAGTTACAGGCACGCACAGGCATGCATGCCAGATAATGCCACTCTTGTCTGAGTGCTCAGAGATCAAAATGCCCTTCTCATTCTTACACAGGAATACTCTTACCCATAGCACCATCTCCCAGGGCCCTATTTTTATACTTTAAAGTGACAGGGTAACTCTTATCTACACAAATTTTAATAAAGAAAACTATTTTCAAAAGTGCTGAAGATAAATTTTGAGCCCTTGAGTCCTTACTCGACACTTACAAGGCAAGAAAATACAATCTACTCAGAGTCTTTCCTAGAAAAATCTAGACAAGAATTTAAACATAGGATTTGCTAAGGACTTGAACACAATTGACAATCAAGGAGGAAATGACATGCCGACATTATTTTTCTCAAGTACACACCTTCCATTGTGCAGGGTGCCCTCTACCTGGGGCTGGACAAGCACACTGTGACCTCAATCTTTGCTCTACATACTACGCTCCCTGAGGACAACAATCCTACATGGCAGCCAATGACCCAGTTCACACATACTTCCCTGTCCCCATTCCTGGCTTGACTGAGGATCAGAGAGGATGAAAAAAAATCTCCAGTGATGCTTGAAGTCCCAAGGCTCATATAAATGGGTTACTTCATAACATGAAAAGCCAAGGGTTTCCCCTGATCCCTGTGGGATTTACTATTTACATGTAATTATCACAATATGATAAATTTAGCATAATATGAAGCAAACTGTGGCCATCTATCCTTACATGCCCTTACATGTTTTATCAAGATAAGGATGTTACTGTTTTGATAACGTGGCTGTATTTAAAAAGATAAACAATTTTGCTTATTATATTTATGTATCTGCTAACAGGACATGATCTGATCTCAATGAATCAATAGAAACCTTAATATAATCAACAAAGTGATACCACTGCCACTTCTGCCCATGTCACAATGGAGTCAGTATGGGAAAACACAATCTGGAAAACAAAACTGTTTATGTACATACTTGTACAAGATGTGGGTCCTGGGACTGAACCCGGGTCTTCAGGCTGGGTGGCAGTTACCTTAACTTGCTGAGCCATCTTGCAGGCTTCCCAAAAATTTTAATCAAAAATATCTGCTCACAATTCCACAAAGATCAGGGACAAGACAAGGTTGTTCACGATCTATTAAATATAGTACTTCAAATTTTAGCTAGAGCAATAAAACAACTGAGAGTGATCAAGAGGACAAAAATTAGAGAGGAGGAAGTCCAAGTATCTTTATTTGTAGGTGATATGATAGTATATATAAGTGACCCCTAAAAATTCCACCAGGGAACTCCTATAGCTGATTGTTGTGGAACAATCTTTTTGTACACTTTTAACATGCATTGCTCTCATTGGTTTAATAAAGAGCTAATGGCCAATAGCTAGACAGGGAGAGGTTAGGTGGAACTAATGGACAGGAAAAAGGAGAGCAAGGAGAAAGGGGCAGAGTTGTAAGGAGACACAGGGAGAAGCAAAATGAACATGGCACTACATTTTTTTGGTAAGGCATGTGGTAGAGTGTAGATAAACAGGGATAATTTAAGATGTAAGAACTAGTTAGTAACAAGCCTAAGCTATTGACTGAACATTTATAATTAATAACTCTCCAGGTCATTTATTGGAGAGCCGGAGGTCCCAACAAAAAGCCTACGGCTGATAAACACTTGCAGCAAAGTAGCTGGATTAAAAAAAAATCCATAGCCCTCCTATACACAAACAATAAATGGGCTGAGAAAGAAATTAGGGAAAGAACATCCTTCACAATAGTCTCAAGTAATAAAAAAATATCTTGGGGGTAACTCTAACCAAGTCAAGTGAAAGACTTATATGATAAAAACTTAAAGTTCTTGAAGAAAAAAAAAACTGACAAAGATTATCAGAAGGTAGAAAGTTCTCCCATGCTCATGGATTGGCCAGATTAACATGGTAAAAATTGTCATCTTACCAGAAGCAATCCACAGATTCAACACAATCCCTATTAAAATTCTAACACAATTCTTTATAGATCTTGAAAGGGCAATTCTCAACTTCATATGGAAAAAAAAAAAACAAGCATAGGATAGCTAAAACAAACCTGAACAATTATAGAACTACTGGAGGTCTCACCATTTCCAATTTCAAGTTGTACTACAGAGCTACAGTAACAAAAACCTCATAGTGCTGGCTGGCATTTAAAAAAAAAAAAAAAACCAGGTTGATCAATGGAATTGAATAAAAGACCCAGACACTAGTCCACACACATATGGGTACCTGATTTTTGATTGAAAAAAAAAAAAAAGCCAGAAATAAGGTCGGGAAATGGTGCATGCCTTTAATCCCAGCACTTGGGAGGCAGAGCCCGGCGGATCTTGTTAGCACTTGGAAGGTAGAGTCCAGCCTGGTCCACAGAGTGAAATCCAGGACAGGCACCAAAACTACATGGAGAAACCTGTCTCAAACAACAACAACAATAACAACAACAAAGCCAGGAATACACACTGGAAATTAGATAGCATCTTTAACAAATGGTGCTGGTCAAGCTGAATGTCTGCACATTGAATAAAAAAAATAGATCCATATCTATCGCCATGCACAAAATTCAAATCCAAGTGTATCAAAGACCCCAACATAAAACTAGATACACTGAGTCCAGTAGAAGAGAAAATGGGGAATAGCCTTGAACACATTGACACAGGGGACAACTTCTTGAACAGAATACCAATAACTCAAGCACTAACATCAATAATTACTAAATGGGACCCTATGAAACTGAAAAGCTTCTGTAAGGCAAAGGACACCATCATTCAGACAAAGCAGCAGCCTACAGAATGGGAAAAGATTTTTTATCAACTCCACATGCAATAGAGTGCTAATATCCAAAATATATATATATATAGAAATCAAGAAATTAGATATCAAAAAAATCAAATAATCAAATTTAAAATGGGGTACTGATCTAAACAGAATTCTCAATAGAGGAAACTCAAAGGGCTGAGAAACACTTAAAGAAATGTTCAATATCCTTAGCCATCAGGGAAATGCAAATCAAATGTACTCAGATTGCATCTAACACCTGTCAGAATGGCTAAGATCAAAAACACAAGTAACCATTCATACTGGTGAGGATGTGGAGCAAGGGGAACACTCCTCCATTGCTGATGGAAATGCAAACTTGTACAGCCACTATGGAAATCAATATGGCTATTTCTCAGAGAGTTGGAAATTGATCTACCTCAAGATCCAGCTATACCACTCTTGGGCATATACCCAAAGGACACTCTATCCTATTGCTTGCTCAGCCATGGTCATTGTGGCTTTATGCATAATATTCAGAAACTAGAAACAATCTAGATGCCCCTCAACAAAAGAATGGATAAACAAAATGTGGCACATTTACACAATAGAGTATTACTCAGCTATTAAAAAAAAGATAACATCATGAAATTTGCAGGTCAATGAATGGAATTAGAAAAAAAGTCATCCTTTGTGAGGTAACCCAGACCCAGAAAGATAAATATGGTACGTACTTGCTTATAACTGGATATTAGCCCATTAAGTAAATGATAACCAAGCTACAATTTGTAGAGCCAGAGAGGTTACGTAAAGAGGAGGGGTCTGGTGGGGAGATGCAGGGATTTCTCTCAGAAGAGGAAATAGATTTTACGGGCAGATTAAAGGCAGGTGAGGGTGGTGGAGTGGGAATCAGGTCGGGGGAGATAGATGGGTGGAGGAAACAAGCATGGGGAGGGATGGCTGGAATTGGAGTATGTTTGGAAACCTAGTACAGTCGAGATTTCCTGGAATGTATGATGGTGATTCCAATGAGGACTCCTAATAATGGGGGATATGGAGTCTCCACAGCCCACCTCTTTGTCACCAGGCAAGGCTGCCAGTGGTGGGACTGGATTATATTCAATTGAGTTGTTGACCAAGGAGATCCCACAGAAACTCCCAAACCACACAGGCTATTGCTAAGACAAATGGCTGCTCTCCCACACAAAACCCACTGAACATGGGAAAGTAAAGTTGGTGCTTACACGGAGCCTCCATTCCTACATCCCAGTGTCTGGTGTGAAACGAGAAACATGGACACCAACCTTTGACCTACCATCTCTTCTGCCTGAAAATATGTTAGGACCATGGTGGCACAGAACTTGTGGGAGTGGCCAACCAATATCTTGTTTGACTTAAGGACCACTCCAAGAGAGGGAATCCATGCTGGACACTGCTTGGGTAAATCAAGAATCAGAGACTAGGTAGCCTAGAGACCTGGAGCAAACCAAACATGACTGGTTTAAAAAAAAATCAAGAAAATGACTCCTAATGATATTCTGCTATCCTCATAGATCAGTGTTTTATCTAGCCATCATTAAAGAGGCTTTCCAGGGCAAAAGACACAGTCAATAAGACAAAAAGACAGCCAACAGAATGGGAAAAGATCTTCACCAACCCCACATCTGACAGAGGATTGATCTCCACAGTATATAAAGAACTCAAGAAACTAGACATCAAAATACTGAACAGTCCAATTAAAAAATGGGCTAAAGAGCTAAACAGAGAATTCACAAAACAAGAACTACAAATGGCTGAAAGACATTTAAAGAAATGCTCAACATCCTTAATCATCAGAGAAATGCAAATCAAAACGACTCTGAGATACCACCTTACACCTGTCAGAATGGCTACGATAAAAAACACCAATGACAGCCAATGTTGGAGAGGATGTGGAGCAAAGGGAACACTCCTCCATTGTTGGCGGGAATGTAAACTTGTACAACCACTGTGGAAATCAGTATGGCCGTTTCTCAGAAAATTAGGAATCGAACTACCTCAAGACCCAGCCATCCCACTCTTGGGCATATACCCAAGGAATACTGATTCATACCATAAAGATACATGCTCAGCTATGTTCACAGCAGCACTATTTGTAATAGCCAGAATCTGGAAACAATAGATTCCAAACAATTCCGTTGCCCATCAACGGAAGAATGGATGGAAAAAATGTGGTACATATACACAATGGAGTACTACTCAGCAGAGAAAAACAATGAAAGCATGAAATTTGCAGGCAAATGGATAGAATTAGAAAAAAATCATCCTGAGTGAGGTAACCCAAACCCAGAAAGACAGTCATGGTATGTACTCACTCATAAGTGGATTCTAGATATAAAATAAAGAACAATCAGACCACAACCCATAGAACCATGGAGGCTATATATATATAGCATGGAGGTTCCTAGGACGACTGTGGCTTATAATAAATTTTGGCTTCACTCAATTATTGAAAAAAAAATAGCCAAATGAATGGAAACACATGAACTATGAACCAAAGGCTGAGGCCCACCCCCCCCACCCCCCACTGGATCAGGCCCTCTGAATAGGTGAGACAGTTGATTGGCTTGATTAGTTTGGGAGGCAACTAGGCAGTGGGACCAAGTCCTGTGCTCATTGCATGAGTTGGCTGTTTAAAACCTGGAGCTTATGCAGGGACACTTGGCTCAGTCTGGGAGGAAGGGACTGGACCTGCCTGGACTGAGTCTACCAGGTTGATCGCAGTCCTCAGGGGAGGATTTTCCCTGGAGGAGGTGGGAATGGGGGGTGGGCTGGGGGTAAGGGGAGGGGGTGGGAGGGCGGAAAATAGGGGAACCCGTGGCTGATATGTAGAACTGAATGGTATTGTAAAATAAAATAAATAAAGAGGCTTTCTCTGGCAGCAGATGGTAACAGATACAGAGACCCATAGCCAGACATTATTCAGAGAGGCAGTCTAAATGGGAGATGTCCATCAAATCCCCCCCCTCAGAGCTCAGGGAAACCCTAGGAAGAGGAGGCAGAAAGATTTTAAGAGGTAGAGGGGATGGAAGACACCAGAAGAAAGAACAAGGCCCTCTGAATCTACTAAGCAAGGTGCATATGAGCTCACAGAGATTAAAGCAGCAAGCACAGGGCCCTACATGGGGTCTACACCAGGTCCGTTGTGTTTATATTATTGCTATTAGCTTAGTGTTTTTATGGGACTCCCGACTGTGAGAACAAGTGGGTCTCTGACTCTTGTATGTGCTCTTGGGACTCTTTTCCTCCTATTGGGTTTCCATGCCCAACTTTGATGTTTTTGCTTCATCTTATATTTTATTTTGTCATATTTGTTGTTATCTCTTAGAAGCCTGTTCTTTTTTTTAATGAGAGAGGGGAAGGGAGGTGGGGAAGAAATGGGGAGGAGGGTTGGGGTGGAGAGGACTGTAATCAGGATATATTGTATGAGCAAAGAATCTATTTTTGTTTTGTTTTGTTTTTCGAGACAGGGTTTCTCTGTGTAGTTTTGTTGCCTGCCCTGGATCTCACTCTGTAGACCAAGCTGGCCTTGAACTCACAGAGATCCATCTCTTTCTGCCTCCTGAGTGCTGGGATTAAAGGCGTGGGCCACCACAGCCCAGCTAAGAATCTATTTTCAATGAAAGGAAAAAATAATAATTAAATAAAAACTGCTCACTTGAACAACAGCTAAATAACTAGTCCAAAGGGTTAATTTATCATCTTACAGACAAAAATAAGTTGCTCCATTAGATGGATGCCCATCTTATTACTAAACATCTTTAGAAAGGGGTTTAAACCCGGGCTCAAAGCCTAAGCATGACACAGAACAAGCTAAGGAAAAAAAAAAAAACCCACCTCCTGGCCAAACATGCCATCCACTTATAGAATCGGCTTGATTCCCAAGCTGTTAAAATCTTAGAGAAAAAAAAAAAAAAGTAAGAAAACATCCCAAATGCCATGAAGCACAAAAAACAAACTACCTATGGATGAATCTATTTTCCTATGCACGTTGGTCTGCTCGCTACCACTCATTACAATCTACCATAATGGGGGTAGCCGGGGACTGGGCAGGGACGGGTATTGGGGGCCCAGCAGGGATCATCTCAGAGGACAGCATTACTCTGGGATGTAGGAAGGCCACCTGCACCGTTACCAGGCTAGACAGTCAAACCATTCCCATCTTTCGGCACTATTCTCAATCCCACATCTGAAAGTTCCAATAGGAATGCCATGTACTTGTTTTTGCAGTGGGTATCTCCTTGGCATTCGACGATGGGATTTGTGTCTTGCAACACTCCATGAAACTAAAGTATTAAAATGGGAATATTTTCTAATATAAATGAGCATCCCGATAGGCCATGGTTATCCAAATGGCTACTGCTCATTCTGTAGCTGTCTATGGAATGCATCTTAAGAAACTTGTGCAACAGACACAAGTATGTCACCAGTCTGGGAAGTATATGATATGATAATCAGATACTGGAATCATATACACACACTGGGGTGGAAGTGCAGGTAGAGAATGTTCTAGGTACCTGGGCACGGGGGCAGAGTCTTGACCAAATTTGCTCATGTGACAGACAGATGGCTGAAGGAGGGGGCCAGGAACCCAAGACAGAGCCAGAAAACACACATGAAGGCAGAGAATGGAAGGCCCCAAAGCCTGAGCATCTCGACACAATCATCAATCCCAAGCTAACATGTAGCCGCTGGAAGCCTAAACAGGAGCAAGGGCATGTGCAGGGTGCAAGATTTTATCACGTAGGGAACAGTAAACAATGCCTATGGGGTCCCGTGAAGGGAAAGAAGACCTAAAGGGGCAAAAGCCGAGGCAGAGAGGCCAGGAGGGAGGCCCAAGGACAACAAATCTGGGGTCCATGATAGTGAGAACCAGGCAGGAAAGAATGGGCCTCATAGCCAAGAGATCAGGAGGCACCAGGTGACGCGCAGGCTTCCAGCTGGGAACCATCAGGTTGATGGGCAGAATGAGGACAAGGGCAGAAGAGGAAGAGTGTGGAATGGCTTGTGAGGAAGGTGTGAGAACCTTCTCTCACACTCTGCTCCCAAATCTCCAAAAATAGCTCATTCGAAACTCACCTCCTCTTCAGAATAATCAGCTGCCCTGTAATTTTCTCAAGGTGCAATCAAGCCTGAAGATTGCCTAAAGCCTTCCCCCACACACACAGGACTACATGCACACACATTCTATCAATTTAACAATGGGGGTAATCTATACCACCTTATCAAAAATAATTGTAAGTTATTATATTGTTAGCAAGCATTAGCTTAAACATAGAGCTCTCTATATATTCAAGGATAACCTTGATTTGTAATCCTCCTGCCTCCACTTCCAGAATGTTAGGGTGGCAGTCATGTGACCTCATGCAGGGTTTATATAGTTGGGATTGATCCTAGTGCTTCATGTATGCTAGGCTAGCATGTAAACAACTGAGGTACTTATTTATTAAGTGTCTCTCTGCATAGACCTAACTGTCTTGGAGTTTGCTATCTAGACCAGGCTGGCCTTGAACTCATAGACATAAGCCTGCCACAGCCTCCCTAGTGCTGGGATTAAATCATGTGCCACCACACACAGGTTACATCTCTATCTTAACAGTAATTTTCATTATGAGTTTTTTGTTTGTTTTTGTCTTAGTCCTTTTGACTTGCCAGTCTTACTAAAGACATAAAAAACTGCTCAGTAACATAAAGCCTGCTTATGTCAAGTAGTGTCTTCTTAATTTCACCAATGACAACATGCATCAACATGTCCTTTCTAATTAAACACATGGAAGAATAATATAGTACCCCAAACACTGTCTTCTCACCACTAGGAACTCATCTCCCAAACAAGCAATGGCAGCCTGCAAGGGCCTTCTTGTAGTTACTCCTCCAGAGTACATAAGATTTACAACTTGTAAGTACTGTGTCTTCTGTGATTTTTACATACTGAACTAAGTCCAGTCAGATGATGTCACTGATATGCCACTAAGGCCATACCCTGTGGGTGGGCACTGTGTAGCGACAAAGAGTACCTCCATTGCTCAGACCATGTTGTGATTGTGTTTGTCAGAAAAGGACACTTCTGAAGCCCAACAGCTGAGTATAGACACTAGTTGACATAACACACTGAGCGGTAGCAGGGTCTCCAGAATGTACCAAAGGTATTAAAAAAAAAAAACAAAAAACCCAAAACCAAAAAAAAAAAAAAAAAAAAAACCAACAATTATGGTTAAGCACAGTAGATGCTCTTGTAAAAGAAACCAAACTTCAAATAGCCAGTTCAACATTAGGAATACATATGTTAACAACAAATAAAAAGAGAACATCATTCCCAAAATAGTAAGCCCCGAAGAGGGAGGTGCCTAGAACCAGGCTATAGAAGTCACAGAGAAAAGGACAAATCCCTCAGCCCCGTGATGGTTTGAATGAGATATTCGCCGTAAGTCTTGGCCCCATTGCTGGCTATTTGAGGAGAAGTGAGAGGTGTGGCCTGGATGGAGGTGTATCACTAGCGGTGGACTTTGAAGTTTCAAAAGATTTCCAGGTAGTTCTCTCTCTGTTGTTGCTCCAGCCAGCCACCCGATGCCATGGCTTCACTTTGCCATCATGGACTCTGATCCCCTGTAGCCATAAGGCCAAAGAAACCCTTTCTTTAAAAGTTGGGCGTGGTATTTTATCAAAGCAATAGAAAAGTAACTAATACAGCCCCTAAAAGTCTTCTTAGTATTAATTTTCCCCAGAGCTATATCATCACAGATAAAAGGACTTCCAAGATAATCAAAAGTACAGCCAAGGGGAATGCAGAAAAGGGTATTAAAACCACAACTGCTGTCTTTTTACCTAACATCACAAGTAACGTGCATACACTACTTTTGTTTTGGGTGGGAGAGAGAATAGGGTCTTGCTATAGCACGGGCTAACCTTTGTCTCTCAATACCGCCTCAGCCTCCTCATAAGTGCTAAGATTATAGATGTATGACACCATGCTTAGCTCTGCACATACTGCTAATAAATTAGCTCTAAGATATTCTTTAAAGATACCCCAAGATGTCATAGTACATATTACTGGGGTGTTTTGTCTGCTTGCATTTTATGTAGCTTTGGCAGTTCAAGGCCAGCTTGGTCCAGGACAAACTACCTGCCTCTCTCCGCTGGGTGGTAAAGGCATGTACCACAACCCAACCATAAGACATGTTATTTTAATAGTGATTCTCTGTGTCCTTGGTAAGTAACTACTGACATGCTCAGAGGCCAGTGAAGTAATCAAGATGACTTTAAAAAAGCAAAAAGATGTGGCTATACATTAGGACAGTGAAGTATGGTAGAGCTTCATCACTGATCTGTTATCCTTCAATCTGGCGTTTTAAAGAACATACCAACAACCAAACCTCTTTTTACATATAAATTGATGTGTGTATACATATATACACATACCATAACGTGTATGTGTATATTATGAAAACTATCTATAATGGCTTCATTGATATCTATTATTTTGATGTTTGAGAAAAACACATTTATCTTAACAGTACATGAATAGAATAACCATCATAAATGTCTCACTAATAAACTTTAAAGGCATAAAAGACACATCTGAAATGCACAACACCTTCCTCGATGCATTATTTTAAAATGGAAAGTTCAAGTATTTCAAGTAACTATAGCCAAACAGTAAGACCTTCGTCCAATAATAAAACAGCTTGAAAGTTGAAGCCGGTTTTTGCCAACCTGACACAAGCTGGAGTCACTTGGGAAGAAGGACCCTTAGCTGAGGAACTGCCTCCATCAGATCAGCCTGGGGACGTGTCTGTGGGGCATTTTCTTAATTGCTAATTGATGCAAGGGGCCCAATCCACTCTTGGCAGCTCCGTTGCTTAGCAGGTTGGCCTGGCTTGTATAGGAAAGGTAGCTAAGCAAGCCAGGGAGAGCAGGCCCGCAAGCAGTGTTCCTCCATGGTCTCTGCCTCAGTTCCTGTCTCCAGGTTACTGCTGCGGCTTCCCTTGATGGTGGACTATAAATTGTAAGCCAACAAATCCTTTCCTCCCGAGGTTGGTGTTGGTCAGAGTTTTATTATAATAACAGAAAAGCAAACTAAAACAAGAGGAATGATTACAAATACTTAACACCAAAACCACTTTGTGTTATTTCAGAGTAAAAAAGGCAGCAAGATCTGCTACGGATTCCATTTGTTGAATAATACCCTTCCCTCCATTCATAAGTGACCAGTAAAAGTCTCTGAGAACTAATCGCTCTGCCTTTTGGGGACAGACACGCCCATGCTTCAGGAACTAGAGAAATCCCACAGCTTCTCAGCACTCTTTCAGGTAGAGTAGCCATGTGACTGGGATCTAGCCCAAGAGACTGGAACTTCAGAGATCTGGCACCACCTCCTTCCCCATTTCCTTTGCTTCCTGCCTGAGGAAGGCGCCCAGAGGGAAAGGCGGCGCTCAGGACACAGCAGAGACACCAGGCTTGGCTACAGAGCCAGGCAGGGCACAGCTCTGTCTCTGGGGGAGGTGCCGCACTTTCTCAGCTGACTGGTTTTCATGCCTAGAGCAAGTCTAAAAGTTTTTCCAAGTGAACATCCAACGTAAGAACATAATTTGATGAATTTCACTGTAATTGAACAGATTTCATTCACGTGCTGTATAGTCAAAATTGTTCTCTTTAGTACTGCCCCGAGTAAATACATATGTCGTTCTGATACTGCTTTCTTCTTCCTCAGTACTTCCATTGCTAGCTACCCTCATCCCACCCCTACACTCCAGCACTGGGATCAAACTCAGACCCGCCGACATATCATAGGATATTATTCCTGGGGAGACACGGACAGCATCTATTCACCCAGATAGGGCACCAAAGTCCAACTCAGTGAACCAGTGGGGTTTTATTGGGGTTCCTTAGAGGAGTGGGTATGAGCGGGGTCGCTTACAGGAGGAGAATGACTCAAAGACAACTGCACGACCAAAAGCCACCGCAGCATGAGTGCTGACTGCTAAAAGCTGGGAACCAGCTTCTCATTGTCCAACGAGCAGGAAGCTCAAGGGTGGAGAGGGTCTCTGCTAGGTCAGTCAGCTCAGCTGCTTCTGCCTCTTCCCGGCAGCTGGGCGGATTTGAGTTTCCTCCGGGCAGCTCTCCTCTTCTGAGAGTGTCTGAGAAGTCTTGATTGTTTACATAAACTGGAGGAGGGAGGAGCCTAGTGCATCTGGCCAGTTTCAGGGACTTCCTGAGTCTTATAGAGCGTCCCTACTGGGTGGAATGTTTTAACTGGGAGGAAATTGCTGCACAGCAGGACAGCAATCAACTTTCAGTTCATTAGCCCAGCAAAAATAATTCAAAATTCTTAGTGTAATTAACTGCCTTCCCTTACATCAAAGAGAACGTTAAGTATTTGAGCATCAGGCGATACCATCTGTAATAATTAGTACGGGTTTATTTCCAGCTTGGAAGGAAAACTAAAACTGAGAGGGAAGGAGTATTTATACATAGAAATATATTTCCCTTATACTGATCCAGCATAAAATTAGGACCAGTGGTATTATGATAAAAATCCAAAATACACTTAGCTTAGCTTAATACTTTGTCAAGAAATACTCTAGACAGAAACTTGGGACTATGAGTGAGGTCATTCCAGACTTTCAGGGTTCCTCCCTGATCCTGAGTCTTCATCTATGTTTGGTATCTTCTTCCAGTATCACCCAAGATCCCTGCCAGAGTGGCTTTCTCCTCCAGCCTTTATTTACCGGGAGAAAAAATTCCATCTCTGCCCTGTGCTCTTGTTCCAGGCTTTTACCAGGAGCCTGTTCCCAGTCTCTCTCTCACCACACTGTTTGCTCAGAAATATTACAGTTTTTTTTTTCCTTTGAAAGAGCTACCTGCTTGCTTCCTCGCCTCTCTAGGCTTTCACATTATTTTTCTCTGTCTGGAGCACTTTTTATTTATTTCTAAGCTAGTTCCTCTTATCCTAAGGACCTGACTTAAAAGGTACTCCTTATGGAACACCTGGATAATGGTAACAAGAACCACCGGAGGGCCCAGGCCACACCCTACATGATTACCTGTCTCTTGTCCAATTATGGGTTTAAGGAAGGCAGAGGGCTGTGTGGGACCTCGTCCCGGCTCTTTTCTCAGCACCAAGCCTTGTGCCTGGCATATGGCACGTGCCCAACAGATACTCATATGGGACATGAATGAATCTTGCAGTGGGAGAAGCAGGTTAGAATCAGAGGGAAAGCTAAACTGATGGACAGAGCAAATATGAAGCCCTCCAGAAAGCTCTTGCAGTGGTTGGCTGTGTTGACAGGATGCTGTCAGTATTTTGTTATAAGAGCAGGCCTAGGAGCATAGTTCTTTGGTGAAGTAACTAGACATATGGTCCTAGGTTCAATGCCCAGTCCCCCCTCCATTCTTCCCCCAAAAGAGCAAGGTTTACCCAAACTAAGTGCCTGGAGGAGGAGGGTGGCCAAAGTGAAAACAAGGAGGGAATCCAAGGGTGGGGTCTTAAGTTTTTATAAGCAATTGTTGTGGATAACTAAGGATGAATAACAAGATGACTCAAGGTTGATGGCCAGATAAGAAACATGATGTCATAAAGAGAAATAAGCCAAGGGGATGAACCGGATTTGGGAGGTAGTAACACATTCTGAGTTTAAAAGCCCAAAGCTAGGAAGTTCATGGCACTTGAGGCCCAGAGAGCTTAGAAAGCAGAACATTGTGGCTACCACAGTTTGCAGCCAAATGAAGCAAAAATGATCATACACTTTGTTATGTAGCGCTAATGCCATCTTATCCCGGTACTCTTGGAATCCAGGCCAGTAGCCCCATCACTAAGGCAACTAATGGTAATTCCTTCACTAAGAATATAAGCAAGTCTGTATGTCACCGACTTACACACACACACACACACACACACACACACACACACACACACACACACGTAAGTGTCTGGGCCTCAGACTTAATGGTGTAAAATAAGGTGGACTTGTTCACTGATACATGCATCCTAGGTCTAAAAATTATGATGCTCATCAGCAAAGGAATTTTAAAATATTTGTATAAATTCAGAAAGTAAGACATGACTAAAACACCACTATTAACTAAAAAGAAACTCTGGTCATTAAGGCCTGGTGTCTTTTGCTCAAGCTACCTGCTTCACAAAAACACTACACACCAACCTAAAACATCAGCCAGGAGAATAAATGAAGCATTGTTCACTCAAGCAATGGGATGTTTCACAACCATTAAAAAGAGTAGAATAAAGGCTGGGTGTGTGGTTCAGTAGCAGAGTGCCAGCCAAGCATGCATAAGACCCAGTCACATCCCCAGCACCACCCCCGCACATGAAAGAATGAAGTAGATCAACATGAAACTCTTGTATTAACCTCACAAAGGCCAGCAATAACACATCCACCAAGCCTCCAATTCTGCACAACAAATGAAAGACTTCCATACATTGGTGTCTGGTTGAACCACTATAGGAAAAATAACCAAGAAACCACGACAGTGAGCACTCGGGGGCAAGGACAGGAAGTTAGTGTCAGAGGTATATTAGGATGCTACAACACCTTCAAGACCTTTTTTATTGTATTGCTACAAAAATTTATTCTTTGGTAAAAAATCAATAGCAACAACAATAATACAGCACACTTATATTTTTCACTTTATGTATTTGTCTTTTTTTATTTTGGGGGTACAGGCAATTAAAGCCAAGGTCTCAGCAGACACTGAGCTCCACCCGTGACCCCACAGCTTTGGTTTTAGGGCTGAGAGAATCCCAGTGGCATTTGGGCTGAAAAAAGAGCCACAGTTGGCTCCAGCCTCCTTCATTTACCTCCAACCATCAGATCTCAAAAAGGAAAGGCCAGCCAAATCAAATGCCAGGTCAAGGGGAATTATGAAACAAGGAAAGGATGCTGGAAAAAACAAAATCAAGATTATCCCACAGAGAAGGCAAATGCCTCTGGGAAAATGAAAAGCAGTCAGCAGAATAGAAAAAAACAAAAACAAATCACCAGGGACAGCAATGAGCCAACTGAAAAACAAGAGGTACACACGAAACACACACACACACACACACACACACCACTTAAAAACCGTGCATTCACATGCCCATGAAGCAATCCTGTTAACGCCAACACACAGCAGCCCCTACTGTAAGTACACTTAGGCCATTACAGAATGAAACCAACTTAATTTACCACCCCATTACAACCGCTAGCAGAAGTGAGAGGCAGCACCACCAGGCAATGCGATCTGAACATAATAAGCAGACAGGTTCACATATGCCTGAAGGGATGCACTGAGGAGATTTTCCACGTTAAGAACAGAAAAATGAAAAGCAGCTGCAAACACAAACGTCAGGAGCAATATTCTATGTCCACAATTGTTTTTGCTAGGAAGCCTGGAAAACTAAATTTGTGGTCCGCTTATTGGCCCCTCCACAAGCATCAGGATGATTTTTAAGAGTGTTTGCAATGTGGAGATCTTTCCATATACTGAAATAGCCTATCCATCTCAATGAGAAACTACAAAATAAAACCACAGAAACCATCTCCTTTCTCAGGGCAAAGAGAAATAATCTTAATTTGCATACATCCTATTTCCAAAAATCATTTGAAGACTGATGTGAATTAACAGGTGTTGGACTTTACAGATTTGGTGGCAGAGAAGAGCACCAGCAAGTTCCAAGGCAACCATCCTGCATCCATAAACACAGACAAGCCTTCAGCTGCCTCCACACAACAAGAGTACCCTCCCGCTCAACACAAGAGAAAACTGCGTTTTGTTTGCTAAGCCTCTCATCAAAGAGAGCTTTATTTCCCAATTATCTGTCTCCATAGAAATCGGAGAAGCATTCGCAAGTTCATCAGCAAGTCCCTCCCCTAGGCAGCAGGGGATCTGAGCAGAGATCTGTGCATGACCAACCTGTGTGGAAAATGACAGTGCTCTTCCTGAGCCCCGAAGGAAGACGAAGGTTTCGCAGCAGTCCTTTGGCAGTTAGGCGGACGTGGATGGTGGATAAGGAGAATTTGGGAGACAACAACATGTCTTCAGAGCAAGTGGGAAGACTTCGCAGGGGAAGCAGCGACCAGGGACCATCACATGCTGTCTCTTTCCAACTCAGTACTCTTCCAAGCCAAGAGATACAGCCAGAGAAAAACAAGCCTCCACAGCTAGGGTCAGGCCACCCAAAGGAAAAAGAAAGGCAGAGCTAGCTATCCCAGGGCTCCAGGCTTCCGTTTGCACACCCAGATGCAGCTAAAAACAATGCCCTCCGTCTGAGCAAGAGCTGTGAGGAGCAGGTCCGGAAGCAAGCAGCCTCTGAGTTACATCACACTGTACATGCCATGGGTTGTTGTGGTTCCCATCAGGGATGGGAAAGGGGAGGAGAAAGTGGGTGGTCTCAGGAGCTTTATGTAACAGCCAATGATGTCGCAGATCCAGTCACTCTTGGAACAGGGTTAAGGGAAATTAACCACCTCATGTGCCTAATGTCTATTTATTAACTAGGCAAAGAGTAAGATTTCATTAAAGCAATCTGTGAACTGATTCACTTGTCTTAACGGCACAGGTTCACACTAATACCTCTGAGCATTTCCCAGGTATTTTACCTATAAAGTTATATGTACACCTGATTGCTTAGATGAAAAGCAAGCTAACAAACCAAAACCTCCAAGCAACAACAAATACTTCCAATCTTTCAAAAATCAACCTGTTTTACTATGCTAGTGACAGGTTGTCCAAATTTTAGCTCTAATTCTCATGTGTTAAGGACTGCACTAAAAACAAAAGGTTAGTGCAATTTCTGTACCAGGTCTGTTTCTAAGAGTAAGTAAAAAATATCATAAGACAAAGAAAATTTAAACCATAAGACAAAGAAAAGTTAAACCATAAACAACTCATTACATGTTGTTAAAACTGACGAAAAGCAATTATTCTTCCTGACGTCCTATGTGACATCTGAGAATTGAAGATGACAGAGGACAGGAGGTAAACTGGAGAAACTCACCCTCCTCACTAGCACCCCACACCCCGCCATGGCAGAAGATCTCAACAAAACCAGTAACCACAGAGGGTCACTGTGGGATAAACAAACACACCCACAGCCAATTAATCTCCTAAACGAACCACATAACCATGGCAACAGAAGCACCAATCACCAAGGACTTGGAGTCAAAGAAAAAGAACTTTAGGTGTCATTTTCTGTTTAATATCACAGGTTATTATTTTTTTAAAAAAAGTCTAAACCCTTTCCCCAAATTCAAAATATCATATTAAAAAAAGCCCACAATGCTATCATTGTGCTAGCAAAAACATGTTTAAAACAACCCAAGATATCAGTGCTCATCAAAATTATACACTGAATGATAAGTTATTATTGCAAATAGATACAACACCATCCACATAATAGGTTGTTTTTGTTGTTTGTTTCTGGGTGGGTTTTTTTGGTGGGGGAGATGGGGATTGTTAACAATAAACTGTAAATTGTTCTGTTAAAGGAAAACCCACTAGCATATACTACCCAAGGGAAGACATAAGCAACCTACTCACTAATCAGTTATATTCATTAAAAATTGTATTTTAAGGAGCTGGAGAAATGGCTGCTCCTCCAAAGGACCCATGTTCAGTTCCCAGCACCCATAACAGTTCACAGGGGTCTATAACTCCAGTCCTAAGGGATCCAAGGCCCTCTTCTGGCATCATGCATGCAAGGAAACCACCTATACACATAAAATAAATTTAAAATAAGGAAAAATTACTTGAACTACACTATTAAGCTATCCCACACACATTAAATATTAATCCCTTTATCCTGGAAGCAACAAGAACCTGAAAGAATAGAAATAATGTCAGTGGGAAGGAAAAGCGAGCCAAATGTAGCTGCTTGTAAAATGCCTGCATGTAAAATGCCTGCACACAAACGTCCAAGCTTGCTTATAACAAGCCTCAGACAGCTGTTTCAATTCTTTCCCAAACATCACCTGCCCCCTGGTGGCCAGCTAGCATGAGTGCAAAAAGGTGTGGGCGTTATTTTATCGTTTTAAAGGGTCAGCATGGAAAGTCAGGAAAGATGACAGCGAACAAGTGAAGCCAAGTTTGGTACTTAAGATGGACCAATTTGTAAGGATTAAACTTTGGCTTTCATTGGTGGTGATGGGGTTTGGAGTTTCTTGCTTTTTTTTGGGGGGGGGGTTGTTTTTTGAATAGTAAATCTCTTCACTGCTGAGCTATCTCCCTAGACTCCATTTCCTCCCTATTTTAAAGAATTCTGAAAAGCAATGAACAAGACAATCTCATCTTAGGCTCATTCTGGTCATATATGCCCTAAGGCTGTGCTCTGTGCAATGGCTCCTAAAGTTACACTCTTGTGCAGTGTGTAAATTCCTGTTCTTTGAGATCCACTATTTTACTTGCATAAAAAAAAAAATAAAAAAATAAAAGGCCAAATGGGGAGCGCACAGTTCTAAGCCAGTTAACTTTTCGTGTTTGCTAGCCCTACATTTTTTCCTGTCTGTTATTTGTGTTCATCTTCTACTGTAGCACGGACAAAGTCTAAGCATATGCTCCTGCTAACTATGCCATTACTACATGTGTTGTAACAGTGTTGTAACAATGTCTTAAGCTTTCACAACTGAATCTAACAGCAACTTCCCATGTCTCGGCCAGCATCTGCCAATGCCCAGAAGCCACGACACCTTCTCCAGCTACGATCCTGACTACTTTAGATACTGAATGTAAGCCAAGTCAGCAAGATTCCTCATTTCCTCTGTCCATTGCATGCCTGTGCGTTGGTGCCTGTGAATGATGCACATGCCCCAGTGTGCACGGAGAGAGCAGAGGACAACCTTCGGGTGCTGCTCTTTGACATTCACTATTTAGGTTTTCTTTTCCTTCCGTTGTGTATGCCAGGCTACCTGGGCCACGAGTTTGCAGAGATTCTTCTGTCTCTAGTTCACTTCTTGTCTCCCCATAAGAGTGCTCAGATTACAGATGCTCACACTAATATCTAGGTTTTCACAGCAAGTGCTTTTACCCTCTGAGCTGCCTCCTCAACACCACCATTTCCTTTGTATAGTACTGTGAATAGTACTCCACTGTACGGACATACCATGTCTTTATCTACACAGACATTTAAGCTATTCTTCCATCCTGTTAGTTATTGGAGATTATAGCTAGAAATCCATGGAGTCTGTATAACAGGCGAAGGAATTTAGTAGAAGATAAAACTCAATACAGCCTGAAACACAGAGCTGTGGTCAATGCTGATCTTCTGCCTGGTCCATTTTAGCATCCAAACAAGGAGGGAGCAAAGAGAGCCACATACGTGTATCCCGGATCTTAAGGGTCCTAAGAGGCCGCACCCCGGGAGCATGTACTTCAAGATCATAGGCAGATGTAGCAGTTACCTGCTGCCTTCTAGGGGCAGTGCTCCAAGGTCATCATCAAAACAGCTACCCACTACAGGGGATAAGGCTGCAGAGAACATGGGAGATCAAATCTCTCTTCCATATCCTGATGTCGCTTTGGGAGATCAGCCCTTACTGGGTATCCGGCTTGCAGGCAGTTTTTTCCTTCCATGCTCCTGACTGTCTCCCTTGTGCTGCAGAAGTCTGAGCTCAGTATAGTCTCACTTGTCCAGTTTTTCTTGTCTCATGCTTCTGGTGTCAAACCAAGAAATCACAACCAACAACAAAGCCATGAAAATCTTACCCTTTCATTTCCTTCTAAGAGTTTTTTGGTTTCAGGTCTTGAATTAAAATGTAAGATTTGGGGTTCTTTTCTGGGTATGAGGTGAGATGAAGGTTCACTTTCACTTTGCCCACAGACATCCAGTTCTCCTCACACTGTATAGTTCTCCTACTGGGCATTTTCAGCAGTTTTGTCAAAACTCAGTGGACTGTATGTCCACGGGATTATTTCTGGGCTCTTCCATTGTAGTGGTCTCTATTACAACATTTGATTTACAAACTAATAGACTTGAAAGCAAGATGTATGATGTTTCCAGCTTCGTCTCCCCCCCCCCCCCCACACACACACAAGATCCACTATTTACTTGCATTAAAAAAAATTGCTTTGGGGCTACTTTGGGGTCTTATTTGGTTCCCCATGAATTTTGCATACTGACTTTTCTTTTTCAGTCAAAAAATGCAATTAGGATTTTGAGAGATGTCTTAGACAATAATAGGCATGGTGATGTCTATTTTAACAAAACAAAGCTCCGTTCATGTGCTGTCATAATTATTAATCTCTACTATTACACCTGTGTTCCAGGAAGGGCCTTCTCTATTCAGGTCTGTATTTATGATGCTTTTATTCATTTCTACATGTAAAACTCTTCTGTCTAGATTACATTCTTGTGCACTGTGTGAAGAGATCTATCTCCAGGACAAAAAACGTAACACTGTCACATTCACTAAATGATCCATTCTTCCTAACAAGAAGCACCAAATTTTTCATGTATGGAAACGGCATCTGCCCTTTCAGCATGAGGGCAAAGTTGAGATCATCAACATGCAGTAAGGAAAGACAGACAGCAGGCGCACAGTGTGGTAGCATTGCATCACCTCCCCAGAGCAGGTCTGCAGCCCTAAACCATCTCCTAACACTGGAGAGACAGGAGATGCAGAAAACCACAGGCTCTATTTATAAAAGGGCACAGAAGAAGCAGACATGTCCACTTCCAGGGCAGACATCACGGCACTTGACAGGGATGATATATAAAACAGTCAGAAGTGGAGAAACCCAACTTGGATGCCTACGGTATCCCAAACAGCTCCCATGAGTGTTGGAAACATGGTAATAATAGCATGCTGTGGTGTGCACAGCATCTTCCTCATAAATAGCAAGCACGTTTTATTTAGAGCCAATGTTACCTAGAATCTCGCAGCATCACCACCTTTAAATAAATCACAACAGCTAGACCCCAGGATGGCGGTTCAGAGCTTTCAGTGGATTTGCCCACTTGCTTTGGGGATTTCACAGAACTTCACACCACTTCACACCATGGAGTAGTAGGGGGCTCACTTCTAAACTAAAGCCATTAAAAGTGTAACGACAACAAAGACTGTCAACCTCGTCGGCCTTAGCGGCACAATTAGCTACCATTTGAGAGCCTGGGACGAAAATATTGTACGCACTCAAAATGATGCCTGCGTTGGGAGCATTCCCATGCTGCCAAACGAGAAAGTAGAGCTGTGGAGAGACTTGGCAAGTAGCCAAAGTCGGGCCACAAATAGGAAGTGGAGAACCAAGATCTTCACCAATGCCCAAGCCTCACAAGGTCATTATCCTGTCCTTGTCTTCTGAGGTAGTGGAATTTCTTTAACTATTAAACTGTTAAATAATGATAGGACATTTCAAATACTATTTCACCCAGCCCCCCAAAATTAACAGAGGCTGGAGAGATGGCTCAGAGGTTTAGGGCATCCCTACTCTTGCAAAGGGCCTTGGCTCAGCTCCCAGCACCTATGTGGAGGCTCACAACTGTTTGTCACTCCAGTCCAGAGGATCTGATACCTTCCTTCTGGCCTCCCAGGGCACAGCCTGCATGTGATATACTGACACACAGCCAGGCAGAGCACACATGAAGAGAAATCTTTATAAAATTAAATAAAAGAAACATATAAAATTGAAAAATATGAAAAGTAAATTAAATCAATAAGAAATTAAGCAAAATGTGAGGTATGGGCAGCAGTTTTATGTCATGACTCATACTAGAAACTAGTGTGGAACTTTTTGAAAATAATACGGTTATCCAAGTGACTATAAAATGCATGTGCTTTTGTTTATTAAATATATAATATGCATGTGCTTTTGTTTATTAATACCATTTGAAATAACCTGTCACAAGAAACTCACTGAGACGATTATAAACAATCCATAAGGGAATCATTGTGAACGTGATATATAGAACCAACTCAAACATCCAGGTGATGAATTGTTAATGCACTTATTAACACCAAGTGACTCATTGAAACTGATCTCTACGTGGTACATAACAAAATGGGATTTCAATGTTTACAAGCAGTTTTACTTCAAAAGCCACACACAGCAATGTTTCCTCATTAGGATCAAGCTAGTTTTCAGGTCAGCCTCGAGTTGTGAAAATAACTAACCGTCATGTTTACAAACGGGAAAACACGTGGCTCACAGTTGCATCCTGCACTGACACAATGAAAGCCTGGATAACAGCGAGTTTACGGGCTGCCACATGGCCCTTTTCTGGCTCTCTGTTCTGCTGTGCAGTGGGCTTAGAAGTCACATGACTGTCCTATCGATGTAATATAAAATAAGAGCATGTCGGTAGTGCATGGCGGACTGCACAGTCTTGCATGTTATGTGCAGGAATTTCAATGAATACATTTTATAAATGGCTCCTCAAGAGGAAATGTGAGACTCTCAATGTAGTTAAATGTGTTTAAGTGATAGGCTGCCTTAGACCTGTCCCTCCAACCAAGGGGGGTGGGGTGGGGAGAGCTAGGAAAATAGAAAGCTACCAAGCTAATACAAGGGGTGAAAAACTACATCTTAAGATAATTTTACAATCAAAGATGATCCAATTTAAAGTAACATGTATATTTGGAGAAGTGTCGTTTTTGTTTTTTTTTTTAATTTCACATGAGCCATATTAAGAAAATCATTTTAAGCTAAATTTATCTATATAATCAAATGTCCTCTTCTTGTGTTAGAAGGCTCAATCATACTTCCCAAATGCCCATTTCATATGCAGTTATTTATACCTTAAAGCCTGAATTTTTGACTCAAAAGCATAGCAGTACAGGTCATTATAAATAAATTCTAGTGTGTTTAATCATTACTTTTCAAATGGAAAGATTTTTATCTATTCATGCTTAGAGTGGGCACTTGCCTGAATTAAAAGCTGTGAATAGACTCTTTCTTGAAGGACCTAGAATGTGAAAGAAACATAAAAACACATTTTATTGAAAATACTACGCATGACTCAAGCCATTTTGTAAATAAGAGTGGTTTCGTTTCTTTCAAAAGCTTTCCATTAACCTCTGAATTGTAGGTTCCAGCTAATCACTGAGAAAAATCCCAAGAGATGCCAACAACTTTATCAAGTATATTGCTTTAGGAGTTGGGGATTTAGCTCAGTGGTAGAGCACTTGCCTAGCAAGCGCGAGGCCCTGGGTTCGGTCCTCAGCTCTGTTAAAAAAAAAAAAAGTATATTGCTTTAAATATAGATAATATTGTAGACATCTAATTTGTTAATAATAGGAGTGACAGGCATTATTCATCAAAATCAAACTATCAATTTTCAAAAGGACAGGGCATGGTGCATTTAGCAAGTCAATGACAAAGTTCATTTTAATTTTAGTTTATTTATTTATTATTTATTCTCGTATCTGAATCCTGAGCCCCACAGATTAGAACAACACTCCACCACTGAGCTACTTGCGGGCCAGGAGACCCATCGTTTAGCAATGCTAAACTCATACTTTTATATTCCTATTTATTATTATACTGCACATAGGAAAGAGGCTGCACTTTGGCAGAGAGGGCTGCTGGTGTGTGCCTTCCCCAGGGGCTGACTTCTATTCGGCCATGAAGAAGAAATACACCGGAGCTTTTGCTCCAGGCTGATGCAATATAAGATGTGGCCAGGAACCAAACGGATAGATGCTTGCCGGGCTATAAGCGCCTGTATTTGACATCACCAAACAGTCAAGTGAGAAACCATCTGCAGACGACTGGCTAGAACTACCATAGTCCATCTGTGGAATTTTAAAGAGAAGACCATCTCTTAAAAGCATGTGGCCATCATAAATGGGAAGCATTCACTCCCTCTCAGAGACACCTGCAGACTCAACGGCAGGCCTTTTAAAACACTGGCTTTGCCCCGTTTTGCAGTTCATCAGTGGGGTCTCTAGTTGTCCCCTGAAAGTCGCCTCAGGGATTAAACCTCCATCACGGGGTTTACTTTTGGCTATTGATAGAGGTAGTGTGGGGCTTAAAAATCATGATAAAAACCAGTTTCTGATATTAATGCCACCCTAGCAGGGGGCATCTGATGCCTCAGAGCTGTATATAAGACAAAGAAGCCCCTGGTGGCACAGTGAATGACCTGCCCCTAACCAGGAGAGAGAGAAAAGCATTGCTAAATGTAGGCTAGGTCAGTAACCTCAAGCTATTGTATGATCTTTTACATACATGCCAGCATACATACATACAAAGTTGAGACCACTGTGCTCACTTTCCTTGACACAAAAACAAAACCACATCTATATGCAGAGAGAAAACTGAGAGGGGGTGCCGTGGTGGATGCTGGTTGCTTTTCCAATTCTCTGATATAAATAAGGGTCTCACTTATTCTTCCAGATGAGCAAGCTTTCAAGGACCTAGGAGCAGAGCTTTGCCTCTCTCTCTCTCTCTCTCTCTCTCTCTCTCTCTCTCTCTCTCGGCTGTGACAAGGCTGCACGGAAACATTGCAGGTTAAGTCCACACTACACACTAAATGCTATCTCCGTAGCCACAGCAATTGCAAAGCAAACAAAACAGAAGGATCAGACACAAAGAACCGAGAGAAGAGAGGAACAGTCTTGACAAGGAAAGCAGGCAACAGACATGAAATAGGCCATGCTCCTCATTCCTAGCTCTCATCGAGGGGCTCGCACTAGCATAACCGAATGTTAGTTTTATTTGTTTTATCTCTGTTCTATCTGCTGATTTCTGGGATTTGCTTTATTTCTTAGTTTAGGGCGGTGGGTGTTTTGCTGGAATGCGTGTCTGTGTGCATGCATGTGCAGAACCCGTGCAGACTGGCAGATGGAGCGAGCACAGCATCGGATCCCCTTGAACTGGAGATACAGGTGGCTGTCAGCCACTATACAGGTGCTGGGAATTGAACCTGAGTCCTCTGCAAGACCAGTCAGAGCTTTTAAACACCGAGCCCTCTCTCTCTAGCCCCTACCTGCTGATTTTTATTACTGGATTTTACCTATAGAATTTGCAGACCCTTGGAACAAGAGTATCTCATTGGTAAAATTTTCTAATTCCATGGGCGTTTAAACATATAAACAATTGTTACATGTACCATAAACCTACTTGTCAAAATTTAACTTCCTAAAAGCCATGGAATTTAAAATTCCTTAATTTTCTCTTCATCACAAAGAAGACAATACCTTTTGGAGGAGTTTTGAGCAAGTGTGCATGAGCTCTGGGTACCAAAGGCTTCAGATATAAGGATCCTGATCCATTCTGAAATACTTGTTTGGGAGGTTTCTCTTCATACTTGATGACAGCAGCATTACCAGCTATAACAAAACAGAACAGTAGATCTTATTTAATACGTAACCACAAGTCCCCCGTATTTATTCCAAAGAGACTACCATATGACAATAATTACTGAATGTCAAGAAAGAGATAATGCCTGGCCAAAAGTATGCAAAATAAACGCTGTCCTCAAAAACCTACATTTTGTTTCCTCCAACAGTGCAAGTTTGTGCACACTTCCAGCTTGGCTTTTATCTCAGAAGGTGGAAGATGAATGGTCATCTATGCAGTGTAACAAACAAACCCAATGCATGGATAGGAAAGCATCCCTCTCCATGAAGACAATACAGACTGTAAGTGGCTGATGTTAATTAAGTAAAAGTAAAAAATCGATAGCAGACAAAATCCTCAATGGCTTCAAGGATAAGATCTGGTCTCCACAGAAGCTGCATTGAGAAGTCAGACTGCCAGCATCCACCCTGTTACAAAGGTCCAGCCTTAAAGTGGAAAAAAAAATATAAAGAGACTCTCACCTACATAGAGAAAAACAACTGTATGAAAACACAAAATCTCTCCTCCACTTACTGTCTTGATCCTATTTTCTCTGAGAAATTGTCAACTCGTAATTCTAGGCATCCAGTTTTGTTCTACCATTCAATACATCAGTCATAATTTTTTTTCCTAGTATAGAATGTGCTACATGAATGTGTGTCACCCTGGTGCGACAGCAGTGTTCGCATCTCTGTGTCATTTCAATTTTAGCATATGCACTGTGAAGCAGGATTGTAAATGGTCTTACTACTGACTTGGACCCCTTTCTTCATCCTCTAGCAAAGGGCGAAGAGACATCTCTTGCTCGCAAACAATATGAAGACAAGTTTTTTCACTAGGCTGCACGACCTCAACCCCCACCAACAATGCTCACACAGTATCCGTACATGGAGTCATCTGTTACCTCGCCATATGCCCAGATAACATTCCTAATATTAGATCAGCACAAACCCACCCTCCTGCTGGCAAGCTTCTGCCTAGCTTCTGTCCTGCTTTCCAATTCTCACCTTGCCCAGAGAACCTATGGAGTGGGGCTTTCCAAACTTGACAGGATGCTAATGGACAAGGCGGTCTACCTCTCGACAGAACACTCTAAAGGACACACAGTGGGGCGACAGTACCAGCATTTCATGAGAAGTGGGCATTAGGTTTCAGTAGGTTCGTAAATGACTTGAAGTCAATCAAAGAAGTCTCTTTTGTTGTAACACTGGATTTCAGACTTGCTTATCTTGGAGCAACTTTTGTTCTATTCAGCAGCAAGTAAGTCACTTGTTCCAACTTCGAAAAACAAAGTTCAGTTCAATTTATGAACAGGATATAAGATTTTCCACAGCTCTGGATGCATGCTTCACTTTTCTGAGCTTTAGACGCAAAGATCTGCTGCTTACAAAGAATATCTCACGGAAGTGAAGGACATGTTTCTTACGAGGTCCAAGACCCCTGGCTATTGGTCTCACAGAAGAGTAGACACTGTTCTGGAAATAAAACTACCTTGGTGCTACTCTTGAAGGCTCACCAAGACCACAGATCTAGCACCAGATTCAGTCAGCTTTGGAACACAACAGAGTCAAAATCCACGTCTCAAGGATAAAATATACTGATAGCAACATTCTTATACATACTTGCATATTTATATGAAATATATGTGTGTGGCAAATATTCACACTCAATGATTATCCATTGTATGAGTACTGACTTTACCAGATGGAATAAACTAAACATATTTGTTTTTTTGTTTTTTTTTTTTTTTTTTTGGTTTTTCGAGACAGGGTTTCTCTGTGTAGCTTTGCGCCTTTCCTGGAACTCACTTGGTAGCCCAGGCTGGCCTCGAACTCACGGAGATTCGCCTGGCTCTGCCTCCCGAGTGCTGGGATTAAAGGCGTGCGCCACCACCGCCCGGCTTACTAAACATATTTGTATGGCCTAACACTTCGGTATTCTCTCCATTTTACTGTTGGCTGGCACATTGCTTTTCAGTAAATTCCCACTTGGAAAGCTGATTGCTACTCTGAGGCAGGAGGTTCTTGAAGCATTCCTCCCACCTTCTACTCAGTTCCTCACATGGTGACTGGCACAGCATCCTTCCCATTTCTAATTGTTTCCTTATTCAGAGATGTCCTATTTTAATGTCCTTTGTAGCTGTAACTGTCCGGTTACGCTACAACAACACATTTTTCTAGAATCCTAGTTTCATTTCCCCAGCCCAGGCTGTGTTGCCAGTGGACGAAGAAGTGGGTGTAGACAGCAGAGCAGGGATTGTTTTCAGAAGAATCTCAGCAGAAGCATCAGCTTTCCTGCTAGCAAAGAGCTTCTCATTGGTCCCAGTGTTGACTTGCAAACGAGTGTTTCTTACTGCATTCTGGCAGCTAAGCTGAAATGAGTTTTTGTTTGATGGAATGACATGGATCTGCAGAGAGACAACACTCTGCTCATTTCTGGAATTCTTTGTGAATCAGCTTAACGCTCGCCACTGTGCCAGATTGTCTGCCTACCTCGCTTAAAACCAAATAACTCAAGTCTAAGCTTCTAAAGCTCAAAAATCAGAAATCACTCAACTTTGTAATTTACAAGAGTGGCTTCCTACACACCATAGAAAGATACTAAAATAGAACAAAGATTAGTCATCTGCACATTTCCTCATGAAGCAGCCCATTCAGAAGGGCATGCAGACTAACATGTCTTGTGACATGGAGTCAGCACTACACGCTGCCCACCTCTCTACTCTTCGCCTGTGTCAGACATCACTAGTCAAACACAAACCTTTTCCTCTGAACCTGGAGGAAGCCTGAGAAAGGACCAACACTGTAGGTTCTTATCAACTTCCTAGTGTTGACAAATATGACCACTCACTAACCATTCTTGCCACAATAAAAACAAAACTGGGGATCAGGAAGATTCATCCTTCTGCCTGCTTAGTCAGTTGGGCAAATCAAAACGCATTCCTTCCAAACAGATGAGGCATCCTCGTACGAGTCGAAGGCACGCTGCTGGAAGGAAGCCGAGGACGGTCCGGTTCCTTCCTTCCCATTCATCAGATTCAAAAACTGATGCTAAAAGATACTAAAACTATGCAACTCACCGTGAGTTCAGAGAAACTAGAACAAGTCCCAGGTGAGTACCTTTTCCTATAGATCACTTCCTGTCTGCGAGGCTGCCACCAAAGGAGAAAAGAGGCTGGCCCACTTATTTATTTATTCCTTCTGATCTATTGCTGAGAGAGCACACATAGCTTTAGTTTGCATCTCTGTCACTGTCCCACATCATCTGTCACTCAAATATAAACATGCACTTGTGGCCAAGGGAAAAGAGGAAGGAAATCTCTGGTCTTCACAAGCCTGCTAAGGTGGCGAAACTGCTTACCCAAGACCCACTTCCAAATTGCACAATGAGCTGTCTCATTTGGTATAGAGAACTACCATGCAATCTTTACACTCATATCAGAAGGCAGTTACTATTTTTTACTTTTTTTCTATACACTCATTAAAAAAAAAAAAACCTGAACTCCCAGATACAAAAAAATTGCCTTATACATCTTCGCTCATACCGATGACCAGATGCCAATTTCCCAACATCACTCTGCTTGTCTGTGAAGTTCTTAACTGATGCCACTAACAACGCAACACCACAAAGAAAGAAAAAGCAGGCAAAGGAAGCGAGCACCACCCTTCAAAAGGCTCACTGTGGAAGCTGGCCAGAGTCATGATCTCCAGCAAAAGATTTATTTCCTAATGTGAGCCCCAACACCAGCAGCAAGACAATTTTGGCTCAAAATGTTTTTTTTTTTCATATTTTAAGGTAGTTTTTTTTTAAAGCACACACACATTTAATACTTTTATGTGAATCATATATTAATTGTAACTGAAGACAACCAATAATCTAGCGCTTCCATTTAAATTCTAAGGAAGTATTTTTCTACATTTGCACAACTGCCAGTCACATACATAAAACATACAGATTAAATCAGATAGTCTTTGTTAATAGGATAAAAATCATAAAGGACATTTGTAACCTGGAATTATAATTTAAGTCCCCAAACACAGAAAACACACAATCAAATTAGTTCCCCACAGATCTTTTCCCCATCTTAAATATCCATAAATACAACCAAGAAAGACTACAGTCAACATAAATTACAAGAAACAAAGCTAACACCCCAGAGGTCCTACAATCAATTTATTTAATAAAAATTTAAGCATGCTTACAAAGCAAAGAATCAAACGAGAAACTGCCGACCTACTTCTTTTCCTAGTAAGCGTGGTTAACAAAGGAATTATACAAAGGCTGTAGGATCCCACGACCAGCAGTGCCAATAAGGTAGCATCATAGTGCCTTTCTGAGCCAGCCGGGGGTGTGAGTGTAGAATTAATAAAGATCTTTGAAGAAATATCAGTTTCTGTACAACTGCGGAATCCTCCTGGTATAGTCATTTAAAAGGATCGAAGCCAGCTCAGGCAGGGGAAACCGCAGCCATGTTCACGCTCACATCCCTCATATGCTTGCTCTCGCTGAATTGGGATGGGGAGGGGGAGAGCCGTAAGCTGCCAGGCAGACAAGAACAGATAAAACCGGCTCGCAAATCAGACCAAGAAAGAGACTCACGGATATGAATGCTTCATCTGTGAGAGGGGACACAGGGCCACTGGACGGGCTCTGTGGGTGCACGGTAAACCCTTTTGTTAAGGGACAAAAAGGAAGGACAAAAGCATTTCACAGCCTCTTTGGGAGGGTCAGACATGCTACTCCTGGACGACAGTGACCAAATCAACATGGCTGTTCAGTAGAAAATGCCAGGTATGACATTATGGAAATGTGTCTGCTCCAAGCGCCACAAATTCCACCATTATGGCTTTGGGGGCTTGTTGGTGATTCTGTCTGGGTAGCTTTTTTTTTTTTTTTTTTTTAATTTCCACTACAGGACAAAGAAGTCTAGATGGGAGACTACTGTAGAATAATACATATGCGAGTCATCTTTCCAAATTCACAGAGAATTATCTGTTACATGCAAACCCTCTGGGGTTTTTCCCCCGCCACTTTAAATTTCAAACAATAGGCAGATAATGAGCCTGTTTAAGTAATATATTCTAGTAATTGTCAAGGGCCGCTATGCAGCTCCTTACATGCCTATGAGACCAGCTGCTGCATGAAGAGACCTGTTTGAAATGTGTCCTCTGTCATTAACTCAATGCCCATTGTCCACAGGCCATTCTGTCCTGTACTCGCTGTGTGACTTTGGACCTGTAATACAATCTCTGAGCCTCCATCAGGTCCCCCAAAAGGCCAAGGTAACACCCGAAGGTATTGGGGTGGGGGAGTGAAATAGAGCATAACGAACCATAGCCCTGTGCTGCTGTTTGTCACCCCAAAAGGTTCAACCACTCTGGCCCCATTTCCTCAGACCAAAAAAAAAAAAAAAAAAAAGACATGGACTTGTCGTTCAAGCAAAGAGCTCACATATCCCACAAACATACCATCCGTATCTTTCTCATCTGCTTCTTATTAATAGTGACGATTCTCTATACCCTCACCCCTCCCTGCACCTACTGTGACCCTGGGCACAGCAGCCCCTCCAAATTTGTCTTAGCTAATTCATGAATTATTTTGCGAGGAAATTTAAGGAGAAACGGGACGGGGGGAGAAGCACAAGGAGAAAAAACAAAAAGCACTTTTCTGAGTACATCTTTTGCATAAAAAGAGAACAAGCTTAGATTGTTTTCCGACTTGACATGCAGAAACCAGAATTTACAAAAACTGTCACAGTGTTCTCCTGAGTTTAAATAATTTACGATTAAGCTTAAAGGTACATAATCTATACCTCCCTTGGAACTGGCATCTAAAGTAAAGATTAGAAGTCTTTCAGGAACCAAACAAAACTGCAGTGATGGTTTTTCTGCTTTCCAGTTGGCTCACAAGAGCCCCGGCTACTATTCTTTTGCAAACGGCCCCACACAATCACACCAACTCAAATAACATACTTCAAGCTCCTTTATACAACAGGTGCTGAGAACACATAACCAGTTCAGGGCCTCCTGGACGGTCATCCGAAGAAATCTGTTCCTAAGAACTTGTATTCCTGCCAGGCTTTCTGAGCAGCTGCAAAGAAGCAAAAATGTGCAAAAATTCCCACTAAGATACAGAAACAAAATGAATTATTTGTAGACCCTTAGCTTTGCCTGGGACTACGGTCTCAACAACCCACCAAGTGTGACATTAGTCTGACTTACAGCTAGAGCTGCGGGTGCTCAGATCGTTGTGGGTGCTGGCCACTGACCGGGCGCTTCCTGCCCTGCACATCAAAGATGCTTTGGGTATAGGAAGCAGTCTAGACGAATTCCCCCAAGAAGCTTGTACGGCTCTCAAGTACGAAGGTTTTCCTTGAGATTTAAAATAACAAAACGGTTTTCTACTGCTATCCATGTGGAAGCTGGTGCTTGGGGCTTGTACACTCAAACTTCGTGGCAGACTACTCGGTCAGAATGCAAAATGAGTGCCCGCCACCACAATGCTTCAGACGAGAGATGAAAGCTTTGCACATACTTACTTGTTTTGAATAATTCAGTAGCAGAAGACGAAGCAATTAGGATACGAGAAATGTGGCTGAAACCCTCTGACCTGAAGTAATTAACTCACACATCTTCTCTCAAGCGAAGACAGAGCAGAGGGATATCATGTCAGTTTGTTTCTGCTTTGATCACAATTTTACCTCATTTTAACATTAAAATAAGCAAGTTGCTCCACGCACACATGAGGAAGCCATATTTTTAAAAAGGAATAAATGAACATTTAAAAGTACTCAAAACAGAAACAAAAAGGCAGTTGAAGAAATTAGCCATTAAATAAAAATGTTTAAAGCTGAACAGCAGGTGGCGCTGTGCTTCTCTCTAGTTTATTTGCCAAACTTGATGTGAGAAGTGTTTGACTCAAGTTCCTAACAGTGCTGCTGGAAAAATACTTCCAGCTACCCAAGGTATGTAAATGCTTCTTATCCTCTGAGGCCTTGGGAATACTATGGGATGGTCACACTGCCTGAACATGCACTTCCCTACTCTTTGGTCAGGACTGTTCAAACACATTCCTGCTCTCTTGGAAAGTGCATTTTATGTACTCTATTCTCTAGGCAAGGACTTACATGAGAACAGACTTCAAATTCTCAAGCTCTGCCCCACCCTCCTTCTGAATCCTAACCCCACTCACACCGAATTCCTTATTGGGTTTCAACTTGGACACTCTCTGGCTTCTTCATGCTAATCTTTATTTCCCTTTCATCATGCAGTCTTCCAAACACTGGAATCATGTTTTCTCTATATATCCTATTTCCAAAGTCTCGCCATATACTATCCATGCTGGTAGCATTACAAACCTAAAGAGCATCAATAGTGTCGTATTTACCAATGACATAGAAAGCGGTGATACCAGAATAGTAAGTATATTCCCTGGCAACAGAGCACCTGCCTAGCATGTGTGAGGTCCTGGGTTCAATGCCCAGTTGTAGCAGGAATCTTAAAAGTACTTATTAATAAGATCAAGCCCGAGGCCAGTTATCGGGGTCAATGCTGGTAGATCAGAGAGACAGAACAAGCCACAGCTATCTCACCTCACCAGTTCCTCAGCTGGTCCTGTTTCCTCAGACTGGAAGCCTCTGAGTCCTCATCCAGAATGAATCTCAGCTGAACTGTGTTGCTCCAAAGCCTGAAAGCTTAACCAGCCAAAATCTTAACCAGCCAAAATGCTTCTAGTTTTTGGTCCTCACGCCTTATATATCTTTCTGCTTTCTACCACCACTCCCTGGGATTAAAGGCTGGCTTTCTGGGATTAAAGGCATGTGTCACCATGCTTGGCTATTTCCAATGTGGCCTTGAACTCACAGAGATCCAGATGGATTTCTATCTCTGGAATGCTAGGATTAAAGGTGTGAGTGCCACCATTTTCTAGCCTTTGTATTTAGTGGCTGTCTGTTCTCTGACCCCAGATAAATTAGAGTACACAATATTTTGGGGAACACAATACCACCACGCCAAGTGCCTTTAAAATGTCATTAAATCCGAGCTGCCTTGTTGAGTGAGCATCATGGCTTCTCCACCAGTGTCCAGCCCCCGCTGTTATGGCATATACTCATGCCTCATACTTGCTTCGTGAGCATGTTCTAGACTAGTCTAAGGTCCCTGAGAACAGAAGCCTTCCTAACTCAACTCTGTCCCTCGAACTTTATGAAGCAAGGAGAATAGATTAGAGTGAGATGCAACAGATGCTTGCTAAATCAATTTTCTTTCCATGCCAGGTATAAATGGCTAATTTTGTTAATCCATTCTCTCACCAGCTACACTGAGACACTGAGTCACCTTTTTTACCAGGCAATTTGATTCTTAAGCCTATTAATTAAATAAAATTTCTTACTAGCACAGCACATGTTACACATTCAAACACCCCTTTGGTTATTTATTTTTTATGCCAATAGTTTTCACGTGCTTTCAGAGGAATGGAAAAAAAAATATCTTTAGAATACAAATTTACCAAATTGCTGCCCTGTCAAAAAAAAAAAAATCCTGACAGAGTCATCTCCAGAAAGAATGCTCAGGGTTGGGCAAACAGATCAAATTTTCTGGGCCACAGCTACAGTGTAGTCAACACCTAGTGAGCTCCGAAGATACAAGGATTCCTTGGAAAAGCATCTTTCCCAGCACTGCCTCTGAAAGCATCGCTGATTTGTGATCTTTCCCAGCTTGCCTCAAAAGACCTACACCAACCTCACTCTAATCCGCAGCCTGCCCATAAACACATTCCACCTGTTCTCAGGCACCAATCCCCTGACCTGCCTTAGGTCACTTTAGGAAGGTTCTAATGGAATCATCGATAGGTCCATCCAGTTGCCTCTTACCAACTGCACCAAAAGTTTAATTTAATTTAGAAAGGCAGTCTTACTATGTTGCCCAGCTTTCTGGGCTCAAGCAATCCTCCTGCTTCAGCCTCCAGGGCACTTGGACAACAGACATGTGCCTCTACGCCTGGCTTCCAAGAATGTGTGTGTTCATGTGAGCAAGAGGTATGTGTACACAAGTATGCATGCAAATGGAGGCTAAAGGCCAACATGAATGTCATTCCTCGGGTCTATTTACCATGATTTTTGAGACAGGGTCTCTCTCACTGACCTAGAGTTTGTCTGTGAGGCTAGGCTGGTTGTCAGTGAACCCCAGGGGGTATTGCCCGTCTCTGCTTCCCCAGTCTGGCTTCTTTAAGTAGATTCTAAGGATTAAACATAGGGTCTCGGGCATGGCAAATACTGTACTATCTCTCTCCAGCCTCCCCAACTAAGTCACACTTTTAATGATGGGGCTAATCCTAGCAATGTATTGTTGTTATGTTGTCACTTTATAAAAGCAACTTAGATAAGCGAACAGCTTTGCTTGGGCCACGTGCCTAACTGGTACAGTGAGTCTGCCGCCCGACCATCATCCCTCTGCTGTAACCCAGGGAAACAGGTCACAGGTAGTGAGTCTGCCGCCCGACCATCATCCCTCTGCTGTACCACAGGAAAACAGGTCACAGGGAGTGAGTCCGCTGCCCGACCATCATCCCTCTGCTGTACCACAGCTCCCAGTTAAAGGACAAAGAAGACGAACCAGCATCAGAGGTAGGGAAGTTCGAATCTGAGCCTGAGCTACGAGGAGAAAGAAAGCACCCACACAGAAACAGTGGGTGCCTAGCAGGCATTGTTTCACTAACACTCCTAGTGTCTCGACGTGGTGCTAAGGGAAGGAAGTCTAGGATGGTTATACACCTAAATCTCATATAAAGAAACATATTCCTCATGGGCACTTCAGAAAGGTACTTGGTGACACTAAATGGGAGATGTACCTTCTAAGGACCAAACTTTTTAAATGCTATATCAAAATCACTTTATTCTAATTAGCTCACAAAAATAGCACACAGCTGGTTTAAGGTAACCATTCAAACAAACACTTGCCCAGTCCTGAACTCTATACATCCCAGTGAACCTCTATACAGTCGGAACAACCATTCTCAATTAATGGCGTTCCACTTAGGGCTTAAGACCTTCACTATCAATTACACTTTTATAGACAGATCCATCATGAAAAATGAAGCTGGAAAAAATAGCTTTATGTTCTCTGATAACTCATGACCTTTTGCCTGTTGTGTACTTTTTCATCACATAGTAGGCCTCCCTTCTAAATGTTACACTATATACACACCTAAGCTGTTTACACATATACATGTAAACATACATATATACACTATAGACCAGGATTTTCATATGAGGAAGAACATGTCATTCATTTCTTTCTGAGGTTGGGTGACCTCAATATATCTTGCAACTTCATCCAATTTCCTGGAATTTTCGTGATTTCACTTTTCTTTACAGCTGAACAATATTCTATTTTGCATATGTACCACATTTTCCTTATCCATGTACCTGTTGATAGACATATAAGGGTTGGTTCATTTTCCTTCGTGTCATGAATAGAGCGGCACTGAAACATGGACATTGAGTGTCTCTGTGATAGGGTATGGACTTCTCCAAGTGTATGCCCAGGAGTGGAAGAGCTGGGTCAGAGGGTAGTTCTGGTGTTTATTTTATTTTTTTTGGGGGGGGGGGAGCTTACAGACTGATTTCCAAAGAATGATTGATCTGCATCCCCACCAGAAATGAGTAAGGGCTTCTCTTCTCTTCCATACTTGTCTTCCTCAACATGCTTGTCAGATTTCGTGAAGACAGCCATTCTGACTGGGGAAGGTTGCATATTAAAGTAATTTTAATTTACATTTCTCTGCTGACTAGGAATATTAAAATCACAGTTATTAGTCTTCTGTGTGTGTTCTACTGAGACATGTCCATTCCACCAGACTATTTTATTGATTGGCAATTCTATTTCCTCGGTGCTTAATTCTTGCCATTTTGGGATGTAAGCTGCTTGTCTAGAATAAAGCTGGTAAAGACGTTCTCCCATTTTATGAGCTGTTTGTCCAGATGTGGCTTTTTTTTTTCCATGCACAAACTTTCTAATTTCAAGAAATCCCATTTGCTGATACTTGGGGCTAGTTCCCCTGTTACCAAGTTCTGTTCAGAAATGTGTTGCCTACCCTATGTCTTCGGAACTATTTGCTGTTTCCCTCTTACAGCTTCAGGTTTTAAATTAAGGTCTTTGATCTACTTTGAGTTGTTTTCGGTGCAGGCTGAAAGATAGGAATCGAATGTCATTCTTCTGCAGGTAGCTATCCTAGGTATGTTGGCATGATTTGCTGAAATGGTTCCCCCCTCTTGGTCTATTTACAGACCCTTATTCTACTCCCTTGTTCGAAGTGTATGTTTCTAAGCCAGGTTGTCTTCTGTCACTATCTCTGTAGTACAATTTGAGGTTGGGTAGTGCAATACCTCCAGCAAGTCACATTCCATACTCCTTTGAATGGCTTTGGCTGTTCGTGGTCTTTTTAGTTCCATATGAATCAGGACTGTTTAATTCTTAACCTGTGAAATTTGGCATTGGAATTTTGGTGGGTATTACAATAAACATGTAGATTAATTTTAATAATATGGCCATTGTCACAATATTAGTTCACGAATGTGGAAGAAATGACTGTAGAAAAATATAATGCAGCCTTGTGGGTCTATCTCAGGGTATTTAGCAAGATGGAATGTATTGGAAAAGAGAAAGCCAAGTATAAGAAAATTTCCCTTCATTCATCATAATGTTTAAACATTTGTATGAATTTTCTTTGGATGGTGAGTACAGAAAATAAAAAGTAAATACTGAAGTCAATGGGGCCACATTCAAACATATGACACCCAATACAAAATAGATCCAGAAACCAAGAAAGGTTAAACTGGATGGACAAGGTAGATTCTAGTAACTATTTTACTCCAGCCCATCTGCAAACAGCTGGTCATGAATCCTTTTTATTTTGCTAAAGAAACAAACTAAGTCAATGCCTTCATTCATAGCTTTTATATGGTGATTATGAAGACAGCCTCTTTACTGCTGGAAAATTCATGATTTCATAATGGATACATTTCCTAGGGCAGGAAATGAAAGCCAAAGACTGAACTCCTGAATGGTCCTCCTTTGTCCTGCTACTTCTATTAAATATTTTATTCGGCAAGAGAAAGCCCTAAGGCCTTCACAGGGACATTGTCAGTCTCCCAGCACTGATCCAGCCTACTCTAAGGAAACGCCTGGGAAAGGTAGGTGAGGCCACACTGGAAGAGAAATACCTTCAAAAGAATGATAGCAATTTCCAGAGACCCAAACATCTACGAGCCAAGGTAATTTCCCATCACTGAACTACTACCAACCAGACATGAACAAACAGATTTAACATATCTTTGAGAGACTATGTAGCATTGAAAAGCATGAGTCTCAGTTCATATTTGATAAAGTGCACGATTTTGTAGATGAGATTCAGACACACACACACACACACACACACACACACACACACACACACACACACACGAGAGAGAGAGAGAGAGAGAGAGAGAGAGAGAGAGAGAGAGAGAGAGAGAGAGAGAGAGAGAGAGAGAGAGATAGATATCTGGGCAACGGATTCACATGGGCGCTTATATTACACAGTATTTACATGCTTAGCTGGGAAGGCAACTGCATGTAATCACAAAGCACAAGTGGGTGCATGAGAAACATCTGACACCTTACTCCAGAAACCAAACATTTGCAAAGGAAAGCATAAACTAGAAAAGTCACCGGGCTTCACGTTATAACACACAGTGCCAGGCAGTGCCCATTCTTAGTGGGAACACAGGTGACATTGGTAAAGAAAAAGACAGCGAGTTTGGAGAGGCGGGTATTTTACAGTCGGGAGAGAGACCACACTACATGTCAAACCTTTGGTAGTGAACGTAGTGGGAAGATGAGGAGAGGAGCATGGAAGGGTCACGGTGTTTGAATCAGAATTTCATCACGTGGTGAGGGGCAGAACTGTCCAAAGTGGAGATTAGAAATATAGGGCACCAATTAGGAGGCTGGCACACCAGCCAGAGCAAAGGTATGGGAATTTTCACTAGAGCAGGAAGAGATGATTGCGGTCACTTGGTAACATATAAACATTAGTAAGGCAGGCAATTGGCAGGGGCACTCAGGAAGATAAAGGGCTAAATTAATGCAGACTTCAAACACAAAAGATAACCTCTTTATAGCTATGGTTATAATTTCAGCTCTTTACATGCAACTACATAAAAAGACCTTGGTAGTAATGATCTACAGTAACTAGGAATCAGAAAAAGTAAAACCCAAAGCAATAACAAATATTAAGTCATAGTAGAAATAAATTATATATTCTCAAAACAGTAGCTAGCATATTCACTTGCAATTAACTCTAATGGGCCAAATGCTTTCACTAATAAGGTATATCTAATAAATTAACTTCACCGGATAGTACGGTAGTGTTAAATATTCTGCAAATAAAATCAACAGGCTGCTTATAAAATATACAGTTAACAACAGCTTCTGTGTATGTCAGGAAAAACAATTTTTAAAATGGTCTTTTAGCAAGAAAAAAGATGCACACGTGGACAAACATACACATATACCCTGTCCCTCCTGGAAAATTCATTAAAAAGATAGTATGAATGTGAATCTATGTTAACATTTCCCTGAATTATCCTTATAGTTTAATGCTATGTTAAACTTAACCCATATGATCTATTTTAAAGGTGACATTCAGAAAATTCTTTAAAACTTTTTAATAATTAAGATCCAGATAACTTAAAAGTTCTAGAAGAGAAACAATGAAAAAGCCACAGCTCAACTACAAAACGTCCAAGCAATTAAATTTGAAAATGGACAAAGGACTTAGACAGTGATGTCTCCAAAGAAGATGCACAAACGGTCAACATGTCAAGCCGAAAGCTGCTCATCATCCCTTGCCATTGGGGAAATACAAATCCAAACAATGAGCTACCCCCTCACCCACCAAGATGACCAGGGTAAAACAAGCCAACACTGGTGATCAGGCAGAGTTGTTAGAACCTTGAGCATTACCATTGTGAATGCAAACTAATGTAGTCACTGTGTAAAACAGCAAGCGAGTTCCTCAAACAATTGAATCTATTTACCACATCTCCCAGTAATCCCATGTCTAGGTGTACACCCAAGAGGTGAAAGCGAGAAATTTAAGAGATGTAAACACCCATGTTAGCAGCAGCAATAGTCACAGTAAGCCAAACGTGGAAACCACCAGAGCGTTCACAGGCAGATAGAGCATTGTGTAGACAGACACATGAGGGGTTATTATTCAGCCTTAGAGAGGAAGGAAGTGTTGACACCGCCACAACATGAATTAAACTGAAGACACGATGCTAAGTCACGTTAGGTCGATCACAAAGGAAAACGCTTGCATGATTGGTCTTCTATGAGCTTCAACAGAGCATGGAAATTCAGAGAGACAGAATCAGGATGATTGCCAAGGGCTGGGAGAAAAGGAGACTTAGGAATTAAGGTTTAAATTTTTAATAGATTAATTAGGGTAGTGGATAAATGTTTAAGAAACAGGAATGATGGCTATCAACAATGCGAAAGTGCTTAACGCTACCAAACCTGTGCCAGTAACGATGGTGAAAATGACAAATTCTATCTATGTAAGGCATCTTAGTTATGATTCTTAAAGGTTAGAAACAAAGCTTCCTATCTTAGCTATCACATAGCTGTATAGACAGATTAGTAAACTTGCATACAACTCTTAGAACAAAAATTCAGGAGAGGATAAGGGAGGGAATTTCTATCCAAAAACTATAAATTAAAAATTGGTCAGTACTATGGTGTAAGGTAAAAAGACTCAATCTAGAGGCTGCCAGCTTAGTTCAAGTCCAGCTCCACCATGCAGCAGCTGGGGACAGGTTATTAAGCCTCTCTGGGCTTCTACTTCCTCTGTGTAAAAGGGGTGATTATAGCTAAGAATGGTAGCTCACACCTTTAATCCCAGCACTGGGGAGATGGAGGCAGGCAGAGCTCTAAATTCAAGGCCAGCCTGGTTTACACAACCAAGTTCCAGGATAGCCAGGATTACACAGGGAAACCTTGTCTCAAGGAGGGGAAAACGGTGACTACAGTTCTATTACCTCATAAATCCTAGTGGGAAACAAATCACTTAGAACTGTAGCTGGCAAAGAGTGTCATACAAATATTAGCTTCTTGCTCTGTCTGGTCACCAATACTTTAAAAAAAAAAAGCCAAGTATTTTAAATGAAACTATAAAAATGATAACTGAATATATGTCATTTCCTGTGTAAGGTGAAGGTCTCGTTATATATAGAAATGAGAAACTTTTGACAATGTAAAAAACTTTAAAAAAAAAATCCCTGTGTATAAAAGTTAACAATGATGAATATAACGGGACAAATGGCAGCACCAACTCAGTCCAAATCATTTGCTCCAAATACAAATAAGCAAAAGCCCTATTGGGGAAGTAAAGTCAACAAACACAACATTGTCAGGTTGTACCCCCATCTCGAATACCTTTCCTGGCTCCCCAACTGCCACTTTTACTCTCTATCCTCAGTGCTCCCACAGAGAAGAAAAAGGTAAAGCTGAACGCTCGCTTTCCTGACCTCTTGTGATGTAAGGAGTGATCCTCATCTCTGGTTGGGGCCACGGAGGTCTGAGAAGAGCGATGTCAAGAAGGATGCTTCCTCCCCGATAAACACAGACAGGCATGTGAAAATAAAGCTGCTAACCTGGGACACCGCCCTTGGCTTCCAGCCTTTGAGAACAGTAGCAAGAGTGTGCGGTAGGTGGAACTTTTGGCGACCATGTTTTAACTGATTTTTGTCACTCATGTGCTGAACAGCCGGGGTGGAAGGACAGGCAAGCAAGAGGTGACATTTTTTCATCACCAAACATGGAAATGGCCTTCCTCCAGGCTTCCTGTTAAATAGACACACAACCCTGTGTTTTTAGCCAATTGTTACCCGCTTCAAACTGCTCTTACCTGCCCCGTGACCTTGTCAGTCGTGTTTGATGGGGGTAACTGATTCTTCTGTTGCCAGTCTTGACTGACATCCCTCCTCCATCCCTAGCTGTCCCTTCTTGACCCTCTTCATGATGTCCCCCCATCCCTCTACTCCTCTCAGCTTCAACGCACCAGACAGGCGCCCTTGACCTAGTCACTTCCCACACTCTGTGTCCTCATCCCATTTGGTGCCCTCACACACGCTATCTTCAGGTTGCTGAATCCCAAATTTGTATCCCTAAACCAAAGCCTTTTAGACCACCCATTTAGAGTTGCCACTCCAGACCTGTTTTCTCTCTCCTATTTGCCTCAACTTAGTATCTCTATAACTGAGTTCCTGGTCTCCATTCTGTCGTCTTCCTCATCCCTTCTACCTCCGTGGAAAGACACCATCTCTCTGTTCCTCATCCCTCATTCAACACCATCAGCTTTCCTTCTAATATCCATGCATTGGCACACCTCCAGAAGCTGCCACCATCCTGGTCCTAAAAAACATCTGCTGCTGCAGTTACAGCAATACCACCTCCTCCCTGGTTCCTACACTCACTTGCGCTCAGTCTATTCTCAACACGGTGAAATTATAAAGGTTTGAGTCACTAAGGCTCAAACCTGGGTCCTTAAGACTTTTAAGATCACACATACATAACTTAGCTCTGCGTTCCCAGACCTTCTCATTTCCTGTGTCCTCACCTGTGCCTTCAATTCCTGGAACACAGGCCTCAGGTGCCTCCTGCTGTTCACCTAGGTTTCATCTGCTAATCAGAGGCTTGGTTGGCTCTTTCAGTCCTTCACTCACAGCCCCCTCCTACTATATTAAAATATCACTCACACATACACCCCCCCCCAAAGCACGCACGCACACGAGCTTCATATCCCCCTCCTCTCTTTTAGCAGCTTTTCTATCTTCTCAGATTATCAGTACCAAACACACTCTATCCTTTCATCACAGAGAGCCCATTTTGTACAGCATGACAGAAACTTCCGGGGCCTGTTTTGATCTTGTATTCACTGTCATTCTCCAGCACATGGTAAGTGAATCTACCTGCAGTCAATAAATATTTGAGTACCAAGTTACAGGCCAATTAAAATACCATTTCACCCCTTCCTAAACATGAATCTCAGGAAAGAGCTTCAGAAATAAATAACAAAACGCTGGCAAGCGCTTTGGAAAACATTCTTCAGCCGTCAGAGATGGTGCAGGGACTTGCCTAGTGTCTCTGAATGACACCTCAATAAAAGGTACCCAGAGCATTAAAAAACGGCCACACCCTTTGAGTGCACCTAGAGGAATGTGTCAAGAAACGTCTGACCAGCTTATATACGCCTGTGCAAAGTTTTCCGTGTAGAGCCGTTTATTATAGCATGGTGGGGGAGATCTGGAAACCTCCCTCAATGGCCATAAACAGCGAAAGAAGTAAACACAGCCATTATGTTTTAAACAAGCCCACAAGAACACATGTGTTGAAAACTTAATCACCACTGCAGCAGTGTGGGAAGGAAGGGCCTCTTAAGAATATGAGGCCGTGACAGTTCTGGACTCAAGAACGGCACAATGCTGTTTGCCAAGTACTTGGTTCCTGGGAGAGCAGGTTTGTTATAAGGTGAGTTTGATCCTCTCTTGCATGTTTATCCCCTCACACCCCCTTGCCCTGTGTGCATGAGATGAAACTAGCACCATATTCCCAGACTTCCCATCCTTTAGACTGCATGCCAAATTAATTTCTATTGTTTGCAAATTACACAGCCTGGTTGCAAATTACACAGGCGGAAAACCGTGATTGCTAACAAAATTTAAAAACCTCAAAGGGGGCTGGAGAGATGGCTCAGAGGCTAAGAACACTGGCTGCTTGCTCTTCCAGGGGTCCTGAGTTCAATTCCTGGCAACCACAAGGTGGCTCACAACCATCTATAATGGGATCCAAGGCCCTCTTCTGGCCTGTAGGTGTATATGCAGATAGAGTACTCAAATACATAAATTTAAAAAAGGAACCTTAAACAGTAGGCATATCATGTACCTTGTGGACAAAAAGTGCCATCAACTAATCTGATCACACTGCTGATTGTTCAGAATGGGATTTCTATGAGTAGATATTGGCCCTGTCAATTTGTCTCTATATGCACAGGAGGAATATAGCCATAGATTCTGACACCAGAGGTTATTAGTGGTAGTAAGAAGAAAGGAGGGTTTCTTTTTCCCCTCCTGGCTTTTCAATTAAAATGCCACCCACTTTTAAAATAACCTATGATGGAAAGAGAAGAAACTGATTAAAATTCAAAGCATTGGGGAAGTCAAGTTATACTGGTTGGCTTTGCTTTAAAGCTGTCCCCGTGTTCTTTATTACAGATCTGGTCGCAGGTGTCCTCACTTCTCCAGTGGACTCCTAGAACACCAGTCCACTATGTCCTCTCTGACCATCCACCTTCCTCTATTTCTAGCCTCTCCATCCTGACCTTTATCCTGGTCCTCAACCTTTAAATTATCCTCTGCCTAGTTTTCCATCCATGTGTATCCTTTTTATTTCTGGGTTTTGGTTGGTTGGTTGGTTTTTTTGAGACAGGGTCTGTGTAGCTCAAACTTAGGGCAATCTGCCTGCCTGCACCAAGCAAGGGCTGCAATTACAGGTTAAAAAAAAAGATCACATTTACCCTACTGGGGGTCTTAAACATTAGCAAACATCATTGTCAATTAAGACTGACCTTTAATCTAAGTAAGGATGCAAGGCAGCGACTCAATTCCCACAGTTGTTAGAAGTGCTGCTATTTATCCTTTTTACTGTTAGAACAACATATAAAATGAGAACCTGTCACCTCCCTTATTTGGCTATCAAGCATCGTGACCTGTCCAACCCACCATCCTCTGGGTTTGGATTATGCCATATAAACCTCTGACTACCTGTTAACTCAGTTACCATCCAGAACACAGGGCTTCAGCTCCATTCTATGCTTTTATATACTGTGAAATGTGACTTCAGGATTTAGCCACAATAACGCGCGCTCTCTCTCTCCTAGGAGGGTAGAAGAAACTATTCTTAGTGTAACCATCACCACTTGCTTAGATTCCAGGGTTAGCGGACAGGCAGGACAAAGCCACAGGTGAGTCACAACACAGACAATCCCAGTCCCAAGAGGGGTAATTTGACAGAGCAACAAGAACATCCACAAAGCAAGGTTCTCACGATGACCTGAATTGTGCAGAAGCGGGGTGTTGCCGGTGGTACTGTCAGTACCTGTCAGTCTGTGTCACAGTCTCTGTGAGTACTTTCACAAGGTATCGGCTGTTTAAGAATGGGGATTAAACAAAAATAACCTCCTTAGTCACAGGCCTGGGAACCCGAGAGGACATACTAAAACAAGTTATCAGAGGAGAGTCCATCCTTCCCCAGCTTTCCAGATGGAGCCTTCCTATGTCCACCAAGAAAGCTGTTTAGCATCTGGCACTTAGACTGAGAATCCAGAAAGGAATGGAGGATGAGCGTTGGGTGCGCTCAACAGGAAAGCCATTCGGTGAGCACACACAAGGTCCCGGGGACAAGCCCAGCACCAGAACTACCACCAAAGACAGTGTCCAGACTCATTAGAAGCCAAGTTCATGGGCAGAACTCCTTTGAGCAAGAAGCTTACTGAGACTTCAACACTGATCACTGTCTTAGTTTATTTCCTTTCCTAGGGTTACAAACAAAATGAGTCAATTAAAATCCCTGGAAACTCTTAGGATGAGTCATCTCTGCCCACAAAGGTGAGCTGGAAAATGGATCAATGCTATTCCTCACTTTCACTCTATTAACCTCTCTTTATTCTCACTCATCTCCCATCTACAGACTTCGTTCCCTTTATTGCAATGACAAACCCATCTGTATGCTGTCCTACCTCCATCCTCTCATTGTCTGGCTATTGTAATTATCTCCTTGCTCTCATCCTCCTTGGCTCTTTTTCCACAGGTCGGAGTAACCTCTACACATTTGTATCATCTCCACTCAGAAACATGCAACCATCTTTGGAAGTGGTTTGTAGGCATTTACCTCCTGAAAACTTTCTCTTATTCTTCTCTTTTCCCAATTTTGACTTATGACCTCTCCCTGTATATATCCAACCTTCTAACAAAGAAAGCTGTAGACAAACCCTGGAGACCATTCTCCACCAAGCAAACAAATCAGGAATTCCACAATATTTTAAACACACGCTCCATTTTCTATTCCCTGAACCATGCAGGAGCCTTGGGATTTGCACCTAGATGACTGGAGCTCATCTGACTGCAGCTCCCTTGACACAGAGGCTCACCTCTCAGTGATCTGAGCACATGCTCTACTCCAGAACGTGGCCACACCATTCCCCATATATCCCACAGCCTTCCAGAAGCCTTGATGATGCTATCAACTTTGTCTCCTGATCCCTTAGGCATACACAATGATTAGCTCAAATAACCCATTCTTCTCCAGTCTTCCTTTGGGTTGAGCTGGTTTCCTCCCTGTACTATAGAGACTTGGTGCTTTGTCTAAGTTCCTGATCAAATCCAGCTAAAGGACACTTTAAAATGCCTGTTATATAACAGGTATGTTGTGCTGAGGGCTGGAAATATAAAAATAACTCCTCCTTGGACTCTGGCCTATGGATGTCAGTTTGGCAGTAGACAGGCATGTAAGAAAATCACCACACAGCATAGCACAGTCTCGGCAGCCAAGACATTCAGCTGAGAATGCTCTGCTTGGACAACCCTCTCCAGTCCCCACCCCCAAAGCTTAAAGGATACTGACTTAATCATATTTGTAGTCTCAGAATCTAGTGGACTGCCCAATACATAGCAGGTGCTCCTTAATGGCTAAGCCAAGTGCATAGTGACATTTCGTGAATCACTCTATAAAGCAGTCTTCTCTAGAATTACTACTGAGAGCTGTGGAGAATGTCAAGAAAGACTAAACTCACTGATGATACTGGAGAGGGTAAAAAGACACGTGCCTTCCCTGTGCCTACAAGCCCTACCTGCTCCAACTTCATCTTCTCCCACCCATTCTCCAGCCTCCATTATAAATGGTGGTCAATGAAGTTCTCCAGGCCCTACACCCAAGCTTCTTGGGTTCTCTGCACTGCCTGTTCACTCTGCCTAGGAACTCCATCACCCTGATACTCATGTGCTTTCCACCTCCATCTCCAATCCTCAGTCCTCCCACTGAGGTCTTTCTTGACCATCCAGTGTACAGTCTAGTTCTGCACTGCTTTTTCTCCTAAGCACTTATCACCCACTACTTTATGTACTGAACATTTCATTCACTTAGTTTATTTTCTAATTTCCCTTATTCGGGGATAAGTACCACCAGGGATGGAGTTGCTTGTCTCTTTTGTGTGTAAATGGAGAAGGGGGAGGAGGGGGAGGAGGGGGAGGAGGGGGAGGTGGTGGTCTTGGGACTGGGTCTCACACAATAGCCCTGGCTGGCCTAGAATTAATAATCCTCCTGCCACTAACTTCTGAGTGCCAGAATTATGGGTGTGTTCCACTCCACCTGGCTTTGGGGATCTGTTTTCTTTCACACTTCTTTATCCCTAACACTGAGCACAGATAAGCACTCATTGGGTTGTCATCCAGTTTCTATAGCTTTTAATGCACTCATGTCCATTAATGAACATGTGTAAAGAGCAAACCCTAACCACCAACTCTTGTAGGTGATCCGCGTGGCCCATTCCCAGTCTCCGTTCATTATCAGCTGTGTAATTTCGGTGGTGACTCAAGCATGCAAACCCTCAGATGCCCCTGTGGAGACTAGAGATGATCGATCACTGTACCTACCCCTCAGGAGCTGTGAGCATAAACACAAGAACGCTTAGGATAGTGCCTGCCACATCATAACACCCCCAAAGCCCAGCCGCTCCGATTGCTACTGCAATAGAAGTCCCGGGACACACTCCTAACACGTGTGTGTCGTAGTTACAAATATAAGACTATCTGTGAGGAGTGATAATTTCTAATTTTTAATAATGAGAAAAATTTCTACTTTTACTACCTGTCTCACACTCAGAAAATACTATAAAAATTTTAAAGATCATAAAGTGCTGAATACATGAGAAAATGTGTTTCTACAAACCCAGAAGCTGTACAGGCGAATGAGGAAGAAGAAAAATCCACAGTAACAGACACATCATTACAAGTTCTGGATGCATCTCAAAAGCAATGCATTAACCCACAAGAAGCTAAACAAAAATGAAAGTTGACTCTCCCTAAATGCTACTTCTCGTTCTCTCGAGTAAAACTAAAAAGCCGTCTCCTTGCATGCAGCCCTGAGTCACTTCAAGGCCTCGCTCACCCCTTTGCAGCCCTTTGGGCGGCTTTTGGGTTGGGACAGGAGGGTGGACCAGGCTTTCCTAGCTCAGGTAACGGTGTCAGGGTAGAGAGGGTGTCCCATCCTGCTTCTGTCAGACCAGCTGCTTCGGGCTGGACTCTGAGGAGACAGTTTACACCACCCGGAGCAGCACACCCTTAGTGGTCCACATCAGTCCAAACTAAGATGGACTGGTGAGTAGATCCCTGTAGACGTCGTCAGAACGGAGCACAGCACAGTGAGCTCCCCTGGCTGGGCACTTCCTCCTCCATGCCATCAGTTTTCAATACTCTTGTCAGAGAATCTGCATTGCAGAAAGTTGAGAAGACCTCTTTAAGTCCAGGGTCTAAAAAGGCCACAGTCTTTTTTAAACCATTTAGCTGGGGACAAGCAAACAACTTTTAATTTGTTAAAAACCAGGGTCCAAAGGTGCTCCTTTAGAGTGACCAGACTAAGAGCTCGAACTCGGGGGGTCCCCCTGTCTGGTTTGAGTCCCACCTCTTCCCTCCCCAGCTGCAGAACCACAGCATGTCATTTAATTCAGCAGGGTCAGGTTCCTGGTTTACAAGTTGGAAATAAGCCTCAGAAAAAAATCACCATAAGGGTTAAGTAAACTCAGGTGAAATGATTAACTTAGAGGCCTAGAAACTGGCATCCATTTAATTGAGTGAGCTGATCATCATCAGTGTTATAATGCTTGTTACGAAAATTTCCATCATTATCTAATCATACTTAATTGAGTTCATTAACAAAAGAAAACAAAACGGAGCTGAGCTGGAGATCTAGTCCAGCAGTTGAGCACTTGCCTAGCTGGCATTCCTGGGTTCAATCCTAGTACCACCACCAACCACCACCACCACCACCACCACCAAAAGCCACACTCAGAAGGAGAGTACTTGGGTTGACTTGTATCATTTTACACTCCGGCATCATACATAAGTTTCCACATTTGACAAGTAAAATGGAAGCACACCCATAGTTTAACTGTATTTTTTCTCATACTCAAGTCTAGAGCTTTTTTTTTTTTTTTTTTTTTTTTTTTTCTATTTTGACTCTGGGTCTGACTTTCTGCTCGGTTTTCTGAAAGGATTCATTGAAAACCCCACATTGGCTGGAAGACTGCCGCCACTCACCTTCCCGACAGCAAGTGTGGGAGATGACTGTGGCATCCATTCGGTCTCAGTTTGCGAACACACAAACACTCCATTGTACTGCAAAGGGCAAAGGCTCTCTCGGTGATCTAAAGGCACACTGTTCGTGCTCCTGGAGTCTCTGCTCTACCTTTAGCTCAGTTCTGTTACATTTCCTACCCTCCACAACAAACACCTCTCAATTTATTATGGTGACTCTCCCAAGGAGTCCCAGTTACTAATTTTTAAACATAACACGGCACAACTGAGTTAGTCTTCTGTCTTACCTCAGCTGGCCAGAACAAACACCTCAGACTGGCTGACCCAAGCAACAGGAATTTATTTTCTCTTATTTCTAGCGGCTGAGGGGTCCCCAAGACCAAGGTCTCGGCTACATTGCTCCTAGCAAGAATCTTTTCCCGGACTCAAGATGGCCCCTTTCTCGGGTCCCTCACAAGGCTGGGCTACAGCTCGGGTATTTCTTCCTCTTCCTCTAAAATCGGTTTGGAAAATTAGGGTCTCATCTTTATGACTTAGCCTAATTGTTTGATTCCTCACAGGCCTTAGCTGCAGAGTTAGGGCTTCGATATTTAAATTTGGGATGACATAAACATTCAGCCGACAGAAGTCTTCTAACCATACAAAAATAAAACTTAAATTCAAACCCATAATGGTTATAGTTACATTCCATTTTCTTCTATTCATATATAGAAAACTGCCAAGTAACTGGGCATGGTGGCACATGCCTGTACCCTAAGTACTCAAGGCAGAGGCAGGAGAATTGCTGCAACTTCAGGGACAGCCTGGGATACACAGCAAGTTCCAGATCAGCCAGGGAAACAGAGTAAAACCTTGTCTCAAAAAATATATGTATATAAAATATACATATTATATATAATATATATTTGCATATATTATGTATATGTAATAGCTACAATTTAGTTTTTTAACTGACTGAAATTTTAAATACATAGTAAGTTACCAAACTCACCTGGGTTCAATTCCCAGCACCCACATAAAATATAAATAAATAAATCTTTAGACTAACAGGTCCACATTTCTCTTGAGACACAATATACATAACACACGGGAAAGGAACTTTTAAAAGGGCTGATCACCTCGATAAAGAATTCCATCTGTTTAAACAGATCCCGGGTGGGGACCTGACTTCTAAATGGCATGTCTGCGTAAGTATCCAAGCATCACACTGCTCCCATAATCACGCCAGTAGCAGCCATTTCTCAGAAAACCAGACAAGTTCCACACCATCCCTAGAAAAATAAGACTGCAAAAACTCGTGGAGCCTAAGATTCTGAAACCCTTACACTTGACAAGTGTCCATGCCAAGGGAAGGGTAATGCTTGCCAGGCCTGGCAGCTCAGTGGTGCCAGAATGAAACCAGAACACAGGGCCCCTACCTAACTACAGGCCAGGGTGAGCACAGCTTTATGCAGCATCAAGTCCCAAGTGCTCCAAACATCAAAGCAGGAAGGGAGTGCTCCAGCCCCTGGCAAGGACCAAGAGCCCCATAGGCTGCAGCAAGGAGGAAACCGAACGTGGACCTCCTCTCCCTGGAGACCCCCAATGGTGACAGTATAGAAAACAAGGACCAGTGCACCCCCACACTCTAGCTTCGCTCCTCCTAAATGATGAACACTCGACGAGGACACATTTCTCTGTTCATTCAGATGCCCTGGAGATGGAAATGAGTGGCAAATTCCTCTTCTCCCACATCATCCTCCGGGGTCTGCTCCTGCATACTCCTGACCTTGACACTAAGAATCTAAACAGCACATGTCCAAGCCTCGAAGGCTTCTCCCACAGCAGCTTTGAGGCAGAATGGGCAAATCAATCGTGAAAAAGCTGAGCTGTGGTGCAGTAAAGAGGTCCTCCAGACCCCAGCTGGTTTTATAGCCTCTGTAAAGCATTCTCACATGTGGGGACACATCACTTTAGAGGCACATTTTTTTTTTTTTTAACATTCAATAGTAGTCACTATTTTTATGAGGGATCCATCTGACATGTCTTTAATGTGCTCAAGGCTGTACCTGCAGAAATAAAAGGCATCCCCGACGGATTGCTCTCGGCCCACGGGGGTGACTAAACAGGCTTTTCGTCTTCGTCTACGAAACGGATGAATTTCGCACTTGCTGTTCCGGCTCACAACACAGAGCGATCTGTACAGCTGCCAGGTTTAGCAAGGCCCTTAACAGACACTCTCGGTGCTCTCAAATTTCAGCCTAATCTGACTAGCACTAGAACTTCTAAAAGCCAAGCCAAGGTAAACTAAAGTTCATATTAGAAAATTTTAGTGGCTTTTCCCATCCCTGTAACATCTTTCGGGAAAATTCAAGGGGGGAAAAATCTCTTCATATGTGATGGGAGTGTTTGTGAAACTTCAAAAAAGGCTATAGTGGGCTGGAGAGATGGCTTAGAGGATAAGAGCACTGGCTGTTCTTTCTGAGGTCCTGAGTTCAATTCCCAGCAACCACATGGTGGCTCACAACCATCCATAATGACATCTGGTGCCCTCTTCTGGCCTGCAGGTGTACACGCAGGCAGAACTTTGTATGCATAATAAATAAATCTTTAAAAAAAAAAACACTATAGCATGTTAAGCACATAGCCACTTATTAAAGTTTTATTATATTTATTTAATGTGTGTGAGAGAAAGAGAGAACACCCAAGCCAGCGTGTACATGTGGAGGTCAGAGGACAACTTGTGGGAGTTGGTTCTCTATCTACTCTGTGCGACCCTCAGATCAAACTCAGGTTATCAAGCTTGGAAGTCAGCACTCCAAGTCATCTTACATGCCCGTCCAATTATTTTTGAGACAAAGTCTTGAGATGTATGTACACGCGCGCGCGCACACACACACACACACACACACACACACACACACACACACACACACGCATGCACACAATCATCCCAGGCAGGGATTGAACTTGCAATCCTCCTGCCTTGGCTTTTCAAGTAACAGGATTATACAGGTGCACCACCATACTCAGTTTGTTAAAAAAAAAAAAATTAATAAAATAATTCATGTGTTCCTGTTTGCTTCCTGTAACTGTGATAAACACCTCGACTACAAGCAACTTGAGGAGGGAAGGTATTTCCTCTTAAACTTCTAGGTCACAGTCCATAACTGGGGAAGTCAAGAGACCATCCATGGGGGAATGCCGCTTACTGGTTTACTCCCAGGTTTCATGTTCAGGTACCTTTCTTCTCCACCCCAGGCCCACCTGCCTCAGTATGCCCACAGTGTACTGGTTCTTCCTACATCAATTAGCAACCAAGGAAAAGCACCACAGACATGCCCTCAAGCCAATCTGATGAAATCAATTCCCTAATTGAGGTTCCTTCTTCCCAGGTGTGTCAAACCGGCAACCAAGATTATCACAATGTCTTAACAGCTAGCCGACTGCACAGTTACAGACACACACTCTGAGTTTACGCACATCAGCCACTCCCCGAAGCGGCTTTGTGCTGCTCGAGGGTGAGGGCTGTGTTGTCTCCCCAGACTCCCCGTCTTTCCCAAGAGGCTGTTGGACCACAAAAAGCTAGCTGCTTTAGTGACATAATGCATTAGTTCTAAAAACCAGATGGTCTTTCTGCTTTCTGCCAAGCCCAATTTTGCATGCAAATAATTCATAACGTGTTGCGTACAGGAGTGTGGTTGAGTTACTTTATTCTTACCAGAGCTGGACACACGCCTGATCCTCTGAGGCGATAAGGCCCTGTCGGAGCCCAGGGCTCGGCTATCGTTCCTCCTCCTCAGGCAGGAAACAGCAGGCCCCACTTTGGCTTTGAGACCTGGTGTTTTCCTCAGGCTGCAGGAGTCCGGCTTGGAAATGCTCCTTCCCGGGGTGGTGGCGGCTTTGGGTGCAGAACCCTGTGAGGAAAACCAGTTAAGATTTCAGTCTCATCCTGCTTTTGCCACACCATCCCTGTGGTGTCAGCTCTGTGAGAGAAACTGCCTCTGTCTCAGTGGCTGTGCCAGAGAAGTCTTTAGTGACCATTTTTCCTATGAACAATTAAGAAGACTTCAATGTGTCCCAGTCTGTCTTCAGGCACATTAGGAGACTTGATCGCCAGTGCCCACGTTGACTTCAGCACTACTGTTCAGTCCTCTGGATAGCAGGCACTCAGCTAGTTCCTCCCACCTGTCTGGTTATTCCTTTTTTAGGGTCCTATTCTTTGGTACCTTTCGAAGCTAGTCTTCACCAGGGCTTCACCTTGATCTTGTTTTCCTCCCTCACCAGAACTCACCATACATAGCTTGTCTGCTGTTCCCACTGTGACTGATGCACTCAAAATCCACACTTCCAGGCCAACACTTCCCCCTTCAGCTGCCCCTGTGTTTACTTTCTGTCTGTGTCTCTCCACTGAGATCTTTTTACTCAGTGAGAACAACAATGATCCTATTATTGTTGGCATTCACTGACACAGAGCCCTTACACTCTGCAAGATACCATCCTAATTTTTTAATTTTTACCTAGCTTACAAAAGAGTGAGTTTGTCATATAAAATATGGTAGTTATGCACATATATAGTTATATTTTATCTATATTTAACCACTCATTACCCTTTATCCATCTTCCCATCCTTTTCCTCCCAAAATTTGCCCTCGACTTTCATGTCCCATGTATGTGTGCATGTGTGTAGACACCTACACATATATACTTAATCTAGCACAGAAGACAAAATGTGATTTTTTTTGTTGTCTCTGTCATCCCTTTTATTCCCCAATTATCCCCCTTTTCTTTTAGTCCTTTTCTTTGTCACAGTCCCTCTATTTTCAAGGTGTGCACATACATGCACACATGTATTTACATGTATACACACATATATACTACACAAAAGACAGATGAATTCTGTGTCTAAAAAAAAGCATGTATTTCTGACTTAGTTAGCTCAACATGATTTCTTAGTTCCATCTATTCTATAAATAACCATTTCACTCATTTTTTTTTTTTTTTTTTTTTTTTTTTTTTTTTGGTTTTTCGATACAGGGTTTCTCTGTGTAGCTTTGCGCCTTTCCTAGAACTCACTTTGTTAGACCAGGCTGGCCTCGAACTCACAGAGATCAGCCTGCCTCTGCCTCCCAAGTGCTGGGATTAAAGGTGTGCGCCTCCACCGCCCGGCCATTTCACTCATTTTTACGGACAAATAAAGTTTCATTGTGTATACAAACTGCTCATCTGCTGACAGTCGTCTAGACTTGTTCTGTACCTCGTTACTGTGAATAGTGAAGCAGTAAACATGGATGTTTGGGTGTCTCTGTTGTAAGGCTGCCTTAGATTCCTTCAGGTCTAACTCCAGATATACGGATAGTTCTATAGTGGCTCTCCATTCTAAATTCTAAACATATTTATCAACTAATTGAAATCTGTTTAATCACCCAGGAAGATTGTCTGTCATACCCTGTGGTAGTTTGAATGTAATTGGCCCCCATAACCTCAAAGGGAGTGGCCTTGTTGAAGTAGGTGTGGCCTTGTTGGGGCAAGTGTGTCACTGTGGGGCAGGCTCTGAGGTCCCTATGCTCAGGCTACACCTAGTTCAGTTCACTTCCTGGTGTCTGTGGATCAAGATTTAGGACTCTCAGCTCCTTCTCTAGCACCATGTCTGTCTGCACGCCACCATGACCTCCTGCCATGATGATAATGGACTAAACCTCTGAACTGCAAGCCACCTCAATTCAATGTTTTTCCTTTATCAGAGTTGTTGTGGTCATGGTGTCTCTTCCCAGCAATAGACACCCTAACTAAAACATACCCCCATTTTAAGAAATAACATGAAACACTTTCAAAACTTAAGCCAGTTTAACCTATCTATCTCACAATTTACACCTTGTCTCCTATTAACATACCCAGGTGCCCATCTTAAACAATGAAAGCTTCCTTTCTTACCTCTTAAGCCCACCTTTCCACCTGCTTTAGAACTAAAGCCAGGCTCATTTCTCAAAAGGATTACTGAAATCATATCCCCAGGGACTGTCTGGTCACACCAGCTTCTGCTGCTGCTTCTACTCCCCCCTTCTAAAAAAATGTAGTCTTTTTCTGTCCCACCAGCTAGCTCGCAAATAAGTACACAGAGACTTATTAATTAGGAAAGCTCAGCCTATAGCTTAGGCTTGTTCCTAACTAGCTCTTATAACTTAAATTAACCCACTTATATTAATTTACATTCTATCACATGCTGTTACCTCTCTTCCATCTTGCACCTCTTATTTCCTCTCCATGTCTCCTGGAGTCTCCTGTGTACCTAGATTCTCCTCCTCTTCCTTTCTCTTCCTGGAAATCCCACCTATACCTGCTGCCCAGCTATGGGGCCATTAAGCTCTCTATTAAACCAATCAAAAGACACATCTTCACAGTGTACAAATATTCTGCCATACAAAAACCTTCCTCAAATTCAACTCTTTTAAAATCACATCAAACCCTTTAGGGTGTGGCAGCCCCTGCAATTATCTTCCTTGCAGGCCCCATTCCCATCACAACCTCTGCCAGGCTACCCCCTGCATCAGAATACCTTCCAATGGTTCTTCATCTTTAGACTTGGTGTTTCCTCAGCCCAGAATGCATGCCCTATAACTTATGGCATGTGGCTGAGTGGCATTTTCGTCAGAAGTTTCCCTTGATAATCTTCCCAATTGCTACCACCCATTTTCCTGTCCTGTAACACAGCAGCCACCTGATCACTCTCATAACTCAGGAATTATGCCCCTGGTGGCTTATTTTCTGATCATCCCACTTGATAAAACATTTATTTGGACCAAAGCTGTCTTTCTTTATACCCTAATAAGTGCTATCATACATGGCATACACAGTGAGTGCCCAACAAATGTTTCCACTGTAGGGATAAGGAAATGGGAGCCTAGATCTTACTCCGAGTACAAATTCTAACACTATAAACTAAAATTTCCTCCTTTTACATAGAGAAAAACTGAGCCTCATAGGAAGGTAATTTGGAAGTTAATGATGGAGCCACAAATCGAAAATTATCCAGAATTCATGCTCTGAAGCTTAGGCTTGCATATTCTGTACCATGATCCTCCTTTGTTTAATCATCAATGATTGTTTCATATATATATAGACATACACACACACACACACACACATATATATATATATATATATATATATATATATATATATATATATAGTCCTCCACCAATGGCTGTTGAATCCATACACTGGGTGAGGTCAATACTAATCGAATAGCTAGTATCCACAGAGAACTGCTACAGACTCATGTTGCCACTGGAATGCCACGCGGAATTCTCCTACCTAGAGGAACTTTCCTTTAAGGAGCAAACCAAACTTCTCTTCGACGTCCAGGAGTGAACCTTCCATGAATCACTTACTTTACCTTCAGAGCCCACATTCTGAAAGATTTCCAAGTTTGTGAGACATGGGGGACCTGAGTTTGAGCGTCTGTTTCCCCTACAGCTGTGTGAGTTTTAAATAAACCCTCTGAGGCACTGTCATAGATAACAACTGGCCCACTGTTGCTGAAGACAATGGGCGTAAGCCCTAAGCATTACTGGGACAATTAAATGCCAGGCTGTAAGGGAGGCGCCTGAGCCCGTCTTTCCTTTATGCTACAGCTCCCATTTATCCAGCATGTTATCTTGAACACGCGACCTCTGCCATGGGCAACTACTTTTAACCCTCTATAGCAGTTTAAATCAAATCACTTCTCCCAGATAAAAAAACCTTTCTAACGTTTCAGGTAAATCCAGATCACCAAACAGCCATAAAGGGTAGGCAGCCTTGAATAAATTAATGTACCTGAAGACTAAGACCAATAAAATACACATACACATTCATACACATACACACACACACACACACACACACACACACACACACACACACACACACACACACACCATTCTACGACAATAACATTGGGTACTACTAGGTACTACTGAAGTGACTAACAAAAAAAAATGCAATGTGAGTTCACTTGTGTAGCATTCTACAATAAGCCAGCCTGTGGCTATGATCTAGCCTCATCATGCTAGGAAACAATGTGTCAGAGTTGAATTAGGCAAATTGGAGGACACTACTGTATGTAAGACAGGGTTATAGGCGCATAGTTCTTTACTCTAGCCGAGAAGTACAAGTGCCAGTGATGAGACTGTGGGACAGCCCTTAGAGCCTTACAAAGCATTTCACACCTAATTCTAAGGTCTCACTGCAACATTGCTAAGGTGCAAACTGCTGGAATCCATCTCACCTGAGGATTCCATGGCCTCACCTCAATATCACATCATGGGTCCGCAGCTACCAAATTGGAAATATAAGGAAATAAAACAAAACCTAAACTCTCCAGTTTCAGAACTACACAAGCAATTTATATTCAAGACAAATGTCCAAGAAACTTCATTAGTTTTTCTGGTACTGGGGTTCTACAAGTAAGTGAACGTCTCTCATGCAACTAGGCATGCTGGTGCATAACTAATCTTAGCATGAAGGGTGCTAAGCAAGGGTACCTCAAATTCAAGGCCAGCCTGGGCTACTGTATGCTGAATTCAAAGCTATGGTGGCTGGAATGTTGATACCCAAATTCTCCATAAATTAAGGAAAAATATTTTGTTTCTATACATATCTATAAACACCTATTTAAGACTATTGATTACAATGGAGAGTTTATTTATTATAATTCTATTTGGTATATTAAAGTTCTAAACAATCAGAGTTTTCTCCATTAGACATAAAAAGAACTTGAAAGATCTGTGTCCTGAAACAATACACAAGCCTATTGGATTAGGAATCTCTACGGCATTCCACCCTTACCAATAGAATTATTGATAAAGCTAAACATCTGTAAACTGACCCAGGTCAAGAGTATCTCTACTGTATATCATCTAGACAATCCCTGCATGACCTGCTATGTATGTAACCTGAAACAAAACAGCCTCGTGTACTTGACCGTACTGTGTTTCATTCCTCCCACACAAGAATCCCCGAAGAAAGGCTGCCTGTCTTTCTCCTCTGCGCGCAGATCCATTCCCCGTCCAGAGGACAAGCATTTCAAGGGCGGTCTGTGTGGGGCTGAAAATACACCTAAGTCTGCACTGCCAAAAATAGACCTGAGGGCACATACACAGCCCAACAGCAGCCTGGCAAATGCTAGGAACACTAGTTTGATCATACTATTGTCAAAAAACATGTGCATGTTTACAGAAAAACAACCTTTAGACTGCCATAATGCTTCAGGTTTTTTTTTAAGTGACTATGTAGTCCCCCCTCAGAATTTGACTGGTGCTGCTGAAGACATACTGCTTTACTTCCTACATATGGATTTTCTTCATGCGTTAGGAACCAATGCATATGGGCTACAGGTGACCTTACACATCCACTTTCCCTTTTGGCTGTGGCAAAGTTCCCAGACCTGGGTCACACAGCTGGTCGGAGCAGACTCACAAATCTGTGAGAATAGGTTCTGCCTCCAAGACTACATCCCCCAACAAGGTACCAGGAGCGATTTTTATATTGATGTGTTTACCAGCAGCACTCCCTAACCAGTTCTTAAATGTAGTTTGCCTGCTTAGAACCCCTTTGGTTTTTTAAGAAAAATAAAATGTAACCAGACATCAGCTACTTCACTTCAAATATCTAAATATATTAAAGCATTAACTTATTCCTTTAAAACACTATCAAAAGGAACACCCATGTTCAAGAAAATACTGAAACCAAGTTTTTCACTATGCAAGTTTGTTATATTTTTGACTCATGAACACTGCCTGACCAGGGCAAAGAATACCTGCATACAAATTATGAACCAAGTTCAGTGATATTATTAGCAACTAATAGGTAACGTACGTATTGCTGATACACCAGCTTTCTTCACCGCTCCTAGAAGCCTACAGTGGCTTTCACTTACCACAAACAGAGACTTGCATTCAAAAGTCTCATTCATGGCTGCCTTCCCCAGCTCTTGCTTTTCCATTAGATCCCTGCTGTCCTTTTCACCCTTTTCAGGGCTAATCTGATCGATGTGGGAAACATAGGTTACTTCCAAGCACTCTGCACTTTTCATTTTAACTGGAAGAATGCCTTTGATCTTCTGGAAGAACGCAGCGACAGACCCAGTCTCGCTGGCTGCAGGAGAAGAACGCGGCTTGTCAACATCTTCCCGGTTCGATTTCGTGGCAGATGTTGTTCTTGGAACCCTGAGCGAAGCGTTTTTAGAATGAGTTGTAACATGCACGGCCTGACTGGTAATGAGTTTATTAAACTGTTGCTTGTCTGTCTTGTTAATTAGGATTTCTGCTTTTTTATCTGCAGTAAAGTCAGACCTTGGTGGTCTGTTCACAACTGTCAACTGTTTAGAAGGCACTGGTGGGGTTGAGGAGACCCCAGTAATCTGAGGTTTGGGTGTGCCCTTCGTTGGGGAGGCATCTTTGGGTTGCAACACTGATCTGGATATAACTTTGGCTTTGATGTTCTTGAAGTTTGGTCTTGGATAACTTATAATTTCTGTTTTCCTAACTTTACTGCCTATAGTAGTATTTGTTTTGGTAGCGGATTTTCCCAGATTAGGCTTTGGCATATTCACTGGTGCGCCTTTCAAGTTTGGTGCATTTTTAGCATCTCTTGGACCATTCTCCACATGATTGCACTTCTCTGTTGCTTCAACAGGTGAAAGCGTAAGGCTTACATTGGGGGTTTGCTGAACTGGTGTTGACGTGCAAGCTGTATTTTTTGTGCTAATGGTTCTACCATTTGCATCCCAAGCCATTTCATACAATGAACGCCGCTGCCCTGGGACACTTCCTAGGGTCAGCTCTTCAGTACTCTCTTGGATTTCCGAGTCGTCATCGTGGTCATGAGAGGAGGCGATGTGTGGGTCTTTGATCATAGTGACTTTACACTCAGTGTCCAGGACTCTGGTTTTACTTTTATCAAAAGCTGGCACCGGTAAAGGGCATTCATTATCAACATGACAGTTGGACAGCGTTTCTCTTAGATTTTGGCCCATTTCCTGTTGACCACATGAGCCATGTGAATGTGTCTCACTGTTTGGTCCATCTTCCGATACACAACAGAACTCCTGTAACACAGACCCATCGGGAACCTCCATCCCATCAGAAACTGGTGTCACAGCTTGTATCTCTTTTTCTGCAGTGCGTCCTTGCTCTTCCCCATCTGCGTACTCTTTGGTGACATTTCCTAAGGAATACTGACACTGAATTCCAATGTCTGCACTGTCCGTCTGCATCGGCACATCAGAACACACTGTGTAGGTTGTGTTTAGAGCCTCTGATGGTGGGGCTTGAAGGCTTTCCAAGCCCTCTCTATTGTAGTGGATTCCTGTCACATGCAGCTTCGAGGAATGGGGTGATGTCCAAGTGGAGCAGGACAACAACGCATTTCCACCTTTCACACTCACTGGCAGCAGACCATGTGAAGGCTGACCCTCTTCAATAGAATGGTGCGCTATAAAGGTACGGTTAGCTGTGTCCCCTTTCGTGTCAAATGTCTGTCTTAGCTCCAAAGCTGCAGGGGAGTCTGCACAGTCGAAATCATCATCAGACTTGCACATACAGGACAGGGGGGGCTCAAACCTCTCATCCTGGAGTGACTTGAGGGAATCCAAGTTGCTATGCAGGTTTGGGGGCTTCGCTGGACTGTAAGCAGAAGACTGATGGGTAGGATCACTGGGCATTGCAAACCCAGGCTTACTAACGAAATCACTTGAGGGTTCTGGGTAACCGAGTGCTCCAACACAGCGATGGCTTAAAGACACACTTTCACTGCTATCCACAGCAGGATCCATTTCATAATCCACCACCATGTCATCTGTGTTAGCAGCGTGACAATCCCCGTGACTAGCTGAAGGATGCTGTGTAGATGGTGACTTTGTGTTGTATTCAGATGTATTCCCGTTTTTATCACTGGCAGATATATAATGCAATTCATCTTCTCTCGTATCTGGTTTATCATCATTCATCCTGAATACTAACTTTAAACCTCTGCCATTTTATATTCTCTTTAAAGCCTTTTAAATTTGAGAAGTGAATGAAAAAATGGTCCAGGCCCCTCCCTATCGCTTTCCAGCCCAGTTCCAGGATGGCAGTCTTAGATGCTTTGAAGCTGAAATGATTTGTTGTTCCCTGCAAGAAATAAAATATTTAACTTCAATAAATGTTAAAAACATTTACAGATCATCCTTCATTTAGATCACTGTTTTCACACCAACAACCCATAACTGTGAACATGGGAATTCACACTATCATTGGCTAACCTACTATTGCCTTTCAAAGGTGTGTGTGTGTGTGTGTGTGTGTGAGAGAGAGAGAGAGAGAGAGAGAGAGAGAGAGAGAGAGAGAGAGAGAGAGAGAGAGAGAGAGAAGGAAGAAATGGGGCATGATATAGAACACAGATAAAGTCCCTGTGACCGATGTCACAGATGACATCTGCCTTCCTGTCTCTCAGAGACACTCCAGAGGGAGGGAACTAAGTTTGCGACAAACTTTCCTTCTTGGTCAACTGTGGAACCATTCATCCCAATTTCCCTTGCCAGTTCCTATTTATGTCCACTGTCCCAGCATAATTCATGAACATCCCTTCCAACATCAGAAGGGCCCCTACTCTGTGTTAAGGACAGTGATTACCAGAGAGACTATCCAGGCCCTACAAACAAGTGAAAGAGACTCCAGGAATTTACATTACTCTTTCTCTTTCCTGTTTCATTCCTGTCTTAACCATGTGTCCTTCCAGGCACAGGGGCTGAGGGGCAGGAGTTGATATTAAGAATTGAAGTAACTTCTGTTAGAACAATGTCTCTGTATGCTGACCTGTCTAGCACTTCCAAATAAAATGATACATCGAAGCCAATCCTGTCCACTATGTTCAGCTATACTAGAGACTCAGTTTGGAGACAAGGTCTTTAAGGAGGTGGAAAAGGTCAAATGATAGCATAATCAGGAAGGACTTATCCACCAGAACAGCTGCCCTTCTGAGAAGAGACACCTCAACCCAACCCCGCCACTCCCCTTGACCAGGACACAGTAAAAACAAATACACATCTTAACAGAAGCATTATCTACAACAGTTGAAGACCAAGGGTGGGAGGGAATCCATGTCCACCAACGGGTAAACAGATTTAAAAAAAAAAAAAAAAAAAAAAAACTTGCCCATTTTATACATCAGAATACTTCTTCAGCACAATAAAGAATGTAAAGTTTCATTAGATACAATGTTACAGTAGGAAAACATTACACTAAGAGAAAGAAGTCATCCAGAAGACTACCTATTAAGATACTATTTATACAAAATGTCCAGAACAGGAAAAACTATAGAAGTACAAAGGACAGTAGGGATTTGTGTAGCAAAGTAGAAGAGAAAGCTAACTGGAACGATGGGGTGTTTTTTTTGGGGGGGGGGAGCAAAGGAGTAATAAAATGTTCTAAAATCATTTTGCTTATAGTTTCACATTGCCATAAAGACACTAAAATAACTGAATTGTATAACTATAGTAGCAAACTTTTGAAATGTCCAGAAAGATTTCAGGTCTGGGCTGTGGAGATGGCTAAAAAGGTAAAGGTGTTCGCTACACAATTGGGGTTCAATCCCCAGAACCCATGTTAAGGTGGAAGGAGAGAATGAACTCCACAACGCTGTCGTCAGACCTCTGTACACATGCATGGTGCAGAGGAGCACACACGCTCTCGGTCTCTCTCTCTCTCTGTATCTCCACGTCCACCCCCCAAAATTTAAAGATTTAAAACTCAGCATTTTTTTCCTCAACAAATTTGAATAATAAATAGTCTAATAAAATTCTAGTTGTTTGAGAAAGGTCCAGATCTTCACGGTGGAACTACAATTTGTTCATAAAGATTTACTGCATCTGACTTTTACCCCTTAATGTTTAGTGTCGGTCACTTGTCATAGTGCTTTGTTCTGAGTAAAATCTGGTGGGGTTGATGACACCAAGTATGTGACCATTAAAATTCCAAATTAAAGCCAGGCGGCGGCGGCGGCGCACGCCTTTAATCCCAGCACTTGGGAAGCAGAGCCAGGTGGATCTTTGTGAGTTTGAGGCCAGCCTGGTCTATACAGTGAGATCCAGGACAGGCACCAAAACTACAGAGAAACCCTGTCTTGAAAAAAACCAAAAAAAAAAAAATTTCCAAATTAAGAGCATATCTTATTTTCCTTCTTTGTAATTTGACTACTCCATATCCAGACACCAGTGACCTGAGTAATAATACTGGGGACCATAAAGCACCCAGAGGCTCTGGTGTTTTCACTAACAGGATTGTGTGTTCCTGATCATGCGTCCTGGAGTCATACTGATGCAAAGAAAAGGCTGGAGTGTTTCTCAACAGTGTGTGCACACATATGTGTGCATGCACATAGACACACAGAGCCTACACTCACCAATTCAGAGGCTTTGAATTCTACATTGAGAGCTACATAACGTATATATTTCGTGTAAAAATTAGTCAAGTCTTCCACCAGACTGACTAGTCAGTCAGTAAAAGTAATCACTAAAAACAAATGACCATCTAGGATCTTCAAAGGTTTGTTTTTTTTTTTTATGAAGTACAAATTAGCATTTTATTTCATTTATTTACTGGGGGGGGGGAGTTAGGGAGGGAGTGTATGCCAGGGCATCCCATGGCAGTCAGAGGACCACTTTTAATAGTTGCTTTCCTCCTTCCACTATAAGGGTCCCGGGTTTCAGAATCAAGTCATCAGGTCTGGTGGCGAGTCATCTTGCTAATCTCACAGAGTAGCATTTTTTTTATCTGTTATAAAAAAACACACTCAAGCAAAAATGTTAAAATCATGAACGTCTATTCATTTTCAGAAGCACCCAATGATAGACCTTTCTGCTTCTCAAAGGATGATGATCATTTAAGAGAGTGTGGTATAAAAAGTCATTTCAGTGGCTTCTCTGTGGCTGTGATAAAACACCATCACCAAAAACAATTTAAGGAAGAAAGTTGATGGTCGCCTAGGCTCCATCAGGGCAGGGAAGGCATGGCGGTAGGCAGCTGGCGTTGGAAACAAGATAACAATTTACCACATAGGAAGCAGAGTGACCTGAAAGAGGGGCAGGACATAAACTCTCAATGTTGCCCCTTCCCCAGTGAGGTACTTCCTTCAGCAAGGCTCTGCACCTCCTAAACGTTCAATGACTTCCTTCAAATAGCGCCACCCTGTGGGGACCAAGTGCTCAGACATTTGACCCTGTGGGGGACATCTCTCATTCCAACCATCAGAGATTCAAGAGAACGAGGAAGGGGAGGAGGAGGGGGTCCTAGAGGGGGCAAATAAGAACAAAATATGATACAGATGCATGAAAAATGCCACAATAAAGCCAATTATCTTGTATGCTAACTAGAAAAGAGATAAAAGGAAATGGCTGTCTGGGGAGGGGTTAAAACATGAGGATGAATGGAGAGGTGGAAAGAATGTAATAAGCAAATGTGAGCTTTATTAGCATGATTATAAAATTATGTGCCTACATAATAAACAGAGTCATTAAATTCAATTGATAGAATTTTATTACCTAATCTTTTCCAAAGTGCATAAAAGTATTTTAAAGGATATATACTTAATAAGCAATTCAAATGGTAACATTACGTTATTTTGTAATTGGAGAAATTATGGCACCGGTCTCATGGTGTCACATTGTATTCTTTAAGCTGTTGCCAGATTTGTTTGTTTGTTTGTTTTGCTTTTGATTTGGTTTAATTTTTCAAGACAGGGTTTCTTTGTGGAACAGTCCTGACTGTCTTAGTACTCACTTTGTAGACCAGGCAGGCCTTGAACCACAGAGATCTATCTGCCTGCCTCTGCCTCCCGAGTGCTGGGATTCAAGGCGTGTGCTGCCACCACCTGGTTCAGCTTTTTCTTTTCTAAAATGGCACTAAATTAAATGTCTTTGCAATCAACTCTTCTGGAAATATTTTCTGGAAATAAAAATATTAACTCATAGAACAAGGCTACAGTTTAAGACTTGACATGGTTTGTCAACTTTCAGGGTGTGTGTGTGTGTGTGTGTGTGTGTGTGTGTGTTGTCAGTACTCTTTATATAACACATATATTAACATGTAAATAAGAGGCATATATATGATCTGACCTGTGCATTTTGTTTAATCCCATCTCACACTATTTGCTATAGGACACAATGCCTGTGAAGTACCATTACTGTGACGATAAAGCTATGGACAGGAAGGAAAAGGGTAGCCATCCTTCCCTCAGGAGGTTGTTAAAAGTGGGAGACAACTCAGTCCATAAAGTGCTCACCTTGCAAGCACAGGAACCTGAGTTAAATCCCTAGGGGGTGGCTCTGGGAAGGTAGGTGGAGACAGGAATCCCTGTTTCTAAATGTCCAGCCAGCTTGGCCTAATAGAAGAGGAGTTCTGCTATGGAATATTCCTTTACACTGTGAAAATGTGTCACTGTGATTGGTTTAATAAAGAGCTGAATGACCAATAGCTAGGTGGGAAGAGGTTAGGTGGAACTTCTGGGGACAGAGAGGTCTCGGGGAAGATGAAAGGTGGAGTCACTATTTGGATGCAGAGGAAGCAGGAAATGCAGGAGGTGAGGGGGAAATCCACAAGCCACATGACAGCACGTAAGTTCATAAAAATGGATTATTTTAGGTTGTAAGAGGTAGTTAGAAACAAGCCTAAGCTAAGGCCAATCTTTCAAGAATATCCTCTGGCCTCAAAACACACATGTATGCACGAAAGCTCTTAGTATCAGTCTTAGTATCAGGACCAATTTCACTCCTCCCCTACTTTTAAGAATTATACCTAAATGTCACTATGTGCCAGTCATGTATTCTATGACTTCCTCTCACCTAACTCAATAAGCAAAGTCTTCATATTCCTACAGTTACAATATAACTTGCCTAATTTTAAGAAGCCTTAAAGTACTGTCTTGGAAGCATTTTTAAAAATTCAAAACAAAGCAGAGAGTTAAAACACAGAAAGAAAAACAAAAACAAAAACAATAAAATTAAAGACCTTGGGGGACAAACCATTCTCACCCTCAGGAGAACTCTGTCAAGTTCTTCCAGGCAACTATCTAGCAGAGCAAAGCGCCGGGATCAAGGTCCCTTTTGAAAGAGCATTCTCAGGAAAGAGAGGTCTTTACTGAGCAGGAGGGGGACAGGACAGAACAAATTCCTCACTCATTGCGATTTGGGAATACAATAGGCAGTTCATCTTTAATTTTTTTTTTTTTAAAAATGCATACTCTCAAGACTTAGAAGGTCAAGAGTTTCTAATCAACCAGGCAGTAGTAGTGCACATCGGTGATGCCAGCTCTAAGAAAGGCACCAGGCAGGGAGATCGTGCTCTCAAGGCCAGCCTTGATTATGTACTGTGACCTTGTCTTACCAACAAGCAGCAGAACAGTCAAGAACTGGAAAATGGTAAGAAGTATCTTCATGACCTCAGCTTGAAAATGGTCGCTCAGCCAAAGTAACTCAGCTCAGGGGGCCAAGCTCTTGCCACCCAAGTGTGAACACAAGTTCAGCTCTTCAGAACCATGCCAATAAAACCAGACACAGTAGCACATGTCTATAACCCCAGTCCTTCTAATGCACGGCAGAGGCAGAGCTGGGAGAACCTCTGGATGCTCACAGGCCAGCTAGCCTGGTATACACATTGAAGAAGGGCAGGAGACAAGCAATAACATCCAAGTTTGTCCTCTGACTTCCAACATGCACATTCTGCCACAGGTGTTCCTACATTCACACACAGCAATATGACTACATACATCATAACTAATTTATAAAAATCAATACTTGTGCTCCAAAGACAAAAACGACATTATTTCTTGAAAGTAAAAATGCCCCAAACTTGAACTATCCTCATATAATTGAATTAATGACTGCTGACATTCTTAATCCTGGAAGGAATTTTAGAGCTACAACTCAAACCCATTAATCTTACAAATGCAGAGATGACCTCTAAGAAATACCTTACATGCCAATGCTGCTAATCTGCTGTGAGCAGATCTCTATCAAGTTAGACAATACTTGGTGGGGTGCTGGATTTCACCAGCTGAACTACAAGCCCAATGGAGACTTCTGCATCAGTCCACGATTTCTCCACCTGCTTCCCACCATGTCTAGTCCGACCATTCAAATTTAATTCAACATGTGATAATTATGAAATGAAATGTGTTTCCCTAATTCAAACAAAATCGAGCTTCTTTATGTTATAGCACACACAACTTAATTTTTACACCTATTTAGGTATGAGCTGCTATCTTTTAATATCTAAATGCAGTTTTAATAACAAATACAGTTAGGAGTTACAGCTTATAAATCACAAAAAAAAAAATCAATCTCCTTAGAAGCTTTTGAAGAGCACACACGTCACAACGGTAGTTCAACTCCACAAAATGTGCACTCACTGGCAAAGCAGTGGCCCCTGTACATATGACACAGGCCACTTCTGCTAACATCTCACCAGAGGGAGCAGGCCATGGAGCATCAGTTGGTCTTAGCCAAGCCAGGAGAAACAATCTAATCTAAGAACTGAGTAAGAGAAGATATTTCTCCTAAGAGTTATGTCTAGGCTCAGTGTGCTGGGCTCTGCTGACTCAGCATGGGAGACCTCGATTTGGGGGATGTGGGGATGTGAGGTGGCTTGGGAAAGAGGGCTGGGGATGGGGAGAGGGGGGATCTGTGGATAGTATATGGAGTAGAAAATTTCTTAATAAAGAAAAATGAAAAAAAAGAATTATGTCAATCTTCAGTACACAGCACACGATACCAAATTAAGATGTATGTATACCAGTATCTGTCTTGGTGACACTGTCATTCTTTTGCTTAAATGATAGCCTTTCAGCCAGTGCCATTCATCAGTGATTCAGAGCTTCCAAAGAAAGAAAAGGAAAAACCAGATAGGAAGGGAGGGCGGGCTCCTGCTTGTTACTCAAAAAACAAGGTGCTTCTTATGACTAATAGGACCGGCTGGCTAGCTACTTAACCCATTTCCTCTTCCTTATTTTCCTACATTTCTTGTGGCAAATGCATCCCAGACAAGAACTTAGTAGACATTACATACACCACCCCTCTAGGCTTGCACCATGAAACTGACAGCCCTTCATGTTCCTTCTCCCTCCGGGCCTTGACACAGATGAACAAAGTAAGGCCTCCAGATATCACCATGTTAAGATGCCAGGACCAGAGATGGAAGAGGACCAGACCTCCATTGACTGGAGGATCACTGGCCAATCATAAATTATCACTATAGCTCGGCAAGCAAGTGAGCAATCTAATACTATATTTGAAGATGACTAATTTTTGTTGGGTGTGTGTATGTGTGTGTGCACGTGCGTGCTTTGCTGTTCTATGCTGGCATGGCTACCGTGATTATATTCTACTGCTTTGGAGGTAGAGAGTAGTTAACTGTGTCATTTTTTTTCCTAAATAAAGACTTCATAAATTAACACTTGCTTAATAGGAACAAAAACCATATGACCAATAATTCCTTGAAGGCTGATACAGAGAAGAGGAATCTATCTTCCCTGTTCATGAACACAGATGATGTTCATAGAATCAAGCAAACAGCTTCTATGGTAGCCCAGAAAAAAGAAAAAGAAAGAAAAAAAGAATTTCTAGCCAGGCTGATTCGTGAGTTTGAGCCCAGACTGATCTACTGGGCAAGTTCTAGGACAGCCAGGGTTACACAGAGAAACCCTGTCTTGAAAAAACAAAAATAATAATAATAATAATAATAATAATAATAATAATAATACCCATATATTTGCATCTTGAAGAAAGAAAACAGATCCTACCCAGACTGCAGCTCATCACAATGAATTCCTATGGACTAAACAATCTCCCTGTTCCTTTTATTATTAAACTTTCCTCAGGTTCGCTTCTACGAAGAAATCTTCATGGGTTAATATAGTTCAGTTTGGCAAACAAGCTTTATAATGACAAATAGTGAATATTTTTAGGTTTTATAAAATATACAACCTGGAATGTGTTTACTCAACTCTCCTCTTGTAGGATAAATATAGCTGTAGAGAGTAAGGAAATACCCAAGTGAATAAGTATGGGTGTCGCCCCTAAAACAACGTTAAAAAAGACAGTTGGCAGCAGAAGCCGGGCGGTGGTGGGGAACGCCTTTAATCCCAGCACTCGGGAGGCAGAGCCAGGCGGATCTCTGTGAGTTCGAGGCCAGCCTTGGCTACCAAGTGAGCTCCAGGAAAGGCGCAAAGCTACACAGAGAAACCCTGTCTCGAAAAAAAAAAACCAAAATAAATAAATAAATATAAAAAAGACAGTTGGCATATGGGCACTAGAAGCACAGTTTGTATAACCCTGGACTAGCCTAATGGTTCCTGCATCCATATCATCCACCAGGTACACTTCACAATCATCAAAATGCATTTTTTTGTTTCATTTCTATTTGGCTTTCATCTCTTAACAAGAAATTAAGCCTGTTTTGGTGGCACATGCTGATAGGATTTGCTGAAGGAGGCAGAGGCAGGTGGATCTGGAGTTTGAGGCCAGCCTGGAATACATATTTTTACACAGAGAAACCCTGTTTCGAAAAACAAACAAACAAAAAAGAAATTAAAACATGAATTAATGATGCACAATGGTGTTCATGGACAGAAATAAACACATTCTGTTTTCAACACAGTGAAAACACAATATTCAACAGAGAAAGGACAGAAAGTAATCACTTCAAAGCTGCTCTTGTGTAGAATTCTCTTAAAGACAAAGTGGTCCTTCTTCCCTTATCTGTGGTTTCATTTACACAGCTTCAATTACCCATGGTCAGCCTTGATCGAGAAAGCCTACATGGAAAATCCCAGAAACATACAATTCGTAAGCGTTAGGTAACTTTAACCACAGTGTATGGTTATAACTGTTCTATTCTGACTGTTGAGCTGTTACTACACCTACCCCATAAAGTGACCTTTATCATAAGTTTATATTTAGGAAGTAAACATATAGACATATAGCTGGGAACCACTTGCAGGCTTCAGTTATGTCCCAGAAGTCCTGGGATGCAACCCTAATAGACAAATGGACAACTATGCTTATCTTCCTAAATTCTGTACTTAATGATAGAAAAGAACTTTATGTTGAACAGAAACCAAACCTTACTCCTATTTTCTCTATGTGAACTCATAAAGAAACAAAACCCAGGACTTATGCATGTTTGGCAGGCAGTTTACTACTGAACTAGAAATATTTCTATATTTGAAATATATCAATATTCCAAAGCCACTGACTCTCAGAGTTAGAAAAGAATTGAGAAATGATCTATGGAATTTTAACACCAATCCAACACATTAATGCTCCTTTAGTCCACAATGAAACAAATCTCTGCCCACTCCAGGGAATGTATGACTCCTGTTCCAGATAGCTCTTACTTCTGTCTAGACACTCATTGTCCGGGTCATAAAACACACTATTGAAATTCATATGTAAATTCCAGCTGGATTCAAATACAGAAGACTGTCAAGTCAATAGTGAAAGATACAAATCGTCTCTGTCATGCAGAAGTTTGCCCAGGTTATCCTGGATTGCTTAAGGTTGCATAGGTTACCCAATCAGCCATCAGAGCCCAGGCTTCACCTTTCTCATTCTTCCATCACACATGACCTTGGATCTGTGACCCAAAGTAGCACTCTCCATGTTTCGTGGACAGGGTGGCAGCAGGCATGAAACTTGCTTTCTGGCCCCTGAGCCTAAGAGCAGTGACTATACTTGCCAAGAAGGCAAACTGGTAATAGCTAGCAATACCGGCTGGCTACACCTAGCGGTAAATTCTACATAACCACACAGGAGGAGAAAATGGAAACCGAGGAACCGACAGCCATCTCTTGGTGTTGCCTCAGGCCCAGGGCTTTACACCCGGAGAGCACTGCTCTTCACTCATAACGCAAGCACTTGTATGCAGATCTCAAGGCTGGTGTCTGGCATTCCCTGATAGGTTCAAATTTGCACACTAGGGTCTCCAGCTTGTTACACCATTTTGGGAGGCTGTGAACTCTTCTACACAGTCCATTTCTTAAGGTGATTAATGGTAGTTTTGCTTTTGGATCTTAGAGTAAAATGTGTTTTCAGTCAAAAATGTAAAGAGATAATATGAGTACTAGGATTATCATAACGAATACAATTAGGAAAACTATTTAAAGCATGCATTTGATATCTACCATGTGCTGGCCATGATTAGGCTCCAGAGAGGCTAACACTGGGTTGGCAGTAAATGAGGCGTATTATTATTATTATTATATAATATATAATGTAATATATTAAACAATTAGCTAAGTTGCTTTGTAGAAAAACATCCACATGCCACAGGAGTAATGAACAGACCACACGAGGAGATGCTGATCTGCTAAAGTCAGGGGAAAAATAGAGAGGACTTTGTCCAATAATGGAGAGCCAGGCAGCGCTGGTGGAGGAATAACACAGGCTGGGATCCAAAGTGCAGGGCAGGGGGGTGGTGGTGCTGGAATGTCTAGAGAAAGAAGCTTCATGAGGCAGGGGCAGGAAACGGGGTAGTGGTAGGGGCAGCTCAGAGTTTGGATTCTATTTATATGGTCTGGAGTCTGCCAGATCTGGGAAGACAGACGCTAACACTGGCTTGGCTGAGGTGTGGACCACTTTCTACTGCAGACAGGCAGCAGGCAGCAAACTGTCAGAATGGAGCCGGGTTGACAAAGCGGTGGAGAGGGAATGCAGACAAAAACGCAGACATGCTCACAAGGCTCACCACTGTGCAATCTGCACCACACAGGAGAGAGCATGGGGCGCAACAAGTGCCCCGTAAATGTCTGTTCAATTAAACATTATTTTAAAGGATTACTTCACTTACATTAATATTTAAAGAAGGAAGCCACAGAAGATGGTGTGGGAAAACTGCATAAATAATCTATCATGTTCTGGGTTGGTACACAAAGGATTGGAAGCTCTAGTGTAAATTAGAAGAAACTCGCTGTTCCCTTTTCTTTATATATAAACTAATACACAAGTTTAGGACCCGAAAGTGCAGCAACAGGGCTGAAAGACTTATGATCCGGTTCACACAAAGCTTGAAGAAGAATGCCAGAGAGATCTGGGCTAAAATGAATAATGGATTAAAACACAGAGACTGATACCATTTAATCATCCAAAGGAAAACAGTGTGCTTCATTTTAAAACACAAATTTTCCAGGGTTGCTGGCACACTCCTTTAATCCCAGCACTCAGGAGGCAGAGGCAGGTGGTTCTCTAAGTTCAAGGCCAGCCTGGTCTATAGAGACCCAGGACTACCAAGCACACAGAGAAACTCTGTAAATAAGAGCGTTGTCTGCTGGTAACCCATGCACCAAATTTCTGGTCAAGAATATGTCTTTTAAAAAATGGAGGAAGGGCTGGAGAGATGGCTCAGAGGTTAAGAGCACTGGCTGCTCTTCCAGAGGTCCTGAGATCAATTCCCAGCACCCACATGGTGGCTCACAACCATCTTTAATAACAACTAGTGCCCTCTTCTGGCATATAGGCATACAAGCTGGCAGAAATTGTATGCATGATAAATAAAACTTTTTTTAAAAAAGTAGAGGGAGAGGAAACAGCGTCAGGATGTATTATATGAGAAATTAAATATTCTTATATTTGTGTTTATTTAAGTATAAATATAACAAAGAATGTCAGAGAAACTCTGTTTATTTCATGGTTTAAAATGGATAATATCCCTCTCCCGCTCACTCTCAAAAACTACATAATAAGGTTTATATTTAAGATACATTTAATGTCAGACACGGAGGGACCAATCTTTAATCCTAGTGCTCAGGATTAAATCCTACTGCAGAAGCCAGCAGATCTGAGTTGGAGCCCAGCCTGGTCTACATAGTGAGTTCCAAGACAGCCAGGACTATACAGGGAGGCCCTGTCTCAAATAAACACACACACACACACACACACACACACACACACACACACACACACACGTAAATCATTACAGATATACAAAATGTCTTTAAGGTCCTAAATTTCATTAGTTAAAATACTTTATGGGAATAATGAAGCATTACCAAATATCTAAGAAATAAGTACATATTCATTGTCTCCAAGAAGGGACTCTCTGTGAGTCCAGCAGAAAGAGTGCTGGCGAACCACAGCACACCAGAGCTTTCCAAAGTTGCCACCACACAGCCCAGGAGAACAAAAATCAGCAACCAAAGAAAAGTAATCATTTCACAGAGGTAAACGGAGAGGACACATATCACTCATGCTCTATTTAAATCTCATGTATAAAGGGTTTTTGGGGGGCGGGGGTGTGGGTGGGTTTTGGTTGGTAGGTAGGGGTGACTTTGTTTTTTGTTGTTGTTGTTGTTGTTGTTGTGTATTTGTTTTAGGCATTGAAGAATAAACCTTCAGCCTAATGCATGCCAGGCAGGCATTATCAGTAAGCTATAGGTCCAGCCCTATTTTTAAATTTTATTTTAATATTTAGTTATTTATTATGAGACAGGGTCTCACTTAGTTTCTAGGGTAGTCTTGAACTTATTTTGCAGTCCAGGCATGCCTTGAACTTGTGATCCTCCTGTCTCTACCTCCAGGCTTGGGACACCGGCCCCAGCTCTTATGGTAAAACTGTAAGTGAATGTTGGTACTAGGAACTGATTTTTGTTTGTTTTCGAGACACTTTCTCTGTGTAGCTTTGGAGCCTGTCCTGGAACCCACTCTGTAGACCAGGTTGGCCTTGAACTCACAGAGATCTGCCTGGCTCTGCCTCCCGACCACTGGGATTAAAGGCGTGCGCCGCCGCCCAGCAGGAAGTGATTTCTGTTAAGTGATAGTATAGCCAGTAGACCTTAGGTAATTCACAGTATACAAATCAAAAGCCTTGGGGTGCTGGGCAAGGTGGCACGCCTTTCATCCCGTCATTCTGCAGGTAGAGGCAGGTGGGTCTATGTGCATCTGAGGCCAGCCTGGTCTAAGTGTTCTAGGACAGTCAGGGCTACATTGGGAAACTCGATCTCAGAAGGAATACCGCAGCCTGGGGTGGGGGTGGGGGAGAGCTGGGAGGACTGAAGCCCTGGATGACAATGTCAAGGATGTCAACACTGAGAAAACCTCCAGCCAAGAAGACCCGCTGGAAGTGTGAGTCACCACACAGCCCATTAGCTGGCCGTTTGTTTAAAAATACACTTTCAGTCCAACTTTTTCTGGCTCGAGAACATCCTGAAACCTCCAAACCAGCACGTGGAGGCCCTGGGAGCATTAGTTGTCTCACAGGGTTTTAATATGGGCCTTTTACAATAACTATACTTCAGGGTACTATACATTCTTTGAATGCCCCTGTATTATTTGAGGGACTCGAGAGGAACAGAGTGATAAAATGAATTCTATCATTAGATCTCCTAAGACAACTATCCTTTCCAACAAGTAGATATCGTACTGTTCAAAGCAATCTCTGAGCCAGGCACAATGGCTTACACTTGTAATTCCATTCCTTGGGGGTTGGAAGCAGGAGGATTGTCATGGGTTCAAGAACATTCAGGGCTATATGGTGAGTTCTAGGTTAGCCTGAGCTACAGAGGGAGACCCTGTCTCAAAAAACAAAAATAATCATCTTTACATTTTCCTACATTCTAGAATTAGTCCTGAAGCAGAGGTAATGCAACCTAAGAAATGCTACAAAGAAAAGGTCAGGGGTGGGGTGGGGGGCAAAGTTCAAAGTGCAAAGCTTTCAGTGTCATAATAGTTAAGCAACTTAATGTTTTCTCCGCAGTTTACATAAGTACCCAAAATAAACTACACTTGACAATCCCACCTGCATTCTTTAGAATGTCAAAAGTCAGCAGTTATAAATGTAAGCATGAAATGTCTTATTTGTCAAAAAAAAAAAAGTTGACCGCACCTTTTCCATATAGCAAGAAAGAAACTGCAGCTGGACTACATGAGCCCCAAACTTCAGTCCATATGATGAATCCTGTAGCAGGAATCTTAAAAGTTCTTATTAATAAAATCAAACCTGAGGTATTGGGGTGAACTGAAAGATCAGAGAACCAGAACAAGCCACAGCTAGCTCACCTCGCCGGATCCTTAGCTGGTCTTGTTGCCTCAGACTGGAAGCCTCTGTGTCCTCATATCCGAATGGGTCTCAGCTGAACTGTGCTGCTAGAAGCCTGAAAGCTTAACCAGCCAAATGCTTCTAAGTTTCTGGTCCTCACGCCTTATATACCTTTTTGCTTTCTACCACCACTCCCTGGGATTAAAGGCATGTGTGTTTCCAATGTGGCCTTGAACTCACAGAGATCCAGAGGGATTTCTGTCTCTGGAGTGCTAGGATTAAAGGTGTGAGTGCCACCATTTTCTAGCCTTTGTATCTAGTGGTTGTTCTGTCTCTGACCCCAGATAAGTGTATTAGGGTGCACAATATTTTGGGGAACACAATACCACCACAGAATCCTCCCTATAGACCATGGCTATTCAAAGACCAGCACAGCCTCCCAGTAGCCACAGACCTGAGTGTCATACGCAACTCCCCAAACTAAGGCATTTTCCTTGGATTCTCTGCCCCTGAAACCCGGTAACTCCGCTGAGGTTTAGCAGGCAGAAAACAGTGCAGATATTTCTTGGTGACTCTGTAACACATCAACTACAGGCAAAGGTCGCAGCAAAGCCAAAATGATGAGTTCTGTATAATGAGCAACTTCGGTTTTACTCTTGTCAAAATTAATTACCTCAGCATTTACTGGTGCTGGGCGACTGCTTCTGAATTAAAATCGGATTATCCCAGGGACTGAGGCAATCATAAAGATCTGAAGGAAGAGGCTCAGCATGTCTCCATAGCTAATGTGGGAATATAGATATAAAGGTATAGTCTTGGCCATAGTCTAAGAATTTGAGAGATAGAGGAAGGAGAATTTGCACTCAGGACCAGTTTGAACTATCTCAAAAAACAAAAACAAACAATGAAAGGTCTTTATTGACCTGTCTACAATGTCTCTTCTCATTCCCTATACAAATAAATTCCTAAACATTTAATATCCTTTAAACTTAGATGTTCATAATCTTTAAATATTCAAGTTAGCAAATGATACTATTTAATGATATTAATATTTTAGTATTAATAATACAATACTATAAAGAGAAATTCTACAAAGATGTGTAGTGCCCATTCTCAATGACTCCCTCTTGGGCAGGGAGAGTTAACAGAAGTTCTTTCACATTATAGGTTTGCTTTATGTACTTTTACTTTCTTTGAAAACTTAAACATTGAAGGCGGGGAGTGGTGGCACACGCCTTTAATCCCAGCACTAGGGAGGCAGAGGCAGGCAGATAGATCTCTGTGAGTTCAAGGCCGGCCTGGTCTACAGAGTGAGATCCAGGAAAGGCACAAAGCTACACAGAGAAACCCTGTCTCGAAAAACCAAAAAGAAAAAAATTTAAACATTGAAATATTAAAGATAGATTCATGCAGAAACAAAATAAAACACACTGTGTAGAGATTGTATTTCTTTATCAACATGTCTGTCACAGAAACTAAAGTGAAAAGATTTGGAAATCATTGGTTCAGAATCATAGGCCAACATACCTGCTCTTTCTCTGCAACACCAACCCTTAGTATCTTGAAAGCTGTTTGTCATTTTACAAAATAGAAAATACGGACCTTAAAGAAAAGTGTCTTCCATCTGGGTGGCGCACGCCTTTAATCCCAGCACTGGGAGGCAGAGACAGGAGGATCTCTGTGAGTTCAAGGCCAGCCTGGTCTACAGAGCAAGATCCAGGACAAGCACCAAAACTACACAGAGAAACCCTGTCTCAAAAAACCAAAATTAAAAAAGAAAAAAGAAAAGTGTCTTCCAAATTCCAACAACAGATTGTGTGACTCAGACACCTAAAATGCACGCCAAGGAGTTTTGCAGGCAGGCATTTTACACACAAAAACAGATGCAAGAGAGGAATATTTCCTGGAAGAAAATCGTCTCACGCAGGGCCCACTCAGGGAGAAAGGCTGACTTACTGTTGAGTTATCTTCCTGGGCTAGAGAGTGAGTTCATTTAATCCAATCAGCTTACTCCTCAGTGAGAAAACAGGCCTGCAGAGCGTGAATTAAGGTGCCCAGCAGTGCTTCCTCCCCGGATTGTCTCTGAAAACCACACTCACGTCAGAGTCTACAGCACACAGATGCCAGAACTGGCTTTAAACATAGTGTCAATGCTGGCAACCCCGAAAGAAGACTTTCAAGGCTTCAAAATTATCCAGAGTAAAATCAGGATTGGAATCTCTCGCCTCCTCCCTGCCACATCTTGCTCATTATGGTATGAAAAATAAAAGTTCACAGTACATTTAGTAAATAAAAAAAGTGCTAATTCTTATCCTCTTTAACTATGAACTTATAACTGCATTAGGTGAAATGGTATAAGTCTATACATTAATACTGCATGAAGAATACCATATACATTAAGAAGGAAGCCAGATGTCAGGGCAAAGATGCAAAGCAAAATAATTGGAAAACAGCCAGACATATTGATGCATACTTATAATCCAAGCATCCAGGAGACTGAGGCAGGGAGGATCATGAGTTCAAGGCCTGTCTGAGTTACAAATTAAGGGTTTTTTTTTTTTTTTTGGTCTCAAAAACAAAATGAACAATAAACCTTAAAAATGTTCCGTATCAATATGTGCAGTAAATGGTCTGTGGCTTGAAGCTACAGGCTTAGGAGTAAGTGTTGCCTTTGTTTGCCAGCTAGTTTTTATGTGAACTTGACACATGCTAAAGTCAGTCATCTGAAATGAAGGGACCTCAATTAAGAAAATCCATCCATAAAACTGAGCCGCAGGCAAGCCCCTGGAACATCTTAATTTGTGATTGATGGGGTAAGGGCCCAGTCCATTGTGGTGCCATCCCTGGGCTGGTGATCCTGGATTCTATAGGAAAGCAGGCTGAGCAAGCCATGATGAAGACAAGCCAGTAAGCAGCGCCCCCTTCATGGCCTCCGCATCAGCTCCTACCTCCCGGGTTCTTGCCCAGGTTTGAGTTCCTCTCCTGACTTCCTACAATGATGAACAATGATGTGGAAGTGTGAGCCAAATAAACCCTTTCCTCCCCAAGTCACTTTGGTCATGGTGTTTCCTCACAGCCATAGTAACCCTTAACTAAGACACTTTGTAAATCCAAACTTGAATCCCTATTGTTTGGAATAGCCACACTGATTATACCACAGGAGATTTAAATAAAGGGACTCATAATTATGACTGTCATGCTGTGTCTTCAAAAACAAAAATTACTACTGTTGCTTCCCAATAGAAGAAGCCAGCTTCTTCCGTATTGATGTCATACCAAAGAAGTTGGCTACAATCCTTGATGCCAATTAAGATAAGAAACTGGTACATTCAGTACTCTGGGTCACAAAACAGTATAAATTTTTCTGCAAAGAAAAGCTAGGCCAAATTACAAGAAACTGTGTATCCAACCTCTTTTATAGCACATTATCGCTCAAGGATAAAGACATTTCAGACCTTGTTCCACGAACAGCTAGAGTAGTTCTTCCAGTTTCTAACACTGCACAGCCACCTGAGACCCATCTCAAAGAAACACAGGGGGATAAAAATCAGAGACAAACAAAATGGGCACAAGGCACCCTTGAGAAAGCATTGGCATAGACCCAATTTGAGATTCGGTAACAAGGCTGATTAATCTCTATTAGAGAATCAGGAGGTTAGATCCCCAAAGGTAGATTTGTAAGAAAAACTATCTGCCAGAAACAAACTTATCCTTTGAGTTTCCTAAGTTTATGCAAGAGAAAGATGAGAGGGAGAGAGCGCCTTTCCCCCATTTCCAGAAAGATGATTATTATTAAGTTCAATTAGGCTAAACAACTACTTGTCTTTCCCTGATTCCTGAATTGACAATAGGAATCCAGGGTGGGGGGATCAAAGAGAGGAAAATTTATGAATCAGAACCAAAGAAAGGAGTCAGTGTACACCTGGGATGGACTCTAAGCCTTGTGCGTGTGCTAAGCAAGCGTTCTAACCACTGAGCGACACTTCCACCCTGAAACTTTGAAATCATTTTGCAATCCTCCCACCACAAAGGCCAGGCTGGGCAGCAAGGGAAATGCTGGCCACACGGTCCTTCAAGATAGAGGATGCACTGGGGTTATCTGAAGCGGCCTAAGAGCCCCATGTCCTACACAAAGGCAAAAATTATTCCTTACTTCAATGTGGCGTGAAAACCCAAGAGATGTCTCATGAATTTTGACCTCAACCACTCCAGTTAATGACATGCAGCTCCACACTTGTGTGTCATCAGCTTCCACAGGAGACATGGGCCCAAAGCACGGGGTGCAGTGTAGGTATAGGGTGCTAGCCCAAATTCTTCCCAAGCCCACCCCACCCCCACTCTGCAGCCCTCACACTCACTCCTTCAATGCCATCACCTCATTACACAGCAAGTCCCCACTCTTTACCCCCACTCTTTCTAAGTTCCCTTGGTGGCTTTAAGTAGACACAGTTTCCCAGCTGATTCCCAAGCTGAAATCCTTTCAATCCATAATCTAGTGACTGATAATTCGGGAAAACCTATTTGGAGTTCTTTGAATGAGAATGTCCCTCCGAGGTACCTGTATGGAACACCTGCTGTTTGGGGTTGCCATGGACCGTCTAGGACATGAAGCCTGGCTGAAGAAGGTTTATCATTGGGAGCAGGCTCTGGGACATACTAGCCTCACCTAACTTCCTGTTTACTTTCCCTGCTTCCTGTTTGCCACGGAGATGTGAGCCCTCAGCTTCCGGCTGCTGGAGCTCCCGTGTCGCCTAACCCTGGTAGACTCTTATCCCTCTAGAACTGTAAGCTAATAAAGGGCGTCTATAAGTTGTTTTGGGTTGTGACATTTTATCACTCCAACAGAAAACAGGAAGCTATAGGTGTGAAGAGCCGACCCTTTTGTGTTTTTGCTTTTGAAGGAATGTAGAAAACCTTTGGAACTTTGGACTACAAAGGTGTTGCATGCTATAAGCGAGATGAATGGACCATTCTAGCTGGAGCCTGGAAGACAGTGGTGCTTAGAGTAATGTTGGTGGAGGTCGTGGTCAAGAGATTTCAGGTGAACAGCGATTGTACCAGCCACTGGGCTAGAGGCCATTCCTGTGATAGTTGACAAAGAATCTTAACGTCTTCTACCCTGTTGTAAGAACCTGTCTGAGACCAAACTATCATGCAATAGAGTAATTTCTTTGGTGCAGGAAATTTCCAGACAGCAAAACACTGAGTCTGTAACACAATGATTCCTCATTATGCTAATACATGCCTGTGGGATTCTGTCTACACACACCTTCAATAAGAAAGGAAAAGAAATAAAGTGGCCGGCGGTGGTGGTGCACGCTTTTAATCCCAGCACTAGGGAGGCAGAGGCAGGCGGATCTCTGTGAGTTCAAGGCCAGCCTGGTCTACAGAGCAATTTCCAGGACAGGCACACACACACAAAAAGAAACTACACAGAGAAACCCTGTCTTTAAAAAAAAAAAAAGTGTTCAATTTGGAGCAAAGGAAACTTAATGTTGCCCCTAAAACAGGTGCTGGAAAAGATGCTTTAACTGTTAAGGAGACTCAAAAGGACTGCTCTGCACAGGAACCCTGGAAAGGGTGCTGGGTGGGGGAGGGGCAAAGCGCCACCCACCTAAGCTTCCAACTTGAATAAGAAATTCTAAGAGGTTTTTCTGCTGATATAGTTCAAGAAGGTTGAGAGTCCATCCCAACCTGGCAGTGCCGTCCATGTGGTACTAGCTTTAGAAACACAAAAATTTAAGAGCAAGAGAGTCATAGATTCTTTGTCCACAGATTCAAAGAGCTGCTGAGGCCAGACAACATGTGGCAGGGGTGGAGTCTGTGAAAGGCGGCTCTGAGAGACCACTGTGTGAAGATGTAATAGTGGAGCCTCAGGAGACCCCAAGATGCTGGAGATGCCAGAGCTGTGAGACACCTCTCGCCGCATATACGGAGTGGAACCTTTCAGAAAGAGATGTTGGTTGCAGGAAGCAAAGCCAAGAGGCATGGAGCCACCTAAGTGGCTCAGATACCAGACACACAGAGTTATGAAAGGATTTGATGTTGGCCCTGCTGGGGTTTATCTTCACCATACCTCCTCTTCCTTTTTGGAATGGTAATATACATTCAGTGCCATATGATGTACACATTAAAAAAATTTTTTTTTTAAACCAGGGAACATGAGTAGGAGATTGCCTTGAGTCTCAAAAGAGGCTTTGAGCATTTTTAAACAACAGTGTTGAAACTGTTAAAGACTTTAAACACTTGGTCCGTAGGTGGTGGTTTGGGGAGGGGATGGAACTTTTAGAATAGAAAGAATGGCTGAAAGAGGTATGTCACTGGGGACAGGGCTTGGAAGTTATAGCCTTACCCTGCTTCCATTTTATAAATCCTCCCTCTCTCCAATTCCTGTTTATTATGGTTGAGATGTGATCTCTCAGCTTCCTGCCCCTGCCAAGATGAATACTTATCCCTCTGGAACTACAATCAAAAATTAATACCTTCATCTTTAAGTTGCTTTTGGTCAGGTTTTATCACAGCAACAGGAAAATAAACACACCTGCCCACCCCTTAACATGTCTGACTCTATTTCAATGAGGTGGAGGGTGGAGGGGAAAAAATACACGCTCAGGCTGGTGAGAGGGCTTAGCAGGTAAAGGCACTTGCTGCTAAAGCTGAGGATGTGAGTTCAATTCCCAGAGCCCATATGGTGGAGGAAAAAAAAAATGAACTCCCACAGTTCATCCTCTGACTTACATACATACATACACACACACACACACACACACACACACACACACACACACACACACACACCTCTCGACTCTGACCACTACCACTTTAGTCTCAAAGTCAAGAATATGAGATAAGTGACATTTTTTCTCCTCTTCTTCCAAAAACCCAACAGGAGAGAGGGAGAATCAGTTCTACCAAAGACCAGGCTAAATCTCATAAAAAAACATTGAACACTAATTATACAAGGAATACAAATCAAAAACCATCATTTGATGCCATGCTGTACTTAGGAAAGCTAATATTATGACATGGGTGTCAACGTGGCGGAACCGCAAAGCTCTTATGCTACCAGTGAGAATGGGAAAATGCCAGTGTCATGGAAAACAACCCTGTGGTTGCCCAAAAAACTACACACAGCATCGCCATGTGATCTAGCACGCCATTCCAACACCCCAAAGTATATAAAGCAGAGAGTTTCGAGGAGATACATGTGTCCCACGTCCACCACAGCAGCACCATTCCCAATCATTAAAGGTTAGATGCTACATACATGTCCATTGGGAGTCGGACAACCAACAAAATCTGATATGAGCCAATGAAGGCAAATACCATGAATTCTGTTTTTATATGGTTCTTAGTCAAATCGGTACAGACAGAAAGCAAATTAGAGACTGGCAGGAACAAGGGCAGGAGACGATGAGTTGTTCAACTTGTACAGAACTTCTGGGATGAGACAGTTCAGGAGCTACTGGAGATGTTACACAACACTGCAAATATGAATAAGGCCACTGAACTGCACATTCCAAAATGGCTAAAAGAGTAAACTTCTTATTATGCAGATTTCACTATACTTTATTTTCTATATAGCCCAGGCTAGCCTGAAATGCCCAATCCACTGTCTGTGCCTCCCAGATATAAGGATTATGTCCTTAATTACATCACCAGCCTGCGAAGGCATCCCAGCCTAAAAAGCAGGCGTGCAGTGCCCTCTGTGCGTTCTTTTCCGCACTCTCTCCTTCCATACTCCCCCCTCTGCGCGGTCCTTCCTTTCTCTCTCTCCCTCTCCCTCTCAATAAAGCTCTAGAAAGGTAACCATGGCTTGTGACTCTTCGGTCACAGATACATCCAGCACTCTGCTCCATTGGCATGGCCGCCGCCCGCAGTGGCCAGCCGCTAAAGCCGCCACTTAACCAACACCAAGTGCTGGGACTGCAGGCATGTACCACCACACCTGGCTTCCCATAGCTTTTCCCACAAAGCAATACCACAGATCACAATAAAAAGCCAGACTTGACATTTCAGACTTCATTTTTTCCAGACACAGAGTGAAAAACACCTGACCATCTGCCCCAGAACTTCGGGCTGCCTCATACCACTTCACACATCAAATGTTAAGCCCAGAGTTCTAGGTACTCACCATCATGACTGACCATAGAGCAACTACACCATTTGCATCTAGAGGCATTTCTGGGCTCAGCAGTCACATAGGAAGAATGCATTTATAAAAATGGGAAAAATGAAATAAATCCTTAAATTTACTAAGGTCTTTCTCTCTCTCTCTCTCTCTCTCTCTCTCTCTCTCTCTCTCTCTCTCTCTCTCTCTCTCTCTCTCTTTCTCTCTTTCTCTCTTTCTTTTTCAAGAAAGGTTTTCTCTGCGTAGCTTTGTGTCTTTTCCTAGAACTCACTCTGTAGCCTAGGCTGGCCTTGAACTCAGAGATCTGTGCTGGGATTAAAGGTGTGCACCACCACCGCCCAGCTAAGGTTTCGTTCTTAAGACCTTTCTTTGTTTTTTGAGACAGGGTTTCTCTGGGTAGTCTCAGTTGTCCAGGAACTATGTAGACCTTGAACTCAAGAGATTCACCAGCCTCTGCCTCCCCTGTACTGGGATTAAAGGTGTGAGCCACCACGCCGGGCTATTCTTAAACTGGAATCCTCACTCTACCAACCAACTCTATCATTTAGCTTGTTTTCCAGATTTATCCATGTGCCAAAGTTTCGAATTCTTATAGACGATGATTTCATGTTTGTATAGATCACATCTATTTTGTGTCATAAAATAAATGATTGTAGAAAGACTAAAATTATCATAGTGACCAGAGCAAGTTTGCTAATAGGTTTTCTTTGGGGAGGGTGGGGCGAGTTTGTTGTTTTAGACACAGCTACAGGGCAATATCTGGACATGTGATGAGGAGATCCTAAGCAAGGGGGGGGAGGGGAGGGGGAGAGGTGGACCACAGGTGTAAGAACAGCCTGTGACTCCACAAAGAACTTGAGAAATCAAGGTGACCACAAGAAACACTCCATATTGACTCACACAATTTAGGAACAGGCTCTAGGTCTGGATTTCAGGTTAAAATTACCAGGCTGAATCTCCTGATTTGCCATAAGAGCATGCAGCACCAGTGACAGTTTCCAGAAAAAAAAATGTCCTAACTCCCTTTGTGGAACATTCCCATTCACAGCCCACTTAACCTAGGAATGTCTCCTCCACAGTTAAGGAAACTGGTCTAATGTGTGGCTCTGAATGTAGGAGTTGTCTTATGAGCATGCTTGTATTCACAGAAGTCCTGAAATGATTTTTACACAAGTAAGCTTTCAATAAACAAGACTATAATGTAAGGTTTTCTTACTATTCATTAAACATCACTCACAGAGAATAGAGAAAAATTCAGAAAGACAAGTATCTCAACAAATAAACAAACATGGACTCCCTTTCTAAGACCTAAATGTAGCTGAGCATGGTCACAAGCTGGCAGAAGTCCATGGACTTTGGAGGCTCAGTATTCTAGTTTGCTCTCTACTGCTGTGGTAAACACCATGACCGAGAGCAAGCTGGGGAGGAAAGGGTTATTTGACTTACACTTCCTGATTATAGTCCATCATGGAGGGAAGCCAGGAAACTTGAGCAGGAACCTAGATACCAGAACTGAAGCAGAGACCTCGGAGGATGCTGCTCCCCAGCTTGCTCTCTATGGCTTGCTCAGCTTCATTTTTCATACAGCTCAGGACCACCTGCCCATGGGTGGCACCACCCACAATGGGTCAGGCCTTCCCTCAACAATCATTAGTCAAGAAGATACCCCCACAGGCTTGCCTACAGGTCAATTTGATGGGGGCATTTTCTCCACTGAGGCTTTCTTCCCCCAGAATACCCATACTCATGCCAACTTGACAAAAAGCTAACCAGCACACTAAGACAGGAGTTTGACTGAGCCCAAGAGTTAAAAGCGGCAACAAACAGATATCCTTTCTCAAAACAATAGTAGCAATTAAACATAAAGCTGTGGTTTGAAAGAAAATGCCACCACTAAAGGGAGTGCCACTATTAGGAGATGTGGCTTTGTTAAAGTAAGTGTGGCCTTGTTGGAGGAAGTTTGTGTTACTGTGGAGCTAGGCTTTGAGGTCTCATACATGTTCAAGCCACACCAGTGAGACAGACCACTTCCCGTTGGTTGCCTGCATATCAAGATGTAAAACTCTCGGCTCCTCCAGCACCATGTCTGCCTGCATGCTGATGTCTCACCATGGTGATAATGAGCTGAAACTCAAAATTGCAAGCCATCCAATTAAAGGTTTTCCTTTATAAGAGTTGCTGTGGTTATGGTGTCTCTTCACAGCAATAGAAACCCTAAGACAAGAGCCAAATTGTAATTGTAATCACCATTCTGGAAAGCAAGGAAATGGAGTTTTATTTATGTGAAAGTCTTTAGTGTGGGTTCAGTAAACCACAGACTAGCAAATCTGTCCTTCTTGAAACATCACCTCGAATCAGATTTCCTCTCCATAGCATTTGGATTAGAAACAGCTGGCCAGGCACAGAGCTGAAGAACATATAAGTTCCATGCCTTGTGCACAGCTACCTTTCTACATGTACCCAGAAGCAGAAAATGCAAGATAAGAGTGGGACCAATGAACTGTGAGATAAAAAATGAGAAACAACAAGAGAGTTGATTGCGTAACTGACTGACCTGGCTCCCAACTCACTTGTGGACATGGAGTTCTAAGAAACAATACACACCCTGGTGACACTTAACCATGGTTGTTTTGACCATTCACTTGAACTGATTTCTATCACTAAGTCTTCAGCAAACTGTTTAAAGTTTATCACTAGAAAAACTTTAAAGTCGGGTGGTGGTGGTGGCACATGCCTTTAATCCCAGCACTTGGGAGAAGAGGCAGGCAGATCTCTGTGAGTTCAAGGCCAGACTGGTCTACAAAGTGAGTTTCAGGATAGGCTCCAAAGCTGCACAGAGAAACCCTGTCTTGGGGGGGAAAAAGTAAGAAAGAAAAAAAGGATTTCATTTTGGACAATTTTATTAATATTTATAAATTATGTAGATGGTTAAGAAATTATAAATTTACAATACAAAAATCTAATGAAATGCAATTTATGAGACAACTGAAAAAAAAATCTGTGTAACTCGAATCTTAAAAGGTCTTATTAATAAAAACCAACCCCATAGCCAGGTATTGGGTGGGGTGAATGCTGAAAGATCAGAGAGAACAGGTCACAGCCACCTCACCTTGCCAACTTCTCAAATTGGAAGCCTCTCAGTCCTCTAGAATGAATCTCAGCTGAACTGCTGCTAAAAGCCTAAAAGCTTTAACTAGCTCTAGTTCCTGGTCCTCATGCCTTAGATACCTTTCTGCTTCCTGCCATCACTTCTTGGGATTAAAGGGGTGTGTCACCATGCCTGGTGGTTTCCAGTGTGGCCTTAAACTCACAGAGATCCAGATGGATCTCTGCCTCGGGAATGCTAGGATTGAAGGTGTGTGTGCCACCATTTTCTGACCTCTATGTCTATCTAGTGGCTGTTCTGTCCTCTGACCCCAGATAAGTTTATTAGGATGCACAAAATATTGGTGGACACAATATATCATCACATTCTGTGCCCTATAATTATTGTTAGTAAAATATACTTACAGGCCCAGTACAGGGGAAATGTAAGCATCAGGTGTGGACGGGACTGGGAGCATAGATTACTGATGCTCTAATTTCTCATGTATTATGAGTTAAAAACTAGAATGAGAAAACCAATTTGCAAGAGGAGAGGGGGAAGAATGGCCAAAATATCCGTCATTGATGAATGATTATTTAAACTAAGGTACATTCAGATAAGGAAATGCCACTCAATAATACAAGTTAATATACAGTGGAATGCTCATGCTTAATCCCAGCACTTGAGAGGCAGAGGCAGGTGGATCTCTGCATTCTGAGGCTAGCCCGGTCTACAGAGCCAGTTCCAGGACAGCCAGGGGTGCACAGAAAAACCCTGTATCGAAACACCCTGCCCACAAAAAAGACTCTGCCTTGATAGGTAAATATCTCAAATACAGGCTATGTGAAAGATGCTATATTCAAAAGGCTGCATGCTAGATAATTCCATTTAAAAACTATGGAAAAGGAAAACTAGAAGGAACAGGGTCAATGTTTGTTTGGAAATGGGGGTGAGAGCTGAATGAAGAAGCACCAAGTAACTTTCCAGTACAATGGAAATGTCTTTGTGATTATAAACCATATATATTCATCAAAATTAGTAAACTTCCATGTGATGGTATAGGCCTAGAATCCCAACACTCAGAAGGCCAAGGGAGGGTGATCTGCTTGAGGTAGCCTGGGATGTACAGCAACAAAACCATGTTGAAAGGTAAGAACAAAGTGAAGAGAGGGAAGGAGGAAGAAAGAGAAGTAGAGAAATTAAGTCCCGGGATAGTACTATATGCCAAATGTGGGCAAATTCGCTACATGTCAATTATGTATCAATAAAGGAGACTTGAAGACGACAGTGAGCTGACATTAAGCCAAGGCTTCTTGGGTACTAAGACATTGTTTTTCTAATCCTGCATGGTATTTACTTAGTATATTAAGCACCAATCTTCTGGCAAACATCCCATCAGAAATTAGTATGGGGTAAAAGATGAACAAAATTAAGCACAGTTACGTAAGTTCTGGTTATAGCAGGAAAGCACGTGCACAGATTACACCATGCAAGTGAGGGACAGAGAAGGCTATTAGCAAGCCACATTTAGCTTAGACCTGAGGACCAGACAGCAAGTCAAGGTTTCCAAATGTGTCATGTATCTATCAACAGTCACTAGCTACACAATACTTAGCCAGCATTCTCTAAAAAAAAAAAAAAAGGATACATATAAACACATGTACATGAATATATATACACAGAGAGAGGATCTATTAGAGTGGCTTACAGGTTATGGTCCAACTCTTCCAACAATGGCTGTCTCCGGTTGGAAAGTCTGAGAATCCAGTAGTTGTTCAGTTGACAAGGTTGGTTGTCTCAACTGGTCTTCAATATACACTGGAATCCCAGAAAAGTAGGCTCTAATACCAGTGAAGAAATGAACTTGCCAGTGATTGTAAGGGCAAGCAAAGAGCAAGTCTCTTCCTTCTCTGTCCTTTATACAGGCTGCCACAAGAAGGTGGGGCCCAGATTAAAGGTGGGTCTTCCTGCCTCAAGAGATATGGCTTAAAGGTGGGTCTTCATACCTCAAATGATCTGATTAACTAAAAATCTCACAGATCTGCCCAGCTGCTTGGTTTTGTCGTTGTTTTGTTTTAATAAAATTATAAAATTCATTCATTCATTCATTCATTCATTTTACAACCCAGTCAGAATTTCTCCTCCCAGTCCCTCTCCCCGCCTATTCCCCCCCCCCATTCCTAACTCCCAATCCACTTCTGTTTCTGGTTCAGGAAAGGGCACGTCTCCCATGAGACAAAGCAAGGCATATCAAGTTGCAGTTAGACTAAGCACCTCCCCATGTATTAAGGCTGGGCAAGGTGAACCAGTATAAGGAGGAGAGTTCCAAAATCCAGTAAGAGTCACAGACAGCCCCTGTCCCCACTGTTAGGAGTCCCACAAGAGGACGGAGCTATACAACTGTGACATATAGGCAGAGGGCCTAGGTCTGTCCCATGCAGGCTCCCTGGTTGTCAGTTCAGTCTCTGTGAGTCCCTATGAGCCCAAGTTAGTTGATTCTGTGTGTTTTTCTTGTGGTGTCCTTGACCCCTCTGGATCCTACAATCCTTTCTACCCCCTCTTCTGCAGGATTCCTCGAATTCCACCTAATGTTTGGCTGTGGGTCTCTGCATCTGTTTCCATCAGTTGCTGGATGAAGCCTCTCTGATGACCATTGGGCTAGGTACCAATCTGGTCACAGGAGATGGCCAGTTCAGGCTACATATCCACTATTTCTAGGAGTCTTAGCAGGAGTCACCCTTGTAGATTCCTGGGAGATTCTCTTGCACCAAGTTTCTATATGACCCCAAAGCTGCTTGGGTTTTAAGCTAGCTCCAGATATAGGCAAGTTTACAATTCAAGAATTGCCATCTCCTGCGGCATGGGCCCTTCTCAGAAAGAGTCCCTGTGAAGGAAGATCCTTAACCATACTGTAAACAGTACCCAGGAAATGCAAAGTAGTATTGGATCTTAGGTACAATTCATAGTTACTGCAACTACTGTTGGTAATTCAAGTAAAAATGATTACCAAATATCTGTGTTTCCCTAAAATGAGATTGTCTAGACATAACTAAACCCCATGATTTGCTGTTTTTCAAAGATATATTGTGCTTCTTACTTCGGCTAAAATGGCCATGGTTTCTTTTTCACGCTTGTCCAAGGTTCTAAAGGAACATACATATGCTCAGACACCCTCCAAAGGTTAAACCCAGCTGGGTAAGCAAATCCTTTACACTCTAGAGACCAAGCACAGGGCACCTTCTTTACCTGACTTCAGATTCACTATTGTTTCTCTCCAAAACACAGACATGTGTCTTTAGCAAACAAATGGCCGAGGTTCTTCTTGCACCAGCCTTCAGGTGATGGCAATATGGCAGGCCTCATCCCTTCATCTCCTCCCCCACCCCACCTTCACATCTTGCTTTAAATATACCTGGTTTGGCCAGCGGCGGTGGTGGTACACGTCTTTAACCCCAGCACTCGGGAGGCAGAGCTAGGCGGATCTCTGTGAGTTTGAGGCCAGCCTGGGCTACAGAGTGAGTTCCAGGACAGGCTCCAAAGCTACACAGAAAAACCCTGTCTTGAAAAACAGGGTGTATATATATATATATATACATATCTGGTTTGGTAAGGACTCCCACACACCTATCTGGAGCCCCGACCCTCTCCTAGAACTCCTGACTTGAATATTGTGATTTATCATGTAAGTTTGCATTTTAACAGGCATCTCAAACTTCAAGTCTAAATGAGGTCTCTGGGCCCCTGGACACAAGCCAACTTTCTTAGGTGCTCCAAGGTAGATCAGGTGATCCAGGAAAGTAGGGCCAAAAATATAGCTGGCAGTATTAAATCTTTTTTTTTTAAAGATTTCAACCTCTTTTCCTTTTACCCAAAACCAAACAAAATACATCCTCACAGAAATGTTTTAAAACCTATGCCCCAACGGTAACCATTTCTCGATTTCCTGACTATCCTCTGGCCTAGATTTCCTGACCATTTTCTCTCTCCTGGACTAGCTGTCAAGCCATACCCCCTTGTCTCCTTACAAAATATGCCCTCCACCTCACAACTCACCCAGTCCTTTTGATGACAGTGCCTCTCACCACTACATGCTTACTCATGGCCTCCCATCACACTCACTATAAAAAAGGGACCAGCTGACTTAAAACAAGATGGTGTGGATGAGATCCCTGCCCCCAGCAGGCCCAGGTGCTGTGGGCCTTCAGAAATTGAGACCTAGGGGGAGAGCATTAGGTTAGTGAGGCATGCCCCTAAAGGGATTATGGGATCCCACCTCACGTCTTCCTCTGTTGTATTTCTTGGCTCGGGCTCTATTTGCTCTGCCATGTGCTACTGCCACAACCTGGATGTACCCCAATGCTTGCCAGAGGTTCAAAATAAGGGGTCACCTGTCCTTGGACTGGAACCTTCAAAGCCGTGAGCCAAAATAAGCCTTTTCGAGATGTCCTGCCTGAAGCACGTCATTACAGAGATGAAACGCTGTCCAACACAAATAGTAATTACCCCTTGTACTACTCCAGGTGACAAGAAATACCTCCAAAGGCAAGGGAACTCCTGGGTCATCCCCAAATCAGATTCTTCTGCTCACACTTAACAGCCAGCCTGACACCCCATGACAGAATTCAACCACCACCACCATCCAATCCTATATCTGTGCCTACTCTCACCTGGTCAGACTTCGTTACCCTGATAGCTGGGAGAGCTCTTGGCCATGAAAGCCCTGCTTAATTTGTCTTGAGACCCATTTCATTTCAAAAGAAAACATGCACAGCACAGGGTCCCAAGACTTCTGAGAAAGAATGTCCAACAATCTCCTCAGAATCTTCCATCTCAAACGCCTGGGCGGATCTTTGTCCAAACATCCTATTGTCTGCGAGGTTCACACAATGCTTCACTCTGTGTTCCCAGGCAGAAGAAACAAGTTACTGTTTCAGCTCCTCCACTTACACTGGGATTAACTTCAAATAACAAAGGAGTTTCATGCAAATTAGAATCATCTAGAAACATAGCCCAGCATAAGCTACATAAAATCACCTCAATATCTATTTTTTCTAAGTTCTTTTCAAAGTTGACCATTAACACTCTCACTTCTCCCTGCGTGAACCAGGAAGGGAGGACCGAGGCCCCGCCCCGCCCCCCCCCCCCCCCCCCCCCCCCCCCGCCACACACACACACCTGTCTGTGCTTGCCTCCCGACCCAGTGTAGCTCAGTGGTGGCAGGTGGATCTGTGCCAGGTAAATCCCTGCTGTAAGCAGGGGTTATTTTTAGGCCAGTGACTCCTCTGATTCCTGAGCTGCCCCTAGATAACTGAGAGACAGTCTACAGTGAGAAACCCTTCAGAAGACCCAGCTAACAGAAGTATCTCCTACAGGTTCCAAAAAAGAACACTCCGAGGACAGCCAGCTTGGATGACAGCCATATCTAACCTCCCTCTGCCCTCAGCCAGCCAGACCTGAGGCTGGGCCTCCATTCCAAATGTGCAAACAGTGCCCAGAATTTCATCAAAGCTCAAAGAGTCCTGACTCTTGGATAGAGAGTTCTTAGCTAGATGCCAGAAAATTTAGGATTCACTGATGTGATCCTGTTGTTGAAATGTCTATTATTATCATCGATGCTGAGATTTCAGATTTGTGGAACAGCCATGGAAAGGGATATTGGAAAAAGAAAGTTCAAAGGCCATCCTTCAAAAAAAGAAGAGCGTACCAAGGCAGCTGTGGTACCACCCACTGCAACCACTGCACTATTTAAAACCGCATGCTTTATCACTGGTAATTAGAAAAGGCCTTCTAGAAAACTAAGCTCACTGCTATACCTCTCCAGACAACCGCCATGATGAGATGAAGTACAGAAGCTGAACGATAACTTGGGGCTGGCTTTTCCATCGCACTGCTACAATGAAGGAGAGAAAGAGCATCAGACTCAGATCAGGCAAGGCAACTCCCAGCACGTGAAGAGGCTGAAGCACAGTTGAATTCCAGGCCAGCCTGGACTACACCACCCCTGAAACAAAAACAAAATCAAATGCACAAAAAAGAAACCCACTACTACACTCAAACTAGAGCTCAATTAAATACCTTTATTTTTCACTTGTTTTCCGTGTGTGTGTGTGTGTGTGTGTGTGTGTGTGTGTGTGTGTGTGTGTCTATGTACTGTGTTTGTGGTGGCCTTGAGGGACAGAAAGAGGTACTAGAGCCGGGCGGTGGTGGCGCACGCCTTTACTCCCAGCACTCGGGAGGCAGAGGCAGGCAGATCTCTGTCAGTTCCAGGCCAGCCTGGTCTCCAAAGCGAGTTCCAGGGAAGGCGCAAAGCTACAGAGAAACCCTGTCTCGAAAAACCGGGAAAAAAGAAAGAAAGAAAGAAAGAAAGAAAGGAAGGAAGGAAGGAAGGAAGGAAGGAAGGAAGGAAGGAAGGAAGGAAGGAAGGAAGGAAGGAAGGAAAGGAAAGGAAAGGAAAGGAAAGGAAAGGAAAGGAAAGGAAGGAAGGAAGGAAGGAAGGAAGGAAGGAAGGAAGGAAGGAAGGAAGGAAGGAAGGAAGAAAGAGGTACTAGATCCCCTAGACTGGAGTTACACACAACTGTGAACCTCCACGTGGTTGCTGGGAATTGAACACAGGTCCTCTGGAAGAGCAGTCAGTGCTCTTAACTGCTGAGCCATCTCTCCAGCCTGGGGACTAAATAGCTTACCTAAAATTTCTCAGGCCATAGATTGAAATATACGGAGAGGGTGTATTTCCTTGTGTCTTCCTCCAAGGGCAGTTGGACATATCAGAGTTGATCTCCTCTTTATTCCTTACCTGGGTTTTTTATAAAGAACTTCGATAACATTTCTGGACAACCCCCAAGTCTATAGCATCAGAAATACTTTCTTAGAGCCATTGCCGGCCCTCGGATTGAGCCTTTGCTTCTGGGAGCCTGGCACTGAAGTCGGCACATCTCTGCTGTCAGGGTGCTCCCTCCCCCTCCCGTGCTGGGGTTTTCTACAGACTGCTAAACTGGGGAGTGTTCTGGGGAGAACAAAGGAATGGTGGGCCTCAGGAAGGAGAACGCCCAGCCAAGTTCACTCCCTTCTCATGGCCTCACTCCTGGCTACTTTTTGCAACTCTTAAATGAGAGTAGGAAGAGGGAACTGCTGTTATCTTAGAATTCGGCCTTGAGAAGACATGGAGGAACAGATGATGTAATGGTTTATGAAGCAAAAATATTTAAAATGTATGCTGTGGGGCTTATGAGAGCAATTTGGAAATTCTTAGAAATATATATATCAAGTCAACAAAATCCATTCTAAGGGTTTAACTCAAAGCCTTCAGCGCCATGAAAACGGCCCTAGGGTTTAGCTCCTAGTTAGGGGACAGCCTTTAATGTCACTTGATAAGCAGAAGTCAATCAAAATGTAGAACTCATAATTACTCTTGGCAATAAATCCTCAACAGAATGCAGAAAGGCAATCTCGGTTGTGCTCAGTGTGAAAAACCAAAGCCAGGGCCACATCACCCCTAATCTCACACATCTGTGGGACCTGGGGACATGAGGGTCAGCTCAGAATTCAAAGACAGATGAAGGCAGGCAGTAAAGATTCTCACTTAAGGATAGAAGAGAAATGAGGTACATTAAACTCAGTTGCTATCTAGAATTCTAAGCACTCCCCCCACCCTATGTTTTTGTTTGTTTGTTTTGTTTCTCGAGACAGAGTTTTACTGTGTAACAGCCCTGGCTGTCCTGGAACTCACTCTGTAGACCAAGCTGGCCTTGAACTCAGAGATCCCTCTGCCTCTGCCTCCCGAGTGCTGGGATTAAAGGACCACCACCACCTGACTCACCCCCCCCCCTTTTAAATAAATAATCCACACATGTCTTTTTCCAAATGATTCTGATCCTGTAAAAAGATTTTATATCAGAAGTGATTAACATTTCTCCTTTGGGGTACTAATTTCTTATTAGCTGTCAGAGGTGAGCTGGCCTTGAGAGTCTTGTGGGTTTGTTAAGAGTAACAAACCCTTCCCCAATTCTGTATGCTTGTGATATGCAGCCCAGACTGGTCTGGATCTTGACGTGTGATCGTCCTGCTTCCGTATCCTACGTGCTGAGATAACATGTGTGCCGCAATGCAACCAGCTTCGTTCGCCACCATTATATAAATGAGTAGCTGTTTCTTTTGGTTTTTATGTTCGAAATCCAAACCTACTCAGTAATTTCCCTAGAACTATTCTCTTAATATAAGGGACTTCCGAGAGAGAGAGATCAACCTTATGTCGCTTTGCCACACTGAAGAGCCTCCGACTAGGAAGCCGCACTATAGCACTCAGAACAGTCCGGGAGAAGCTAAATGGCTTCCGGACTCAGGCAGCAATTTACACAGCAGTCCTGCCAGTTTCCTCATCCCCGTCACAGAGGAGCCTTTCTCTACAGTAGCGTTCACTCAGTCAACAAATATTTCTTAATCTTCTACGCGCCAGCTGCTTGACCAGGACTGGGGACACAGTGGTGAATAAGGCGCCTTCGTGGAGGTTAAAAAAAATAAAATAAATAAAATAAAACCAGTAAGCAAATCAAGAAAGTATAAGGAAATAATTACCCAAACTGGACGGGTGGATGTGACCCAGCGCCCAGGGTACCTCAAAGGACCTTCAAGCTAAGCTTGTGGGGAGGGCAGTCAGGGTGGTGCACTGAGGATGAGGAAGCAAAGTGAGTCCTTCCAGCCTTTTACATCTCAGTGTACTCATGAAATGTTCCCTCCTGGACTCTAGAGGGGCAACACAGGAATACGAGCTTTTAAGCCACCATCAAGGGCATGCCAGACCAAACCCAACCACTATCCCGTTATAAAGGACACAAAATGGAGCGCACAGCCGCAGATAAAAAGCAGTCCTTTAGCTTGGGTTCTGTAAACACTGACCTACAAAAACCTTAGCACACTGTAAATCCGCATCAGCCATCCTGGTAAACACTTTGCTACCAAACACCCTTGGCTCACCGATCTGCATCTCGAACCTCTGAGCAAAAGTAAAAGGATGATAGAGAAGCTATGATGAAGAGTAATCTCCCACCCTCGAGAGACAGACACAAAGGCAAGGGTCCGTGTAAGGGGAAGGTGCCCTGCAGAGAGGGGGGCCCGTGCAGAGAGGGGGGTCCGTGCAGAGAGGGGGGCCCGTGCAGAGAGGGGGGCCCGTGCAGAGAGGGGGGCCGTGCAGAGAGGGGGGTCCGTGCAGAGAGGGGGGTCCGTGCAGAGAGGGGGGTCCGTGCAGAGAGAGGGGTCCGTGCAGAGAGGGTGGCCCGTGCAGAGAGGGGGGGTCCGAACAGAGAGGGGGGTCGAACAGAGAGCGGGGTCTGAACAGAGGGGGAAGCTTGTACAGAGGAGGAGGTATGCAGAGAACAGGGCGTGCAGAGGGAGGGGCCTATGTGATTGAATTACGTGTTCTCTACTTGAGGGACAAACTGGATATTTGTGAGCAAGCTGTGTTATAGAAAAAATTAAGTTCTATATGGGAAAATCATAATGTGTGTTAAATCTGATTCTGTAGTTGCTAGAATGGCAAGAGATGAAAGAGCCAGACATGAGCACGGTCAGGAGTTGGGAGTTCCAGAGGCAAGGTAACTAAGCTTTTTTTTTTGGGGGGGGGGGGGGGGTTCGAGACAGGGTTTCTCTGTGTAGCTTTGCGCCTTTCCTGGAACTCGCTTTAGGGACCAGGCTGGCCTCGAACTCACGGAGATCCGCCTGCCTCTGCCTCCCGAGTGCTGGGATTAAAGGCGTGCGCCACCACCGCCCGGCGCAAGGTAACTAAGCTTAATGACAGCAGGTGAGCACCGAACTCAGGAGACACCTGCAACAGAAGTCCATACAGACCCAGAACTCAGCCACACCAATTTTGTAAGTCACCCACCTCAAATGTGCTGTTCTGTACCGATATATTTTAATGAACAAAATAAAACAATTTTTTAAAAAAATCCTTCCTAATACAGCTCACAAGTATTGTGGAATGAGCCTGAAATATGATCCAAAGTCTTTGAATGTCAGAAACGCTTAGAAAGGGTTGGGTAAACACAGTGTCCAGCATACTAAGGGACTGACAGGCAGGACACTCTCTGACACACTGTCAATATACTCATCTGCCCATAGGCAGCCACATGTGGGGCAGGGGTGGGGGAATCAGCAGACCTCTTCCACAGACAGAGATGACATCTGCGCATAGCACCTCCAAGTCCACAAAGCAGTCTCGCACCAGTGGTCCCTTAGATGGACAAATCACATGACAGTCACCTTCCTCAATCCTCCTTACCTCCTAAGAAGTGTTAAACCAGACATAAAGAGTTAATAAATGGAAGCCATAGACAGGAAATCCAGTTCAAATGTGAGTCACTTTTTAAAGGAATCTTGCTGCTGTCTAGGATGGCCTTGAACTCCCGGACTCAAGCCATCCTCCTACCTCAGCTTCCTGAGTAGCTGGTACCATAGGCATTTAACCCTTACACCCTCTTAAATATGTAATCATCTCTTTCCACTAACATTTGATTAAGTCTATGTACATGGCCACAGACCCCAAAGCCATCCGGATATGGCAGGCAGCTGTTCCTCGTGGGGCTACCAAACTGACTATGTATCTGCATTATGCTAGGAAGCCAAAATGATCTTGGCCTCTTTTTCCTCTTTTATAAAACGTGACAACACAGGATCAGCCCATCTCATAGCACTATTCTGGAGCTAAATAAAGTTTTTGGAAACTTTCTGGCAAATGGTTAGCTACTACTATTATTTTAACAACCTTGTATAACAAACTTAATTTTTTTTTTTGTTTTTGTTTTTCGAGACAGGGTTTCTCTGTGCAGTTTTGCACCTTTCCTGGAACTCACTTTGTAGACCAGGCTGGCCTCGAACTCACAGAGATCCCCCTGGCTCTGCCTCCCAAGTGCTGGGACTAAAGGCGTGCGCCACCACCGCCCTGCTAACAAACTTCATTATTAACCTCACATTACTGATGACCAAAGCCCAACAACTTGTTTATCTGGCCAACAGAACTTTCTAGAGTAGGGGAGGTGCTTTAAGTCCTCATTATGTGTTGGTTACAGAAGTATGTATTTAACAAAGGTAATAACTGTATACTTAAGCTAGGGGAATTTCACTTCATGGTACCAAAAATAATTTTTTTTCTGGAGAGATAGGGTCTTGCTATGTAGCCCAGGCTGGATCTAAAATTCAACCTCAGATCTTTCTGCCTCAGTCTCGAGTGACAGGATTATAGGTGTACACCATCATGCCCAATCATTGGGTACTTTTAATAAGCAGCAGTATATTTCTGAAACATAGCTACTACTTCATATTGGGACCAACAGATTGGGGTTTTTTTTTTCCTTAGTTCTTATTTTGTCATCTACTTTCCAATTCATCCTTCCTACCCACTTGAAACACTTGAACTACAACTGTTCTCTGTTTCTAAGCTTTACTGCTCCAGCCTGGTTATTTCCACCTTGACCGCCCTGTAGCCAGAGCCTGAACAAAGCAAATCAGAATCACCAGCCAATAGACTTCTGAGAATCTAAGTCAGCATTCTGCAACAATCTATTGAGCAACTGTAAATATAAAACACCCAAGTCAGTGATTCTCAACCTGTGGGTCACAACCCCTTTGAGGTTGCTTATCAGATATCCTTCATATCAAATATTTACATCAAAATTCATCGTCGTTGTAGCAAAATTACAGTTATGAAATAGCAAGGAAGGCCGGGTGGTGGTGGCGCACGCCTTTAATCCCAGCACTCGGGAGGCAGAGCCAGGCGGATCTCTGTGAGTTCGAGGCCAGCCTGGGCTACCAAGTGAGTCCCAGGAAAGGCGCAAAGCTACACAGAGAAACCCTGTCTCGAAAAACCAAAAAAAAAAAAAAAAGAAAAAAGAAATAGCAAGGAAAATAATTTTACAGTCTGGGGTCACCATGACATGAGGAGCTGTATTAAAGGTTCTCAGCATTAGAAAGGTTGAGAACCACTGCCCTAAATACTCTGGTAGAGATCAACAAAAGTCTAAGATCTTATTCTTTGGGTTATATCATATTATAACCTTCACAATTTCATCAAAAGAGGTCTAAAAAAATGAAAATCAGAAAACACCTGCAGGGGTCAGAACAGATCAAATTCCAAGACAGTATTGAGCCAATACAGACAAGAGCTGTACTTACAAAAGTAAATAATTAAAACCAACCGGTTCGCACCCCGTGCTTATCAAGTGTGGTCAAAGGCTACGTAGTCGGGCTAGGGAAATGACTCCTGTAAAAACTGCTGGTTTTTTGTCAGTTATATCCAGCTCAGTCACGAAATTACCCAAAAGGTAGCACAAGCTGCTTGAGGTCAACGAAGTGAGGAGGGTGAGCCGGACCTAAGGCTAAATGAAAATCTCTTCCTGGAAGTGTTACATGGCCATGAACAGCTTCTCGTTCAGGAGCTTTGGGTAGTTGTCACAGCTTTGCAAACTCCACTTGGTCAAAAGGAAATAATTTTCCATCTAAATCATGCCAAGGCCAATTGGAAAGGGTAGTTATGTGTGTGGAGTTACGCAAACCGGCACCTCACCTTATCCCTCCCAACCTTTATTAAACATCAGCTTCCTGTACCCTTTTCTTGAACACGATTGCCTGTCAGATTTTCCATTGGTCATAAAATGTCTTGAAAGGGTAGGCACACATCTAATTCACAGTGCAGCCAAAGTTAGAGTCACCCTCTTTAAAGGGATTTCTTTGAAAATCCCAACGATGTACAATCCTTAGCAGGCACTTGAGAAAAAGGCCTGGTCATCTTTATGGCCACAAGACATGACCTAGACTCAGATGTAACTGGGGCTTATGGGACATTAACCTCTTTCAGTTCCAGCTGGCACCTGGCCTCACCTTCTAGTTAAACTTTCACCTGGGATTACCTCCATGTCCCATTCATTACTATAGGCACAGGTCAAAAATAAAAAGATTCAGTGGTTTCATAGGAAAAAAATATAGTCCAGGAAAGAATACCTTAATTAATGTTGAGTGTTATTCTGCAAAATGAGGATAATTAAATGATTCAAATCATCATTCTTACTAGGGCAGTGATGGTGCACGCCTTTAATTCCAGCATTCAGGAGGCAAAAGCAGGAGGATTGATGAGTTCAAGGCCAGCCTGGTCTACAGAGAGAGCTCCAGGACAGCCAGGGTTACACAGAGATTCCCTATCTCGAAAAACCAAAATATATTTTTTTATTTTATTTATTTTACGTACATTGGTGTTTTGCCTGCATGTATGTCTGTGTGAGGGTGTCAGATTCCTTTGAACTGTAGTTAGACCATTGTGAGCTGCCATGCAGGATCTGGGAATTGAACCTGAGTCCTTTGGAAGAGCAGTCAGTGCTCTTAACTGCTGAGCCATCTCTCTAGCATGTATATATATATATATATCTATATATATATATATATATATATATATGTATATATATATATATATATATCTTATGGAATTGTATTAGGTCTTTTTGAAAAAGCAAACTGACAACTACAAAATCTTATAGAAATTGAATATATCACCCAGCACACACAAGAGGCTGAAACAGAGGGATCATGATTTTCAAGTCACTCTAGTCTATATAGCAAAGCCCTGCCTGTCTCAAGCTTTGGAGCAGATAGGAAAGGAGGAAGGAGGAGGGAGGGAATTGTTGTTGTTGTTGTTTTGGGGTCTTTTGGGGTTTGTTTTTGTTTTTGTTTTTTCCTAAGACAAGGTCTCACTATGTAGCTCTGGCTGGCCTGGAACTCACTATGTAGAGCAGGCTGGCCTTGAACTCAGATCCTGCTACCTCTGCCTTCTGAGTGGCAGGGGAAATTTTTAACGGAATGCAATGCATTGTTACTTATGATCTGCAACTGCCAGTTTCCGGTTTGTGATACTAATCTAAATGGCTTACAATACTGAACATTCTGTTTTACATTCTGTGCTTTAAAAAAAAAAATAGAAAAAAGCTGGGCGGTGGTGACACACACCTTTAATCCCAGCACTTGGGAGGCAGAGCTAGGCAGATCTCTGTGAGTTCGAGGCCAGCCTGGTCTACAGAGTGAGATCCAGGACAGGCTCCAAAACTACACAGAGAAACCCTGTCTCGAAAAACAAGAACAAAAACAAAACAAAATAGAAAAATAGTTAAAAATAAGTCAGTTAACTTATGCTGTCTGAACTTTCACATGCCCACATTATTGTGTAACTTTGATCTTACTTCAGCACCAATATACAGAAGTCACTAGCACCATTAGCTCATTACCGGGAATAGCAGTCTTTTAGTAGAAGGAAGGACGAATGGGTAGTGCCACCTTAACATACCCAAAGACAAAAAAATTATCCAAATAGCTGTGGTCTCCAATTACCTTATATACAAAATAATTCTCCTGACTGGGATGCCCAACCCACAGCGCTGGTGTTCTTTCTAGCTGAATGGAAATGGTCTTAATGTGCTTTAGACACAAGGTGGTGTGTCCCAAAAACATACACTTTCGTGTATTTGAACATAAACAGTGGCATTTGCAATTGAAAGTCTTTAACAGGACTATTTTCAACTAAGTTAAAGGTTAAAAATGAGATGATAGGTCTTCGGTACTTTAAAGTCAACTGCATATCATGAGTTCAAAGTGATGACTCAGTTCTAAGTACTTCTAGAATGTGCTGGTAGCAAACCAGCAACCTAGTTTACAGACCGTATGAAAGAAGCAAACACCAGCGTTGGTCGAAAAGATTCAGCTCAAACATAAGAAAACACCAGGAATTCACCAAGCTGACCGCTCAGAAGGAAACCAAGAGGCGATGAAACTGGCGTCCAAGAATAAATAAAGTTAAATACCCCTGTGCAAACCAATTATCTTCAAGAAAGAGAGAAAGGTATTCGGCTCTTGTGCCTGGAGTTTAATTCCCACAAAATCACAAGCAGATCCAGGCCACACCTTCACCAAAGCTGAGCTGGGGAAACTGCACGAACATCCACCTATGAATCAGGAGAGGCTTAAGTCAGACTAAGGTAGGTTTAATAGCACCTATTGATCATCCTCTGAATACTGAGCATGTTGGTGGCATAACCCCAAGAGACTCATACTATCCCTCAGATCCTGACCAGAAACTAGGGGGCAAGGGGAAGGAGGTAACTTTGTCTAACCAGTCAATGTATGTGTTCTCTATTATGGGCGCCTTTTCCAAGGGTTCTGGTTCCCGTAACATTTTTACAAACTCTATAAGAAAATATGTTTCTCCAAGGTCTCATAACTGACGTCAAGACAACAAAAACTAGCTTAAGTAACTGCTGAAATGACTTGTCTTATTATTCCTAATTCTTAAAGTAATAGCACTGAAGGTGCTAAGAAGAAGCCTCATCTTTCAAGATAAAGAGAGTTGTGCTGACCTGAAGGAGTTGGCACACATGTATACACCCAGTAGCTGGAAAGCTAAGGCAGGAGATCAGGAGTTCAAGGGCATGGTGAGTTTGAGGCCAGCCTGGACCACCCAAGCAAGACCCTACCTCAAAACAAAAAGATAAGTAGAAGATTTTCTCTCAGTTATAAATCTACAATGTTAGCTGGGCGGTGGTGGCACACGCCTTTAACCCCAGCACTCGGGAGGCAGAGGCAGGCAGATCTCTGTGAGTTCGAGGCCAGCCTGGGCTACCAAGTGAGTTCCAAGAAAGGCGCAAAGCTACACAGAGAAACCTGTCTCGAAAAACCAAAATAAATAAATAAATAAAATTAAATTAAATTAAAAAAATCTACAATGTTAAGCAGCGTGTAGTGGCACACGCCTTTAATTCCAGTAGTAGGGAGGCAGAGGCAGGCAGATCTAGAGAATGATTTCCAGGACAGCCAGGGCTTCACAGCAAAACCCTGTCTTGGGGAAAAAAAATAATAATGCATTTCTAACAACTACACCATTGATATAAAATAGCTTAATATTTTTCTAAAAATAAGTTTTTTTTTTCCCTGCCTCCACTCCCTTTTGATTGACTGGACCCTTATATTCACAATAGAATTTTAAAACTTACTAAACCCTACTCCATAGTTACATTATGATCATCATAAGGCAACATCCAAAAGCAACAGAAATATTTCTTAAATGTGAAACAACAACAAAAAATCCAATACTACTTCAAAGTATTAAATCAAGTTCAATAATCAGAGACGCCAAGGAGCCAGCAGAACATGTCACAGAAACGAAAAGTACTCAACAGAAATCTTATTAAATGAAATATGAGGGAGAGCATTCTCAGACTGCCGAGTCATCTGGATTCCTCTGTAAGTTGTAAATACATAGCTCTCTAAAGAGAAAACAGTCCAAGTCTCTATTCGGGAGAAATGGTCAGCTTGTGACTGTCTGCACCAATGGAGACGATAATAAATTACCACAGGTGGAATTAATTCTCCAAAAGTATTTGCACGAGGTGTGCCAGATGTCCCAAGAGTGGCTCCTCACAACTAAAGGGGAACTCAGACTATGAATCTCTGTGCCTCCCTCTCTCCCATACTTGGCTCCTAATGCATCCTTTTCCAGAACCCAAGACAGGCTGAGCTGCCTCCATTTCTTCACCTGCTGAGTAACACTGAAGGCAAGAGAAGTCAATGTTAGAAAGTGGAAAAAAAACACCAAGGAAATGAACGTCTGACTTAAAAGTGCTTCTAGCATCTATCTGTAACTGGGGAAAGCACCCTCAAATTCCTATGCCATCTAGAAAACTACTTATTCTGGGCTGTATTCGTCACACAGTACAAATTCACCCAGCACCCTAAGGTTTCAACTCTCTTTGTAAGTCAAAAGGCTTACAAAATGTAATTGTAGAACAGTACTCAGAGAAAGGAAGAGAAGCTGCGGTCGTACAGTAAACGTCTGATGAGGGAAATTGTACAAGTGACAAAGGAATTTTTGAAAGAACTATGTGTGCCACAGGGGTAGCACATGGCTCTAATTCCAACCCTGGACAGACAGAATCGGGAGGTTCTCTGTGAGTTCAAGGCCAAACTTGGACTGCCAGAGCAGGCCAGTCAAGGTGACAGTGATACTCTGTCTCAAAACATGAAGAGAAAAGAAATAAAGAGCTATTTAGAGGGAGCAGCTTCCTGGAATTGAACCCAGACTCTCAGGCCTACTGGGCAACATAGTCTACCACTGAGCTACAACCCCAGCTCTCCCCTTTGCTTTTTATTTCAAGGCAGAGGGGCTGGCTCACTTACACCGTATGGCCTTGAATTTATGATCTTTTGTTTCAGGCTCCTGCATAACTGGGTGACCAAACCCAGTGAGGATTCTTCAGATACCAAGTTTCTTAGCAAAATTTGGTCAAGACAGCAGGTAGGCGCGGTTTCAAACATAGTGGAGACTGCAATAAATTATGTGTTAACAATTCATAAGAATATTTCTCACAACATAAATACTAACACCCGCTGGGAACTGCAGGCAAATCCTGTCCAAATCTCTGCCCCTCTACCTTGCGTTCTGACCACAGGGAGAGTTCCAAATAGGGCTGTAAACCGATCAAAACTAAATACAATATTCTAACAGCAGGGATTTTGTTCATGCCTTTTTAAAATCTAGAATACAACATGGAAACATAATTGTAGCTACACGTATAAATGGCTTGGCTTTCTCTATGGAGTCTAGACTGAGCATCTAATAAAAAAACAAGGGCATTTTTCATGGTCAAGAGATCCTGGGTAACTCAGCCCTTTTGAATCCATTTTTTTTTTCATTTCTCCAATCCTTGTTACTCAACAGGAAGTTGGACCTTCTGCAATCCTCACTCAAGTCAAACCTATAGGATTAAGTTAGTAGTGGTAGTCTGTAGTGGGTAGCCATTCCAGCTTGGTTCTGGAAGTTCCAACCCCCATTGAGACTCTGGCAACTGTCACGCCTACGAGGCGGGGCGAGGGGAGGCGCCTGGGGACCCGAGAGCTGGATGGGCCAGCGCTCTCTCTGGGCGCTCTCTCGGTGCCGGGACGCTGACCGGTGGAGATTGACTGTGCAGAGCTCCGGAGAACACCGCTGGACTGCGTTACACCTTCCCCAGACCCTGCGACCTACCCATTACTTAATTTGTGAGTTACGCCATTAAATAAATATCCTTTTAACTACGTGGAGTGGCCAAAATAATTTCTCCAATAGTAGTCAAACAAATAACCAACTATTTAACATGCCTGAGAATGAGAGGATATCAACATAGGAGTCTATTATATAATAAAAGCTAAGACTTTTATAGTACAAGGTTATTAGCGAGTATTCAGGTAAATACAACTCAATCCGCTTGACAGAGAGGTGTGGAATGGGGCAGGTCTATGTTTGAATGGCCTATCTTAGATTGCTTAGGTCTATACTGGCTACTATTTTTATTCCACGAAGCTAAGTGAGTTATGTTTTAAATAGACATAGTTGCAACTTAATATCATTAATCATTAACAATCATCAAAAGATTTACAAGGAACTGGAGAGATGGTTCCTTCATTAAGAGCACAGGCTGCTCTTCCAAAGGACCAGGGTTTGATTCCCAGCACCCACATGGTATCTCACAACCATCTGTAACTCCAGTCCTTAGGAATCTTAACACCATCGTTTGGCCTCTATGCAAATTCAGGCAAACACTTATACATATGAACTATTGAAAATAAGTAAAATCTCATTTTTTTTAACTATACAAGGTGAACATAAAAGAAAATTAACTTCTCATGTGACACCAAATACTGCTTAACATCTCCTATGAACTGCTTATCTGAAAAAAAGTGAAGAAATATTGATTTTTCTTCCAAATTGGTGTATGTGTAAATAACCCGAGTTAAATATTACCAACTTACCAATGTACAAAAGGCATAGAAGATAAGCTAACGGCCCAGCGGTCAAGACTTAGCAATCACTGGTAGACATTTTTAAAGTTACATGTTTATAAGAGATGAATATTTATACTTCTTCCCCTTACCTCCTCTTCTCGTTATTCTAAGTATGGATACTTTCTCCAGGCCATCTTAGGACACAAATTTCCCTGAAATGTTTTCAGGGAATGCAATCAGGATAGTTCTGATCAATCCACCCTCAAATTAGCATAATGAGTTCATCATTACGCTTAAAATACAATTTATTTGCAAGGTACAACCCTGTATTAAAAGGACCTAAGGTACGTAGTGGCCTAGAAATCTTGTCCGAGGCATTTCACTGAGGCTCAACAATCCGCCCTGTGCCTCAGCCTACTCTCCCAACACACTGAGTTCCCTGCACACTGCCCTGGCTTGAAGTGATTTCCTTACAACCTCTTTTCCAATTAGTGTGATAAATAGGGACACCAACTTCATTCTTTCGCTGCTCAGTTTTTAAACAAAGTCTACACAAAAAGCAAGCAATGGTGTCTTAAGAGAAGCTTAAAATGACTTTAAGATTACATTTAGTTTCATAACCTCTAAACAAAATCCTTTCTGAGTTACATTGGAGGCAAGGTGTGTACTTTCTCTTATTCTTATTTGTGTAACTAATGCATCTATATTAACATCCGTAATTAGATATGGGCCTGCTGACAAGGTGCAAGTAAATACATTTTTACTGTTCTTCAATATGGAGTTTAAAATGTAATCCAAGAAAAACTGACTGGCCTTAATAAACAAAAAGTTTATTATGTTAAAGATTTGTATGCAGGTTTATACTTCTCGAATCTGGAGTCTATTAAGTGAAATGCCTCTAGACTCAACCTAGAACAAATTAGTTCATTGTATAAGAAATAAAATTTTACTGTATTTTTCTACAAAGTAAAGACCAAGCCCCAAATATGTTATCCCAAAATGCACATTCTTTCCTTTATCTTGGGCCCAGTGAACAAGCCAAAGTCATACTCCATGCCATCGTGGAATAACCGCCCATGAGAAAAGGTGGCAACTTGTTTTCAAGTAACGTTGAAGTCATTTCGAAAACTGTAACTGTCCTCAAGACAATCCTTTATGAAATCCAGCTTAGAAATAAACATTTCAAAAAAGAAACAGTCACACCTCTCATTATACTGGACCATCCAAAGCAAAGGATGGAGACTGCAGCATCTACAGTCTGCATGCTTGTCAAAGCTGACTTAAAAAAACAGACTTCAGGCTAGCTGGGCCTGTCAGAGCAGCCTTTTTTTTCCTCATCAGGAAGAACACATATCTTCTGTCATTAGTACACTCCCTCCCTCCCCTCCCTCTCTCTCTCACTGTCACTTGAGTGTGGTCTCCTCCTATCGGAGGCATCTTTGGATACCCAAACACAAACCATGAACAGCCATTCTTAACTCTCAGCTTGGTGACTCACCCCCAGAACCTAAGGACAGTTGGAAAGAAAGGAGCTAATTATCAACCTGCTCCTTTCAGTGAGGTCTGTAAAGATCTACAGGTATGATCAGGCTTCCATAGTAGAGCTAGCTCAAGCTTGAAAAGGCTTTTTGTCCCCGTCAAAAGAATAGTTTAATTTATTAATGTCAGAAATTAATTTGGGAAAATTATAAACTGTAGATTTGGACATCGAGGAAACACTTGTATTAGCAATTCAGAATAAAACTAAAATCTGGTAAAAACTGCAAATGGACTGTTAGAGACGTAGACTTCATCATCCTCAGAGCCACAAACCTGAAAGACTTTGAATCCCAGGGATTTAAATTTTTCTCAGATTTTGTTTTGATGGTATAGTACATAGTTTCTTAGTAAGTATGTGATTTCAACTGCATTATTAAATTCACTTGAACAAGAGACAACAAAGTCAGAAGAAAAAAACAATTTCTGGTCATCAGAAAATCTGAAACCATTTGAGCTGTTACACAGAAATCCTTACAGACACGTTCTCCGAATAGTCCATGTGGATGGTCCATCACATCTCATGTGAAATCTGTAGACTTTTGTAGATTTTGACAATTTATTTTTGAAATAGAGACTCGTGTAACCCAAAGAAGGCCATGCCTTCTTACTTTGTAGCCAACACTGGTCTTGAACAACCCCAATCTTACTGCATCTACCTTCCCAGTGCTACATTGCAGGCATGCATCCTCAGACCTGGCTCTAGTCATCATCTAACCAAACACACACAATCCATTGCCACCTAGCTACAGGATAAGGATGAGGACGCTGCCCTAATGCTATTACAAATACTTGATTTGGGATCATGCCGGTTCCTTGCTATCACAATTTCACCTCCTGGGATGCCATAAAAATGCCAGCTAAGGGGATAGAGGACTCAGTGGTTAAGAGCACTTGCTGTTCTTGCATAGGACCTTGGCTCAGCTCCCAATACCCACATCCTGGCTCACAACCATCTATAACTCCAACTCCAGGGGACCAGACACCCTCTTCTGACCTCCATAGGCATCAGACATGCATGTGATGCACTTGCATATTCAGGCTAAATGTTCATATACATAAATTCAAACGTGTTTAATGCAAGCTAAAAGGTTTCTGCAAAGGCATTGCTAAATATTGACTTGTTGGCTTTATTGATAGCACAGAAAACATTACAATACCATCAATAAATTCAAATGCTCACAGACTATAATGGTAAGGTAGCCAACAAGTTAAAATTCTCTTCCAAAATACTAGGGCAACATAGATCTATGTTGAGCGTTATCACTGACAAAATACAAAGGTGGGATTGTCAGATGGAGGCTTGTTTATTGATTGATTGGGTTTTTTTGGAGACAAGATTTCTCTGTGCAGCCCTGGCTGTCCTGGAACTCTATCTGTAGACTAGGGTGGCCTCAAACTCAGATCTGTCTGTCTCTGCCTCCTGGGTGCTGGGATTAAAGGTGTGTGCCACTACCACTATCGAAATACTTAGATTATCTTCATCCCTTTCTTTAGCTTTAGGGTGGGGCAAGGCAAGACACATCAAGCTTACAGATATATTCTAAGAGTTTCACTATATGTATGTGTTCAACTCAAGTTTTAGGGTAATTGCAGAGTTTCCAGGAGAGGAAAAAAGTCTCAAAGATTAAATGGATCATCTACGGTTTAGAGATTACTCAGGTCCCAAAGAACCAGGAAAATTCTCACCCAAGATTTATGTAGACTTTCTCTAAATGTTCTGTTCTGATTGAGTGCAGGTGCTTACAAAGGGCCCCCAAAGAACACTGGGGCTGCAGCTGGAGTTACAGGCACCTGTGAGCTTCCTGATGTGGGTGCTGGAAACTAAACCCAGGTCCTCTAGAAGAAGCCAGGGACTGTGCCACTTCTCCAGCGCCCAGAATGTCCTAAGGACATACACCACACTTGACAATTTCTCATTTGCATAACAGCAGCTACTCCAAGAACACAGAAGTTGTAGTGATAGATGTAAAAAGAATCTAACTCAGAATTCCAGAAGAAATAACTGCCATATGTGACTCATAAGCAGTGATTCAGAACTACAAAAATTCCATTTTGAGAAAAACCAACATGTTTGACAACACTGAATATTTCTGTAAGTCATCACAACTATAAAAGTGTTTATAGGGCAAACACAAATTGAGGAAAATATCTGCAATATGAACAGATATATGCCAACAACCTGAAAGAGGCTTTTCTGAGTAGAAAAACACCAATATCCCAAGAAGAAAATCTGATGCTACACTGAATTAGGAAAATAAAATAAAATTAGCCGGGTGTAGTGGCACACACCCTTAATCCCAGCATTCCCGAGTCTAGGGCAAGCAGATCTCTGAGTTCAAGGCCTGCTTGGTCTACAGAGCAAATTCCAAGACAACCAGAACTATACAGAGAAATCCTATGTAAAGAAAAAAGAAAAGAAACTGGGAACATAGGTGGGGTGCTTGATAACATTTGCGGTCACAAAAATGGAAAGTTAAATACTGAGATAGCACTGTTCAACTATAAAGCTGATAATACTTCCTTTTAAGGATAATTACCTGTGGTAATATGTAACACAAGAGTTCAGAACTGGTCAGCTTAGTTTGACTGAATAGTTTTGGAAACCAACCATCAGTATTTTTAAAAGAAACTTTGAGTCACCAATTGTGATTTCCAAGGACAGTATCCTAAAGAAACATAGTGTACATACAAAATTTTCAAGAGATAATTTTATATCTAATAACAATTGCAATTTTATATCTAATAACAGTAACAGCAAATGAAAAGTTCAGCTTGTAAGACAAGGTTAAGTAAATTGATACATCTATAGAATATACTGTAACAATAAACTGAGATGTTGAAGACTTAATACAGTGAAGAACTTTTCATAATATTTTACAAAGGGAAAAAAAAGATGGTGGAATTGACTCACTTTTCTGAATGTACTGAATTGTACACATCAACCATTCATTCCTTTTGAAGTCCGTGCAAACGGGGTCACTAAGTGTCATCATGCTTCTTTACATGCTTAATTCTAGTCACTCAAACTTAGCTTCTAAAAATTCTACACAAAATTTATCCAGAATTTCACAATCCTATTCAACACTACAAAAATTGTCCTTGGATTCCTAACGGTTAATTAAAAGGTACAGACCTCTCCCAAACACTATTTCACACACACACATAAATCTAGTTTTAAAAGGAACAGGGGGGGGGCAGACACCCGTGATAATCCAGGTGTTTGGTATATGCAAAACTCTTAGCTCCATCCACAGCACAAGGTGGGGGTGGCAGGTGGGGGAAAATCACAACTTACATTTTCTAAATTATTTTAGACTAAATTCTATTTTTAAAAAAGAGTAAGAATAGGGGTTTCTTTTCTTTTTCCTTGCATAACTTTTCTTATGGAATAGACTTGAGAAATGAGTCTGTAAACAATGACTTTAATCAAATACACCCACACAACAGACTGTAGATTTTCCTGAAGGAACTGGTGCAGAGAACGGGAGATGATGAATTATTTAAATTGATAACCTATTGGTAAAACATTCCTTGTGGAGGTCATAGGTTCAGGGGAGCACGACCCCGCCTCTCTTTTGCTGTCCTCCTTCCAAGTTGTCTCCTGATCCCCGGAATCCACTCCCACCACCTCCCCCACAGCGCTGTGATTTGATACCATGATTGAACTCCAATCACCTGGCAAGACATGAAAGCTCTCTGTCCTCCTGTTTTGCCTAAGACTCTGCTTTTAGACAAACAAAACTCACTGGGTTTCCTTTCCTAGAACACGGACGATTTAAAAACAGTATTTTGCTGAGTGTGTACCGCTGTGCAAGCTAAGTCTAAAAAAAATTTAATTTCGTCACTATTAACAAGTCCAAAGTGAACAAATGGCCCTAGGAGAGGAGGGCAAAGACCTCACGTAGTTCTAGCTAAGTCCATGGTTGAATAGTCAATAAGGTGACCATAAAGGAGGGGTTTTCCATAGAGCTTGTAAATACCCGCGGGCTGCAGGGAGTAATCCCGCATAGGGACCTGGGGAACTGCAGTAATTCCCTTTCTCCCATATTTTCTGCCCTGGCTGCTAAAGCTGGGAATGGGCCCCGGCAAGACGCCCAGCCGGAAGCCTGCGGCTGCCAGGCCCTGGGCCGGGGTCCGGCGCCTGGTGGGTGGCTTTCGGCCAAGGTGGCAAACTTGACAGTTCGCCGGATCTAGTAAACCCACCACCACCTCGGTCACTTTCAAGGTGACAGCAACCGCAACCCGCTGTCCACGGGGCCCCACGTGAGCCCAGCCTTCCCACTCACTCCTCCAACTTTGAAACCCCCGGGACACCCGCCCACTCCCCCCCCCCCCCCCCGCAAAAGCCAGTCCGGTCACCGTGAGCGAGTTGCCGTCGCCGCGCCTTCGCTCCACGTTCTCCCGAGGTCCCCACCGCGGCGGGGATGGGCGGTGGAATGGGATCCACTCCGCACTTGCCCGCAGAGCCTGGGAGGCAGCCCGGAGCCCTCCCGGGAGCCACCGCTTGTGGGCTCCCTTCTGCACCCTGGGCTGACCCAGCCTGGGAGGCGCAGACACCTGGGGCTCGCAGCTCCACCCGGACCCGCGCCAGCACCCCCGGCGGCGGCCAGGCGGGAACCGGGAACCCGGGAGCCCCAGCCTCCCCGCCCTGGGCCACCAGGGGGAGGAGCGAAGGCGGGGAGTCCTGAGCTGGGGCAGCCTCGCCCCTCGCCCGCGGCGGCTCCTGGAGCCCAGACAAAGACCAGGTGGGGGCCCAGGGGGCGGCGCCCTAAGAAACTAACCTGAGAGACGTGCCGGGGTTCCTTGGGGCACAAAGACTCCCACGGAGCTCAGCTACGATCGCCCGCCGGGTCCGGCTCCCAGGCTAAACGTCTGCACGCCGGAAGCCCCGGGCGGGCGTAGGTCCTGGACCGCGCTGCACCTGTTGCCACGTGCGTCGCGATGCGGGTGGCTGCTGACTGCGCACCTGGCTGCACCGCGCGTCCCCAGACCACTCACGTCCCCGTCCCCGAGGGCGAGCCAAGCTCTGTGGTGTCCAGTTTGGGGGGCCCCAGGACCGGACAGGCTAGCCAGGGAGAGGCTCGGTTCCTCCTAGATCCCCCCCCCCCCACGCAGCCTGAGTTCCCTGTCCTTTTGCTTCTGCCTTGGGGTTGGGAGGTGGGAAAGTGGCCGAATTATCAGCTCCGGGGCTTGTAAGGAACCAGCACTGGTTGCCCTCGGCGACTCCCACCTGGGCTCTATATTGTCTCCAGACTTCCGAGCAGATTAGCGAGCACCTATTAAACATTAGAGAAACGAGCACTCCAGCTGTGAGATGTTCAGATAAAAAGTGGAAAGGTTGTGGGACTCGGAAGAAGAGAAGTTTAGATCAGACCACTTTAAAGACAAAGTCCTTGTTCTTGGACGAGCTGAGGTAATTCCAGCCTCAACTAGACATATTTTAATACAAACTTTTCCTAAAGATCGGTAGTCCGTTCGCCTGTGAGAGATAAAAAAAACATTTCTGAACCATTAAATGTCAGATAATCAGAGCTCTAAATTTAATATATGCATGTTCGTATGCATATATAAAACTACCTGGCATGGCATTGTTGAGAGCATTTTAAGTTTCTAGGAACGCGGGGGCGGGGCGGGGGGGAGTGTTGGGAGTGGGGGAGAGCACTTCAGAATTTGCCTATGCTGTGAATGCTGGGTGAACTAAAAGCATTGCTGTTTATAGCTTTAAGTGCTTTCACATGGACAATGATCCATTCTTTGCTCACAAGTAGACCCTGGTGTAAATAGGTTAGATTATTATCTCTATTATTCAAGTGAGGACAGTGAAGTCAGAAAAGCCAAGTGCCTTGCACGCGGTCACACTATGGTGGAGGACAAGGCAGGCCCAACTCCCCCCCCCACCCCCACCCCCACCCCCACACATCTCTTTTTTTCCCTCCATGTCCCAATAGATAATGTCTCTTACTTATCTTTGAAATCCCTGCTGTAACATGATCTCCGTCTGACAGGGAAATCATGTGACTAATTTTAAAGTGATACAGCATTAAACACCATTGGATAACTCTTCCTTATGCAAAAGGCACATGACAAAACAAAACCAAAAAAGCCACGGATGTTTTTCTGACAAGTCATGAGATAATTATGCTAATTGGCAACATGCCTCCTCCCCAAGGAGAATACTCCTTGTGTTAAACATATTATTTAAACTTTTATGACCCGCATGTGACCCGGATGATTTGGCCCAAGTTCTCCACACACCCCCCACACTCCCACTCCGTTTCCATTATATTGTGTGATTTAGTTCTGTCTATAAATATAGAACCACTTTTACTTCTTATTTCTACGAGACAAATTAAGAAAACAAAAAAAACACTGAAGTAATTGGAGATATTTTTGTGGGTGTGGAAATCAGAAACTTAGCTTCTAATTGAATTCACATAAAAACAGAAGTGATCTAGGGACATCATCAGAGACTCCGTCCAGCCAAATAGTCATGGAATAAGGCCTACTGGCTTTTCTGTTCCTCTTAGCTCTGGGCACGTAGCCATGTTCCTGACCTCTGAACTCTAATGCTGACCTGCCACAGAGCCAGGGAATGATATTAAGGATCAGATAACAACTCAGCATAACTTTGTGGTCCTATGTTCTAAAGAAAAGTTAGCATGTCCCCCCCCCCCCCCCCGGGAGGAAAAATGAAAGTTAAAGACTGTATTTAAAAGTCTCTGTTTCATTTGGCAAACTGTCAAAGATTAGAACATTTGATAGTCACTGGGTGTTAGTATATGTGAAGATAGGCAGTCACAATGCCGATGTGAATGTAACTTATAGTGACCTCTATAGAGGGCAATTCAAAATACTAACAGATTACAGATGCACAGATTTTTTTTTTATTAAAAAGTCCACATATGAGAGTTTATCTTATATTACACCCAACAAATTGTGTGTGTCTAAAACCTTGTTTATTTCAATCCTGTGTCTAGTAATAATAGATTGAAAAACAATATGCTGATTAATAAACTCATGAATAAGGGTTCATTAATTAAGAACTATGGCATAGCCATTAAACAAATCCTATGAAGACGTGAAAAAGAGCTAGGTGGTGGTGGTGGTGCACTCCTTTAATCCCAGCATTTAGGAGGCAGAGACAGAGGCAGAGGCAGGAGATCTCTGAGTTTGGGTCTAGCCTAGTCTACAGAGAGTTCCAGGATGGCCAGGGATATACAAAGAAACTCTGTTTTGAAACCTGCCACTCACCTCCCCCAAAAAAAAGAATGAGAAGGATCTTTGTACAATTATGAAATAATCTCCTAAAATACATCATGTGCATAATTTTAAATGCAAAATTATCTAATAGTATGCTAACATTCCTATTAAGCAGATAAAACCCATATACTTACATTGCATACATATTTTTGTTCATACAAACAAAATAATATATAAAAATACACTTCCAAAATAAACTCCCCAAATAAACTTCCAGAAACTTACATGACTTATGATATCTTGAAAGTAACTTGGGGAGTCCAGACACTAGAGGGTAAATTTTGAAGAGAAAGATTTTACTTAATATAATTTCACACATTTTACATTTTGATCCATGTTAATAATAGTAGACATTTTAAAGATGTTTCCCCACTTGAGATCTGCTATAAAGAAGATAAACAAGATAAATGATCTCATTTCCAGTATTTTAGTAATGGGGAAGCTGAAATGTTCAGTCCTTACTGTTCAACCTTGCTTCTCCTCTAGTTCATTTATATATAAAGACCTCTACACTTGAAGTCTAGCAAACGTGCTGTGGGAGTTGTTGTAAATTCCTTTTACTCTCATGGACATCTCTCAGGGTAAAGCTTGAGCCAGCTTTCCCAGGGTCACATTAAATCAGAAAAGGGAAAAGATCCCAGGCTTAATTCTCAGGGGGGAAACTCCAGCAGTTGAGCTGAGCAGTGAGGAAGCAATACCATGGGAATCCCTTGGCGTGGTTTTTGCTTTGTTCCAAGTCAGATCCTTTTGTTGCTGTTGTTGTTACTTTCTTAAACTTCCGCCATCGGTTCACTGAGCTGGTATTTGAACAACTCTAAAAGACAAAGAGAGCAAATTCTTAAAATTGACCATTGAGAAGGATACATATTTTTGTCATAAAGCAGTAAACAGAATGTTGAGCGACAGATTAAGATATCCAAGTGTCCCAACCTGTTCATAATTGCCATTTTCAAAAGGTGTTACTTAAAGGAAGCAAAATTCTGTCCAACACTGAAGTCCAAGAAAAAAACAAAACAAAAAAAAAACAGTCTTTCATGTTTCAGATAAAGAGTATTGAATGAGGGATGGCCAGGGAGAAAAAGATAATATATTATGACCCAATGGTAGAGCACTTACCTAGCAAGTATGAGGCCCTAGGTCCAGAGTTTGAGCCCCAGGACACACACACAGACAATGATAGTTTCCCAGTCAGGAGTCAGGCTAATTTCAACCCAGCCTTAGAGCAGCATTAGACCATCAGAGGTTGGCTATAAATAGATATGAAGAGGGACAGCAGCTCCTTCACGTATACTCCAGAAGTTCTGACATGATCATAGTAGAATTATAACATCACCACCAACCTCTTGCCTGAAAGGTAAACAGTGGCTTTCTACAACATTCCACAAACTTGCCAGGCAGCCATTTCATTGCAGCTGAAGAAATGTTAGAAGTTGTAGTAAATGCTTAAAAAAAAAAACCAAACAAACAAACAAAAAAAAAAAAGTATGTTCGGACTTTGTGATAGTGTTGGTGACCTAGAGTAAGTGTACATTACAAATGTCTAATTCCTGTGTCTCGAGATAGCAAGCTATATGGTCAGATACATAAACTGCCCAGTTGTAGCAATTGCTTCATGGTGAGAACATGAGAGCTTGAAAATTGAAATGTCCTGACTGACTGACCAACAATTCTTGGGTTTCTGCTGACCTATTCCTACCAGACTTGCAAATTCAGCTGGATTCGCTCCTGCCGCATTCTAGAAGGGTGCCTATCTGAGTCATTTTCTTGCTAAAGTCTGCCAGTTTGTAAATGAAAGGGAGGAGTTTTTCATCAGCAACACTGAAGGAATGTGTTTCCTTTTTGTCAAAACTGTTGGAGACCTAACATCTCAGTCTTTTTCATCTCCTCCAACCAATGGTTGCCATTTATAGACTCTGTAGAAGGAAATGTTCCTCTAACATGTTGCCAGATTTTTATTTTAGTTCACACACAAACAAGCTGTTCCATAATTCTGCTGTGGACCTCATCATATTAGGAAGAAATTAAGAAAAATATACCACTACCAGTTGGTTATGCAAACTCCTTGAAAGTGTTTACTTTGTGTGCTTGAAATGTCATGACTAAGAAAACGCTGCTCTGTATAATCCACTCCTGACAATGAGTCATAACTGCGTCACCCTGGAGCTTGTTCAGGCTTCCCTACAACCAGGTGGAGTGTTCCCCTAAAAAGGGGATTTGTTTTCTGTTTCACTGTACTTTCTGCTTTATGACAAATATTAATAGGTAATCTATGCCGTTGAGGTCTCATACCTTTAAGATTAGTCCCTTTCACCTAAAGATGTTGAATTTGTTCAACATGTAAACTTCTTCCCTATGCCCTTCACCAAATGTCAGTACTTAGAGAGCTGAGGGTCACCTTTCAACTTGCTCCCAAACCCCTAAGCCAGTGGTTCTCAACCTTCCTAATGCTGAGACCCTTTATCCAGTTCCTCATGTTGTGCTGACCCCCAACCATAAAGTTATTTTCATTGCTACTTCATAACTGTAATTTTGCTACTGTTATGAACTATAAATATCTCTGTTTTCCAATGGTCTTAGGTGCCCCCTATGAAAGAAAGTGTCATTTGATGCCCCCCAAGAGGGATGGTGACCCACAGGTTGAGAACTACTGCCCTAGGCCCTGTTGCTACATCAGTGGTCATCTGAAAATACTACTAAACAATCATGAAGCCCAGAGGGTTCAATCTTGCTTCTCTGTGGCCCGATGAATGCAGGATAATCCCATGTACAAAGCCGGCCCCTAAGGATTCATGGCTCTTGATTACATTATTGACTATGAAATCCTCTCCCTATACGAGTGGTATTCAGTCAGGTGGACCAAAGTGATCTATATCTTGGCATTTCATATAAGAAGAGCCGATAACAGCAATGAGCAGCAATGAGCCCTTGTGCTGTTACCTATCCTTCCTTCATTCCCAAACATGGGGCAGGCAATTCAGAACGAAGCCATTGAAAACTTCTGTCTTCGTTTACTGTTCTGTTGCCATGACAAAACACCATGAACAAGGCAATGTTTAGAAGAAGCATTTACTTGGGGGCTTGCTTACAGTTAGAGTAGTAGCTTATCATCATCATGGCAGGGAGCATGGCAGCAGGCAGACAGACATGGTGCTGAAGCAGTAGCTGAGAGCTTATACCTGATCCTATGTAGGAGACAGAGAGAACTAGACTGGGCCTAGTTTGGTCTTTTGAAGCTCACCCACAATGACACACCTTCTCCAGCAAGACCACACCTCCTAACCCTTCCCAAACAATTCCACACACTGGGGACCAAGTATTCAAACACATGAATCTGTTGGGCCAATTCTCATTTAAACCATCACAACATCATCATTATTTTCTATGCACATCAATATAGACTATGTTTGCCTAAATTAAAATGCAGTGAGCCTACTCTGTAAATTAGTGCCAAGTGAGTTAGCAGAGAGTAAGCTGATCTTAGCTTTTGAGATTCTAGAACATTGAGAAGGCTGGTTGTTAATCCAGTGCGGAAACTGAACACCACCGAAGATTTATCTCTTTTGGGAAGATATACTTGTGATAGCTTTTTAAATACCTAAAAAATTATGACTAATCCCTACTCATTGACAAACCAATTATCCACAAATCTTAAACAGGAGAATCAAATAGAAAGATATTATTATCACTCCACACTTGGAAATCTAAAGTTTAATTTTCCACCTAGATATGTCGCAACTGATTTGCTGACTCAGATCCTAATTTCTCTTTTATAAAATTAATTCTTTAGCTCTCAGAGGATTGCCATGAGGGTGAAATGCAGGTACTATTAATATTCATTTTTGTATTGCTTGTGCATTATCCCATCGTGGTGGTTTGAAAGAAAGTGACCCCCAAAGAGAGTGGCACTATTAGGAGGTGTGGCCTTGTTGGAGGAAGTGTGTCACTGTGAGGGCGGGCTTTGAGGTCTCTTTTTTCAAGCTTCACTCAGTGTGACAGTCAGTTGACTTCCTGTTGCCTGCAAGATGTAGCACTCTCAGCTCCAGCACCATGTCTGCCTGCACACTGCCATGTTCCCCTCTTGTGACCATAATGGACTGAACCTTTGAAACTGTAATCGAGCTACCCTCAAATGTTTTCTTAATAAGAGTTGCCATGGTCATGGTGTCTCTTCACAGCAATAGTAAACCCTAACTAAGACACTCATGTTTTGAGTTACTGGTTCACTTATTTCCATTCTCATTGGTCTATTAATCTAGGTCTATAGAAAGACTCACATTCTGAAACAACACTCCTTAAAGCCTACTAAAGCTATTAGACTGTCTTCCTTCAGACCTCCAATTCATGTCCAGATTCAAGTGAGCAAAGAGGTGACCCCTAAATCCTTCTTCCATTTATACTTCCTTATCTGTAAAAAACATTCATTCATAAAAGCTGTATGTAGCACTGGGGTTTTGTGTAGTGTGGGAGCCCACAAAGGTTTCCTAGTGAGATCTGAGCTTGCTTTACACAGCAGGGCTGCATTAGGGGATGGCTTGACCATGTGCATGGTCACCAGGTATCTGGGGTGGTCTGCACTTGGCTGTGCTGAGGGGAAGGTCTTTTGCTCTACCCCTTGGCATTCCTTTAAAAGCCTTTTAGTAGTGACAGAAGGGGCTGGCGGGTTTTGACCCAGGCCCTCCCGAGGCTGTCCTGTGTTTCTAACTGTCTCTCTCCTCTATATTTCTATCTACATAGTCCTCACTTCTCTCTGCAAGAGTACCCTGGAGGGAAAAAGAGGGAGCTGGTCTCCCTCAGTGTAGTATGTATATTATCAGTGAACCAAAATAGGAAATAGTAATATTTTTAAATAGGTAGGTGGTTCTCATATTTTCTTCTTACATCTCATCAGATGCCTTCCGGTAGCAAGAAACAATTCCATTTCTTTCTTGATGATCTTTAGTATAAAAGACTTGTCTGTTGATGAAAATTCAGAAGACACAAAAATTACTTTTTTTGTTTGTTTGTTTGTTTGTTTTTCGAGACAGGGTTTCTCTGTGTAGCTTTGCGCCTTTTCCTGGAACTCACTTGGTAGCCCAGGCTGGCCTCGAACTCACAGAGATCCGCCTGGCTCTGCCTCCCAAGTGCTGGGATTAAAGGTGTACTTTTATCATGAATACCCAGAGTTACTGATCTTAAGTTTTGATGTTCCAAGTCATTTCCCAACAGGTTTACATGAACATGCATGGACCTAATTATGGATGTAATTTCATCCTTGAATCCAGAAAGACGGGAGTGATTGTTTTCGTCCTTGGTGAATGTAAAATACAACACTTACACACAAAACGTCATAAAGCAAACTTATAGCTTAATAAATAGTATAAAGTGAAATAAGAAGTAACTCTTTAGATCTACTCTATAAATGTCTTTGGGCATTTTTGCTTGTGTCTGTAGGGGTAATATTCAGTTTCTTATTTATTCGTTCATTTGTTCTTCACTGCTGGGAATCAAACCCAAATCCTTACATGTGTTAGGCAAGCATTCCGACACTGAGCTACATCCCCAACCCTTCTATTGCAGTTTTCTGTGGGCAGTGACTTTGGTAATATCTTCGCCATGTTTTTTATTGTGGTTTTATTTTTTAATGAATTTTTATAATTTTTTTAAATGAAACCCAAGCTAGATAGACTAAAACTTATTATGTCACCCAGACTGCCCTTGAACTCATGACAATCCTCCTGCCTCAGACATCCAGCTTCAGGGATTACAGGCTTGAGCCCCTCTACTCAACTCTTGGTCATTTTAAAATCTGAAAAGACTTTCCTGAATCTTTGAAAGGAGACGGAATTTGGCATGGCTTTTCTAGCTTAATAATTCGATGGTTCTCTTCTGTTGTTGTTGTTGTTGCATGTAACCCAGAGTGAGACATAGCAGCTTTCATCCAGTGAGTTTCTGGCTCTTTTCATCCTTGTTACTTTTATCGGGACCTCCTCTCTCCTTGGTCTCTATTGTTTCTGTTTTGTTTAGTGAGCATTCCTCCAGAAGTCTCTTCTTGGTGAGGTGCTTGTCTAAGAGTACGATTTTGGCTGGTTAGTTTTGAACATCCTCTACACCCTCCAGACGTTTCACACCATTTTGACCCTGAAATGCGCAAGACTTCTTCCACTTGGAGCAGCTGTTCTCAAATAGCGCCTCGAGCTGTCTGGTGAACATGACTGGCTGTTTTGAGAGTCTGGGCTCTATCAGAGCTCCTTGCTTCCCTGTAGTTTCTAGTAGTTGTAGGGATCCAGAGCTCACGGACCTGCCTATGGCTTCCTTCCATCATTTCTATTTTGAGGTTCCTGCAGGGACCGTATCATCTAATTATGTTACAGATGTTGCAGGCTTTCTATCTTTGGTCCCCTATCCATGTTACTGGATAACTTGGGAGTTCAGAAACAACAACTTCTGGGTACAAATGATTAGCAAGCGAAAGCTCTTGGCCCCCAAACCCTGTATGGCGGCGGGAACAGACAATAAAATTTGAAAGGGTTAGCAGAAACTCCGCGTGGATGCTATAAAGACAGGAGCCTTGAGGACAGGAGAGGAAAGAGCAGAGGGATTCCAGCTTTTATTCAAGGTCTACCGTGTCCGCACATGCTTTGCTAATAGTCTCCACATGTTACTTGGTTTGACTCAAACAACTTCTTCTTCTTCTTCTTCTTCTTCTTCTTCTTCTTCTTCTTCTTCTTCTTCTTCTTCTTCTTCTTCTTCTTCTTCTTCTTCTTCTTCTCCTTTTTTTTGGTTTTTCGAGACAGGATTTCTCTGTGTAGCTTTGCGCCTTTCCTGGAACTCACTTGGTAGCCCAGGCTGACCTCAAACTCACAAAGATTCGCCTGGCTCTGCCTCCCGAGTGCTGGGACCACCGGCGGACTCAAGCGTCTTCATTAGAATTTAAAGCCAGGTTTTCTTAAGATCTGTGTGTATTTGGCTTGGAATTTGCTCCCTATAAAAAGCACAGGACCGTGTTAAAGTGCAACCGAATAGAGCTAGTTACTTCAGCTCACAAAAAAAAAAAAAAAAAAAAACTGGGAAGTGCTTTTTTTTTTTTTTTAAACTGTTATTTGGTAGAACCTTTAATCTTGTGAAAATCATTTAAGACAGGAAAGAAACATAGGTCAAAAATAAAGGCATAGAAAAATACATTTATGCCGGGCGGTGGTGGCGCACGCCTTTAACCCCAGCACTCGGGAGGCAGAGCCAGGCAGATCTTTGTGAATTTGAGGCCAGCCTGGTCTTCAGAGCGAGATCCAGGACAGGCACCAAAACTACACAGAGAAACCCTGCCTCAAAAAACCAAAAAAAAAAAAAAAAAAAAAAAAAAAAAAAAGTCAGTGTTTTATCGAAAATTAGAACATAGGTAAATTCACCAATGTGAAGCCTCCCATGCTGATATCGAAAAAAAAAAAAAAAAACAGAAGTTGTAAAACCCAATCTTGACAAGTTTTGGAGAGAAAAATTTCACTTTCTATTAACAATAGAAGTGTAGGTTTTGTGGGGGCTGGAGAGATAGCTCAAGCAGTTAAGGTGCTTGTTGCCTGCCAAGCCGGACAACCTGAGGTCCGTTCTCAGAAGGCAAGAACCGATCCACAAGGCTGTCCCCTGATCTCCACACACATAGTGTGCAGACCTGCCCCCGATAAACGTCTTTTGTTATTGTTGTTGCTTTGGTGTGGTTTGGTGTTCGGGCTCTTGTTTGTTTGTTAAGGGCTCTTAGGGGAAAACATTGTCAAGGAATAGAAAGAGTGGCCGTTTCATTTGAGAAAATGACTAGTTCATTGACGGTAAAGGAGAACCTTTTCCCAGCTGGAGTAACTCCAAACCTTCTCTAGGCCACTGTTCCAAGTTAGTCTGACCGGTCAGGCTCCTTTGTTGATGCCTGACCTGATTGTTTCTTAACACCCATTCCAAAAACTCAGTGAATAAGAAACCACGTAAAAAACCCCAAGGACTACCAGCGTGCCTTCTATGTCCAAATAAAAATGACCAGGGAGGAAAACCCAGCTAAATCCAACCTGGGGCTCATGGGTCCAGTGAGACGATGAGCACGTGATGCCCGCATGTGACAGTCCTGTGGGCCATGAACAGGGGATTTACGACAAGCCCGGGACAACAGCCTTGAAGCAAAGACTTAAAAGCTTTCATCATTAGACTAATTGTCATTCACTTGATCCGCCAATGTAACAGAATCCACCCAGCTACTTTGCGGGCCATTATTCCTTACATTCAGCATATTGGTGCGTCTGCCATTAAATATTTATTGTCTACAGTGCTGTTTGGAAGGCAGACAACGCAGCCACTTTACTGGTTTTGTATTGATTCCTGGGCTGTCCTCAGAGAAAGCTTTTAGGAAGTGTGCTTTCAACAACACATGTTTACTGCATGACCAGCAAATACATTTTTTCCTTCTTATTCCTGTCATAGGATATTAGAACATAGATCAGAATTTTTTTTTTTTTACCTGCTCTGTGCTATCATTATCAATGAAGGCCTCAGGTCACACTTGTTCTCAACTGTACCAAACTTATTTAGAAGAACATTAAAACAAGGAAACCTCAAGCGCTTTTACCAGACATGATTTTTATTGCCTTTAAAGGAAGTTCTATATAATTCAGCTAATGAATGGCGTCATTATAGTAGCCTGAAGCCAAAGGTGCCAGGACTTTTGTCCTATGTGGGGGAAAGAACTGGATCATTTTATTTAATAATAAAAATAAAATAATAATAAATAATAATAATAAATCTCTTTCTTTGATGAGATTTATTACAAGTGTTTTAAAGCCGAGGCTGTGACTGACAGACTCTCCAGGGACCTTCAGTGTCACTTCAGGAAAATTATCACAGTTTGGCTAAGTTGAAAAAAAAAAAACAAAAACATTCTTTTTTTTTTCTTTCCCCCTTTTTTTTTTCTTTTTTTTTTTCTTAAATGTTATATATACAAGTGGTTTTTTCAGCATGTATTTCTGCACACCACATGTGGGCCTGGGGCCCTTGGAATCCAAAAAGAGAGCATTGGATACTCTGGAAATAGAGTTACAGACGGTTGTGAGCTCCTATATGGATGCTGGGAATTGGACTCAGATACTCTCGAAGAGTAATCAGTATGCTTTTTGTTTGTTTGTTTTGAGACAGAGTTTCTCTGTGTAGCTTTGGAGCGTGCCCTAGAACTTGCTCTGTAGACCAGGCTGGCCTCAAATTTGCAAAGATCTGCCTGCCTCTGCCTCCTGAGAGCTGGGATCAAAGGTGTGCACCACCACCACCCAGCTGCAATCAGTACTCTTAACCACTGGAGGATCTCCAGCCCTTGAGAGAGAGCAGTCTTTAGTGCAAGTATCTGATGTGTCTTACCTTTCCCTTAGCATATTTAAATAAAACATTGTATCCTGCAATCTCAAGCATATTAGTTATATATTTGATGTGGTAAATATTCAAGAGGGGCCAATTACTATTCTAAAAATATATTGCAATGCATGATATTTATTTACTTACTATAACCAATAAACTATTTACTAAGCTGATCTTGTCTCTCCCTATATGCGTCTTTGCCATGTGAAGATACTCTAAGAAATTCACTATGTAAAGTGTAAAATGCAATTTCTATTTTGTATGAAATATTTTCTTCCTGGGTATAATGTCACACAAACTGGAATCCCAGCATCCAGGAGGCTAAGGCAGGAGGATTGTGAACTGGAGGCCAGCCTAGGCTATAAAACACGACCTTGTTGTACACACACACACACACACACACACACACACACTTCTTTATTTTTAGTTTGTTAATGTTATTTAGACACCATATGCGTTTTCTTACTGGGGTTGCAATCTGAAATAGCAATTAACTTTAAAACAGCCTTCATTTTTCTTCATTGCTACATTTCCTTTAAGAGCTTCAACAAATTATTTGAACAAAGAACATTGTCCTTAATAAACATTCTCCTGGTTAATCCTTCAAGAATGTCACAGTCACACCAGGCATGGTGGCTTGTGCCTTGAATCCCAGCACTCAGGAGGCAGAGGATCTCCATGAGTTCGAGGTCAACATGGTCTACATAGCAAACTCTAGGACAGCCAGGGCCACATAAAGAAAACCTGTCTCAAAATAAACAAAAAGAATGTTATGGTAGTTTAAATTATTTCTATGTAGTCACCCCAGATTGTAGACAAGCCCCCTCACTCTGCTCTAATAAAAGCCATTGATTAGAAAACTGGATTGTGGGGCTGGAGAGATGGCTCAGCCGTTAAAGGCTAGGCTCACAACCAAAAATATAAGAAAACTGGATTGTCAGGCCTGGAGAGATGGCTCAGAAGTTAAGAGCACCAACTGCTCTTCCAAAGGTCCTGAGTTCAATTCCCAGCACCCACATGGTGGCTCACAACCATCTGTAATGAGATCTGGCACCCTCTTCTGGATACATAGTAAATAAATAAAGCTTTAAAAAAAGAAAGAAAGAAAACTGGATTGTCATTCACCAATGAGGCAAACTGTATTCCCAGTACTTTATCAATTGCGCTCAATACAACAGTGGACTTCAGAGTGTGGTCACCGGGAATTTCATTTTGATAGTGCAGAGTAGACGGTATTAGACTAAGACCCCTGCAGAAAACAATTGTTCACTATGAAAAGAATATGAACAATGTCTATTTGAGGGCACTGGAGAGTGACCAAAGGCAGGCAGGAACGGGAAGGGAGTCAACACTTGAAAGAAGAAGCTATGCATGGTTTCTCAAGAGAGTAGCTGCCCAGCCCTGAGGGAGAAGAAACTCAAACTCTGGCAGAAAAACACAATCCTAATTGGAGTAGAAAATGCAGTTTTAGATGGCTAAGATGGCTGGATTTAGTGGGGGAGAAATTCCAGGAAAAAAAGATAGACACAGGATGGGAGCCTTGAGACCTGTGTGTGTAGTTTACTCATTTCCACAAACTTCTATTCTCTCTCTCTCTCTCTCTCTCTCTCTCTCTCTCTCTCTCTCTCTCTCTCTCTCTCTCTATCTATCTATCTATCTCTATCTCTATCTCTATCTCTATCTCTATCTCTATCTCTCTCTCTCTCTCTCTCGTGTGTGTGGGGGGTGTAGGTCAGTCTCCAAGAGTGCAACTAGAAGGTTGAAAAAAAAAACCTGAATAGAAATTTCAGACAATGGCTAGACAGTTTATAGTTTGAATGTAAGCCAGGCTGTCTACTAGGACACAAAGTAGGCAGAGAAGTCCAAAGTGGTCAGAAGTCTCTACAGCACACCATGACATGCACTGTGCAATCTGGAATTACAATACATTCAGACAAAGAAGTAGGTCATCTCTGGACCCAGAGCCAAGACAATTCACTTATTAGAAACTAGCCCAAATAAATGCCAGATGTTGGAACCAAAAGAAAAATACCTGAAAGCAGATGTTCTATAAGCATATTTAAGAATCAAAATGATGATATCATGAATACAGAAAGAAAAGAAGAACCAAATGCAAACATGGAATGCAAAATTGCAAGAAATGAAAGTTTTTAAGAGGGTTTAATAGGAAAGTCGGAAGAGCCTGAGACAGCCAGTGGATTTGAGGAAAGATAAACAGAAACCCAATCTTAAGAACACAGAAGACAGTCAAACTGAAAGCGCAGAGCTTCAAGGACCTTTGGAACAGATCTGATTGAAACAGGTATTCTCAGAGTCTAAGAAGGATAGAAGTAGAAACTTTTTTTGGAAAAACAATCACCCAAATCTCTCCAAAACATGAATATCCATATCTGAGAAACTCAGCAAATCTAAATAAGAAATAAAAATGGAGCAGAAAAGAGCTGTCACATTTGGATATTCAAGTTTGTTTTCTGAGTTTCTATATTCATCAGTTGACTTAGCAATGCATTAAAGTTCATCATGCTAAATAGAATTTCTCCCAAGAATGCAAGTGTGCTAGACTGGAAATCAGTTTGCGTGATATACCAGATGGCGAGAACAAAGAAAAAATCCATCTGACCCTCCGTTGACATCAGACTCCAGCTACTTTGCCTTCAAATGTAAACTGAATACCACCACCACTCCAGGAGTCATCTAAGCCTTGAGCACCAGATTAGGACTACTGAAGCATCCGCTTCACAGACTGAAGCAGCTATCAAGATCTCAGACTCTCTAGCATGTGGACATCGTTGTTGGATGATCAGCACCTACGATGCAAGTCAACCGAGTGAACCCCTTTTACAATATATAATATATTATATAATATATACACTTATATGTGTGTATACGCTCTCGGCTTTAGTCCTCTAGATAACCTTGCCTAACACTCTAAATGTAAAATTATTTTTGTAGAAAATACTAAGGAACCTACAAACAAATCATTAGAACTATTCTAGTTTGCTATTGCTGCAATGAAGGTCATGACCAAAAGCAGTTTGGGGAGGAGAGGGTTGATTTGGCCTACATATCCCAGACCACAGTCCATTTTGGAGGGAAATCAGGGCAGACACTCAAAGCAGCAGCTAGAATGGAGGCCACTGAGGAATGTTCTTTACTGGCTCGTTCTTCTTGATGGCTGAGTCTGCTTTCTTATACTACTCACAACCACTTGCCCAGGAATAGCACCAGCCACAGTGGGCTTGGCCCTCCCACATCAATCATTAATCAAGAAAATGTCTTCAAAGACTTTTTCACAGGTCAGGCTGATGGAGTTGCCTTTTCGGTTCTCTCTTCTCAGATGACCGTAGCTTGTGTTAAGTTGACCAAAAAAACAAAACTAAGCTAAACAGCATAAGAACTAATCTGCTGCCATCCAGTGGTGGCGCACGCCTTTAATCCCAACACTCAAGAGACAGAGGCAGGCGGATCTCTGTGAGTCTGAGGCAAGCCTGATCTACAGAGTGAGTTCCAGGACAGCCAGGACTACACAGAGAAATACTATCTTGGAAAACAAAACAAACAAACACAAAAACAAACTAACCAGTGAATTCAGCAAGATTTCAGAACTTTTAATGGCGGTGGTAATTTTTCAAATCAAATAATTCTTGCTAGGCATGGTGGTGCACACCTGTAATCCCAGTACATAGGAGGAAGAGATAGGAAGATGAGAAACTCAAAGTCATCCTTAGCTACATAGTAAGTTCAATCAATGACAGCCTGAGCGACTTAGCTACATAGCATGTTCAATGCCAGTCTGAGCTACTTGGCTATATAGGAAGTTTAATGCCAGCCTGGGCTAACACACACACACACACACACACACACACACACACACACACACACACACAGTATTATGTTAATAAGAAAATAATAACATCTTTACAGTTTTAAAGATGCTTGGCTATAGTTTCAACTGCTCAGGAGGCAGAAAGATAATTTGAATAAAAGAGATTATATGGTGAGACCCAGTATCAAAACCAAAGTACTTAGGAATCAATTTGACACTGAATCTCCAAGACTTCCATGCTTACAGACCTTTCAGTCCTAACTCTGGCCTGTGACTCTTCCCACATAATACAAGCCTTAGGGAAGAAATCAAGATTTTCCAGAATGCTGTTTCCAAGGACTAAACTACTTTTGGAGGTCAAGAAATGTGAACCAATCACAATTCAGAGTCCCTGAGGACATCCTACTCCAATGATTTCAATGCGGGGAGGGGACCACCACAGGAAAGTCCTGGTTGGGGGGGCAACACAAACTCATTGAGGAATTAAGCAAAGAGGGGCATGAGCAAGAAAGGCACAGTGATAGTGGCCCTGGCATCATCTACGGTGAGGACCAATTGCAAGTAGTTTAGTGCAGGAGTGATGTCTGAGAGCAGTTGACCAAGGCCTGTGGATCACCCGTGTACCATGACTCCTATCCTAAAGCGCAGGATTTAGTCATCTGTTTGTTCCCTCTGCTCTCTGAGCCACTCTCTAGCTAGGACATGGATTCTGTCACACCATGGGTTCTGATTACAAGGGCCCCTGGAGTCTTGCCCAGCCTGCTCTTCCAGCCAAAACTCACTGGACCTCACAGTAGCTCCAAATTTCACCAAAGCCCCCCCCCCCCCCCCCCGGCACAAAGAGAGAGGACCTCTGGAGTTCATGAGTACCCACCTGGCCCACGCACATATCACCCAAACTATTCAGTAAGTGTAAGAAGTTTCCGGAGCCAATAAAACCTTGCCCCAGCCAATGTACCCTTGACCCACCTGGCAGAACACGGGCAAGGCTCAGCCAACATACAGCACCAACCTGTTTGCTGGGAGCCGAGAGAGGAATTACAGCGGGTTTCAGCTTTGACCCACTTCCTCGCCTGTACACTTGGCAAAATCTAGTATCTGATGACAGGGTAAGGAGCTTCTTACCTGTCAATAGCGCAGCTCGGAGGAATTTCTTACTCACGTTTGTCTTACATACTTTCATATAATCATTTTTATTCTTTAATTAAAATGTTATCTCTTCTCCTTTCCCATGCTCAGTTACTTCGTTTCTCATTTCTCTCTTTTGTTCCTTCCTTTCATTTTAAACTTCTGCTTTCCCCCTTCTTCTGCCTCCTTTGTATTATCTTATGTCTATTAGTCATATCTTTTTTTTTTTTTTTTTTTTTTTTTTTTGGTTTTTCGAGACAGGGTTTCTCTGTGTAGCTTTGCACCTTTCCTGGAACTCGCTTTGGAAACCAGGCTGGCCTCGAACTCACAGAGATCCGCCTGCCCCTGCCTCCCGAGTGCTGGGATTAAAGGCGTGCGCCACCACCGCCCGGCTAGTCATATCTTTAATGATATTCAAAGTTTTAGTTTTTCTCTGTTATTTTTGCCCCTTTCTTTTCTATTGTCATTGGTAGTTTAATTATTGTTTCTAATTCATCATTGTTACTTTATTTCTTTTCCCCTCTCTGAGCAGGACTATGGATAGCCCTATTGGTACATTGTTTCCTAAGAAGACCTTCATGTAAAAGTGGAAGAGAGACCCAGCTCACCAGATGTGCAAGTCGTAACCCATAAATATAAGAACTATGGAAAAGACAAGGTGACTATAACTCTTCCAAAAGTACATAACTTCCTAGTAAAATAACACAAAGACATTAAAATAGATGAAATGGCAAAGAATTAAAATACTTTAAAGAGATTAGGAAGGAGATAGATGGCTCAGTGGTTAAGAACACTTGCTGCTGTTCTGTAGGACCTGGGTTCAATTCCCAGCACCCTCATGGCAGTTCACAACTGTCTGTAACTCCAGTTCCAGGATATCAGATGCTCTCTGACACCTTCTTCTGGTCTCTGTAGACACTAGGTGCACAGACATACATGCAGGTAAGACACCTGTACACATAAAATAAAATAAAAGAGTTAAGAATGATTAATGGACTTGAAGAGGATACAGATAAACATCTGAACGAATAAGTAGAGAGTCTGAAATGCTACCAAACAGGAATCTTGGAAATGAAAACATATGTGAGTCAAATAAAGAACTCAATTAGAAGTCCCAATAATAGCGAAAGCAAAAGAGTAGCAGAACTTGGAGACTAGGTTGATGAATAACCATGTTTAGATAGTGATAAGAAAAAAAATTATTGTAAATAGAACATCCAAGATCTCTGGAACACCATTAAAAGACCAAAATTATGAGTAACTGTAGATGTAAGAACAGAAGTACAACCTAAAGACAGAGAAAACCTCATCAGTGAGATTATAGCAGAAAATCTCAGAAAGCATGGACATCTGTGCATGTGGTATCGCAAACATACATAACCAGAAAAGAACATCCCTACAGCTATTAGTGTTAAACTTCAAAAAGTTCATAACAAAAAAAAAAAAAAAAAAAAAAAAAAAGGAACACTGATGGCTGCAAGAGAGAGGTGCCACGACATATAAAGGAAAAACCATCAGAAGAGCAGCAGATCTCTCAGGAGAAACTCCAAAGGCCAGAAGTCAAAGAAAAAATTGTTTCAAGCCCTCGGGATCCTGTAAATGTCTAATTACAAGCATCTCATCTTCTTCATGTAATGCTACCTTTATCAGAATGTAGTGACTTTCTTTGACTGTCCTGACTGGTTTGAGCTGGAAGTCTGCTATTACATATGAGCAAGCATAGGGAATGGGTTAGTAACTGGGACTCTACTTGATTTGGGTTATGCACACATACTTCCTCTACTAACATACTTGACAATCTAGTCCCTTTCTCTCTGTCTCTGTCTCTGTCTCTCTGTCTCTGTCTGTCTGTCTGTCTGTCTGTCTGTCTGTCTGTCTCTCTCTCTCTCTCTCTCTCTCTCTCACACACACACACACACTTCTAGAATCAAATAAAATGGGATCCCTAGACTCCTCTGCTCCCACAGAGTATATAATAAAAGCAGTTCTAAGAGTGAAGTTCATGGCCCTGAGTGAGGGGAAGGCGAAGAGAGCTTGTTACAAAAACAAAATAAAACCAGAAAGAAAAATCCAACTGAGGAACTTAAAAGTAAATAAAATCAGGTAAAAGCAAGAGACAGGAGTAAGAGGTAAAAAAGCGAAGACCTTCTCAGACCCGGAGTCAGCCAGAACGTTAAGAAAGGCAGTTAGCAATAGGTAGGTGCCGAAAGAAGTTCTGAAATGTACAATACAAGGAAAATAGGTTAAGGATCTTCTGCAGGCATAATCAGAACAGATTCTCTGGGGGATATTTTCTAGAAGGCTGCAATAACAATTTGCGCGTCTGTTATTTCGAGTTTTCTGTTGGACTAAGCAAGAGAGTCGCTGGTTTATATGTTTTCTGCATTCTGCCTCCAGATTCCATGGCTCTGCTTTCTGTTACTTACAGACAGCTCTCTGAGGTCAGTGTCTTTCTCTGTTCCGCTGATAGCCCTACTGTTCGCACAGTTAGTATCAGGTTGTGTGTCACAGCAGACTGAATTAACGTGGGAGGTTGGTCGGTTGGCTCAAGCTTTTCAGCTCCTTCAATAGGAAGTAGCCCCGACTGGAGGGGCTAAAATCCATTCCTGCATGTCGTTTGTTTGTTTGTTAGTTAGTTTGTTTGTTTGTTTGTTTGTTTGTTTGTTTTTTCCAAAGAGCCAAATACCACAGGCCTTGAGCTCTTTCTACATTGGGGGAACTAGAATCAGTTCTGTGGGTTTACTTTAAAAAGATAAGTCCCTTGGAATAACTTGGTTTATATTTTGAATACCGGAAGTCTGGGTAACCTGAAACAACCCCTACCATTCCCATACTTCCATGGTGTTTCTTTCAAGAGACATGCTCCATTTTTTTGTTTGGTTTGGTTTGGTTTTTCAAGATAGGGTTTCTCTGTGTAGTTTTGGTGCCTGTCCTGGATCTCTCTCTGTAGGCCAGGCTGACCTCAAACTCACAGAGATCAACCTGCCTCTGCCTTCCGAGTACTGGGATTTAAAGGCATGCGCCACTGCCACCCGGCTCCTTTTTTTTTTTTTTTTTTTAAATCGTACTGTGGTTCATCTTTAAAGTTTACATTTTGTATTCCAGGCTGTTGTATTTATTCATTTAACATTGTATATTTACTATTTACTTAATACTAGAATAATTTTATCTCATCTTAATAAAACATTAATAGAATTGTACCTATGATACCTAGACTACCCAAACTTCAAAACTGTTTGAGAAAAACAAATATTCACTGAATGATCTAGTCTGCCTTATAGTGTTATATATAATTCCTTCATTTTACAAGTCAGACAGTTAATATTTAAGCCATGTTTAGGACACAAGGAACATTGAGATAAACTCTCTGCCTTTAAAGAAATTGGGTTGTGGGAGTGAAGGTATATAGATCTGTGGTAGAGTGCTTGCCTAGCATGTGAAAGGCTCAGGTTTTGATTCCAAGCATAGAAATGAAAGAAAGAAAGAAGGAAAGAAAGAAAGAAAGAAAGAAAGAAAGAAAGAAAGAAAGAAAGAAAGAAAGAAAGAAAGAAAGAAAGAAAGGAGGGAGGGAGGGAGGGAGGGAGGGAGGGAGGGAGGGAGGGAAGGAAGGAAGGAAGGAAGGAAGGAAGGAAGGAAGGAAGGAAAGAAAGAAAGAAGGAAGATGATGATTAATCTTCATTGTTGATTGACAGAACTTAAAATCACCTAGGAGACACACTCCTGGCTGTGCCTCTGCACATATTTCCAGAGAAATTCAGGAGAGGAAGGAAGACCCATCCTGAGTTCAGTGATAATCATCCCATGGTCTAGAGTCTGAATTAAAAAGGCAATAGAAAAAGACAGCTGAGCACCAACATTATCTCTCTCTGCTCCCTGCCCTACTCAGAGGAAGCAGTAGTGTTCCTGCAACCACACCCACCGCCATGGATAGTACCCAACTTGAACTGTAAGCCAGTTGCTTCAAGTCAGATATTTTCCATAGCAACAAGAAAACCAACTAAAAGAGAAAGTTGTCACAAATCATACACATATGAAGACAGTGTTAGGAGACAGACTAGAGCCTGGGCTAAGTAGAACAGCTTGTAAGAATTCAGAATGACGGGGCTCCCTAGACCCAGAAATAACAATATCCATGTTTTTCTCATAGAGGGATTATGACACTCTAATGTAAAATAGGTCCACATACAAATGGGAACTAGCTTTTATTAAGTGATCAGAGGAGTTTTAATCATATTGGGGAACCTCAAGATAGAGGTAGAAAATGAACTGACAGATGAGCATTAGGATTAGTTATTACATATATATTAGTAGTATATATATATACATACCACAAAGATACAGAAAACTAAAACTAGCCATCTTCTGAAGCAGAAATTCCAAATAAAAGAGGGATTTTTGTTTGTTTTTTGTTTTTTCCAAAGAGCAGAATATCATGGGCCTTGAGCTCTTTCTAAGTTAGGGGAACTAGAATCAGTTCTGTGGGTTTACTTTAAAAAGATAAGTCCCTTGGAATAACTTGGTTTATATTTTGAGATAGCTGGGAACATTTTGCTTCAGACTAAAGGGCCATTTAAAATCCTTCAGCTCCTTTAAAGGATGTTAAAGGGAGGCTTGGAGAAACAAGATAATTGCTTGCAGAGATCAAGTGTCAGAATGGTAATGTTGCTAACAGGGAAAGAAGGAAAATATGATTGTATGTTTTTAGTGAAAAATGAGTTGGCACTCTGCCAGATTCGGAAAAGAACAAGTAAATTCCAAAAGGAGTTACAATATAGCTCTTTGTGGAAGATTGGAAGCGAGTGGCTAAAACATAATTTAGGGTAAATCTCACCATCATTGAATTACTACCACATGGCTTGAATCTTAGTTTGAAAACTAAATAAGTTCTATATGGAAGAAGTGTGATATCTGTGGAAGTCTGAGCTTGCTAATGTAGGAGCTATTATGCCTGGTGATGATAGTTCTATGTATTTGATTATTCAGTGAAATTTGAAACTCAACTAAAAATGCATAAATCATACATAGTTGTGTTTGCTTAATCAAAGAGCTTAAATGCAAAAAACGAATCTCTAAGAAGTTCTAGAAAACATACTCCTTTGCAAAACATGGAAAAGACCACAAAACTAAATGTGGCAGCCATATGTGTTTCAATCTAATTAAACATGGCTACATTTGAAAAGGGCATAGCCTAAACTGTAATCTGTACAGAAAAGAAGGCAATGAAAGAGTACATGTGTTTGCTGCTAGATACATAAAATAACCCTGGGACAGAAACTCCACGGTGCCGGGATGTTCTGTATTTTGTTTTAGGTAGCTATACAAGTGAGTACAAATAAAAACACATTCAGGTACACAGTTGCAATTTAGGCACTTTATTTGTGTATGTGTCATACCTCAATAAAAAAAAAAAACAAGGAACAAAGCCAATCTTTCCGGTTAACACCGTGAAATACATAGTTCTATGGTAAATGATGCCAAGCTGGTTAGGTTTAAAAAAAAAATGAGAAGTGCTGAGCATTAGTTTAGTCAGAGGGAGCCCAGTGCCCTTGCTAATGAGGAACTGACATGGCAAAACCATACTTTACTCATGGAACATGTGCCACAAATGTTTCGGTGGAACATTTGGGAGCATAATTAATAACTTTTATACACTGAATACTCTCCTAAGAAATTCTTGCCTCCGGTGCCTTTAAATGTGTGAGTCAGAACCTGGAAGAAGAGGGTGTGGAACCATCCCCCCTTTCTCCTACCCAGCATGCCTACTTACCACAAGCCCTTTGATTCTTATTACAGGTTTCTGTCGGGTTTTATGTTTCTCCATATTCTAAACTACAATTTGTATCAATAGATGACACATACGTCAGACCCTCAGATGCATTTAGATGTTCCCCAGACTTCCCAATGGGCCACTTCTCTGCCTCCCTGATGCTCTACTCTGTCCGTTCATAATGGAGCACAGATCAGGCGTTTGGACTTGAGTTAGTAGGCAGACAGTGGGAATGTTTATTTTCCACTTTGATTTGTCTGTGGTTGCAGCGTCCTAGGTGGGGTTTGGTTATGGGGCATCCCACAGGACTATAATTAATCAACTTTTAGAAACTGAAATTTCACTGAAGTTGGGAGAAAGATGTATTCTTGGGAGGCCCCAGGGCAGTTGGAAGAGAGAGAAGGGTGGATATGATCAAGATACATTGTGTATATGTATAAAATTTTGTAATAAAATTTTTAAATAAATATTAAAATATAGAATAAAATAAAGACTGAATATATTAAATAAGAATATTATCTTTAAAGAAAAATATCTTATAAACTTTCTTATTTAAGAATTTGCAAATAAATAAAAACATCACATACCCAAATTAACTAGGCCTAAGGTCTCTACACCTCAGTGAACTTCTATACAGTTAGAATAGGCATTTGGAATGGAAGCTGCAGAGTGTCACATTAAATTTTACACTTCCAATGTCAAATATATTTTGCACACTTATCCACCAAAACAAAAATGTACAAAAGAATTAGGACTAGAGAAAACAATTGACTTTATATTCTCTTTCAAAACCTGTGTCTGTTGCATGTCTGCGCTCTGTCCCTTTATTGTACCCTTTTAGCCTTTCTTGTTTTCCTTTCTTCAAAGTAAATTGTAACCCCACGTACCTCTGTTTACATATATATATATATATATATATATATATATATATATATATATATATATATATATGTATATCACTGGTTAGATTATGCCTATGGGAAAGAAGATTGTAAGTTCATCCATTTCTTGAAATTGTTAACTTCATCTCTTTAAAGCTTAGTAGTATCTATAAGCATACATATACATATATGTATTTATGTGTTTTCATTATCTATTCATCTGTCGATGGACAACTAGGTTGGTCCCAATTCTTTGCTATACTAAATAAAGCAGCAATAAACAAGAAAATTTTTCAGGGAGGAAGCATTATTTAGGCTCACAGTTTCTTGGCAGAGGAAGCATAGCAGCCATGGCCCTTTCTGTGGAGACAGGAGCCTGCAATGTGACCTGCCACACATCAGCACACTTGGAAGCAGAAAAACAATTGTGTGTGTGTGCATGTGTGCATTGACGTCTCCATGTGTGTTAGCAATGGACCCATGCAGTGTACCTTATGCTACATTCTGTAAAACTAAGCTGGAACATAATGCAATCGATAAAGGGCATTGAGTCAGCTCTTACCGTCATTCAGGTTCAAGGGTACTTCTTTGCTGCATGGGCAGAGGGAACAGCTAGAATTTCTGCATAGAGGCTCTGTGCATGGTTTTTACAAGACCAGCTCATGACCAACTCCCGTAGAGGACATTCATACATTCTTCCATCACTCGGCACTGACTATGCCAGACTAGAGGGACAGAAATATTTAGGATCCTGGGAAAGGACTGAGCCTTATATTATCACCGACTACAGCATCTAGTGCATATTAACACTTCCGTGGTAGAGCATCACTTTTGCGATTGCACCTACTTCTCTATGGTTCATCACCAACTACATGCAGGATATATTTTTTAATTGCTTTGAGTCTGTGGACACCCAAGGCTTCATCCACCTGTACCTGAGTGTGGACTTTGGTCCCAAGGCAATGATGAAAAGAGGCGTTTCCTTCATTTTGTTCCTGCAGATTCCTGCAACCGGAATCCTTTCCAATTTGATCATTGCAGAGTTAGGTCAAGCCCACGAGGCATGCCGAGTGTCTAAAGGGCATTCATTTATGCGTTTACTAAAATGACTTTGACAGAGAATGGAGCTTGCGCTCGGAAATTTTATTGTGATGTTTAACTGGTTTCACGTAAAATATCCATGTACAGTATTTATTTACCTTTCTTTTTACAGTGAAATTTGAGGTCAGAGATGTAGCAGTTAGTAGAGTGCTTGCCTTGCATGGGCAAAGTTCAGTCTCTAACACCACATAAACTGGCATGATGGTGACTATAATTCCAGGAGGATCGTGTAGGGAGCAGAGGAAGCCCTAAATAAGTCAAGTCCTGAGTGAAAATGTATTTTGACATGAGCACTGCCATATCCTAGGCCCACTGACCTATGGGAAACTGGCAAAGCTATTACTGATAAGGATTAGGCTCAAGAGGAATGGCAAAGCTTTCCTGGGGAGTGTTAGTATTTGTGTTTTTAGATGACTGATCCGTGTGGGCAAAGATTAGCAACTGTGGCTTCTTCCTCTTGGAGGTTTACAGCCTGAGAGTGCTGACCTACAGAGACATCCTACCATGATTAGTTAAACCCTCCCCCTCCAGCACAGCCTGGTGCTGTGCCTAATAAGTCCTACAAGTTCCATGTCTGTATGTCTGTCCTTTCTTAATTCCCTCACCACTGCTAGACAGTGCTGTGGAATAATCCTTCAGTACACTGTAAATGTGTATTATTCTCATTGGTTAATAAAGAGCTGACTGGCCTATAGCTGGGCAGGAAGAGATTGGGTAGGAGAGCCAGACTAGGACGTTGCTGGGAAGAAGGGTGGGGTCTGAGGAGATGCCATGAGATGCAGGGCAAGCAGAATGTGAAGTATGTACATGAGGTAAACAAGCCTCAGCTCAGCACATAGATTAATAGAAATGGGATAATTTAAGTTCTAAGAGCTAGCTGAAAACAAGCCTAAGCAACTGGCTGAGCATTTATAATTAACATTAAGTCTCTGTGTGGTTATTTGGGAACTGACCAGTGGTCCAGATGAAAAACTCCACCTACAAGCCAGGATTCTGGGAACATGGCAAATCTGGTCTTGGCAGGATGAGGAGTTCGAGGTCATCCTTAGCTTCATAAGTTTGAATCCCATCTACTGGCTCTTTGGTCCTGAGTGGTTATCTTATATTTCTGTGCTAGTGTTTCTTCATTTGTCATGGGCAATGATTATTAGAAAATATAAACCACAGGGTTGTTAAGAGAATAGCTAAGCAGAGACACAGCTCCCAGGACAGGTCTGGCATTGCACACTTTAAGCATCAGGAGTGTGGTGTCATTGCAGTACTTCCTGGCATATTCTGCTCCCAGAATGGCTTCTTTTTGATGCAGTTTCTCTCCCAGCTTTAAATCTGGACCATGCACTACATTAACATGCTTGATTTATTTGTATCTTGGTATTTATTTACAAATGGTAAAATTTTCTGCATGGTAGAAAATGGAGAAATCCTTATTGAACTCATTATGTAACTATAAAGAAACCTTAGTATGTTAGACTGTCATTTGAGAGAAATCCATCAGAATCTACTACATTTATATGTATGTGCATGCGCGCGCACACACACACACACACAGGTGTATGGGGCATGAAAGTAGAGATGGGAGAAAGAGGTCTGAAGGGAGCATAGAGAAGAGAACAAGAGAGAATAATGGAAATAAGAGGCAAGGAGGCAGAAAGGGATTTATTTATGGGATGAAGGGGACCAGTAAAATGAATAGGGGGTGGCTGTGGAGCCAGCTTAGGCAGCAAAGTGATTTTCGTGCAAGCATGAGGCATTCGGACTTGATGAGAATAAGAGCTGAACTTGTGTCTGGATATTCAGTTCCTACATTAAAAAAGAAAGAAAGATGTGTTTACCCAGGCCTGTAACCCAGCACCAGAAACCAGCCGAGACAGGAGAACCCAGCCAGGCTAGCCAGTCAGTGAGCTCCGGGGTTAGGGAAAGAAACTGTCTCAAAAAAAAAAAAAAAAAAAAAAAGATGGAGAATGACTAAAGAAAACACCCAATGTCAACTCCTAGTGCGTGCACACACGCACACAGACACGCCCACATGCCCACAGCCACACATACACATTACACAAACACGTACACTCTTGTAGAGAGAAATGATAGGGAGAATGTGGAGGAGAGAGGAGAGTTAAGGACTGACAAATAAGATATCATGGTAGGGCCAAGTAGTGGTCCATGCCTTTAATCCCATCACTGGAGAGACAAAGGCAGGGGAATCTATGACCTTGAGGCCAGTCTGGTGTACACAGTGAGTTCCAGGACAGTCAAGGCTACATAGTGAGATCCCGTCTCAATGCCTCCCCAAAGACACCATATCTATCTATCTATCTATCTATCTATCTATCTATCTATCTATCTATCTATCTATGATATATATATATATATACATATACAGTGTGTCTGTGTGTATCTATGTGTCTGTCTGTGTGTGTATGTGTGAAAAAAAATGCCACAATGGAATCATTCATTTTGTGTGTGAACTAAAAAAGATTAGTTTTTAAAAGAAGCAAAAGAAAACAGCTGCTACTCTGTAAGTGATTCACTGATTACAAGACAATTAAATCAGCTCATAAGACAATTAAAAAAGAAAAGATGAAAAGGACACTCATCTACTTAGTCTCAATTATTTTTGGTTGTTTGATGAGCCCTTACTAAAATATTTGTACTTCTTAATTAGCTGGGAATTCCACTGAACTGCCATGGATGTTATTCATGATGTCATGAAGTGGTGGCCATTAGCAACTGCAGCCCCCACACTGGACAGGCCTCACGATCTCTTCAGAGAACTGTCCGGCTAAAGATCAGTTCTAACATGTTAACAGTTTCACCAAAAGTGGTATTACCTATGTGCTCAGTTTTGCTCCCCCCCCTTCTTTCTGACTCTTTCAAGTTCTTTGAGTTCTCTTGATGATCAGGGTATAACATCTATTTTAGTTACTGTTTTGGAAATAACATGAAATATTAAAAATTGAACCCCCAAATTATAAAACCTAAGGTTGGAAAGAATCCAATGGCCAAATCTTCTAACCACTGAGTGCTCCTTATGTGCATTTGCAGAACTCTGCAAAAGTTACAGCCCTGAGAGGGCGGAGCTCAATTGGTAAAGTGTTTGCCTAGCATGCCGGAAGCCCAGACTAGACCCCCAAACCTTAAATAAACACGAAACGGTGGCAACCACCTGAAATGATAGGACTTTAAAAGTGAGAGCAGGAGGATCAGAAGTTGAAGATTATCCTCCACTATGGTGAGTTCTAAGCCAGCCTAGCATACCTGAGACCTAGTCTCAAAGAAAAAATGTTTCAGGCTCAATTAAGCAAACTCTGCCGTGGTAATCCAAGAGGCAGCTTCTTCTGTCTTTTCCATAGCCATGATTCTTGGGAGGATCTTTATCACTTAAGTAAAAATTAGCATACATGGAGCTGCCACCCAGTATGCTACTTATTTATTCAACGTATTTAGTCATTTGCATCATGGAGTCTTAGAACTAAATCCAACACATCTTCCCAGAAAAAAAAAAAATCTCCAGATATTTGCTCACTGCTACCTCTACTTTTCCTAGAGCTTTCTCTGGATATTCTCACTGAGCTAAATATTGCTTACCTTCTCCAATGAGGATGGTCTCCAATGGGTGCTCTGCAGAATGAGCTCAGAGTTTATTAATGTGCTTTTAATGTTGGTTTTGCATTGAAACCCATGTTTTACATATAGCTGAGTAAGTTCAGAGTGTGATTGCCTACCTCTCATTCCAGTTTCTAGGTACTACACTTCTGTTAGTGGACTCTGAGACCAGATTAGCTTATTTCGGGCAGCTTCATCATCTTTGAATATTTTTATATTTTTCTATATAAATTGTTTACTTTTTCTCCATTCTAAGACATACCCAAATAGTAATTCATTCCTCAGAGGTTCTGTAGCATTTTATATAGCTTCATGTCTGTTGTAAGAAAAAGAATAGAAAAGGTATTCTTATTTCTTTATAGCAATTCCTTCTAATGTATGTTACATATGTTTCTATCAGTTCTGTTCTTTTAGAGAAGTCTGATACAGACCCTGTCTCAAAGTAAGGTTTAAGCTGATCAAGAAAGACATGCAGCGTTGGTTTCTGGCCTCTACACATCCACACATTCACACGAACACAAACCTAAATCCCCACATCCAGATCAAGCCCACAGAGGTTAATATACCTTTCTCCTTTTCTAGAGGCTGCTCCTGTTTAAACCAACCAGCTGAAAGACTGAAGCCTAGTGAACATCAGAAGAGGGCTTATTAAACCCCATAGCTCGGTGAGTATGTTATCTCCATCCACGTCCACCCAAACAGTCATTGCAAATGTTATACAAGCACATGGCTAGGTTACCACGCAGCGCCACCACAGCAGAGCAAAAGACTGTAGCCAAACGAGCCCACACACACAAGCCTGTTCCAAGGAAACCTGACACTGGAAACGTTCAGGGAATTCTGCTGCCCTGGCAGTGACATGCAGTCCAGCAGTCTGGAAGAAGAAAACTTATTTCGGGAACAAGCATGCCTTTCAGGAGAGTGCAGGGAGCCTGACCTTCAACGAGGGGCCTCGAAGATGATGCTCCTATTTTCGTAGCTTGGGTTTGAGATGTGGTGCCCAGACTTCCTTAATTGGTCTTTGCTTACTCCATGTTTTTGCTAACAGCTGCAATGCGGAGCACAAAAGAACAATATCTGGGGATTTTAATTCATCGAGATGGTTGCACGGTTGATATTCAATTTCCAGCTTGGCCTTAAAATCTCTACTTCCAAGTGATAGAAAAATGTCACAGTGAGTCCTCCTGACAAAGAGGTCCTGGGTACTAGGTGACAGTGGATACCATTTCTTTTCAAGTCTTTATGTGATTTTCCAGGTCATCCAATTACAGCTCCTCCTCCCTGCTGCCTCCACGTCTTCCTCTTCCTGCTTCTTTTTAATGTGCACAGACTGAGTCTTGCTATGTTACTATGTTGACCTCATAATCCTCCTGCCTCACTTCCTGAGTACTGGAATTATTGATGTGTACACTAGGCTATTCATGGCTCTTTCCCTTTCTGTTCAACAATTCTCATTGAGGATTGGGGAAGTAGATTTAGGGCAAATAAAGGTAGTCAGGTGTAGTGATGCCCACCCATAACCCTGGCATTTGGAAGACGAGTCAGGAGGATCAGGAGTTCAAGGTCTGCCTGGGCTACATGATGCCTTGTCTCAAACAAACAAAAAGAACAAAGTCAATCACTGTGGAAGAATCCTTCTGTACACTGTGAAAATGTGATACTCTCATTGTTAATAAAAAGCTGTTTGGTCGATAGGATTTTTGGGGCAGAGAGGATGCTAGGAAGAAGAAAGGTGGAGTCTGAGGGGTCTTGAGTAGATGTAGAGTGAAACAAGATGAATGTGCAGTGTTGAAAGAAGGTACCACCATGTGGCAGAGGGTAGATAAGCAATATGGGTTAATTTAAAATATAAGAGTTAGCTAGTAACAAGCCTGAGTTATCAGCCGAGCATTTGTAAATAATAAGTCTCTGAATGGCTATTTGGGAGCAGCTGCTGAGACACAGATAAACTCTGTCTACAGTTGATATTTATCATTAGAGAACATTTCCACTACTATATAAGGGTTGGCACACTAGCCATGCTTTGTGAGTGCCCAAAAAGGTACAAGAGAGAATCCACCAGAGAGTAAATCTCTGACCATTATTTTCTAGAGAGAAAGTTATTGAAGTGGCTAAGCTTGGCTCCCCAGCCCCGGTGATGAGGAATGTGACACAGGGCACCAAGTAGGGCATACAGGGGTGATTGAAGAGCATAGGCTAAGGTCCAGTGAGCCCCAGGGCATCTGCCAGCATTACTTGGAAGAAGGGCTAAAGGAAGGAGAGGAAGCCTAGTTCCACACACTTGATTTGGATCCATGAGGGAATTATATGGCATCCTTTGCAATTCTAGCTTTGTTGGGGAAAGCCAAGACACACTATGAATTCACACAGTCAAGTCCTGCACTGGAGGAGTGGGAGGAGCCCCGGAGCAGCCAGCTGGTGGAGTGTCTCACACTCGAGGAGAGCCAGGCTGTGCAGCAGGAAGGGTACAGACAGCAGCTGACTCTGCAGACAGTGTGCACAGTGTCTTCCTACCACAGTGACTCCACAGAGGTCAAAGCCACCCTGTGCAGGGCCTCTGGTTTGGCACCCTTTCCGACCCACTCAAACACCAGTACTGGCAAAAATCCACCAGCGTATGCTCACATGCTGCCTGCCACTGCTCATACTTTTTTGGGGGTTCATTTATTTCCTAAAACCTCCTCCTCAAACTGAGTAAAATTTCTGACGTCTTCTCTCTGATACTTTTGGAAGCTTGAACAAAAGTTTCTTTCTTTCTCTCTTGTCCTTCCTTCCTTCCTTCCTCTCCCTCTCTCTCTCCCTCTTCCTTCCTTCCTTCCTTCCTTCCTTCCTTCCTTCCTTCCTTCCTTCCTTCCTTCCTTCCTTCCTTTCTTTCTTTCTTTCTTTCTTTCTTTCTTTCTTTCTTTCTTTCTTTCTTTCTGACAGAGTCTTGCTCTGTAGCCCAGGCTGACCTCAATCTTAAGGCAATCCTCCTACCTCAGCCTCCTGAGTGTTGGGACTACAAGCATGAACTACCAAGCCTGGCTGAACAAAATATTTTCCCAGTAAAATATGCAAATATTTATTTGAAATATTTATATTCTAAAACATTCTCTGGATCACAAAGGATTCTTTATGGAACTCTGGTCATCTTCGTATTGAGGACTCAATGTTTTAGTAGGTTTCACTTATGGATCTAGGAAAACAGTAACTAGAAATGGCCAAATAGACTTTTTTTTTCTTTTCATTCTTCCTTTTTTTATTTCTTTAATTGCCTGGTCAGAATCCAGCGTGGAAAATTTTTAGGCTCTAAATAGACTCCTTCAGGAAGTTTTGGATGACAATGAAGATGGAATAAAGATGGGGTGTTGCCCTAACTTGAGCTTGATGAATATTTTCCTATGAAGATTAGAGAGCTCACTGAGCTCGAAGGATTAGCTTTTTATTAAATTATGAAACAGTTGGCACACATGCCCTCTTGGCAGGTTGTCTAATCCAAACTTGCTGACTGAAGGGGTGAGTTTGGGGAACTCACCAACTGCCTGAGCATCTTTGAGGGGGTATCTGATAGTCAAGAGGCTGGTGGAACATTTGGGGTGTAGCTCATAGCTGTCTGCAAGCTGATGTCTCCACTCCATTGCTCCATTATACAGACCCCAGCTTTTCATGTGAACATTTACCACTATGGTTCATCGAGGGTCGTCCTTGAACTAAAAGAAACTACTCAGCTTCCTTCTCAGATTTAGAAGTGTTTGGAGGGATGACACCAAGGATCATTATACTTTGGGGTGAGAAGATCTATTTTGTGAAACTTTTTAAGGACAAAGTGAGTCAGGCCTAAACTCGATATATGTAAAGCAGCGTTAAGAGTACAGCACACAGCCTCTTAGTCTTAGTTCTCACGAGTTACTCACTCTACTTCCACACGGTGACTCATACACAGACAACAGAGAGATGCTTTTTGAACCTCAATTTCAAAAGAGCCACATTTTGAAAAGTTCTTAATCATATCTACCAAATTCCTTTCCTATTCTGAGTTTTCCAAATTGTCCTTTTGCCTGCTTCTACTGGTCTCTGAGTCAACATGGAACTCTTGTTAATATTTCATTTTAACTCAGCATTGTTTTGTTTTGCAATAATTATTGCCTACATAAAAGCCTATTTGCTTTGGACAAAGGGGATGTTAAAAAGAGATTTTTCTGCCAGCTCTGCACGAGTGAAATCATAAGGATGTAAGCCTTTCAATCCACAAGCCCTAGAACAGGGCAGCAGTCAAAAAGAAATTGTGATTGTCCACCATTGACAAGATAGTGTTTGAAATCTAACTTTCTTGTAACTAGGACAATACGAGTCATTTTTAAATCTTTTTTAAATGATAAAAAGGCTGGTGTTATCTATAAAGAATCTTCTCTGAGGTGTATGTGGTCCCTAAGACTCTCAATTAGTTGATCATCAGAAAAGAGACTGTGTGACTAGCTGACTGTCTTAGGTTTCAATTTACAGTTCAAGAGCTCTGCATTCAAATCTTGCTAAACTAAAGGAGACACTGTAGGTACAATGAAGGGAAAGTAAGAGAGATGAACTAGCTGGCATATGGTAGCCAGCTTGAAGAGCTCCAACGTTACCTGCACCCCGAAACAATATGACATGTGTGGCAATTCCTGAGGGCATTATTATCCCTTCTGGGAAAGAGGCCACAGCAGAACAGTAGTACACTAGTTCCCAACAAAGGATATCTGTTCAGCACACTGAAGAAAAAGAATTCAAATCACCTCCAAATGCAAACAGTCTGGGAAGGGCGGTTATCTTCCAATGAAATTAAAAAATCTAGTCCTTCTATAATCCACACCTGGCCCAGATCCAGTCACTGTATGACTTCGGGGGAATCTCTTTTGAAGTTTTCTATATCTGTAAAACCTGGATAATAATACTATCTGTCCCAGATGGCTGGAATTGTGTGAATTAATTATTTCAAGCTGGAAAGGGCTTTGATAATGCTAAGTGTTGGGTATTACTGCTGTAAGTGCAGGTGGAAGCAATGTTACGTGGCACATCTATAATTAGAAAGACCTAGAAACTTCAGCTGGTGCCAACACCCCAGGAGTTAAGTTTGGGAGACAATATTCTGTGTCTTTTTCCCCTGAGACTCAGTCAGCTTGTTGTTATGACTGAATATTTAATTCCCTCTTTTATCTTCCTTGAAAGGTTGAAGCTTGTCTTGGACTTGCCTATCGTGGAGGAATTTTTACTGGGTGGATGTGCTTTTCAAGCCCGAGTTGGAAATGCAGAGCCAGCATGCATCTGAACACAGGGTCCATGCAGCCTTAGGTTTGCAATGTTGGCTGACTGATAGGCGTCAAGGGAGTAAGAAAGCCCATGCCTGGATGCCTGACATCTCAAGAATGCAGATATGTTCTTGATGTTATAAGATAAGAGTAGATAATGTCTTCTTTTAGAGATAAAGGCTTTTTTGTTTTCTCTTAGACAAAACACAAAGGGTCATGTGAAACCAAAGTACACAAAAGAGATAAAAACTGAGCTGTGATGAATGAGAGGGGAAGGGAGATTTTCTGATCCCTGTAAGGACCCTGATGCACATGGTCAGGTCCTAAGGCTCCTTGACCACCGTACCACATAATCTCTAAACCACATTTCATCATCAAACAGCTGAGTATTCTGGATGCCAGTGACATTAAAGACCTACGCTGCAGGGCTCTTGTCAATATAGTTTACCCAGACTCAGTTTCATTTTATATGCTCTCTTCCATCCTGTCTTCTTCTGACATCTCAAGTCACGGTGAGGGCCACATATCGTATCAATTCACTATAACTTGCATCCTCATCTTCTCCATGATTGTCACCATCATCATAGCAGTATTTCTGGAGCACCTACCATGTGCAAGCAAAGTGTTATTGTCATTGAAGTCTCACAGTGCTATAATGGGGGGGAAAACCCAAATCTCAGTCATGTTTTCTTTCTTCCTTCCTTCCTTCCTTCCTTTCTTTCTTTCTTTCTTTATTTATTTATTTTCTTTCTTTTTTAAATGATTTATTTATTTTTTATTGTATATCTATTGGTTTCTTGTCTCTTTGTATGTATGTCTGTGTGAGAGTGTCAGACCTCTGGAACTGGAGTTATAGACAGATATGAGCTACCATGTGGGTGCTGGAGATTGAACCCAGGTCCTCCGTGGGAACGCCAGTGCTCTTCACCACTAAGCCATCCTTCCAGGCCCCTCATTCATGTTTTCAAATGGAAAACATTTGTCAGAGGCATGTAAAGAAACTTTGTATGCACACCCCCTACACCCCAAATTTCACAGATGGCAAACCAAAACATTTTGGCTATAATCTTGGCCAGCAGATAAACCTGACCTTGTGTGGTGTATTTCTTGAAATAGCCTGTTTGTTTACATGTCTCTCTCCCTATATAGACTTGACAGTTCTTCAAGAGTAGGACCTCTGTTAATGTTCATGGCTCATTACTATAGCTTTGCATATTGCCTGACATACAGTAGGTATTTAATAACTGTCACATGAGCAAACTAGCAGCATGCTTTCCCAAAAGGATGAAACGACTTCCCATATTCAGAAGAGTAAGATACTAGATGCATTAAAATGAAGGCCCCGGAGAGTTTAACATGGTATAAACCTAAAACCATAATTTCCATGGAAAACGCTCACCTTTAGCCTTCAGGATGAAGGCACCCCTGTGGTAAAAGCTAAATTTCTGAGACAAAGGAGGACAGACTGATAAAGCTTTGGAAAGGGAAGGCAGCATGCTATTCTGCTTCTGCCAGTTATCTTGGGAAATAACTCAAAGGCAAAATGAACAAATAAAACCTTTGTTCAGGAATGTTACAACGCCACATGCCGCAACACACTGGGAACCGCCTAAATATTCAGAAAACCAGTTGATGTTTTTGTACAACATTCAAGCTTTGTGTAGGAAGACATTTTAATAACTTGAGGATGTACTTAAAATATAATATTCACCCAAGCGGGGGAGGTAAAAATCACGGTTCTCATTGACCATGATTTCTTGGCTATTGGTAACAGGGCAGAAGAAAAACAAAGCCAAAGAATTCATGGTTAATGAGTAGAGTTTTCTTGTCCATGTGCTCGCCCCTCTCCTCCTCTTCCCCTCACCCTCCTTTTCCCCTCATCCTCCATCACTGTCTTCTTCTGATGCAGAGATCAAACCAGGGTCTTTCTTGCAAGGTCAGGCAAGTGCTGTGCACTGAGCCAACCTCCAGTCCTCTCTCTCCCTATTTCCCTTGAAGAGCTCTGCATTTTAATTATTTTCTACTGGATTACTTTCTTATCAAATAAAAAATAAACCATTTTCATGGGGGATTTTTTCCAGCTTCATTTTTTTTATGAGCTTACAAAGAATAAAACTTCATTACGGCATTTTTCAAGCAAATTTTGTTTTTGTTGTTTTTCTCTTTCCACCCTCATAAAAATAAATAATTTTACAAACCCATTATTTAAGGACAGCCATCTAAAGCCATAGAAGAGTTAGATTAATTTGGGAAACTTCAAAAGTGAAGACTCCGAGAGAGCCATCTTGCTTCTTTGGTCACTGGTTGTTGCTACCTCTGTGTGTTGTGGCACACACAAAACCTGTCTTTCGTGTGCCAAGAGTGCAAGGAATACCTACTTGGCCCTTGTTTGTCCCACAGTGGTTTGTCCTGATATTGAAGTCCTTATGTTCAAATGGTGAGGTAAGTATGTGGGCTCATGACCGCATCACACACATGCTTTATTACTTATAGTTTCCTTTTTGTCTTTTAAGGTAGATTCAACCTTATCCTACATATTTATACTGCATCTCACCGAATTCTCATAAGGCTTTCAAGACTGTCTCACTTTCCAAACTTGCCACATAAGAAAATAAAGATTTAGGGGTTGGGGAAATGGCTCAGTGGTTCCAAGAGCTTGCTGCTCCTCCAAAGGACATGCATGAGTTTGGGTTCTATCATCGACATCAGATGGCCGACAACTGCCAGTAACTACAGCCCCGAGGGCTCTATGCCTTCTCCCCTGGACTGCATGGATACCTTTATAAGGGTGGTATATACACACAGAGAAACACACAGACAGATAAATAAAAATAAAAGTACATATCGGAAAAAGAAAAAAGAGCTGGGTGGTAGTGGCGCATGCCTCTAATCCCACCACTCAGGAGGCAGAGGCAGGTGGATCTCTGTGAGTTTGAGGCCAGCCTGATCTACAAAGCAAGTTCCAGGGCAGCCATGGCTACACAAAGAAACTCTCTAAATTAATTAATTAAAAAAAGAATAAACTAAGGTTCAGAGATATGATCCTTACTAGGTCAATTCATTTTTTGGACTTGAGTTCTGGTCTTCCACAGTTAGGAATATTTTATAATGACAGGGCTAGACAATTTATCTTATTTTTTAAAAAAAATAAAAATCTGACAAAATAATATTTAAAAAATATAAAGTATACCAAGCTTGATGGCACATAACTGTAACCCCAGCACTGAAGAGGGGGAGCAGGAAGCTAAAACATGACCCTGTCTCTAAAACTAATAAGCAAATAAGTAAATAAATAATAAAGACCCCCAAACAACAATAAAAACAGTTCTAGAGTTTTTGAGTTGTAATAATCCTATAGTTTAGTAACTAGAAAAAACAAAGCTTCTTTCTAAGATTGTTTCATATTAGTTTTTTATCTCTATTACATGAGTTATTTCTATATTGTTTGATGACTGCCCTATGCAGTAATGTCTGAACACAAAATACTGCCCCACAGTGCCATGCATATCATAAGACTTTCAAATATGTTTCAATCTGCAATAAAAATAAACAAATATAGACAAGCCATGCACAGCTAGGAAGTTATGATCTCACTCAACCACAACCTTTAGTATGTCTTGAAACCAAGCCAGAGAGGAGAGAGAGAGAGAGAGAGAGAGAGAGAGAGAGAGAGAGAGAGACAGAGACAGAGACAGAGACAGAGACAGAGACAGAGAGACAGAGAGAGATCTTTCTGAAGAGTCTTGGAATTGTAGCTCATTGATAGAATATGTCCATTAGCATACATGAAGTAGTTGTTTCAATACTGAGTCACAGAAAATAAGCAAATAAATAAATCTATATGCAATAAACATGGAATGGTTATTTAAATTAAAGAAATAAAGAAATGAAGCCAGGTATGGTGGTTTATGAATGCAATCCTAATCAGTGGCGCTCTATGGCAGAAGGATTATGAACTTGAGGCCAGTCTGGGCTATATAGAAAAAGCCTTTTTCAAAATCCCCAACAAAATAAATACATTTTAAGAACAAATGTCTCTTTTGAGATGTATGTAAACTGAAAGGATATTTAACTTTTTTCTTTTTAAAACTGGCTAAGTAACCTAACTTGTTATTGTGAACTGAAGTTGCCTTAAAAAGCTCCTACCTAAGCCAGGTGGCGGTGGTGTACACCTTTAATCCCAGCACTTGGGAGGCAGAGACAGGCAGATCTCTGTGAGTTTGAGGCCAGCCTGGTCTATAGAGCAAGATCCAGGACAGGCACCAAAACTACACAGAGAAACCCTATCTCGAAAAACAACAACAACAAAAACAAAACAAATCAAAAAACAAACAAATACAGGTCAAGTTACTAAACATGTGTACATATGCTTTGTAAGGTAGTGTCCAAACCAGTAGATGTTACCTTATGATGGGCAGCTTTTTTTTCCCCCTTATTTGGCTACTGTAAAACTATAAATAAACACAACATGCATGTGATTGAGAAAAGGAAAGTATTGCCTTCACACAATACCAAAAGAAGTCTGTCTTTCCACCGATCTCCACACCCAGTCAACTGAGGGAGCTATGGCAGTGGATATGTACAGATTTTTCCACATATATAGATCTATACATTGCTCTTTTTAAAAACATAAACAAGGGCCGGGCGGTGGTGGCGCATGCCTTTAATCCCAGCACCCGGGAGGCAGAGGCAGGAGGATCTCTGTGAGTTTGAGGCCAGCCTGGTCTCCAAAGCGAGTTCCAGGAAAGGTGCAAAGCTACACAGAGAAACCCTGTCTCAAAAAAAAAAAAAAAAAAAAAAAACATAAGCAAGGGCCTGATATATTTTCTTTAGCCCTGGTAAGAATTGCTAAAAATCCCTGGGCAGTGGTAGTATATACCTTTAATCTCACCAGTTAGGAGGCAGAGACAGAGAGAGCTCTGAGTTTGAGGCCAGCCTGATCTACAGAATGAATTCCAGGACTGCTGTGGGATATCTTTCTGTATGCTGTGATTATGTGTTGCTCCCATTGGCTAATAAATAAAGCTGTTTTGGCCTATGGCAAGGCAGCTTAGAGGCAGGCGAGAAATCCAAGCAGAGATACGGAGAGAAGAAAAGAAAGGAGAAAGACACCTAGCTGCTGCCCAAGGACCAGCAAGATGCTACCAGACCAGTAACACCATGGCCATGTAGCCAAACATAGATAATGGAAATGGTTAATTTAAAATGAAAGAGCTAGCTAGCAAGAAGCCTGAGTCGTAGGCCATACAGTTTGTAAATAACATTAAGCCTCTGAGTGATTATTTTATAAGCAGCTGCAGGACCATGGGGCCAGGTGAGACCAGAGAAACCACTACACAGGACAGCCAGGACTACACAGAGACACTTGGTTTCAAAAAACAAAAACAAAAAAAAACCTAATATATGCATATATATACTGATAACCCCTGGATTCAATTAAGAGACCCTGTCTAAATAAGAAAGGTGGAAAGCAATCAAGAAATACCCTCAATGTCAACTTTAGGCCTCCGCACACACATAACATCTACAGCTGTGCAAACATGTGGGCATATCACACAAACACACAAAAAGTGGTAAGCCTAGAAAATAATTCTAGTAATGGTAAAATCTAACTACTTTACTATTTTTTTTTCCTAATTTTTGTTTTGTTTTGCTTGAAGGACAGAGTCTCACTATCAGCCCGGCTAACCTCTCACTCCTCTCTCTCCTCAGGCTTCAGCCTCCTAAATGCTGGGATTGCAAACTTGGCCCACCACGCCCTGCCGAGGAATTTTAGTGTGTGGGTCTTCCTAGCGCGCAGGCTTCGGATCAAAGCAGCCCAGTTTCTTTTACATGTATGCTCCCCGATGGCACATCTGTCCTACCTACCCTCCGGCTCCCTCCCATCCCACTGAAATGGATTTAACGCAAACAACAGTCTGACCAAGTCCAACAATCACTCACCTTCACTCTCTCTTGTGTCTTTCTGTGACTCATTAATCCCTCTGCTCTTCTCTTCTGCACTGGAGACTAGTCTACTGAGGTTTCTCTAAGACTCTTCCTTAAGCTCCCATTCACTTCTTTGTGGAAATGTCTTTTCGGGTTTTTTCTTTTCTTTTCTTTTCTTTTCTTTTTTTTTTTAAAGCTTTCCCTCTTTTGATCTCCTAATTGGACGAGTTCTTCAGGCTACTACTTGAGCAAGTAATATACTATTTAAACTTGTCCCAAGCTCATTCTTTATGACTTATTGAAGTGTGTCCTATGGAACATTTTTGACAGACTGCATTTAAAGAAACAAATAGTCAAAAGCAGTCATGATCATCCCTGGTGACCCACTAAGGGAAAAAAATTGTTTTCTGTTCCTGCAGCTTTGTGCTCTTCAGGCCTAAAAAATTTTTAGCTCTAGGAAGAATCACCATTTTGCTATCAGAGACAAGAAATATCCCATTGAGTTGGAAGCTAAAACCCCCTCCTGATTCTTTGGGGCCCCTGATACCCTAGAGTCATTAACTGGCTTAAAAAAAAAAGAGTAACTATGTTATCATCATATTTAAGTTACAGGATGTAAGAGGATGAAACATTCTTCCAAGGATGTTGCTCCCCAAGCCCTTTGGAGCCCAGAAGATTGTATTACAAGTTTACAATCCTGGGTCATTAGTGATGCAAGATTTGCAATTTTCTGTGCTGGATTTGATTTTTGACTTGTAATGATTTTTCCCTTTCAAAATAAGAATCTCTGCTTGGTTCTGTTCCTTTAGAGAACCCTGACCAACTGAAATTATGGTACTAGAAACACAGGGTACCATTGTAGTTGACTTGATGTTGGTCTTTACTTCCAGATGGTGTGAACATATTGTGAAAAAAAATGGGGGTTTTGTTTGTTTGTTTGTTTCCATTAAAGGTAGTTAGCCCATAAGGGCCCATATTTCCTAAACTCCACTCCTTTTCCTTTGCTCACATTAGCCAATCACATCAAACTGAGAAGTTGAGCTTCCACCAATAGGATGAGACGTAATCAATCTCTCCCTGTGTCAAAAGCTGACACTCACTGTCTCACTTTGAGACCATTCTGGTAAGTGTGTCACTAGCCTGATCTGGGTTCTGGTACACACTTTGTACAAAATGAAATCATCTTGCCGATCTACTTTTGTTTTGTTCATGTGTTCCTTCCTTTGACACCTAGATTATTTTTTTCCCAACAATATGGCTCAAGTCCAGCCAATAAGACAGAAATTAAAAGTGTTGATTCTTTCTGATTTTTAACATCCAAAGGCAGAACTAAAACGGACAAATCGAGCTTTAAAGAGGGGACTAGATGCGTTGCAGAGACGAAAGCTTCTGTCTTATAGTCCTTTGAACCTAGGCTAGCAATCGACTATCTTCTGAGGTCTCATTAGATAAGAAGAATGGATTCCTATTTGTTTGGACATCTGTATTCAGGTGACTTATTTATACCCTGAAGCTAAATTACTCTGAACTAGAACTTCAGAATGTACATATTTAAGGATCTGAAAAATCTGTTGTTTTCTTATATCGCTTAAATTTGTTTAGGTAGCCTTTTCTCCTGTACTAGACATTAACAGCCCAAGAAACTGTGATTTCACTATACTCTTATTTTTCAGAACTTCATTCCTAGACCAGTAACATCTATGGCTTCTGGAAGCTTGTCAGAAGGTCCAGAATTTTTGAGACAATATTTCCCTTATGTGTTCCAGGCTGGCACTCACTATCTTACTGTGTGTCCCAAGCTGACCTCAAAGCCATAATCCAACTGCCTCTACCTCCTGAATGCTGGAATTATAGGCATGTACAACCATGGGCTGGAAAACCCAAATTTTAAGCCCTGCCCTGAATTAGAATTTATGTCTGCAAGAGCCCCAGTGATTTGGATGACACTGAAGGTTAAGAAATGCCACTTTGGGAAGAACTGTTTAGAGGATGAGATGCCATGATGTTAACATCTCCCAAAAGCTCCTAACATTTTTCTTTAGTGCCTACTTCACTATCATCACCACCAGCTCTTACTGAAGAACACTGACCTTGAGCATTGATTATGCTGTTTCCCTTGTATAGCTCTATAAGCAACCCTACATTCTGTTTTATAGATGGGATAACCAAGGCTTGGAGACATCAGCAGCCTACCCAAGGTCACGATGCTGTAGAGCGGAAGCTGTAAACCTGCTATAACATATGCAATTAAGGGTCAGTAAACTATATTACCTCTTTAACCTTCATTTTTTTTCTTTGCATACCCTTGTTTTATGTGTGTTTTGCATTAAGTTTCCCTCAGCCTGCAATGATTTCCCCAAATGTATCTAGTTTAGGCTTCAGCTCAGAAGTTCTAAGAAGTCTCTCTGATTGCCACCCTACCTCCACCAGGTCAGGACCCTGCTTTATATCATACAGCCATGAAGGCTCACATTTCTACTTCCTACTTACCATATTTTGAAAATATTTATTCTCTTTCTTAACTTTTAGATCTGTGACCAACTCTAGGAATATTTACACTACCAAGTTTTAAAACTTTTCTAAGTACAACGTTAGTATTCTATGTTTACCCATCGGTTGGCACAATTCACACTAAGTTCAGCACGTATCTCTTTTGCATGTATACATGTATGCAAGCAAATGTATACAAATATCCACATTCTACAACTTGGAAACTGCAAGAGTTTCGAACTCTACCTTCAGGTTCATTAGATCATAGCACTTCTAATAAAGATCAGCAGCAAGCCAGTCACCCACTTCCAAAAAGTCATCCTCATTTCATCTAAGAACTTACTATGGGTCTTGTTGCCGAACACTCACCCTCTCAAGCACTTCTTTCTTGCAGTTGACGTTTTCTATCATTTCTCCTATAACTAGCCTTTCTCCTTAGTGAGAGGCCAGAATGAAGGCAGAGGAACTGAGGGATGGCTGCCTTTACCATGTTTCTCTTGCCTTTTCATATCAGGTTGTATGCTACAGTTCTGACTGGCAGTCAGGATGCTGGGAACCAAGACGGGACACGGTATTAAGGATTGTTGCAAGTGTGTCTGCATGTTAGGTATCTGACAGATGTGACAAGTCTGGGAGCTGAGGACATCACTGCTCTCTGGCTATGTCTAAAATGAACAGGGCACAGTACAGAGTGAAGCCAGGCATTCTTGGCAGTTCCAGTAGGCTGAAGATGCCAAATTATTCAGAGGCAGTAAGATTACGGAACTGGTTCTCTTGGCACCAGCAGGAGGCGGCCATCTTGCTTACCTGCCTATGATGGCCTCAGTGGCAAAAATGCTTACAGTATGTGATTGGTGTATGCCTTTCCCCCCTAATTTAGCTGTCTGAGCTCAAGCTGCATCTTCTGGGCCTGGCACAGAGTTAGCACACAAGCAGTTTTTGGAAGATCTTTCTTTTATCTGCACTTAAAAACACTAATTCAGATTCATTCCAAAAGAGCCACAGGATGGTGTCAAATAATTTCACTTAGCACCAAACTATTGGATCCGAATTTTTTGCTTCTTTACCAGCCTTATAACTTCGAGCATTAACCAGAACTCAGAAAGTCTTAGCTCAGTTAAATGCCAATAATAATGTTTCCCCAGGGCTGACGTATGAAGGAAGATAAAACCTCTGGTGGCTTCTCCACCATTGACCAACATCAAGTGTAAAATGAGGCCTGTGAATGAAAATGTAAAGTATGGAAATATCCTGAAAACACGATCAGTGTTTATATCATTTAAGAACCTGGATTGTGCTTAACAGTTCTGTAGTTCTGTAGTCAGAGACCTGAATCCAAAGCCCAACTTATAATACTTATCTATACAGTAGATTTGGCCAAAATATCCTTCGTTAGCTGTGCTTTGTCTCATGCTCTATCAGTTGCACCATACATGATCTATTTATTGATTTGTTTATTATGGTTTTTTATGAAACAGGGTTTCTCTGAGTAGCTCTGACTGTCCTGGAACTCACTCTGTAGACCAGGCTGGCCTCAAACTCCATATCCACCTATCTCTGCCAACCAAGTACTGGGTTTGAAGGCGTGCACTACCACACACAGCCATACATAATTTATTATTACAAATTTAGGCTTGTGTTATTACTTAATCATGTTAATTAGTCTATGCTGTTTCCTATTCAGTTTGAACTTTCATCATACCCCTATACACAGAGGAACTCAGTAAACATTAACATAATCTACATTTATTTGGTGGATAGTCTGTACCTACTGAACTTAAAGTACATTAACTAATAAAGGTGGAATGAAGAATGAGAAGCAGTCATACACAATTGCCATCACCATGCATATATTTATTCAGGATTGTATTTCTCATCTCTTTCGAAACAAGATGAATTGCAGAAAGAAGAGCCTATATGGGAACAACTAAATGATATTTGGAATAAAGTCATTTGGCCTAATCTTCATAACCACCGACTTCAAGGAATACCACCACCCATGCCAGGTGTACCAGACAACCCCATTGTCCGTTTCTGCTGTGTAGGGGCCCTGATAGTACACACCATTCAGGTTTGCAGAGTGACACCTAGTGGGAGAAGAAAAGAAAACAGAACCATCAGAAGGGAAGTACACATCAGAAACTTAAGTTCACTAAGAAATGATCAAAACGTTTAGATGATGATTCCTGCCGTTTCCCAGAAAAAAATATATCGTTTTCCAAACCTGAGACCTTTATACACATGAGTGTTATTGTTTAAACAGGTGAGTTTTGGTCCCATGGTAAATGTGAGGATCCATCCCAGACCACTTGGAGTGTGTTGAAAAATAGCCGTTGCAGTTCTTAGTAGCCTTTTGTGGTGGTCTGAATGTAATTGGCCCCCATAAGCTATAAGGAATGGCACTATTAGGAGGTGTGGCTTTGTTGGAGTAGGTGTGGCCTTGTTGGAGAAAGTGTGTCACTGGGGGCCAGCTTGGAGGTCTCCTTTGCTCAAGCTTTTGCTCAGTGTGAAGGGGAGTCTACTTCCTGCTGCCTTCTGATCAAGACGTAGGCAGCACCATGTCTGCCTGCACCTGCACGCTGCCCTGCTTCCCGCCACGATGATAATGGACTGAACCTCTGAAACTGGAAGCCACCACCTCAATTAAATGCTTTCCTTTATAAGAGTCGCCATGGTCATGGTGTCTCTTCACAGCAATAGAAACCCTAACTAAAACACCTTTAAACAGAAAAAAAAAAAAGAAAGAAAGAAAGAAAGAAAGAAAGAAAGAAAGAAAGAAAGAAAGAAAGAAAGAAAGAAAGAAAGAAAGAAAGAAAAAACTGCTTTGTAGCCTTCATCTATATCCTCCTGGCTGAACAGTGTTAACCTCATGCTTGGCCAAGATGGCGAGCGTAGCAAAGCAGGATGTGGGACAATTGGCTCTATTGCAGCGTCCTGGGCAGCTTGCGCTCCCAAGCTCACCAATCTACAGTCAAGATGTGGCTTTCGTGACTCAAATTCCCTTCTTTCCCTTCTTTGATTGTTAGCGTATCAAATATTTGAATCTTCAAGAGAAGCAAACAGAACCTAAACTTCCTTTTAAAGTACTTCCTAGCTATCAGCAAACAATCTTTTGTTTGAGTTACCAGGTTAATTTTTTACATATACTGCACCAATCTAGACAGGTCTGTGAGGTCATTGTAAAATGGAAACATTTCCTTCTTCCTCCTCTGGTGTCTGCACACTCGTCTGTCCTTGGCATACATAAATGTCATGTAACAGTTTGCAGTCATTTTCCTGTTATGAGATTAATCACCATATATTATTTATTGATGTAACTTATGAAAAGATATCAGACTGTAGGCTATGCGAAGAATACTCAGAAGTAGTTCTGGGGAAAAAAAACCATTGAATCAGAAAAGCAGATAATTCATTCATAAATGCAAAGAAGCAGGCTTAGATCACTGAGCTTTCAGTGATTTGCTTTCCTTGACCATCCTGGCACTCCTCCTAATTTAAAAAATTAGGACTAATTGAAACCATGCATGCTAAATCTGTAGGGATTCAGTACCCACTGTGTTTTTAAAGTACCAGGAGAAGTCACACTTAAAAAGAAAAACCTCCAGAATATCCAGAATAAATATTTGGGCATGTCTTTAAAGAGAGAAACTATTATATTTGGTCTGATTTGGAGCCTGTTGAGAAATGGGCGATACTACTCAGTGTTCCGAGACAAGTGTTCCAGCATCCTTCAGTTTCTAGCCTGGACTTGACACTAGTTATTAAAGGTTGGTGCTCCCAGGTAAAGAAGCACTTGGGGGGACAGATGGGGTGGGAGGGGGATAGGGGGAGGGACACGACTTGCCTAAAGTACGAGGCCAGAAAGGCAAGGGAGGCAACAATGAGTGTTTAGTTATTTTTTTTTCTCTTGACTGTGACCAAATACCACACAAAAACAACTTAAGGGACAAAAGACTGATGCTGGCTCATGAATCAGGGGGTTAGAGTCTTTCCGGGGGGCGGGGGGGGGCGACGGACAGACATAGGGTGTAAGCATCAGTGGCAGGAACACATGGCGGCTGTTTTTCAGAGGACTCAGTAGGAAGTGGAGGACTCCTAGCTGGACAGGGTTGAACTACAAATACATAAGCCCATAGGGGGCGTTGCAATTCCAGCCTCAGTCATGAGAAACACTGAGAAGTGCCTACAATTCCCGTACATTAGAATGTGACACTGGAAAATGAAGAGTTAAGATCAGGTTTCTGGAACAATTTACTCCCTCTTTTTCTTTGGTAGTTCCTGCTACTGAATTGCCTTTTTTGTTCTCCTCAACCCCTATTTCTAAAGTCAACTTTATCATTTATTTGTCTTCCTTAATACGTATACAACCGCCATTCAGGAGTAGAGCAATCTAACCACCTGGATGTTGTACACACTTTAGATCTCAGTAATATTAACACACTTTAGATCTCAGTAATATTAACAATTATTTCTTTAAGTCTGTTCAAAATCAGACATCAATGAATGTTCGCAGATGACACCGTTAATTATAGGTAAGTCTTAAATGATGCTTACTTAGAAGAGGAACTAAAGAGGAAGAGGAGGAGAAGGGAATGATTTTTTTTTAAGAACAAGAAAGCTAAGAGGGAAAAGGTTTTCACCATGTTTCACGTTAGCACAGTAGGAGAAATGATTTAATGATTTCCCTTCTCTGTCCCTTCACACTGTTGTGTGACTCCATTTCCTCAATAAATGGCCAACTGTTAAGAAGACTCAAATTTTGGAAAAGTAAAACCCAGCGGGAAGCCTACTATTTTTACAACTGCATACGTTTATTTTAATTGATGGAAATACCTTAAATTCATTGTACCTCCACTGAAATCTCCCGCTCTAAGTCAGCCAGGTATGGCTGCTTCCACCTACAATTCCAGCACTTGGAAGGCTAAGGCAGGAGAGTTGCCATGGGTTTGAGGACAGACTGCAGACTGCACTGCATGGTAAGACCATGTCTCAAATACACAAACCAAAAAATAATAGTTAATTAAAAGCCAACACAGCACAACAAGCGATGCTATAATGAAGACTCTCATAGTTTTAAGGAATTTTAGCATGTATAGAACAGATCCACTCATAGCACAGAGAGTATAAAATGCTTTCATCACACTAATAAAAAAATAAAGATTATGGGATTTACATGGCTAGTCCAGTTATATGAAAAAACACGACACTCCAAAATTGCCAAAGATTTCTTCATGGAAAGTTTAATTGCCCAGACGTGTTGAAGTGGCTCCTGTTTTCCAATGAAAACAGAAGATTCCAAAGCTGATGCTTTATCTAACAAGTCCCACACCTGCTCTGCAGACGTAGCAGGCCAACTGGGTCATTTTTAAGGAAAACTGCGTGAAGCTTCCATCCCTGCCTTAACTGGATGATCCAACAAAAATGCAGCTTGGAAAACAGCTATACAGGAAGCAGGGACATTTGGTCCAGAGGCAGGAGAACTCTAAATGACACAATGCATTCCTTCTCACTCAAGGCCTGAAGAATTTGTTGACATGGGACTGCAGCTCCTCTCTAGCTACTGAGAGGAAATCTGGCAAGAGAGCAGATTTCAGCTAGGCGCAGTGAGGGCTACATGTCGGGTCTGCAGTTCCAGCGTTTGGGAGGTAGAGTCAGTGGTATCAGGGGTTCAAAGTCATTCTCTGCTGTACAGTGAGTTTGAGGCCAACCTGGCTACATGAGCTTCTGTCTCAAAAAAAAAAAAAAAAAAAAGTGTGTATGTGGAAGAAAAACAATAAAAAAAAAACAAAAACAGGGTGGTAGTGGTGGTGGTGGTGATGGTGGTGGTGGTGGTGGTGGTGGTTGTGGTGGTGGTGGTGGTGGTGGTGGTGGTGGTGGTGGTGGTGCATGCCTTTAATCCCAGTACTCAGGAGGCAGAGGCAGGTGGGTCTCTGTGAGTTCGAGGCCAGCCTGGTCTACAGAGTGAGTTCCAGGACAGGCTAAAAAGCTACACAGAGAAACCCTGTCTCAAAAAAACAAATAAATAAATAAATAAATAAATAAATAAATAAATAAATAAATAAATAAATAAATAAATAAATAAAAGAATAAATAAAAATTTAAAAGGAAGCATATCTCAGGCTTATAAAATGAAGAACTTTGTATCATCAGAAATGAAATGAAGCTAGGGTGTACCTCAGAGGTAGAGTATTTGTTTATCATGCACAAGGCCCAGGATTTGATCCTCAGAACCCAGTCTCCCAGCCCCTCCACACTCAAAAGAACGAGCTTGATGATGATGTTGAAGTATTCAAACAGCGGTTGGGGTAGGATTAAGTGTCAAGAATATTGTAGGAATTTTTCCTACATTAGGAAGGACTGCATTAAATGAACTAATAAGAGGCACAATGAATGAAGAGTAGTACTAAAATTATAGCAGCAACAGAGTTCTCTTGTAAAAAATGAGATGGTGAAGAGCTAGTTGGCAAATAGAGTGCCACAGATTCCTTCCTCCCTTTCTCCTTCTCTTTCTTTTTAAAATTAAAAAAAAAACTTTATTATAAAAATAAGCAAATTAAAAACATCACCTTGGGTCTAAGGTCAGTTCATGATGCTACTTACTTACTTACTTATTTATTTATTTTTATTTTTTATTTTATTTTATTTTATTTTATTTTTGGTTTTTCGAGGCAGGGTTTCTCTGGGTAGCTTTGTGCCTTTCCTGGAGCTCGCTTTGGAGACCAGGCTGGCCTCGAACTCACAGAGATCCACCTGCCTCTGCCTCCCGAGTGCTGGGATTAAAGGCGTGTGCCACCACCGCCCGGCTATTTATTTATTTTTAAGACAAGGTCCTGCTGGCCAAGACATCATATAACCCATCATGGCCTCACCTTCCCAAGTGCCAGGATTACGGATGTAAGCCATCACACCTGGCTGACAAATACGTATATGTGTGCATGCTCTCCGCTTCTTTGTGTCAATTTGTGGCCTCCTGGTTATAACTTAACAGTAATGCATTTTGCAAAAAATCCTTGTATAAGTAGAAATTTGATTTATTTCCATGACATATTACTGGAGAATCTTTGTGTGTGTGTGTGTGTGTGTGTGTGTGTGTGTGTGTGTGTGTGTGTGTGTGTATGTATGTTTTCCATACATGATCTTGTTAAGTGTCCCGGGCTAGCCTTGAAGTTGCTATGTAGACTAGACAGGCCTTGAACTTGTGGTGATCTCCTGTCCCTGCCTCCAAGTGCTGTGGGATTATGGGAATGTGGCATCACGCCCAGCTTCTGTTGCGTAGTGCTCAGGCTTTACTAATGGACACCATGAACAAGTCCTTAAAAGCACCTCATGGCTGAAGAATCCTAGTAAGGATTACTCACTATCACACATAGGGTCACCATTACCTCACTTGTCATAATTAGTGCCCGCCAGTGAGATGTCATTATCACCTTCCCAACCGTGTGTGTCAAGCAGCAAACCTGTTAAACCACCAGCCTGACTGCTCCTCCTCCGCACAGTTCCCTTCGTAGTTGTCGTGATCTCTGTCCCACGTGCTGAACTTCATTCTTTTGTGACTAGCCCACCATTGCACTTCGGGGTGAAAAGTCCCTGAAAGGGAGTCCCCAGCTGTTCCAGAATATTCTCCAATGTTCAACTCATAAGAGGACTGAGGGGGAAAAAAAGAAGCATTTTTTCACCATCAGTGGGAAACATTTGAAAAATATGTTAAGTAAACAGCACAGGCTATATTATATATTTTTTTTTATTTCCACAGACTTCAGGGCTTCATTGCATAGTTTCAGTGTTAACTTAAGACATTGTCTATATAAATCCTTTAGTACCTTTTTATCGCCAACTTTAAAGTGTTTGTATTGTGCAAAGCGACTATTTTTCTCAAAATCTGTCAGGTCAATTTTTAAAGTATAGTCTCCTAAAAAAAAAAAAACAACAGAAACAATAAGAAATTGTTATTGTTTTTCTTTTTTAAATGCATGATATAATAATGACTTTAGGTTTAAAAATAAATTGCAGTTTTGGTTTGCTTTTACCATTTCCTCTGCCAAGAAAGAAAGAATAAACCATGACTCCAGTGTAATACAATGTGAGCATTTTATTGTTTATTTTACTTGAAAATGACAGCAAAATAGTAAAGTGGAAAAATTCTACTGTCTAAAGAATAAAAACAAATCCAAAAATAATGTATGATTCACTTCATAAAGAGCAAAAAATGTTATTATTTAGTTAATAGATTAAGAATCTAGCCAGGCAGTGATGACACGCACCTTTAATCCCAGCACTCAGGAGGCAGAGGCAGTGAGTTCAAGACCAGCCTAGTGTATAGAGTGAGTTACAGGACAGCCAAAGCCACACAGAGAAACTCTCTCTCAAAAAAATTCAAGGGCAGGGTGGAGGGGATGAAAATGGGAGTTTTAAGAGTTATGTGTATTCCTTTTTTCTTAATTTCAATAAGAATCTAGTTTTTGTTTGTTTGTTTTTGTTTTTCAAAACAGGGTTTCTTTGTATAACAGTCCTGGCTGTCCTGGAACTCACTTTGTAGACCAGGCTGGCCTCGAACTCACTGAGATCCACCTACCTCTGCTTCCAAAGTGCTGGGATTAAAGGCGTGGGCCACCACCACCCAGCAGGAATCTACATTTTAAGAATTAATCACTATTAACAACACCTTATAACCCCTAGTAGCCCGGCTGTGTTTTATAATATAATTACGATCCCCTGCTTATGTATGAGACTGGTTGATTTACGTGGCAGAATAAGTTATCAGCTAGCAAACTGTCTAAGAACCATTTGAAGAAGAAACAAGACTCTTGGTTGTTTTATGAAAACCTTCTTTTGCTGGCATCAAAGCCTGGGGAACAGATGTCACTGGAAGAGAGTATTGAGGAGCACCTAGAGAATTCTACCTTACACTTGCTCCATGGCATAGAAGATGACTATCACTGTAAACACACTGACATCAGTGACTCTGCATCAAGAAGGTTTTCTGGAGTTCCTAGCCAATGGGGAAATATTTAAAACAAAATTAATTTATTTGGCATATTGTTTTATTTGTGTATGCTAAAAATGATACATGTTAAAAACCTCTAAATATAAAAAAAGATACTATGATGACTGTAAAAATTCTATGTGAGCCGGGCGGTGGTGGCGCACGCCTTTAATCCCAGCACTCGGGAGGCAGAGGCAGGCAGATCTTTGTGAGTTCGAGCCCAGCCTGGGCTACCAAGTGAGTTCCAGGAAAGACGCAAAGCTACACAGAGAAACCCTGTCTCAAAAAACCAAAAAAAAAAAAAAATTCTATGTGATAAAAAACATTATGTGGAACAAATTAGTGAAATAGTTGCTACATAAAGTCACCCCCTTTCCCCTTTCCCATTGTCCCTGTTTGTGAACAACAGGCCAGTCTTCCTCCTGAAACAGAACTGTGGTCAAATGTTAGAAATTAGATGGGTACAGTGGCACACACTTCTGTTCCTATCACTAGGGAGGCAGAGGCAGGGGGATTATGACAAGTTCAAGGCCAACCTGATCTATTTAGCAATTTCTGGGCTAACCTAGATAACATAGTGAGACCCTGTCTCAAAATGAAAATTAGAAATAAAACTACTAGGTAACATATATTTTACCTTCCTATTTTGTTCAATAAAATGCCACAATAACCTCACAGGAAGATAGCATTTAGAGTTTCAGATTCCTTGCAGTTGAAAGTGCAAATAAACAGAACTCTTCAGTCCAGTCTACAGATGGCATTCCATCTCCTATCTCCATCAAATGATGTGCATTTGGACATACCTTGGACGTACCTTGTGGACACCCATATTGTACATCCTACCTCTGTCTACACTTATTGCAAAAAGCTTTTCCTTACCTGTTGTGCAATATTTGTTTAACTAGGCAAAGATGTGTTACATTTGTTTATGCTGCATTTGTTTAATGATGTAAAGATGTGATGCTTTTTTACCTTGCCTCCCTACGGCATCTGATCAGTCTAATAAAGAGCTGAATGGCTAATAGCTGGAGAGAAGAAGGATAGGTGGGGCTGGCCAGCAGAGAGAATAAGTAGGAGAAGGAATCTAGGCTTGGGAGGAGAGAAAGAAGAGAATAAGGGAGAAAGAGAGGAAGATGTCTGGGTCCAGCCAGCCAGGCAGCAGAGAGACAGCCAGACATGGCAGAAGCAGGAAAAGCAGGACATACAAAATGAAAGAAAAGTAAAAAGCCCCAAGGCAAAATGTAGATAAAGAGAAACAGGTTAAATTTAGTTATAAGAGCTAGTGGGGCAAGCATAGGGCCAAGCATTCATAACTGTGTCATGATTTGGGAGCTGGCTGGTGGCCCAAAGAAAGCCTGCAACACTTACCCTTCCCTCTGGCTCAGCCACAGAAGGGCAGAAAAAGAAGAGCATTGAATGGGTGTTAGGACCAAAGTTCAAAGCTGTTTGGAGGAGAATTCTGGATTCTCATTTCTGGAACAAGTGTGGAGAGGAGTTTTCTTTAGATGGAGCGCTCTAAAAGCATTAACTTAGCTCATATGGGTCAAGCCTGTGACCTGGGTGGGCACAATAGGATCAGATATGTTAGGTACCCCCAAAAGTGCATGTGTTAGTAGAGAGACAATATTACACTTTTTTTTTTTTTTTTTTTTTTTTTGGTTTTTCGAGACAGGGTTTCTCTGTGTAGCTTTGTGCCCTTCCTGGATCTTGATCTGTAGACCAGGCTGGCCTGGAACTCACAAAGATCTGCCTGGCTCTGCCTCCCGAGTGCTGGGATTAAAGGCATGCGCCACCACCACCCAGCTAATATTACACATTTTTAAAAAGATAGCTATCTCAATTTTTTGGTCAATAAGTGAATAAACTTGGAATTAGAGATCATTTCTAGATTAATTTTATCTCAGACAGTTCCCCTCACAAAAAAAAAAAAAAAAAAAAAAAACACCTTAATAGGAATAAAGCTATTTTTAGAGGCAATTTGAGTAACCTTAACTGCTGTCATAAAGAATATAAGGATAGAGGCAATTCCTTTTGTTTGAGCTATGATATGTTACAAGGCGTGAAATTGATAGATACATTTCTCTATACTACCGAAGAGTAACCTGCTTGAACACCAAATAAGAAAATGAAAGGGATGGGTATGTTGATCCATGGTAGAACTCATGCATACTGCGTGCAAAGGCCTGATTTCAACACCCAGCACCAAGCAAAAAAAAGAATAAGGGGACTCAGATTTGTTGAAAATGTCCACTCAAGCATAACTATATGCATAAAAATAACTTGAGAAATAAGTTTGAATTTTCTGTGCTTAGAATGACACAATGGGATTTTCCTAGCTTAAACAATGACCCAGAAGAACACTAATACGCAAAAGAAACAGAAAGAGGCAGGATAAAACGTTACATATCTGGCAAAAATGCTCTTAAAACCAGGATAATTTATATGTTAAGGGAAAGGAGACCTTATGTAGATTTAGAGAACACTGATCACTGGGGGAAACTCTGACATCCCAGGGTTATGCAACCTCTCTGGCTACCAGGATTATGTCTCAAAGACCCTTGTAGTTAGTACTCTACTGACTATTTTGAATACAGACTGACCAGTAGCTGCCTGAGCTTGGCTGGAACAAATAAGCCCTGGCATTGCTAGTGTGATTTAACATGTTTTCTTATGCAGTTTAACTGGGATGTATGAGACATTGAGGACCAGACCCAAAGGGGGCTGCCTACAGTCTCAAGCTGTACGTAAGCTAAGGAGGGTGATAGATGGGAACCAGAGGCTATGAAAAATAAAATATTGAAAAATCATTATCAAACATAAAATTTTAGACAAACATTGAACTCTAGTTACAGACAGACAAGTGAACATGAATGGGGAGAATTGTATAGAGGGTCATAATTTACTTTAAATTATCTATTTTGTGTTTTCAAGGTTTATTTTTTTTGTGTATATGTGTGTGTCTGTGTGAGTCGTGCCACATGTGTGGGTGCCTTCAGAAGCCAGAAGAGAGCACTGGATTCCCCGGAGTTGGGGTTACAGGCAGCTGTGAGCTACTTGATGTGGGTGCTGGGAGGAGCAATATGAACTCTTGAACTCTGAGTCATTCCTCTAGCCCCAAACTACTACTGTTTTGAAGTGGCTTATCACATGGTATTATTATGGTAATAAATTATATATATATAATTATATGTATATATAATTGTCACACGAGTCTTGAAAAATTATTTTGACAACACATTTCCTTTCAAGGAATAGAAAACATATATGAGAAAATATGTATTCCCTACCAACCTACTGTCTTTTCCTCTCATGCCTGATTTTACCAATCTCATGTTTTAAGTAGCATTTCACAAATGAGATTATGGGTCAGCAAGTATCATTACATCTGATAAATCATGATGTATACTGAATTCGTTCTATGAGCCTGTGATTTAGTGGAAAACACTACATGGGCTTTGTTGGTTTTGTAGTACTGGGGGTGGGGCCTAAGACCTCCTGCCTCCTGCCTCCTCCTGCCTCCTGCCTCCTGTCCCCTTCCCCCTGCCTCCTGCCTGCTGCCCCCTGCCCCAGGGGCCTCCTCCCTCCTGCCTCCTGCCTCCTGCCTCCTGTCTCCTGCCTCCTCCTGCCTCCTGCCTCCTGCCTCCTGCCTCCTGCCTCCTGCCTCCTGCCTCCTGCCTCCTGCCTCCTGCCTCCTGCCTCCTGCCTCCTGCCTCCTGCCTCCTGCCTCCTGCCTCCTGCCTCCTGCCTCCTGCCTCCTGCCTCCTACCTCCTGCCTGCAAGTGTAAACTTACCTTGCATAGTCAGTAGGTTAAGGTTTTTGTTACCCAGCCAATATTCACCATTGTTCTGGACAAAGTTTCCAAAGCCATTCTCATAGTCATTCCAACCCCTAAAAAAGTTGAGACTGAAAGTTAGTTTTAGCAAAATACAGATAGATACCTGCAGCACCTATGACACTCATCCCATTCTCTCATCTCCAATGTTCTCTTGATTAGCTCACTCACTCTCGTTTTCTTACTTAAAAATGAGAAAGGAAAATCGTCACATTGCTAAACTGGAGGTGTAAGAAGGCCTGACTCACAAATCTCATACCTGCTGTTCTAAATAGTTACTTCTTTAAACGCAGTTACCTGCTGAAGTTCTCGCTGCCATCAGACCGTCTCTGAATTACAGTCCACCCTCCTCCATCGGACATATCACAATAAACAGAGAATCCTGCCTGGCTCTGGAGAGGCTTGATTTTGTAAAATCCACTCTGCTTAAACCCATCGTTGTAAATCTCTGAGCAATCTGTTTACAAAACAGGGCAATAAAGCACTTGTTATATGTCTTTGTTCCTGAAATTCAGTATCGGTGGAGACAGATAAAACAAATGGAATACATAATTAGTTCATAAAATGCCATCTTGTGTATCTTCTAGTGGATATTCAGAAAATCTTGTTTTCTTTTCTGCAATTTAGTTATCATTGACTTCTTGTTAAGATTGGCGGTGGAGATGCTTGAAATATGGAGCATTTTTGTAGAAAGTAGGTTAAAAACAAATCATTAGTGTTTGGTTTATTGCTTTGTACTCAAGTGGGACTTGTCGCTTATTGGGCAGCGTAGTGGAACTTAGCTGCACAATGAATTGAACAATGAAAGTATAAATGCAACAGCATATAAATATTACAATATAAATCATATTGACTTAAATTCTTACTGAACATTTGGGACTGAGCCCCAAACAGTAATCTTGTTCAGTTTTTATAATCTTTCAGTTTCACTACATTTTTTTAAACATTCCACTGAAATTTCTAAAGGTCCACATATCCTTGGATGTTTTTGTTAAAAATTGCAAGCTTTTATACTTTCTTTCATCCTTGTATTTTTCTCGGCCATGGTATTTCTCTGGATTTTGAAGTTAAATAGCTACCAGTTTGTTACAAAAAGTAATATTGTTTCTTAAGCCACTTGAGGTGCAACAAGCTAATACCCACAGGTCTCTTTCTAGGCTGATTTGAGCAGACTTGGAGAGTATGGTCAAGTATTAGGTGGATACCCAGGCAACTTGCAGATGATTGGAGCAGGGGCCACACTACAGAAAAGCAGTCTCAAGGATTGCCAAGTACAGAACTTCTGAAAATAATATGTAAAAATCTCTTTTGCATATGACTTTTATCATTTCATTAATTTCCTCTTTAAAAACTGTCTTATGATTGAATTATGTAAATTTTACAGTGTTTTTAAGTTCTTCAGTTCATTGTTTTGATACCAAACTGTCAACAAATGAAACACATATCATATTCATTAAGTTGAGTGGCAGTGGGAATCTGAAGAGAAAATAAATAGACTTTACAAGGCTGGCTTCCACTGGGCACTACTGTTGGTCTTTTTAGTGACTTGGGCTTTGTTCATGCATTTATTTTCAAGATTCAAAAACACAAGTGTTCTTTATGCATGCTGGGTTATAAAATGGATCCTGTTAGGTGAATAAAGAAGAAGAAAATGTCCACATACAGTAACTCGATATTTAAGAGCTTATCTTACGGTCAAGAATATTGTAGGAGACTTGCATTAAAGTCAGCACAGTTTTCCTCCATTAGGAAAGAGCTTCTTGTTTATAGTTGCTCTCCTATCAAAGAGCTGAACAGCAAAGATGCACAAGGTTCTAACCCTTTTCCAGGAAAGTATGGAAATGATTAACTCTAACTTGCTTTAGAAAAACTTCATGAATACGGGGATTTCTGCCAACACTTTCTGTTTGTTTTTATTTCATGCCATCTTTCAGTTTTTGTTTTATATATTTCTTTCTCTCCAGAAGAAAGTGCCAAACACAACTAAGCATCACCAGGAGAGCTTTTAATAGAAGAAAACCAAACAAACAAACAAACAACCCACCCCAGAAAAGAAAAAAAAAAAGCAGATAAAAAAGTCAATAAATACACATTTAAAAAGCAAACAGCTTATAAAGAGCAATTTAGGAGCTTGTCATGGGAGAGTCATGGCTTAAACTGTGATAGCAGAAATAGCAGAAAGTTTGATCAAAGTAGAGATTAAAATATAAAGTAGTGGGGCTAGAGAGATGGCTCAACAGTTAAGAGCATTTAGTGCTCTTGCAGTTCATTCCCCAGTTCATTCCCAGCACCCATATGGTGACTCACAAACATCTGTAACTTCAGCCCCAGGAGATCAGATGCCCTCTTCTGTCCTCTTGGGGTACCCATGCACATGGCAGATACACATGCATACATATAAATTAAAAATAAGAGGTTGGGCAATGGTAGTGCACGTCTTTAATCCCAGCACTTAGGAGGCAGAGCCAGGCAGATCTCTGTGAGTTTGAGGCCAGCCTGGTCTACAGAGGGAGATCCAGGACAGGCTCCAAAGTGACACAGAGAAACCCTGTCTCAAAAAACCAAAAAAAGAAAAAAGAAAGAAAGAAAAGAAAAGAAAAAAAGAAAAACCAAAAAAAAAAGAAAAATAATTTTTAAAATATCAACTAAATATTTTGTTTGAATCATGTCAACCCACTTAATCCACTGGCCCACAGGCAGAAGAGGACAGGTTGGAGAAGATGCGAACCAATAAGACTTTTAAAACATTTTACCTAGTTTTTAAAATCATATGTACATCTGTGGCGGGGGGTGGGGGAGTAGGGATAAGCATGAGTGAATGAGTATAGGCCAGAAGAGGATATTGGATCCCCTGTAGCTGGAGTTATATAGGCAGTTGTGAGTGCTGGGCACCAAACTCGGGTCCTTTTCAAGAACAACATGTTCCCTTAAGCACTGAGCCATGTTCCAGCCCTTTGTAGGACTTTTTAAGGTAGAGATGTTTGAAGGCTCACATGCTACTAGTGTCAAACACTTCATTACAGTCGTTGACATGAGCAGTTTGTACAGAACGCAAGGCACTTAAGGAAGACTGTGTGTTTAAGCTTCATAAAGTAACATCCCAGCTAGAGCATTTTTTTTTCTTATTGCCTCAGAATAGCGGCTGAAGCTCAAGACTGAAAAGGACTCCCTTTCCCCCAGAAATCATGTTGCTGTTTTGGTTCGGTTTTTGAGGGAGTATGACTATCTATTGCAGGCGGTCCTGTTTTTCGCTAGACTGTTTGTTTATCCTTAACCTCCTAACCTGCCTTAGTTTCCTCAGTGCTGGGTTTACAGACATGCACCATCATTCCTGGAGTATCTCACAGTCTTAATTGTTTTTAACGGCTAGCAACAGAGGTCACCTACCAGTCCACAGAGCATTCTGGGACATGCCAGAACTAGCCTCACCACAGTCATCCTCACTGCAAGGTGACAGAAGAAGAAAAGGAAGAAGGAGAAAAGATACTGGCTCATTGGGGATTGCAACGTTCTTGTAACATAGACTGAGTGGGCCCTTTCCTCTAAAGCAAAGGGCAGAGTAGTGTCCATGGGTATTCTTTCCTTTTTTCTTTCTTTCTGTGTTTTTTTTTGTTTGTTTGCTTGTTTGTTTTTGTTTTTGTTTTCAAGACAGGGTTTCTCTGTTTAACAGTCCTGGCTGTCCTGGAACTTGATTTGTAGACCAGGCTGACCTTGAACTCACAGAGACCTGCTTGCCTCTGCCTCCCTAGTGTGGGGACTAAAGGAGTGCACCACCACTGCCCGGCATAACATTATTTCTTTAGACCAAATGTTATGTTTAAAATCTTAGCTCATTCAATCCTTAAAAGATATAAAAAAGGTTTGTCATTCCCATTTTATGCGGAGGAACATGAGACAGAGAGTGGTTAAGTAATGTGTCCAGGGCCCAAGGATAGCAAAAGGACCGTTAGAGTTTCTACCAGGTGTCTAAGAATACACCTTAACCACTCACTACCCATACTTCCTCGAGAAACTGCCCCGAAAACCAGAAGCTTCTATAGAAGTCAATGTAGAACGGCAGGTATCATCAGTCAAACAAATGTGTTGCAATTGTTACCAATGAATGTGCATTTGATACAATAACTTTTAATTCACAGGTCATTATCCCCCATGTGCTTAAAAAGATAGTTTAATTATATGCTATACACATATGTGATTTATTCATTATTTGCAAAAATTACTAGGTTGTATGTAATTAGATGTTTGCTAGCATGTGATGAATTATAATTCAGGGAAATTACTAATTTAGTAACAGTATAGTGACTTATAAATAAGAACAAAGACATCTAATTTATGCAAATCGTATGCATGAAAATACTTTTTTAAATTTAAGGACACCAAAAATATAATCTTTGATGAGAGCACAATATCAATTGTTTTATATGATATTACATTGAATGTTTTTGTTATATATACATTTTAAAATTAATTTTAAGGATTTATTTAATGTGTGTATGGGTATGCATGTGTACTAAGTGTGTGCCTGGTGCCTATGGAGGGCATCCCATTCCCTAGAATTGAAACTATGAACAAACAGACATGAGCCACCATGTGGGTGCTGAGAATTGAACCCAAATTCTCTGTCGAAGAGAGCACTCATAACTACTGAGCCATCTATCCAGCCCCTATATTACATTTTTATTGGAATTTGTATTGTATATTTACTGTGAGTCAGTCCTTGCAACTATGTTAAAAAACAAAGTATAATCAAACCATATCTATATTTTAAATTTTATTCTTTTACTTCATGTCTGGACCATATATGAAGAATATTAAATGCAGATATACTGACTGCTAGATTTGTTTTAGTTGTCATATCCAGAAACAGTCAATTTGAATATCCACTATTCATCTTATCATCACAACACACACCCATACAACCTATCACACATAACTTATCTATCTTACTCCTATTTGCACAGTCGATCCTGCTCTGACCTTGGCATTTTCATTTTCACTTTCTAGTAACTGGTTTCTTGCTTTATTCCTTGGTACCTGTTGTTTCCCAGGATCTGCTCCCCAGCACTCCCATTTTTAGCACCTACGCCCCAGTCTTCTCTTGACTGGCTACTCGAAACCTGTGCCAAGTGTGACCTCGCCTGCCTGCCACCGTTATCTGACCCTTGTATGTGGGTTGACGAGCAGCTTGCATAGTATTCACATGGACATTCAAATCTCTCATTATATTTCACATATACATTCATGTGGTAAATTTTTATCATATGCACCTCAATTTCTTCTCCCCTCCACCTGTCTTCTATTAGATAACACCTGCCTCCCTTCTACATGCCTATCTTTTTACTTCTAGAATATGCATCTGAGAGAAGATACACCGTCTGTCTTTCTGAATCTGACTTATTTTCCTGAACTGGATGATCTTCAGGTCCATCAATTCTTCTGTGACTGACATGACTTTGTTCTTATTTATGGATGAAAAAAATCCATTCTCTGTGTGTATATGTACACACACACACACACACACACACACACACACACACACACACACAAACACATTCTATTAATCTGTTGATGGGAACCTAGACTAATTCCATAACTTGGCTGTTATGGTTAGGGTTATGGTACACACAGATGCAGGTATCCCTACTGTATATCTGTGTTGATTCCTTCTGCTATGTTACCTAGAAGTAGTAGAGCTCAATCCCGACCAAAATCTTGAGCTGAGTTTAGAATTTAGGATAACAGTTCTTCATTTACATCAATCAACTGCTTGTCCTTGAGATCAGGAAGATAAAATTCTTCCATTGTAGCACCTAGTCAAAAGCCAAATTGGGGCTGGAGAGATGGCTCAGTGGTTAAGAGCACTGGCTGCTCTTCCAAAGGTCCTGAATTCAATTCCTAGCAACCACATGGTGGCTCACAACCATCTGTAATGACATCTGGTGCCCTCTTCTGGCCTGCAGGCAAACATGCAGGCAGAACACTGTATACATGATAAATAAATCTTTAAAAAAAAAAAAAAAAAAGCCAAATCGACCAGGAATGATAACCACCTCCTGTTACACATTGCCTAAATCTGTGGTCAACTGGTGGCCAGTCAATGACAGACAGTCATTAGACATTAACCTAATTCTAGAAGAGGAAGCTAAATTTGGATCCATAGACTTTCAGGCCAGAGAGGAAGTAACAATGATGTTTCCATTTTCTCTTCTAAATTTTAAGAATCTGAAAATCATCCCAAGACAGCAGAATATGGTGATATAACTGACTCCAAAGTCGTGTCTACGGGGATCTCTGATGTCAATGAAACTTTGCAGTGGGACAGCAGAGGCTGCGATAGTGACAATGAGAAGTGTGGTAAAGCGACTCACCTAGCATCTCACTTTTTTGATAACATCCTTCCCTGAGCCTTTGGGGCTGTCCAATAGCGTTTTCCTCCACCCGTCGTCAATGTCATCTCTATCCTACCTTGGCTCCCTGAGCTGACTCCTGTTGTTCAGTGGCTTTGTGGATGTGGTACATAAGGGATCAGAAAGGTTTAGCAGAACTGCTGCATGATCCAACCATCTTACTCATGGGAACACATAAAGGAAATGAAATAACTATGTGGAAAAGATATATGCACTCCCATGTTCGTTGTGTTATTATTCACAACAGCCAAGAAATAGAATCAACCTGAGTCTACCAGTGCAGGAGTAGATGAAGAGAACTTAGTATAGGTAGAAATTGAATAATATCTAGCTTTTATTTTTTTAATAATTCATTTATTTTTATTTTATGTGTATTGGTGTTTTGCCTGCATATATGTCTATGTGAAGGTGTCAGATCCCCTGGAACTGGAGTTACAGACAGCTGTGAGCTGCCATGTGGGTACTGGGAATTGATCCCGGGTCCTCTTAACCACTGAGCCATCTCTCCAGCCCAATATTTAGCTTTTAAATTAGGGAAAGAAATCCTGCTATTTCATCAAGGTAAATGATTCTGGAGGACATTACATCAAATGAAATAAATCAAGCACAGAAAGACAAATTCTGAATGATCTCACTGGGTTTATTTTGGTGTGTGTGTGTGTACGAGGGACCTGTCATGGTTTGAAAAGGACCCCCATAGTCCCATAGGGAGTGGCACTATTGGGAAGTGTGGCCTTGTTGGAGGAAGTGTGTCATGGGGAGTGGATTTTGAGGTCTTAGGTGCTCAAGTCAGGCCCAGTGTCTCACTCTCTTCCTTCTGTCTGTCTATCCAGATGTAGAACTCTCAGTTGCCCCTCCAGCACCATGTCTGCCTGTGTGCTGCCTTGCTTCCATGATGGCAATGGACTGAACCTCTGAACTGTAAGCCAGCCCCAACTAAATGTTTTCCTTTATAAGAGTTGCTGTGGTCATGGTGTCTTTTTCATAGCAACAGAAACTCTAAGACAGGACTTCTAAAAGTTGAGTACATAGAAGTAAAGAAAACAGTGATTAGCAGAAGCTGGGAGGTGAGAGGCTGTGGAGATACTGGTTAAATAATACAAACTTTGAGACTGACAGGACGAATAAGTAGAAAACATGCAAAAATTAAACAAACAAACAAAAACCTCCTGTCAGAACCAGACTTTGTCCATTTTCTGATGCTAAATGCTTCTGTTTTACATGTTCAAGCGAGCACACTAAGTTTATGTCAATTTCTCAATATTATCCATCCCTCCTGAACCTCTGAGGTTTTCTCGAGCCTCTTTCCTCTGCTCTAAACTCCTTGGTTCTACTCTTCCCCCTGAGCTGACTCCTACAATTCATTCTTTAGACAACATTGTTTGGCAGGAGACAGAAATAGGTGGGACTACCAGGCAGAGAGAATAAATAGGAGGAGAATTCTTGGGAAGAAGAAGAGGAGTGAGAAACGGGAGAAGGAGAGAAGGAAGCCAGGGGCCAGTCACCCAGCCAGCCAGCCAGCCAGCCAGAGTAAGAAGGATAGAAAGACATATAGAATAAAGAAAGGTTAAAAAGCCCAGAGGCAAAATGTAGTTAAAGAGAAACAGGATAATTTAAGTTAGAAAAGCTGGCTAGAAACAAGCCAAGCTAGGGCTAGGAATTAATAAGTAAGAATAAGTCTCTGTGTATTTATTTGGGAGCTGGGTGGCAAGCCCCCAAAGAGAAAAAAACAAAAACTACAGCTTTTGGACCTACTAACCATAGGGTAGGTAGCAAAAGTTTCAGGATAAATACCTGACCACATTACAGTCAAGCCCTGAAACTTCAACCAATGCAAAGGGTACCATGAAGAATACACTATTAACCCAAAAGACAGAACATTTACTTGGTGACTCCAAACAATCTTGTCCCATCTCAGTCTATGGAAGGAAATATGGTAAGAAGTCTGACCTGGTTCTGTCCTTAAACAGTATCATCCACATCCATCAGACAATTCATAAATTATCTACTGGCCTGCAGTGATGCTTCATTCATTAGCCTGGAGTAGAATGTAGGCAATGTTTGTAGACAATTCCCCATAGGGCACTTGCATTTCTACACATTTTTTTCCAACAGAGGTTATATTCTAGATTATGTTTAAAAGCACACTTGGACAGTCTTGAAAGATATCGAGATAACATCTCCTTCTGGACAGACAGTTGCTCTGTTTGCTATACACTAAAATGAAGATAACAGCTACTTTGAAGATTAGACACCCTTTGACCCACTATAAATTACTAGAGTTTCTTAATCTCAGGGTGTCCAGCTGTGATGCAGCCCCATTAACTCAAGACCCCATTAACTGCTCACACGGGGTCTTGGTATTTGAGAACAAGAGACATTAATGTGAATATGAAACGAATACTTCTGACCCTTGAGCTGTAGCCCTCTGCTAGATCCATGCAGGCAAGCTGATTAGCTTGCAAATAGAGTAAATCAAGCCCCTTCAATTTTGGGGGAAGTATTAGCACTGTAGAAGGGCACCAGCTACTTGGAATGAGTGGCTATGGCAGGGAATCACTGTCTTCCAAGGACACACACAGAGTCTGATTCCCTGTAGATGTTGCCTTCATTTACTGTCCTAACCAATATTCTCTGTAGTTTTCTTCTTAGAATGTAATTTCTGTGCCTTTGCCCTTGGGACTTCTTCACACTATCTATCCCTTTGTGTTTAACCTGAGATAGCCTCCGTTCTGCTTCATGTTCTGGAGTCCCAGGTATCCTTATGTTATACCTATCCTTACTACTGTAAGCCAATGGCTCTGACCTTCTCTGACCTCGAAAGGGGAGCATAGGAAACATTGGGGGGCGGGGGAGAAGGGAGTTTCTAAATACCAAGATGCTTTTGCAATGGCTATTTTTATGTCAACTTGACACTGACACAAAGCAAAGGTCATTTGGGAAGAAGAAACCTCAATTGAGAAAATGTCCCCACCAGATTGGCCAATGGGCAATGCCTGTTGTGCACTTTCCTGATTGGTGATTGATGTGGGAGGGCTCAGCCTATTGTGGACAATGCTACCTCCAGGCAGGTGGTCCTGAATGGTATTTTTTTTTTTTAAAGCCATGGGGAGTGATCTAGTAAGCAGCACTACTCCATAGCTTCTGTCGCAGCTCCTGCCTCCCGGTTCCTGCCCTGCCTGAGTTCCTGCCCTGACTTCTTCCAGGGATGAACTGTGATGAGGAACTGTAGACTGCAGTAACTCTGTCCTCCTCAAATTGCTTTCACCACAGCAACAGAAACCTCAACTAAGTCAGTTGAGCAGCAGAAGGTGAGGCATTCAGGGCAAGCAGTTTGAGCATAGAGAGATTAGAATCCGGGAGAAGATTTCCGGGCGAACGTGGGCATTTTACCGAAGCGTAAATTCTATAGTTCGCACAACTCTAAATCCCACATGTGGTTCAAAGGTGAAATGTCTCCATAGGCCTTTTTGCATTTGGTCCCCAGATGGTGGCGCTGTTTGGGTAGACAGGGGAACTTTAGGAGGTAGAGCCATGCTGAAGAAAATGGGTCGCTAGGGATGGGGTTGACGTGTACAGCCCCACCTCATTTCTCTTCCCTTCCTGCTTTCTGACTACAGCCGTAGTGTGACCAGGCGTCCCCTGCTCCTGCAGCCATGCTTTCTCTGCCTTGATGGAATGGATCCCCTCAAACCTTAAACCAAAATAAATCTCTTCTTCCTTCAATCGGTTCTCGTCAGGTGCTTTCTCAGTGACGGGAAAGTAATACACCGCCCTAGTAAGGCATTTACAGGCACAAAATGGGGAGTTTTTATTCCCCTAGGATTGGCATGTCTTTGACATCTGCTTTTGGTTACAGTAAATTTCTGAGTTTATACTTGCTCATCTATTCCCCATTTTTTTTTATCTGCAAACAGGAGGATCAACTATGTTTCAAAGCTCTCATAGTCCATGGGAAGATAAAATGCACTGGCTGGGCCCGGAGAGATGGCTCAACAGTTAAGAGCACTGGCTGCTCTTCAAGAGGACTGGGTTTCAATTCCCAGCATCCACAGGGCAGCTCACAATTGTCTGTAACTCCAGTTCCCAGGGACTGACTCCCTCTTCTGGCTTCCATGGACACCAAGCATGTATACAGCACACAGGCAAAACATCCATCCTATCAGATAGTAAGAAATACTTTCAAATGCACTGGATATCCTTGCAAACCTTACACAGTGACCAGCTAATCAAGTCAGAGAAACATTCAACAGAGGAATTAGAATTCATCGTAGATATGCAGCATAGAGACAGCTGTGAACAAAGAGTTCTAGACAGCATTCTCTTTGTTTCTAACCATCACTGTTCACTCTTACAGAAGCCATTCACACGTATAGGAAACCAAAAGGCATTTTTCTGTCAAGAACGGTGATGTGTGCCGTGGTATTTACACTGTGCTCACAGTTCAACATCATTTCATTTCTAGGATATAAATGTTGGCCTATTCAAAAGGAAAAATGCCAGACTATTAAATATACATATTTGAAAACTACTCCTTAAAAATGAGGATTATTCTTTTCCTATCCTTTTATTCTTTCTTTCTTTTTTGGTTTTGTTGGGTTTTTTTGTTTTTTTGTTTTTCGAGACAGAGTTTATCTGTGTAGCTTTGTGCCTTTCTGGAACTCACTTGGTAGCCCAGGCTGCCCTCGAACTCACAGAGATCCGCCTGGCTCTGCCTCCCGAGTGCTGGGACTAAAGGCGTGCGCCACCACCGCCCAGCCCTATCCTTTTATTCTATTCATTTATTTTTCACTGTGGGTTTCAGAAGGGAGCCCCAGGCATGGGAGCACACACCTGTGACCCAAGCTACTCAGGAAGCTGAAGCAGAAGGATTGCTCCCACTCTGAATTTCAAGACTAGACAACAGCTCAAAATAAACAGAAGGGAAAACTGCATACACATAAGGAGGAAAGACATACATAAAAACAAAGTTTAAACATATTCTCAATTACAATCTGCCATTTTTAGGTGAATATTGAACAATCTGTCATCCTGATTTCTTATTGAGATACAGAAATCCTCAGATACTTAGTATTCTTATCAAACACCCTCTGGGCTCAGACTAGAGAGAAAAGGGTAAAATATGGAAGAAGACAGTTAAATTGATGGAATGAGTTATGCTGCTTATAATTGGAGTAGGCATAGCTTTTTAGTAAGATGTGAAGTACGCTCAGGGTGGTGGTGATGGGTGGGGCAGGGATATACCTGAAATCCCAGCCCTTATGGAGGCTGAGGCAGGAAGACAGTTAAGTACCAGACCAACCTAAGCTATATAGTGAGATCCTGAGTTGAAAATAAAAACTAAAAAAAAACAAAATGGAACAAAGAAAAAGCCCAAAGTCACTGAATACCTAATGCCATCATTCCATGTGGATGTGTGCCACAGCTAGTTAAGATAAGGTAAACCCATTCTGACCTGCATATTGCCTCTTGCCTCCAAGGTCAATGAAATTGTCCTTCTGTCCTTCATCCAGGAACTGGACTTCCTTCTCATGCACGAGCTGTTTGATCACGGTCTGTAGTTGTTTAACCCGAGTCTCAAGTTGGTAGACCTGAGCTCTGAGCCTTTCCTGCTCCTGCAAACAGTTGGCATTCTCGAGGGCCTGCAAGGCAATGTGCATCTCATGTTCATGGAAAATACATGTTGCTAATAATCTGGATAAACCCTTGATCCGATTTTGCCTCCCACTCCCATGCCAGAACACTATTTCCAACAGAAAGTCATTTCATTTTCCCTAGAACTTTGAGTAAGTTAATCTTTTGTCCTTTGGGACAGGTAAATGGAGACACAAGTTCATTGACACTACCTTCAGATAATTGTGATAGTATATGGCAATTATGTCCAATATTGGCCCAAGACCAATACTAACTACCATGGCTAGTTTTGAATGCCTGATATCATGTGAAAAGAGAAATAACAGCTTAAAAATATTTCACTGATTTGTTATAAATCCTAATTTTTATTTTTAAAGTGTTTAAGTGTTACTATGTGCCACATGTTTCCACAGAACTTTTTCATTCCTTGGCAGCAAGTTAATATAGTTTTTGTTTTTTTTTTTGTTTTTTTTTTTTTTGGAAATTAAACAGAAATTCCATCTCTAAGTGGGCCTTATAGATATAATAGTCTGCACAAAAGGCTTACCCAGGTTTCCCTGCCCATTATCAGGGCAATGGTGACCAGGACGAAGCTGTGAATCTCCCCCATTCTTCCCACTTGAAAGAACTACAAGGGAAAGAATTCCTCATGAGACCAGACTCAACTGGTTCAGATAAAGCCCCAGAGCTCCTGAGGGTTACCCAGAAATGTATCCCCTACTTACCATTCAGCCTTCTGTCCCACAGAACGATGGGAGCCAACCACATCAAAGCTTAGAAATAGTTGAACCTGCTCAGTAACACGGACACACAAAGGGGTTCCAGTTTCATCGAGGGCTCGAATGTGTTGCTTTGTGAGAGTGTGGAAAAGGACAGGAAAAGGAAGAAAGACCTGGGACCATATTTTGGCTCAGCCAGGTCCTAGCTGTATGACTCCAGGCAACTTACTAAAGTGTTCCAGTTCTGTAAAGTGGAGGTTCCTAGCCACCTTAAAATACTGCAGAAATTCTGAGATAATTCTTTTAGGTATCTGGGCATGCATGTGCTAAATAAATACCAGATAATGATGTAGAATTTCTAAGGGGAGGACTATTTTTATTTTTAGAAGAAGAAAGTTATAATAGGGGGTTGCTGTGCACTGTTTCCTTCCTTCCTTCCTTCCTTCCTTCCTTCCTTCCTTCCTTCCTTCCTTCCTTCCTTCCTTCCTTCCTTCCTCCTCCTCCTCCTTCCTTCCTCTCTCTCTTTCTCCCTTTCTTTCTCTCTTTCTTTCTTCCTTCCTTCCTTCCTTCCTTCCTTCCTTCCTTCCTTCCTTCCTTATTTTCTTTCTTTTGTTTGTTTTGAGACAGGGTCTCACTATGTGTAGCCCTGGTTGGGCTGGAACTCCCTATGTATGCCAGGATGGCCTTGAACTCACAGACTCTGGTTCCCAAATACTGTACTCTTTATCTTGATTTTTTCTTAATATGTATGTAAGAAATCATGATAACGTAAAATGTTAAGTTCTACTTTATTAAATTTGTGGGAGAAAGTTAATGTTACAGCTGCTGTTTCTTGTTTCTCCTCCTTCTCACTCCCCCTTCTCATCCACCTTTCTTCTCTCCCCCTCCCCTTCTCTCTCTCTCCTCCAAGGTCTCATTATGCAGCTCAGGCTGACTTCAAATTCAAGACCCTCCTGCTTCTACCTCAAATGCCTGGCTTCCACTTCTTGAGATTGCCTTTTTCAGGGCTAAAAATCAAACCCAGGAGCCTTGTACATCTAGGCAAGTTTTCCCCACTAAGCTATATCTCAAGCTCTTTACATCAGACCTGAAAAACCTTTGCTCATACTCAGAATAACTTCAAGGTGTGGTCACATGATGAGTTTTTCATAAACTTTAGAAGTTAATGGCAGGAACTATTTGCATAATCTTAAATTTTATGTACAATTCCTGCTTGAGTGAGCTGCATTATTTATAGGCCCATTTATTCTGATAGAACATATAATGGCTAATCTTTCTTATCAGTCACTTTCTCTACCTTTTTGTAAAAAAAATAAATGGTTTCTAAATTTCATTACTCACTGGGATCAGAGTGAGGAGCTTTACAAAGAAAACATTTGTGTCCAAAGATTAAATTCTATGTCTATTGGTGGTAGTAGCCCAGATTGGCTTGGAACTCACTCTGTTTCCCAGGCTAACCTTGAACTTGGGGCACTCTTCCTGCCTACACTGGGATTACAGGTGTAAGCACTAGAATGATTGAAGACTTCCAAGAGATTCTAGTGAATAGCAAAGTTTAAGCACAGTGATTTAACACTTAAACAATTATTGAAGTTCACACCTATAAGTTGGGAAGTTCTCAGTTCCCCTGGGGTCAATAAAAATGGTTCTAGGATGGGAAGGGCATTGATCAATGGAATAGAATTGAACACGCACATGCAAACCCAGCCCCTACAGACACCTTTTTTGATAAAGAGGCCCACAATTCACATTTGAGAAAAGATGCTTTCTTTAACAAATGATGTTAGTCAAACTGGGTAGCTACATGTAGAGGAATGAAATTGGATCCTTACCTCTCACCAGTCAAGAATCTCAACATAAGACCTGATACCTCCAATCTCATAGAGGTCATTGATACAGGAAAGAACTTTCTAAATAGGGTCCCAGAAGCTAAGTCATTGCAATCAAATTGATAAGTAGGATCCCATGAAACTAAAAGGCCATGGCAAAGACCATGATTATTTGAATGAAGAGGCAATCTACAAAATAGGGAAAAATCTTTACCAGCTACACATTGGACAGAGAATTAGTATCTAGAGTGTACAAAGAACTCAAAAGATGAAACATTGAGAAAACAAACAACCCAAATAATAATGGAACATGGAACTAAACAGAGTACTCAAAAGGTGAAATATACGTTTAGACGAGAAACATTTTTTAAGTGTTCAACATGCTTAGCCATTGGGGACATACAAATTAAAACTGCTTTGAGGTTTCATCTTTTCCAGTCAGAATGGCCAAGTTAAAGAGGAAAAAGAAAACGAGTGACAATGTATGTTGGCACGAATGTTGAAAAGAGGAACACTTATTCACTGCTGCTGGGAGTATAACTGGAGCAGCCACTGTGGAAACCCGAGAGGAGGTTCCTCAAAGAGCTAGCAATAGATCTACCATAAGACCCAGCTGTATCACTCTGGAGCAGGTACCCAAAAGACTCTTCTGATGTTAAGACAGGAGTTCGCCATGCTCATTGCAGCCCAGATGTCCACCAGTCGATGAATGGTTAATGCAAATGTGGTACATTTGCATAGCGGAATTATTCAGCTATTGAAAAATTGAATGAGAAAATTTGCAACCAAATGGATGGAGTGGGAAACAAGTATTCTGTGTGAGATAACCTAGACCCCCAAAAGATAAACATCTCATGCTTTCCCTCATCTGTGTATGTTTTTAATATCTTCAGAAACACATATATATGTATATATATGTATATATATATATGCACATATATGTTAAAAAATAGTAAAGGGCCACTGGTAGTGGAGCTCTGGAGGGTGGGAAAATACCGTACAATGGAACAAAGGACTACAGGGGAATAATGGAAGAGGAAAGACTCTAAGAGACAGGGTTAGTTGATGACTACATTGAAATGGTATTTTTTGGACATGAGCATTCACACAGGCATGAATTCATAGAGCCTATGATTGTGTGCACAAACCCTGCGCAAGATGAGTTCAGACCAAGTCCAAGCATGGATGGGAGAGGGAGTCACAAAGTCCCACACCCTTGCACATAGAGGCAGAAGGTTTAGAAAAAGTTAGCTGGGTAGCTATTGGCAATTGGTGGCTGATGGGGGAGAGTTAGCTTCCTTCAGACATGGCCCCTGAGAGGCTTCCCCCCGCTCAAGTAGGTGGTCCCACACCCTTGCACATAGAGGCAGAAGGTTTAGGAAAAATTAGTGGATTTTAAAAAATAGAGAGCATGTAAAGGTGGGAGAGAATAGTGGTTGGGGGATAGGGAAGGAATTGGAGAGGAGAGTACAGTGAATGGTAAAAATAGACTTGATAAAACTGCTTTTTTAAAAATGTAAACATTAGGGGTCTGGAGAAATGGCTCAGCAGCTAGGAGCACTAGCTGCTCTTCCAGAGGACCCAAGTTCAATTCCCAGCACCCACATGACAGTTCACTCCAGTTAACTCCAGTTCTAGAAGATCTGACACCCTCACACAGCCATACAGGCAGGCAAAACACCAATGCACATAAAAAAGCAAAATTTTTTAAAAATGTAAACATTAAATAAAAATTAAAATCAAGTAAATAAAAAGTGCTTTGGAATATATATTTGTATATAACATATAATTTGATATGCATATATAACTATTATTATATATTACATAACATATAAATATTGCCTAGGGGACCAGCAAGATATCTCAATGATAAAAAAAAAAAAAACACATGCCAAGAAACTAGAAGACAGGCATTACACCCTCAGACCTACATGATGAGAGAAGGAAAACCCAAAAAACATCTTAAAGCCTTCACTTCTGGGATCCTCTGACTTACATACATGCAGGCATGCACATATCTACACACACACACACACACACACACACACACACACACACATACAAATAAATTATTAAAAAAAGAAAAGGTTTTATAAATTAAAGACATATTGCTTATCATTAATATTTAGTAGAAAAAATTGTAAAAGCTGGGCTGGAGAGATGGCTCAGAGGTCAAGAGCACTGACTGTTCTTCCAGAAGACTTGAGTTCAAGTCCCAGCAATCACATGGTGGTTCACAACCATCTGTAATGAGATCTGGTGCCCTCTTCTGGTGGGCAGGCATACATGCAGACAGAACACAGTATACATAATAAATAAATCTTTTTAAAAAATTGTAAACACCATATGAAATTGAGTATTTTTCTTTCCAAGTCTGTGAAGAATTGTGTTGGGATTTTTATGGGATTGAATTGAATCTGTAGATTGCTTCTGGTAAGATTGCCATTTTTTACTATGTTAATCCTACCTATCAATGAGCATGGGAGATCCTTCCATTTTCTGATATCTTCTTCAATTTCTTTCTTTAAAGATTTAAAGTTCTTATCAAAAAGGTCCTTAACTTGTTTAGTTAGTGTTATCCCAAGGTATTTTATATTATTTGTGGCTATTGTAAAGGGTGATGTTTCTCTGACTTCTTTCTCAGCCCTTTTATCATTTGTGTATAGGAAGGCTATTGATTTTTTTTGAGTTGATCTTATATCCTGCCACTTTACTGAAGGAGTTTAATCAGCTGTAGGAGTTCCCTGGTAGAGTTTTTGGGGTCACTTATGTATACTATCATATCATCTGCAAATAGTGAAAGTTTGACTTCTTCCTTTCCAATTTGTATCCCTTTGATCTCCTTTTGTTGTCTTATTGCTCTTGCTAGAACTTCAAGTACTATATTGAATAAAAAGTATATAAAGAACTCAAGAAACTAGACATCAAAATACTGAACAATCCAGTATGTATTGAAAAATGGGCTAAACAGCTAAACAGAGAATTCTCAAAAGAAGAATCACAAATGGCTGAAAGACATTTAAAGAAATGCTCAAGCTGGGCAGTGGTGGCGCACGCCTTTAATCCCAGCACTCAGGAGGCAGAGGCAGGAGGATCTCTGTGAGTTCGAGGCCAGCCTGGGCTACCAAGTGAGTTCCAGGAAAAGTCACAAAGCTACACAGAGAAACCCTGTCTCGAAAAACCAAAAAAAAAAAAAAAAAAAAAAAAGAAAGAAAAAGAAAGAAAGAAAAAAGAAGAAATGCTCAACATCCTTGGTCATCAGAGAAATGCAAATCAAAACGACTCTGAGATACCACCTTATACCTGTCAGAATGGCTATGATCAAAAACAGTAATAACAGTCAATGTTGGAGAGGATGCAGAGCAAAGGGAACACTCCTCCACTGTTGGTGGGAATGCAAACTTGTACAACCATTGTGGAAATCAGTATGGTGGTTTCTCAGAAAATTGGGAATCAATCTACCTCAAAACCCAGCCATAACACTCTTGGGCATGTACCCAAGGAATGCTCAGTCATACCACAAAGATACATGCTCAACTATGTTCATAGAAGCACTACTTGTAATAGCCAGAACCTGAAACAACCTAGATGCCCATCAACTGAGGAATGGATTAAGAAAATGTGATATATATATATATATATATATATATATATATATATATATATATATATACACATATACACAATGGAGTACTATTCAGCAGAGAAAAACAATGACAGCATGAAATTTGCAGGCAAATGGATGGAACTAGAAAATATCATCCTGAGTGAGGTAACCCAGACTCAGAAAGACAAACATGGTATGTACTCACTCATAAGTAGATACTAGATATAAAGCAAAGAACAATCAGACCAACCCACAGAACCAGGGAGGCTACATAGCAGGGGGGACCCTAGGATGACTGTGGCTTATAATAAGTTTTGGTTTTACTCAATTACTGAGCAAGCCTCAATGAAACATTTCACTATTAGGATAAGAATTTGTACTCTATCAAGCTGATAATAGAAAATAAATAACAAACAAACAAAAAATTGTAAATGCCAATGAAAACATTTTGACAGGTTTCTGTCTCTTGGTGGACTAGTGTTACCAATTCAAAAGCAATCCCTTGTCTGGCAGATCTTTAAATAAAAAGACATTTCAGAATATCATTATCTTTTTCAAAGGGTTTATATTAATGTGACTATCAAACACATTATGAGGAATATGTTGTCTTCTAAATTTTGTGCCCTGATTTGTAATTCTACCCAACATCTACTTCATTAAGGAAGAATTTTTTTGAGTATTACAGAGTTTTCCTTGAAAATCTGTCCTTGGGGCAGGGAAAAGGCTTAGCACATAAAGCACTTGCAGAAAGCCATGAGTGATGGTTTAGATGAGGAATGTCGCCCTATAGTCTCAGGCATGTTTAATACTTGGTCCCTACTTGGTGGCATTGGTTAGGTAGGTTTAGAAGGTCTGGCCTTGCTGAAGAAGGTATGTCACTAGGGACAAACTCGGGAGTTTCAAAGCCTCTTGCCATTCCAGGTTTGCTCTCTCTGCTTCCTGTTTGTGCTTCCAGATGTGAACTCTCAGCTTATTGTTCCAGCTATACCTACTGCCTCTGCCTTACAGTCGTGAAGTCTAACTCCAGCACCAGAAGCCCAAATAAACTCTGCCGTTAGTTGCCTTGGTCATGGGATGTTACCACAGCGATAGAAAAGTAACTAATATACCTACTGTCTGAATTTATTCCACTCCCAGACTCATGGTGGAAGGAAAAAAACTGACTCTCAGAAAGTTGTTCTGTAACCACAGACACAACTGCATGCATCACATCTGTGTGTGTGTGTCTGCTTCTGTCTGTCTGTCTGTCTCTCTCTCTCTCTCTCTCACACACACACACATACACACACACATACACACATACACACACACACAAATAAATAAATAATTTAAATGAAAATCCAGTCTTCATTATTTATGACAGTAAACCATCCTCTGTTCTGCACATCTAGTTTATACTAATATCATATCAAATACCCTGTCTCTTATCATTTGCTATGACTGTTGTATTTCTTTTATAGTATTTTTGCTTTGGGCATTTTTGAATTATAAATCATAATACTTTTAATTTATTATAAAATTAATCATCCCTTGAAACTATTTTCAAATAGCCGCTCTTAGATAGCCTCTATTATTCAATATGAATTATTTTAAGGAGGGTGGGGATGTAGATCAGTAGTAGAATATGTGTTGCATGAGCCAAGGCTCTTGGTTCAGTTCCCGGAACCTAAATAAATAGTTCTAAGGCCGTAAATTTTAATTCATTGCCCAGTAAGAGAGAGAGAGACAGAGACAGAGACAGAGACAGAGACAGAGAGAGACAGAGTGTGTGTGTGTGTGTGTGTGTGTGTGTGTGTGTGTGTGTGTGTGTGTGTGTGTCAAGGGGTGGAGGGTTGGGGTGGTGTTATGTGTGGGACTTTTTTGAGGAACTCTCTTCGTAGCTCTGGCTAACCTGGAACTTCTAGTGTCAACTAGGCTGGACTCAAATTTAAAATAATCCTCTTCCTTCTGCTTCCCAAATGCTGAGTTACTGGCATGTGCCACCATGCCCTATTTCTGACTAGCAGTTTTATTGTTTGTTTTGTTTTTTGTTTTTTTGTTGTTTGCTTGTTTGTTTTTTGGTTTTTCAAGACAGGGTTTCTCTGTGTAGTTTTGATGCTTGTTCTGGATCTCACTCTGTAGTCCAGGCTGGCCTCGAACTCACAGAGATCCACCTGGCTCTGCCTCCCAATTGCTGGGATTAAAGGCGTGCGCCACCGCCACATGGCGCAGTTTTAAAACTTAACAAATTATGCTATATTAAACGTAAAGGCAAAAATGTCTAACTTTAGAAATAAAATGTGCTGTGGTTAGTACATGCCTTTTATGAATAGAATCAAAACACAAATTATGTTAGTAGCATACAAAAATTTTTAAATGATATGTTCTGAACGGGCCATTATTAGAGGATAGAAGATAAAATAAATTTTAAAAAAAGGGACTCCAGACAGTGAAGCAGATCAGTGCCTTGCTCAGCCATGGTCAGAGAAGCCTCCTCCTGCAGCAGATGGGAACAAATGCAGAGACCCACAGCCAAACATCATGCAGAGCGTGAGAGACCTTGGAACATTCAGTCCTAAGTGGGATGCCACCATCAAATCCATCCCCTCAGAGCTCAGGGAACCCTGAAAAGGGGGAAGCAGAGAGAATGGAAGAGCCAGAGGGGATGGAGGACACCAAGAAGACAGGGCCTTCTAAATCAAAATGATCAAAGCTCGTATGAACTCACAGAGACTGAGGCAGCTTGCACAGGACCTGCATGGGGCTGCACCAGGTCCTTAGCATACATAACACACCTTTCACTTTAGTGTTTTTATGGGACTTCTGTGTGTGCAAACAAGTGGGTCTCTGTGTCATGTGCCTTCTCTTGGGCTCTTTTCCTTCTATTTGTTTGTCTTGTCCAACTCAGATATGTTAGTTTTTGTTCTATCATATTATATTAACCCTTAGAAGCCTGTTTGTTTTCTAATACGAGACAGAAAGGGAGGGGATCCAGATGAGAGGGGAGGTGGGGAGGAACTGGGAGGAATAGAGGGAGGGTAGGGGGAAACCTTTCAACACAATGAAAAACAATACATTTAAAAGAAGGGAAAAGTCATTTAAAGAAGTCTGCTTTCTAAGTTAGAAGTTACACATGAGCTATAACCTTCATATAGACAGTTAAAATTTTACCCAAAAGTATAGCCTGAGAGACTCTTGCTATGCTATGTTGCTTTTTCCAAACTTGCCCTCATTTTCTGAAAATGGAATATAACTGTATCATTGTTATTTATATTAAGAATTTATATTTTTAAAAAACTAAACGTATTTGATCTCCAAATAGCTGAAGTAAAGAAAAGCATTTGGGACACCCAGATCACAACGTGGTCTGTTCTGGTTTTTCTTTCATAGGCTGAAATGGAAAGTTATACTTTGAACTCCCATCCAACTTTCTCAAAATATAAAGAGACTGGAAGCTAGTTAAATTCTGAAGCTCTCCTCCAAACTGCAGGCCTTCCTTTATTGTCAGTCATTCCAGTCTCTCTGAAAGGCCCATGGTTATTCTTTTAAGTTGTGGTGACTGTCATTCAGTCTCATGGGAAAAAAAAAGTCAGCATTGTAACAGTCCAGTCAAGAGCGCAGATAATAACTTACCTCCAGTCAAAATGAATCAGTCCTCAGCTAGGCTCAGTCCAGACACAACCTCCCAGGAACTGCGAACTGAAGTCAGAATTTGTAAATTGTCTGCTCCATTATTTGATTAGAAACAGGCAAAGTTGATTCTGGCTGTAATCCAGAAACAACATGAGGAAATCAGTTTAACTGGAAGGAATACAAAAAAATAAATCAAGGAATACAAAAAAAATATAAATCAAGGACAAACCCCAATACTCTTACATTTTCAACTTCCCCCAATTACATGAAATTTTTAATAGATTACATATCCTTGTTTCAGCCTTTTATAGTTATGCTCACCCAGAAAATTTTGTACTTTAACTATCCTAAAATCAAAGCGCATCTGAAGTTTTGCCTTATAGATATTAAAGTTAATAACCTGCCACCTGTCAAGAGGGGAGCTAAAGTATAACTTTAGCTAAGACATGGATAGAGGCCACATTTTTCATAGGTATGAAAACCTCACCATCATAGGTTTCTAATCACCAAGATGGAATGGCCAGTTTATTTGATATCTTTTATTGTCCTTTTTCTTTATTCTTGAGAAGTTCAGACATGAAGACGTGAAATATTATCTTATCCATCTCCCATTCCCCTCTAAGTTCCCCCATGTCCTCGGCAGTGTGTCCCCTCCCAACTTCACTTCTCTCTCTCTCTCCCTCTCTCTCTCTCTCTCTCTCTCTCTCTCTCTCTCTCTCTCTCTCTCTCTCTCCCTCCCTCCCTCCCTCTCTCTCTCTCTCTTTCTTTTTTCTATAACTCCATAAAGTCCCCTCAGTGCTGCCCACAGGTCCATGGATGTGGGGCTATCCACTAGCCAAAGCATTGTCTGATCTGTAGAATTGTGACACTTACCTTAGAGGACACACACCAGCTGTCCTCTAAGCAAGCATTCTGTTCAAAGCCTCTGCAGCAGTTTCTAGCACGTGATAGGTTACTTTCCAGGTCCAGTTCCACTAATCACGTTGGGTAACAGTTTCAGACTGGAAACCCAGGTCATCGCCCTCTTTTCGTTCTGATGTAACTCAGGCAGTTGTTTGCTGTTTGTCCTGTTGCCCCTGTTTCCTAACTCAGATTCCAGTAAAACGCGCGTTGTTTCCCTTCTGTCCTTTGTCATTGACCGCGTGAAAGCATTACCTGTGTTTGACCTTCCCGTAAAACACTTTCTTATGATTTACTTAGAAGGCTTTGGAAGTTATGATAGAAAAGTTAGTCCTGATAAAAAAAAAAAAGGAGAAAATGTCATTTAGACTGAAGTGGTTTATACATGCAGGAGAAGTGGAAATATAGCATTTGAAATGGTAGAGAATTCAAGCTGCTGACACTGAAAGGAAAACATGGAATTTTAAAGCTCATGTGATAATAACCACTGTGGTGAAGTGTGATATTTTGAACTTACTGTTTTCCTTGTATCTTTATTGCTTTCTCTCCATTCAAAAAAAATTACTAAGTTCTAAAGTTACAGGAGGGAACAGTAGTGACAATGGCAACAACCACCACATCCACCTCATTTTCTACAGGCCCAATATAGTAAGAATTTTTTTTTCTTTGTGTTTTGGTCATGCTGAGAATCAAACCCATGGCCTACCACATACTCAGAACCCATCTTACCAGTGAGCTACATACCTTTGCCACAGCAGTAACTACATTATCTCAGCTTCAACGTCCTACTGGCCTATCAACTGTCTGTTTTACAAGTGAGGACATAAGGCCCAGAAGTCTAAGTGACTTGACAGCTAGCAAGAGGGGAGTCAGAACTCAAAGGCAATCTGGCTCTGAATTCATGAACCTCACTATGAAAGATAGGTTGTGCTGTCAATTAAGGACTTAGTTCAGGTCACTGTCCCAGAAGAAAGCCAGGAAAAGCTATTCAGACAGTGAGAACCAAATTTAGAGTCAATGCCCTGTAAAGGTCTGCCCCAAACTGCAATTTCTAGGAATTTTGCAGATTTTGAGGGGTGCGGGAGAACAGAGTGGAAGAATAGTCATAAAGAAAGATCAGAAACGGCCGGGTGGTGGTGGCGCACGCCTTTAATCCCAGCACTCGGGAGGCAGAGCCAGGCGGATCTTTGTGAGTTCGAGGCCAGCCTGGGCTACCAAGTGAGTTCCAGGAAAGGCGCAAAGCTACACAGAGAAACCCTGTCTCGAAAAACCAAAAAAAAAAAAAAAAAAAAAAAGAAAGAAAGAAAGAAAGAAAGATCAGAAACACTGAGTATGGTGGCACAAGCCTGTACTATCAGCACTCAGGAGGTTGAGGCAAGAAGATTGCAGGTTCAAGGCTAGCCTAGGCTACTAGGGAATCAGGAAGAGGAGAACAGGGAGGGAAGGAGGAAGTTGGTGCTATAGCTCAGTTATTAAGGTTATAAAGCACTTATCTAGCATGGCCCAAGACTTTGAATCTGTTCCCACCTCTAAAAAAAAAAAAGTGAAAATTATATAATTGTACAAAACCTTGGAAATGAGAATCAGACCTGAGATCTGAGAAAAGTGTAAGAAAAAAAAATTAAATAAGAGGAGCAGGTTGGTGCAGTGTTGAGGCAATGGACCGGAAACAGAAAGGTTGGGATACATACTTTAAGGCAAAAATATCTGTTTATTGATAGGATCTCATGTAGCTCAGGCTGGCCTGGAACTGCAGTTCCTCCAGCTTCCACTCCATTTCCCAGGGTGCTGGGTTTACAGGCATTCAATGCCACAGTAATTAATGCCTGCCAGACAAGCACTCTACCAACAGAGGGAGCTGTTTCTTCAGGCCCAATGCCTTAATGGGTTTTTGTTTTGGTTTTTAATTCTATTTATGCTATGTGTGGGTGTCTTGTCTGAATGTATGTTTGTGCACCACGTGTGTGACTGCTGACCATAGAGGCCAGAAGAAGATGTTGGATCCCAAGAGACTTGACTTACAGAAGGTTGTGAGCTGCCATACAGGGGCTGGGAATTAAACCTGGGTCTTCTGGAAGAGCAGCCAGGGCTCTCGTCAGATGAGCGCCTCCAGCCCCACCAATGCTTGTTTGTGTTGTTGTTGTTATTGGTTTGTTTTCGAAACAGAGGTCTCACTATGTAGCTCTGGCTGTCCCGGAACTCACTATGCAGACCAGGCTGGCCTCGAATTCACACAGATCCACCCATCTCTGCCTCCCAAGGGCTGGGATTAAAGGCGTGCGGCACTACGCCTGGCTCCCAGTGTACAGGTTTTAAAACAAGCTTCCCTGAACTAAACTGTGAGGTCATTAAGGTGCACATCTCATAGAAGCTGGATTTATGTGGCTCTCTTAGAGTCTCTAGACTAACTGACTCAATACTTTCTTTTTCAAGGACTATGTGAAATAGAAATGCTGATATAGCCGGGCGGTGGTGGCGCACGCCTTTAATCCCAGCACTCGGGAGGCAGAGCCAGGTGGATCTCTGTGAGTTCGAGGCCAGCCTGGTCTACAGAGTGAGTTCCAGGAAAGTCGCAAAGCTACAAAGAGAAACCCTGTCTCAAAAAAAAAAAAAAAAAAAAAAAAAAAAAAAAAAAAAAAAAAAAAAGCTGGTGTATAAATATAGAAAAAAAGAGAATTGCCTTCTAACTCGATGATGTATTTTTACCTAGCTGTAGCTGTAAATTTCTCCGGTCCCACCTGGCCCCGTGGTCCACTCACTACACCCAGCAAACCTGCTCATTGTGGCCTGTGGCTCTGAACTAAAAACCAAACAAGGAGACTCAGAGAGCAGAGGACACTGGGTAATCTTGTGGGCTTTCTTTTTAAGAAATGGTTCTATTCGCTGTATTTCTCTGGTCCAAGAACATTTTCATTGAGCAGAAGGTACGGGTCCTTCGAGATCACGATTCTCTGCCTCTGGGATGAGTCAGCTAAGCGGTGGCAAAGAAATCCTTTTCTTCTCTTTCTGGAATACCTCACCGAGGAACCCTTCATTTTATACATCAGACACCGGGCGCTGTCATCCGAACCCGCTGGACCCTGCATTGTGCCTTCTGGATTGGATGTCTGCCTGGTATGTGATAGTTGAGCAAATCCTAGTGTGAGGGTTGAATTTCAGTCTGTCCATCTCCTGCCGTCTCAAACTACAGCAGTGACAAGCCGGCGCTCAGTCCTATCGCCAAGTAGACCCAGGTAACTGATCTTCTATCTGTGAGTGTATTGCCCCAGGATACAGTTCTCTTTGTAAAATTCTATTGGTTTGTTTTAGTTAGCATAGCACATGAGGGGTTTTGCTGTAGTATTTTCATTTGTATTTTGCTCATATTCACCACCCGTTACCTTCCCTTCCTTCCCTTCCTCTTCCTCTTGGCCCCAATATTCCTCCCAAGGAACTCCTCTCCGGCTTTCATACCATGCGTGTAGCTAAAGCTAGAGTTTGCATGTGAAGGAAAGAAAGCAACATTTCTCTCTGTTTTCTCCTGTTGCTCTCCTGTTCCCCCTTCAAGTCTCCTGTTCCCACTTCCTTTCAAGTCCTCCCCAACATATACCATGTTGTCCTCATTGTACCTTATGCCTGGTGGATATAGTTGGTAACCTTTTGGAAAGTATCAGGTCTTTATTCATTGGTAGCTATTAACAGATGTCAATTAAAATTTTTATTTCACACAGTCTGGGTGTGAGCAGAGGCTTCAGACATCAGAGCTAGGGAAAAAACAACGAACAGCAGCACTGGTATGAGGAAAAAGCAGAGAGTACTGATTGTAGGATCCAGTAAGAGGCCTTAATCCAAACCCGTTATCAAAAGTTGGATTTCTTCTGTACTGCTTTTGATAGACGCTGAGTTTAGCCATTCTCTTTTCTCCTGTTTCAGTTTCTTTTTTTGTTTTTTTGTTTTTTGTTTTTTTTGTATATAGTTTCAAGGATAGAATCCACATGTGAGTATGGAATATTTGATATTTTGAGCCTGGGTTGTTTTACTTAACATGATGGCCTCCAGCTCTATCCATTTTCCTGCTACTCACATAATTTTATTCTTACTACTGAATAAAGTTTGAGTGTGTGTGTGTGTGTGTGTGTGTGTGTGTGTGTGTGTGTGTGTGATGTTTATTAGCTCATGGTTGATGGACATATAGGCTGGTTTCATCTCAGCTACTGTGAATATCAGCTGTAGAGTTATGGGATCATTGCTTCATTTTACTGAAGACTAGCATCTGCATTGCTCACTTCAACAAGTCATTTCTTCTCTTTGAACATCAGTTTTCTCATCTATAACACTAAGTGATTGAACCAAATCAGACATAAGACCCACTTTTGTTTCTTAATTATTTGTTGCTTAATCGTTACAATTTACAAAACAACAGTAACAAAAAACCTACCTTACTGTCTTAGTTAGGGTTACTATTGTTGTGACCCAACACCATGACTGAAAGCAAGCTGGGGAGGAAAGGGTCCCTTTGGCTCACACTTTCACATCACAATTCATCATGAAGGAAGTCAGGACAGGAACTCAAACTGGGCAGGAACCTGGAGGCAGGCACTGATGCAGAGGCCATGGAGGGGCGCAGTTACAGCTTGCTCAGTCTGCTTTCTAATAGAACCCAGGACCACCAGTCCAGGAGTGGCCCTACCCACAATGGGCTGGGCAATGCCCCATTAATCATTAAAAAAGAACATGCTCCACAGGTTTGCCTACAACACGATCTTATGGGGGTGTTTTCTTGATTAGTAATCTCGCCTCTCAGATGACTATAGCTTGTGTCATGTTGACATAAAACCAGCACCATACTCACCCTATAATATAGATAAAAATATGTAAGACAGAACTTCATAGATAACCAAAGAGCAATGACAAATATTAATGCATAAGTGGTCAAGATTAAAGCCAAGTTTGGGTAGAGAGTCCTATGGATGAAACGTTCCTGTTCCCTGGTGCTCTCTGCAGGCAATGATAGAGCTGTTGTGATCCTCAAGTGAAACCCCTACAGTGTTGTCTGAAAGCCTAGTTGTCTTGATCTGCTCCAGGTCCACTCTGGGAGCTCAGGAACGGCCCTGATGCCTTGAATGGGCTGCTGGTGCATCAGGTGGATGCTTTGTTTTCTTTTGAGATAAGGTCTCATGTAGCCTGAGCTGGCCTTGAATCCCCCCCCACCCCACCCCCATCCTCCTGTTTTACTTCCCAAGTGCTGCGGTTATAAGCAAATCTCCCATGAGTGAGGTGTTTTTGAACATGCTTTATCCTTACCTCCTCTCTTGCCACATAAAAGAGGGCAAAATTTCTATCTCCCCATCAAAAATAAGAATAAAAACTAGTAACATCAGCACAACAAAGATAAACACTTACAGACTTATGCAGAGGAATATTGATTTTTATTTCCACAGGGTTTCCATTTTAGAATATAATCTGGGCTTTACTTTTATGTAATAAGAACTCATTAAAAGGTCAGCCACCAAAAACCGGAAAAGTTTTCACCTACAAGAGATATGTTCTTCCCCTAGCTAATATTAAATTGTCATCAAAACCTCCTAATAAATGTGAGAAATTAACTATACACTTTAATCTGTGCTCCCTCTCCAAACCCCTCCAAAATTAAAATAATGAAATAGAGAGGTATAAACTGGCAATACCAAAGAAAACACAAATGATACATGAGTTGAAAGATTACAAGTGCTAGCCAGGCACAGTGGTGCAGGCCTTTAATCCCAGCACTTGAGAGACAGAATCAGACAGATCTCTGAGTTCGAGGCCAGCCTGGTCTACAGGGCAAGTTCCAGGACAGCCAGGGTAAAACATAGAAACTCTGTCTCAAAAGACAAACAATCAAAAACAAAACAAAACAAAGATTACAAGTGCTTTTCAGGAGAGCCACAGAAAAATCAAGGACGACAGTCAAGGCAGAAAATAGAAGGACTGGAGAAATACTATTTGTAGTTCGACTTTAAGACGCCTTTCTCAGCTAGGCATGGTGGCATAGCCTTTAATCCCAGCACTAGGGAGGCAGAGGCAGGTGGTTCAATAGATAGACAGACAGACAGACAGACAGATAGATAGATAGACAGATAGACAAAGACTCCTTCCTCACTTGGTTGTAGTTCCTACTCTCTTCATTCATACACTGTTCACCCTTCGCCCTTCTTATTTTATAACTCAGAGAATTTCATCTGGGAAGCATTTTCACTTAAGGCTTCCAAGAACATTTGAAGGAATAAGATATGATCAGAAAAAAAAAATCAATGAAAACATGCATATTATGGAATAAGACCAGGACTGGAGAGATGGTTTAATCCCCAAAGTGCTTGTCCTACAAGCAAGAAGCACCAGAGGATGATCCCCAGGTCCCAGGTATTAAACAATCAAACAAAACAAAACAAAAACAGACATAGCAGCACATTAATAAAGAATCTGAACATGATGCCATGCTGTTGTAATACTAGCACTGGAAGGCAGGAAAAGGTGGATCCCTGATGGTTGATGGGTAATCAGTTTAGGACTCAGGATTGTCAGAGACCCTGTCTCAAAAAAAAAGGAGGAGGAGGAGAAGGAGAAGGGAGGGAAGGAAGGAAGGGAAGGGAAGGGAAGGGAAGGGAAAGGAAGGGGGAAGGGAAGGGAAGGGAAAAGGGAAGGGAAGGGAAGGGAAGGGAAGGGAAGGGAAGGGAAGGGAAGGGAAGGGAAGGGAAGGGAAGGGAAGGGAAGGGAAGGGAAGGGAAGAAGAAGAAGGAGAAAAGTCTGTCTGGTTCTCCCTACAGGCCTGTACAAGAAGAATGTAAAGACATAATGTTGATAAGCACTTGTCAGGTTTCCAAGAAATGTTTAGCTTCACATTCCATAAAGCCTGTGTCCTCTCCAGTGTTCTGGCTAAGAGACAATGAAATGATTACTTGGTACTCCAGTTTCTCATTTATTTCAATCTTTTGTTTTAGCTCTGATTATACAAGCAAGAGTATGTTAGTTATCTAGCCAGAAGAACATTTAAAAGTCTTTTCTTATTCCATTTTTTTCTTATAAAAGCTAAAACAAGCTTCAACCAAGAAACGTATTTGTTTCCCTTTCTACATATAAAGGGCTTTGGAATTGTGTATATTTTATGCTTCTGAACAGCACCATTTTTCTCCTCATAAGATCATATGCCATTATTTTTTCCACCGAATAAAGGTTGAATTCTAATCAAAAACAGATTTTCTTTTCTTACACTTATATAAAAAAGAACTTCGGCTTTACTGTGTAAAAGAAAATCTGTGTGGGGAAAAAAGAAAACAAGAGCACATGGTAAGTGAAACCACATTTTAAAATATACCTTTTAAAATAAAAAAAAATACAAAGGTTTATCAAATACTTTCATACTTACCATATGTCAGCGCATGCCAAAAGCACAAAAACTAAAAAGCCAAAACTGGTCTGAATCTGCTTTGTGTGTCTACATTTAATTGTCCATTAAGGATTCTTTTTTTTTTTTTTTTTTTTGGTTATTTTTCAAGACAGGGTTTCTCTGTGTAGCTTTGCACCTTTCCTGGAACTCACTTGGTAGCCCAGGCTGACCTGGAACTCACAGAGATCCGCCTGCCTCTGCCTCCCGAGTGCTGGGATTAAAGGCGTGTGCCACCACCGCCCGGCTCCATTAAGGATTCTTTTTTTTTTTTTTTTTTTTTTTTTTTTACAATACTATTCAGTTCTACATAATAGCCACAGATTCCCTTGTTCTCTCCCTTCCTGCCCCCCTCCCTCCATTAAGGATTCTTAACCTTGGTATAATTGATATTTTGGGTTTAAGCAATGCTTTGTCATGGTTCTTCTATGGTGGTTGTCTTGTGTGTGGTAGGATGTTTAACAGTGGTCCGGGCACCTACCTTCTGGCTGCTGTTAACATCTCTGTCCCTTCTCCCCTGTTGTGCCAACCAAAATGAACGTAGATGCTGCCAAGTGGGCCCCCAAGGGTCCAAGCCACCCTCAGCTGAAAACAACTGTCTTATGGTCATCTCTATTTTTTAAAAACATGTCTATGTCTGTGTAGATATGTATGTGTGTGTGTGTGTGTGTGTGTGTGTGTGTGTGTGTGTGTGTGTGTGTGAGAGAGAGAGAGAGAGAGAGAGAGAGAGAGAGAGAGAGAGAGAGAGAGAGAGAGGAGAGACAGAGGCAGAGGTATGAGATGGCTGTAGAAACAAAGACGAGAGAGAAAATATGGCTTTTGCTTTAATTCTACTCAATAATGACATGTCTGCTTTTTTAAAATATAAAATTGTGCCTGGGCATGGTGGCACACGCCTTTAATCCTAGCATTCAGGAGGCAAAGGCAGGTGGATCTCTATGAGTTCAAAGCCAGCCTGGTCTACATAGTGGATTCCAGACAAATGAGGGATACGCAGTGAGACTCTGTTTCAAAAACAAAATGAAGTTTTTATTTCAAAAGGTTATGTTTGCACTTGAATGGCTTTACCAATAACTAGAACTCTCTGAGAAACAAAGGCTACCTGCAGCACATGTGAAGGACCAAGAGTAAACACCAAGTGAGAGACTCCTCTAAAATGGAAGTGTTTTGAGCTGGTTGTTGTTGTTGTTAGTGTTCTTTTGTTTTTTTTTTTCCTACTTTCTCTGTAGAGGCATTAAGGGGAAATTCTATAACACTCATAATTCAAAACTCTAGAATGCATTTTGTGCCTGATATCAGCAATGAAAGATTCTGAAATATTGAGGCCCAGTTCCAGAGATATCTACTTAAGACTGTTTTGTTTTTGTTAGAAGCTAACAGGCGTCATCTTGACATCTGGAGCAAAAATATATTGGATTTGTTGGAGAGATGCTAGACAAATAACAGATCCAATTAAAGACTGACACAGATGAGCAAAAATGTAGCACTTAAGGATGGCTCAAAAAAAAAAGAGTTCTTGGACTTTATCTATAGTGTACAGCACATTAAAAATGCTTGAGTTTGAATTTCAGTGGAAATGTAGCCTCTGTAATTTTCCATGTACACTTCAAATCTCCAGGAGAGAAAAATCCATCCAATTAGCCCGGTGACCTGTATGTGACTGTAAATCTAGATATCAGAGCTAGCCTCCTGATCTTTTGATAATTTTGACTGGTGGGGGAATGACTGTATGCAAGAATGTCTTCTCAGTATGTGTCTCCTTTAATGCATTTAGAAATTTTGAGGAAAAGAAGAATGTATCTGGTTAAACTGAAAATTACTTGGTTTGATAACAATGCCTAGCAAACATACTATCTCGTCTCCCATGACTGTCCTCGATATTGAATCAATCATATTAATTCCTCTTTTGTTATTGCTGTCATGCATACATTCCAGACACTTTTCTACTATTTTTTCTTTTTTAACCAAGCTTTGTAAAATGGCTGTGCAAACTCACTTACCTCACATTCTCTCTCCCCATGTACTCTTCAACCAAAGCCAATGACTTTTGACCCCTTTACAATAACTACTCGCAGTAGGGCCATCAGAGGACCTGAGTTTGATTCCCAGGACCCACACCTGCCATTCCAGTTCCAGGGGATCTGATGTCCCCTCCTGACTCTTCAGGCACTCGGCACACATGTACACAGACATACATGCAAGCAAAATATCCATAACATAAAATATAAACAAATAAACAAATAAATAGTTGTCCAAATTTAATCAGTAATAATGTATTTTTAAAAACCCTTATTTTTCTTTAGGCTTAAAAAACAAAACAAAACCTCTTCTGTACTCTTCCATTCTATAACAAAAACTTCAGGCCAAGTAACACAGAAAAGGTTACTTCACAAGTTTTGAGGCTAGTCGCCCAAAAGGTGCAGTATCCGCTCTGGAGAGCAGCATTTTGGGCTGTGTTGGAGGCAAAGTAGAATAAAGGGAGTGGAGGTACCACCAGTGTCAGCCAAGGTTTCACTTGGCCCGTAACAGTACAAGGAGACTTGTTTCTTCCACATCTTCCTAACCCTCTATGGTTCAGTGAAATTCTCTCTCCCCCGCGCCTCCCTGCTCCTCCCCTCTTCACTCTCTTTTGTACTCTCCACATGCCTCCTCCCCAGAAGTTTCTATCAGAGCAGAAGCATTTACTGCAGAGAGTACTTATAGCCTTTGAACACTGAGATTTTTATTTTCTAGTTTTTTTTGAGACAGGGTTTCTTGTAAGCCCGTCTGGCCTCAAACTACACCATGTAGCCTAGGATGCCCTAGAACCTTAATCTTTCTGCCTCTACCTCTTAAGTACTTATGATTTCTGGGCATGTGCTACATAGTTTCTTGTAGTGCTAGATAGAGATGGAACTTCAGGTTTTGTCAGGCTATGCAAGCACGCAGCTGACTGAACAACATCACCAGCCAGAGCATGTTTTTTTTAAAGTGACCAGATGTGGGTGATGTAACAGACACAACAGTGGGACCTACGTAGAAAAGTGGACGCACTAAGTCCTTTCTCACTATGTCTTGAACCGAACACTGGCACCTAATAACCAAGTTGGCAGTCCCCTGCCTCACTCCTGAGGATCAGGGTCCATGATGTCAGAGTGATGGAAATGTGTCTTCTGGAGGTAGCTGCTAGTCAGGATCTGTCAGGGCTTTGTGTGATGAATTTCAGTCTTCAGAGAAGACATTCATGTCTTAGCATGCTGTGCAGGGGTGGGGTCACACTAAGTGGTGTGAGGGTAGAAGAGCAACACTCTTTATTTCCACGGCAGAGCTAGCTGGCAAGTGCTCCAAATGGGGTTAGGAGAACAAAGGTGTTCCGCTAATGCAGAAGGACTTAGACATTTGAAACTCTGGTTAGTGTTCCAGGAAGAAAGGGGTAAAAGGAGGAGGCATGAACAGGGGCCGAGGGAGCAGAGTATAAAGGCTCCATGAAGATGACCGAGCAAGACAGCGCCTCAGCAGCTCCGGGTCATGGTCAGAGATCTTTAAAGAACAGGATAGTGAATATTCAGTTCGGAGATGTTTACTGAAGCTGACATTCCACGTTGCATTCTCTTCCCTTTCTTTCCCCTGTGAGCTCAAAGTTTTCAGTGGAATTCACAGTGCAGAGATGTCTAGTATCCACAGTATTCTGAGAAAATAATGAAAAAAAAAAAGAAAGAGAAGCTGTTCGAATTTGGAAATGATGAAGGTCAGACAAATGAGCAACAAGGAAGCTACACTTGAGAAAAATCACAAGAAGTCAGCACAAGCAGGAAATAACAGAAAAACACGAACTTCATAGAGGAGGTGTCATCGACTGAGATTTGGCTTTTGTACTTTGAAGCTTTGGGAACATTCTAGTAGCTAACATTTGAGTAGCATTAGGAAGGCAAGGATAGTAACCCAAGTCACCAACTTACATGTTTCCTAAAAGCTCCCTGTAGAGCCTTGGAGAAGTTTAATCTCATTCAATTCAGACAATTTAAGCATTTCTCTTTGGCTTGGGAATTGCACAGGATTTCCGGGGCTTTGAATAGGGTGAGGCTGGCGCGGTACCATGGTCACATCGGTTCCTGCTGCAGTCACTGGACCCGAGTCATCAACCCACCCCCCTTGCCACTGAGCTTCCTTTGTCCTCTTTTCAGAGGTGCAAGGACAAGCATCGGGTTCTTTTCATTCCACATCAGCATTGTCTCTTTTTTTCCTGCAAACGGTGAGAAGTAGGAACTACTCTGGTGTTCATCTTTTTGTTTCCTCAATGTCTGAAACCTTATCTTTCATTTCTGATATTCTGAGTGTGGGGACTCTTCACAGAGGGAATGCCTTGTTCCACCTAGTCTGAGGAGGAACAAACAAAATATTTAAGGAAATATGTGATACAAGCTGATACTTATATTGTAGAATATTTTGATTATATATATATGTATATATATATATACATATATATATAATCTTTTTGAGGCAGGGTCTTGTTATGTAGCTCTGAATATCCTGGAACTCACTGTGCAGACAAGGCTGGCCTTGAACTCACAGAGATTCATATGCCTCTGCCTCCTGATTGCTGGAATTAAAGGTCTGTGTCACTATGTCCAGCTTATATCTTTTTTCTTTATTTCAAAATACTCCTTATAAAGTAACCACCCTACAAACTAATGACATTTCATTTTCTCCCATTAATAATTTCTAATCTAACCTAGTATTAATTAATTATATAAGAACTAAAAGTATTTACTTTTCTGTGTCGGAGGTCAGCAAACTGTCATCCATACGGCTAAAATGGGCCCTAATACCTGTCTTATATTTATAGATGGTTGGAAGAAATCAAAAGAAGATTAATAATTTGAGACTTGTAAAAGTTTTATAAAAAAAAAAACCCTAGATTTCATTGTCTACGAAATTTCATTGGGACATAGACATGCACAGCCATCTACAATTGTTTGTGGATGGTTTCCTTCTATAATCATCGAGTTTGGTATGGCTCACATTGCTAGAAATACTTAATGCTTTGGCCTTTCTAGAAAACTTGTTAGTTCCTGCCTTACATCATCCTGGTTCACTTAAGAGTTCTGCTTGTTGCTTCCCTAGACCAAGTGTAGCATCTTGGGTAGTTCATCCTTCACACAACATCTACAGATGTTAACCCTGGAAATATTTCATTCTCTTCTGGCAAAGAAAGAGCATTTGAATCTTTCTTATCTGGTTACGTGTGTGTCGCCATTTCTCTGAGTTTAGAATCTTTATCATGGCAAGAGAGATGCAGTGTGTGAGGCTTTCAAAGGTAAAACAGGAAAAGATTACACACACAGCTAGCTGTAACTAAATAATGTAGTGTCTCTCATGGCTCAGTAGTGTTAACCATTGTAGTAGTACTTTCTTGTTGACACAACCAGCCCACAAATAATGATACAGAGACTTATTAATTATAAAACCTCAGCCTAGCTTAGGCTTGTTCCTAACTAGCTCTTACAACTTAAATTAACCCATTTAAAAAAAAAATCTACATTCTTCCCTGAGACTCATTACCTCATCTCCATTCTGTCCATCCTGCCTCCTCTGCATCTGGCTGGTGACTCCACCTTTCTTCTTCCCAGAGTCCTCTCTGTCCCCTGAAGTCCCACCTAACCTCTTCTTGCCTAGTTATTGGCCATTCAGCTCTTTATTAAACCAATTAGAAGGTGCCTTGGCAAAGACACATCTTCACAGTGTGAACAAATATTCTGCAACAAACCATGTTGTATATTCATTCAATAACTGGCACTTGTTTGAAAGCATGTGTCAAACCGAAAGATCGTAGTTATTTATTCAGAAAAATATATTTTTCTAGACTAGATTTTTTTTTTTTTTTTTTTTTTTGGTTTTTCGAGACAGGGTTTCTCTGTGTAGCTTTGCGCCTTTCCTGGATCTCGCTCTGTAGACCAGGATGGCCTTGAACTCACAAAGATCCGCCTGCCTCGGCCTCCCGAGTGCTGGGATTAAAGGTGTGCGCCGCCGCCGCCCGGCAAGATTTAATATTTTTATAAAACCAAACTACTCTCTTACAACGATGGCAAACTTGAGTCCTTATTTCATGTAGTTTTGTTTTCAACAACAGGGTTTTACGCCGTGAAAAGAGAGGGTTCATTTTCATACCCTTAACACTTTCTTAGAAGATAAACTATGAGCCCTATTCTCATATTTCTTAACCTCCTCATCATTAGTTGATTAAATTAATAAATTAATTAAATTAGTTTTTTTCTTTTTAAATTAAATTTAATTAAAAATCTACATTTAGTTATAATACACATTTCCATGCTGTAGGGATGGCTAGAGACTAGGAGAGAAGTTGCTTCCTGTGCAGCCTTTTGTTGACCGTCACCTGTGTCCCTTTAATTGGATCCGAATACTGCAGGCCTGACCAGGGTTGCTATGGATAAACAGGATGAGTGAAGGCATACAACCCCTCACCCCAAGAATACACCCAAGGAAAACATTAGAAATTAGAAATGTATGGTTGTTATATCTCTGCAGAATTGAAGCTCGGGAAAGGTAAACACAATGCAAACACGGCTGGAATTATTAGAACCACAGGGATTATATTTATGGAAGCAGTGGTTTTTGAGAGAGATGGACACAGATCGGTTATGAACAAGTCGGTAACCCAAACCGGTATAAACGTTAATATTCCGTTTTGAGAACAGCAGTTAGGTATTTTTGGGGGTGGTGATGAAGAATCTGAACTGGGCAGTAATGAGAGATGCCATGGTAATCTGATAGAAAGGAAACAGAGAAGGGTATCAGAAGTCTTGAGACATTAATTATACATGGGGATCCCATCTAATTAGCTGATATAATCATATAATTGATTTAATTATATATGTTAATAGAGTTTTTTTTTTTACCAAAAGAGATACATAAGAAAATCATAATTAATATAATTTTCTCTGTGCAGAGACTAAACCCATGTTTTTCAGCTAGGAGTGATTGTCTTCCCTTTTTCTCTGCTCTAGGAGATATTTGGTAATTAAATCAAAAAAACTTTTGGTTTCCACCATTTGGAAGGTAGTTGTTCTATGTACTTTGTAAGTAGAGGCCAGGTAGTATTGCTAAATATTCTGCAATATACAGAATAGTCACTCCCACCCCTAAAACAAAACAACAAACAGGCAAACAAACAAAACCAATCAGCCAGCTAGACAGCTCAGTCTGAAAAAGCCCCTGTGTCCAAGCCTGACAACCTGAGTGCCACTCTGAGAAGCCACATGGTGGAAGGACAGAATCCCCAAAAGTTGCCCTCTGACCTGCATGCATACACACATTCCAAACAAACAAACAAACAAACAAACACACAAAATTAAAAGCCAGCCTCAAGAATCATTAAGTCCAATATGTCAATAGTGCCATAATTAAGAAACTTGGAGCTAGGTTAAACCAGAGAAGAAACAGTGTATAAACTGAACAAAAGTGTAAGAACTAGATCAGAGGTCATCAGAATCTTGGATGGCATGACCAATATCTTCTTTCATCAATTTATCCACTAAGCTAATTCAAAATGAGTTGTAGTTTTTAAGTATATTTCAAAATTACTTTTACATTCTACTTAGGTTTTGCATTTACACATAGGAACACAGATAAATCTCAGAGAGATAATGATGAATGAACAAAGCCAGTCAAATAAGAACATATTCAGTACGATACCATTTATATCAACGTTGAAAATTTAAAAATGAAACAATATTTATTCATGAATATATATAATTATATGTGGAAAGTAAATAATAATAATAACCAGTTCAGGATAGTGTTTATATTTGTAAAAAGGAGTGACTTTATAGAAAAGAAATGGGGAGTTCTTAAACATACTAAATTGATTATTTTAGATTAGTTAATGAATCCTTATGGGATTTTATTATTTTAGCTTCTCACACATATTTTATATATTCTTTGTATTATACAAAAAAAAAACATAATAAGAACAATAAAATTGAGTTATAATGGGCTCATGGACACTGAAGAGTTTTCCTTTACAATCTATCACCACCTGCAGGTTAAACTAGCTATTGCAGAAAATTGTCTTGGTTTTTTTTATAACAGAAATAAAAATAAGTCGAGGAGCACCAAAATAAATGAAATCTGCAAGGAACTGAGCATATGTAGAGTACAAAGGGCAATGTTTCAGTTATAGACAACATCTGCAAAATTATTTTAAAATGCAAACAATATAACACAAAATGTTATATTGTAAGTACCACCCGACCTGTGCCCCACTACGTATCAAGAAACAGAAACAAGTAGTATTTCACCCATCATGACAACCAAGTTTGTTAATGGAAACCACAGTACTGAATTGTATTCATTTAGTTACCCTCTAATTCCAAACCAGAGGCCATCCTCTCCTGTCATTGGTCCCTGTTCTTCTCTTCCTAGTTTGTACTAAACATGGCCCCCAAGTTAAAGTCTCAACGATTTCATGTTCAGTCTGAAAGACAGTGCCTGTAATCCCCACACTCAAAGGGTGGGGACAGGACAATCAGTCACAAGTTCAGGGCCAGCCTGCCAAAGAAGAAGCAAGAAGGAGAGAAGAGGAAAAGAAAGAAAGAAAGAAAAGCAGGAGCTGGGGACATAGCAGTACAACAGCACTTGCCCACGACATGCAAAGTCCTAGGTTCTCTCTCCAGAACTGTGAAAACAACCAAACCAAACCTCTTCCAAAGTCTCAAATAGTTTCACACGGCCTGTAGAACGAAGTCCAACTTCTTCAGGTCGGTAATGAAGGCTTTCCACACTTTGGACCCAGTCTGACCTTCTTCAACCCCACCATGCCTCACCCAACATGAATCTCTATCTCAGCCAGTCTGGTTTTTTGTGTTGGCCATTGCTTATTCTGAATTTACTGTGTATTCATGGCAGAATCCATTTCCTTCCACATCAGCCATTTATACTCCTGAACATTCAAACATGTTCAATTTTTCTCCTAAATGTGAAAAATTGAAATTCAGTTTCCTAGGGAGTCCAGCTCCCACTTTTTCCCCAGGGTATTCTTTAGGAGGGAGAAGTGAGAAATATTTAGATAGAAGGATAAAGGAGAGAGACAGAAACACAGGATAGCCTCGGGAGGGCCTGGATCCTTATCCATTGGCCTCCTCTGTCTCTTCTAAAGGGCTTTTTATAGGAATACAAAGGGGTGGAGCAAAGACCTCCCCCTAGCACAACCAAATGCAAACCCAAATGCCTTCACCTATTAACCATGCACATGGTCAAGCAATCCTCTAATGTAGCTCTGCTGGGTAAAGCAAGCTCAGATCTCACTAGGAACCTTTGTGGGCCTCCACAATTTCCCACCCACATTTTACAGATGGCTTCTTCATCTTATTTCCTCTTACATAGAACTCCTAGAGATACTATTATTCTTGAGATAATATACCCCTACCCACCCCCAAGAATTACTAAAGCACTTTCTGCCTACATCATTTATTTGGCATAGTCAGATATTACTAATATCAAACTGATTCATTTCCTTAGGGTATGACTTTATATGTACCAGCTAAATTTTTGGAAGTAGAATAACTTTACAAGTTTTCAGCTCCCCCCACCCTTTCCCTACAAAAATCGGTGATACTGGTATTTTAATTTGAGGAAAGTTTTTAAAATATGCAGTATTTTTATTAATTTTTTTGCAAGTTTCATGCAATTTATTTTGATCACGGTTGCACACATCTTCACTCCTCCAGGTCCTCTAAGATCTACCCTCCACTTCTCCTAATTTTATATCCTCTTTGAAAAAAAAAGCCCACAGGATCCAAGTTCAAATTCAGTGTAGGTAACTTAGTGAGACCCAGATCCAAATGAAAAGTAAACAGAGGCCTAAAGATACAGGTCAGTGGTAGAGTGCTTGCTTGTCTAGCATGTCGTAAAGCCCTGGGTTCAATAGCAACTACCAGGCTGGATATGTAGCTCAGTTGAGAGAAAGTTTGCCCAGCATACATGAAACCTTAGGTTTGATTTCCAGCAATGCACACCCCGCATTCAAGAGGCAGAAGGATCTGAAGTCAGAGAGAGTTGAGGCCAGCTTGGGATACATAAGACATTGCCTCAAAAATGAAATAAAATGAATACACAAGAGGCATGACATTGACAGTACACCTGGACCCCGTAGTGAATCGCAGTGGGCTGGAAGAGTCTTATTATTATGAACTGTGTTCTGAGATAGTTGTACTATTTTGCAAACTATTTTGTTGGTAATTGAGGGGAACAATTTATTGCGGAAACCCAGAAGCCTATTCTTTCCTATTTACATATCTTAAATTAAAAACCCCATCCCATAACAACGAACTGTCTAAAAATATCCTTGAGCGGAACTAAAATTGACAGGTAATCTAACTTTGGAGCCTGGCATATTGAAAGCCCTGCAAGTTTATTGAATGAATCTTTGTGCTGTTTTAAAGCCATTATCTGTCCATTTACTAACCTTAATACAGCTGTTAACAAGAATATAAATTAAAAAGGAATTTGAAGACAACGGGGTTCAGAGAAAACTTCGTGAGATTAAACCCTGCTTAAAACCACCTGTTTCTACCAACCAAGAAGCGGGACAGCGTTCCAAGTGGCGACGATCGTTGAAAATACGATTCTTCCACCGACTATTCACATATGACACGCGCGCGGGTAGCAAATTTTAATTCCTGTGGGTTTAATCTCCTTGTTAAAATCAGGGTTTCGACTGTAAGAGTTTCGTGGCAGGATCGTGGGTAAGGAATGGACTACTACAGGAGAGACTTTACTAGTCCTTTCATCTCCATCGGGACTTTACTAGTCCAAGGCTTTACTAGTCCTTTCATCTCCATCGGGAGCTGACGCCTCCAGCTGGTCCAGAGAATTCAAAGCACTCAAAACACTCCGGCCCCGGCCTTCCAGCCTCCATCCAGCGGACCCGCTGAGAAGGGCGCACAGCATGCTGGGATTTGTAGTTCGGTACCTCCCTTGGCTACCGGGAGGAGTGTGGTATTCTGGGATCTGTAGTTTCAGGCGGTTCGTTCCGGGCCGGAGCCTCACGTGACGACGCCCGTCCTGCGCGCCTTTGGGTTCGCACTGCGGCTCCAGCCAGCCCGGGGCCGGGCGAGTTCTCGCTCCCCCCCCACCCCCGGGCTGCGCGGCCGTTGCCGAGGAGACGGCGCACGTCCCGCCGAGCGTTGTCGTCCTCTCCCTCCCCACCACCTCCCCACCCCCCACCCTCCCCCCTCCGCTCCCTCTGCGGTTCCCCCGCCCCTCTTCTCCCACCACAATGAGGTCCTAAGATGGCGGTGGCTGCGGCGGTTGGCGCCTGGGAGAAGCTGATGTAGAGAAAGGGCGGCCGCTGGGCTCGCAGTCGGCAGTCCGGGCAGTCCGGGCATTCGTGGGCCCTCCCTGCCGCGGTCTTCGAGGAAGAACCGCTGCTGGGTGGCGGCGGCGGCGGCTCCTTGCGTTGGGGGGGCGGCGGCGGCGGCCACTCCGCCCTTGGCAGGAGGGGCGGCTTTCGTTTGCAGGTAAATAAATGCCTGGCGCGTCTGCGGCCCTGGGCCGCGGCGGGCGGGAGAGCAGGGCGGTGCGGCGGCGCCGGGGGTCGTGCCGGGCCGGGCCACGCCTGTCCCTTTGGGGTCCCGGGGGGTCCCCTTGGCTGCGCGATGCTCGCCGCCCCCCTCCCTCTCCCCGGCTTGGCTGACACCGTCTCGGGTGAGCATCTGGGGACGCGCTGGCGCCTGCATCCTCTTGTCGCCTGTGCTCTCGTCCACCCGAGGACCCCCCCACCCCCGCATCCCCCCTGGCGCGGTGCCCTGGTTGCTGCTGGAACCCGTGCCCTTTGCAGGGTGGAGAGGGGGAAAGAGCCGGCTGGCTGGCTGGCTGGCTGTCGTTGGGGGTTGATTGAGTTCCGAAAGCAGCAGGGCCTTGGCGGCCTGAGGCCTAGTGACCGCCCGCCCTCCCGCCCCACCCGCCAAATTCCATTCGGCGAGCCCCCCACCCCACCCCTTCCACCTCCCGCGGCCCCGAAGCCTGGGTGCACAGCGTCTGCGGCCGGCCGGGAATCCGCGGCAGTGTGTGCTATGGGTCGCTGGTGTCCCCGGAGCAGCCAGGCCCCGGCCGGGGGAGGCGTTCCTGACGCCAGCTTCTCGCTCAGGGCAGGTTAATTGAAGGACCCTTCTCTCCGCGCCCCTCCCGCGCGGCCCTTTTTCGCCTATCCCTTCCTGCCGATCCAGTCTCTTCGGATCTGAAATCGGGGGGCGAGGGGTGGGGGTGGGGGGTGGGGCAGCCAAGAGGTGTCCGGTGGGATTCAGACAGCGTTGCCGTGCTCGGCAGAAACTGGTGTCAGGGACTAGGTGTTAGGCCCCTATGGGGTCGCCTGCTGGAAACCAACTTTTCATCCTGCGCAGCTCACCTTGTGGTGCCCCCCCTTCTCCAAAAGAAAAAAAAAAAAGCCCATCAAAACAAAGCAACCCCCCCCCCCACGGCTGTTGGGATATGTGTTGTACGAACTATGGTAACGGATCTTGTGTTTTGGCGCTAGACGAAGCGGGCTTTCTGGGTGCCCCTGCCGCCGCCACCCCCCTCCTCCGCCCCATAACCGCTTTCCAGACGCCGCCTTCTGTGTTCTCTGGTTACTAGAGCTTCGGGTGCACCTGCTTCTGCCTTTCCCCCATCACCTTCCCGGTCAGGGCCACTGGCGGCCGACGTTAATTCTGAATTTGGAAGTTGAAGGTACACCTCGGAAATGTAATGAGAATATTTTCTCATGAAGGAGACTTTTTAAAAACATGATAGAGTAACAATTTCTTGAATAGTTTGAGTAACAGGGAGTTAATGACTTAATCAGGACAGTAAACTTCTTCATGGGTCTTTAAATGGTTAATGGGGGCTGTTTTTATTATATACCAAAGTGGATGGTATACCTTGTTTGGAAGGATCTTAAGAGATTTGGGGTACCTAAACGTCTATGTTAAGGTAAATTTGAGTCTAAAATTGTTTATAAATTACATTTGTTGGTTATCTGAAACATTAGGTCAAAAATTTAGTGTTTGTTTTCTGTACTTAAGATTGTAAGAATTTACTGGGGATTTTTTTTTCTAATAAGCAGACAACTGCTTTGAATTATGGAAGAGAAAGGTATTTCTGAAAAATTTGTCTCTAAACAGTTGACATGTTAGTATGTTAGTTTCATTTGTATTAAAGTTGGGAACATTTTATGCTGGGGCCTGCCGTATAGAAACTGGTGCAGGATTGAAGAGTCTCTTTGCTACCCCTCTGCCTTTTGACATGCCGTTGTGGTGTATCTTCATTCTTTGTTAGAAAATATTGGTTCCATTTCTAATAGCTAAACCAAAAAAAATTATACAATACTGTCTGAAATTCCTTCGTCTTGCAGAATTTTTTTAAAGCTCATTCGAGTTTGAATTTATCGTTCTCAACTTATGGCCTTTAGAATTTCTTGATTGGCTTTATCTTGCTTTCATGATCTTTTCTGCTTTTTAAAATTTGTTATACCTACAACTGACAGGCATTAATTTAGTTATATAATATTTTGAACATTAGTTTGGGACATAGTGCCTTGCCACATAAGAAGTTAGTGTTGGGGGAAATGTAAGTTCAGTTAAAGTTAAAAGCAATGAAAAGGTCTGTGTGGAGGATAAGTAGCCAGGGCTGGGATTAACCTAATAGATAAAGCATTTGCCTAGCATACACTGTTATTGCCTTAGGTTTGCTCTCCAACACCAGGTAAACAGGAATGGGGTTGAATGCGTGTAATCCCGGCGTTAGGGAAGTAGAGGCTGAAGGTTCAAGGTCATCTTTGGCTACATAGCCGAGTTTGAGGTCTGCCTGGGATATGTGAAATGCTGCATAAAAAAAAATTATAATGGCTAAAGGATGAAAACTAGAAGAAATTTTGTTTAAAGTATTTTAGAAGTAATTCATCTTTTAAAAAATATGTGTGTGTATATGTATATAGCTGCAGAAAAAAATCTGAATTTATTTCTCCCATGCAGTTTTAAGAAAAGCCAGGCAAATGGTATGCCCTTAGTCCAGGAATTGGGTAATTGAGACAGGAGGATCAGGAGTTCAAGGCCATTCTGCCCTACACAGACAGACCCTATCTCAGGAAAAAAAAAATATATGTATATATATATATATAAAGAACTCAAGAAACTTTTTTTTTAAATTCATTTATTTTACTATTTTATGTGTGAGTGTTTTGTCTGCATGTGTGTCTGTGCACTATCCGTGTGCCTGGTGCCAGCAGAAGTCTGAGATGGTGTCAGATTTCTGGGACTGGCATTACAGATGGTCGGTGATCACAATGTGGGTGCTGAGACCCAAACGTGGGCCGTCTAAAGAGCAACAAGTACCCTTAACCTCTGAACCATCTCTCCAACCCCTGTCTCTCTTCTGTGTTTGAAACAGCATCTCATGTACCCTTGGCTGGTGTAGTTGAGGATGACCTTGAACTCTTGATTTACTTGCTTCTGCCTCCCAAGAACTAGGATTACAGATGTGTGTCACTGTGACCTGCTAAACTATCCTATTTTAATAATTGTTTAATTTTTCCTTGCTTTCTGTGAAACTTATGAGGAACAGAAATGAAACTGAGATGCAGAACTATAGAGAGTTGGTTGATTTACATCTCAGTTGCAGTTCTCACTGTTTTTTTGGTTTTTTTCGAGACAGGGTTTCTCTTTGTAGCTTTGCGCCTTTCCTGGAGCTCACTTGGTAGCCCAGGCTGGCCTCGAACTCACAGAGATCCGCCTGGCTCTGCCTCCCGAGTGCTGGGATTAAAGGCATGCGCCACCAACGCCCGGCTAGTTCTCAGTGTTTTTGTTTTTATGCTGGAAGATGATAACAGAAGAGGACAAATGGAAGTTAGGAGAAGTCAAATGTGAGTGTCTAATGCTGAATGATTGCGTTGTGGTTGACATTTTGTGAGGTAAAAAGAATTACAGTTACTATAAAATAATTTTACTAAAAGGAAAAATTAGGGAAGATGGATGAGGAATGAAAATACAGGGTAAATGACTTAATTCACTTGGGAAGACTTGGGTTTTTCTCAGTGAGGTTTGTTGTGTTGTAAAAGAGCAAACAACTGGTGGAAGAATCAGAAAGGGATAGTCACAGTAGGGAGTTTGGTGTGAAGGTAACAGGCACTGCAGAACAATACATTCGTTTATAAACTTGAGTGCTTCTAATGTACCCTTGAGTTCACTTCTAATGTGTAATGACAAAGGTTTGGGGATAAGGCATTGAATAAAATAGACAAGATGCATTACCCCATGATAGTGTATGTAGATCATATAGTACACATGCCTTAACAAAGTCTTGTCAAAAGTCAAACCAAAGTCAGTACCACTTTGTCAGGGTGTGAATAGAATCAAAGAAAGCAGGTAGTTGTTTTTCTAGAGTTAACAAAAGGAGCAAATAGGAAGGATAGTAAGGATGCTAGGAAGACATTTTTGTAATGATTACTTGGTTTGGGGGTAAGAATGCAAAAGATTAGAAGATAAGAGAAAAAACAATCAAGGGACTAGAAATGAAAGGTCAAGAACAGATTCAGCAAATTAGGCAGTGATATAGTAGAATGCAGGAGTTAGGATCAGAGAGGAAATTTAAGTTCCTGATCTTGAACAAATTGCCAGTTCAGAGTGAAAAAGGCATTGGAACAAGGAAGATAAAATAGACATTGGAATTGAGACTAAGCCGCTTAGAGAAACCATATACACACACAGTTCATAAAAGCAGGTGTCTTAGGGTTTTTATTTCTGTGAAGAGACACCATGACCATGGCAACTCTTTTAAAGGAAAATATTTGAGGTGGCGGCTTACAGTTTCAGAGGTTCATTATCATGGTGGGGAACGTCGTGGTGTGCAGGCAGATGAGGTACTGGAGCTGAGAGTCCTACATCTTGCAGGTAACAGGAAGTTGACTGAGACACTGGGTGGTATCCTAAGCATATAAAACCTCAAAACCCATCCCCACAATGACACACTTCCTCCAATGAAGCATACCCACTCCAACAAAGCCACGCCTCCTTCCTAATAGTGCTACTCTCTGAGATTCTGGAGGTCAGTTGCATTCAAACTACCACAGCAGGGGCTGGTGAACAAAACTAGGAGTCACTATAATCAAGGGTAGGGTAGCACAAAGTGATGCACAAGGTAGGGTAGTGGTTTTGATGTATACTTTTAAAAAGAGGAAAGATATTATTTGCAGACTATTTTTATTGAGTTAGCCAGAAGAGTGGGAAAGGAACATCTTTATTTAGAAGTGATTTGATAGGAGTTGGTGCATTAAGAGGTATTTTAGATTTTACTGACACGGAAGAGGAATGTTTTGGAGCTGATGGAGGATGTGCAAGTAGGTAGTTGGTTTGTAATCTGTTGGAAGTGTTTGATAGGAGGAGCTGTTAACCATAGGTGTGGATTGGGATGGTATTGAAGATAGAGATTTGAGACTGATAGCAATGTCAGGGGACAGTGAGTGACTTTTGGTTGCAAGTGGGTATCTACTTATAAGAAAATATTAGATTTAGTATTTAATTGTAGAAAAGCAAGGTGCAGGGCTCCATTTCCTGAGTGCTGCAGCCAGTGAGGGGCAGGGCCAGCTCCCCCACTCTCAGGCCTCAGGGCCAGCTCTCCCACTGTCACAGGCATTGAGGGGCAGGAGATGAGGGAAGGCATTTCTCTCTCATCCACTCCACCATATGGCAGATGAGGGGTGGAGCCCGATGGCCTAGGCCCCCATCAACAGGGTCAGTTCTATTGTTCTGCCCAGGCTAGGTGCCAGGCCCAGTTTTCTGAGTGTTGCAGCCATTGAGGGACAGGATCACTCGTGACCCCGGACCAGCTTTCCCACCTGCAGTAGGTGGCAAGAGGTGAGGGGGAAAATACATCTTTTAAAAATGAAATAATGTTTGAGAAGATAGATGTGCTTAACCTGACTTTAGCATTATATTGTGTATACTTGTATCAGAATACCACAGTATACCCTGTAAATGTGTACAATTTTTGTTTAAAAAAAATCGGGATATGGTGGCATTTGCTTGTCATTGTAGCACTTGGAAGACAGTGGAAGGAGTATTGCTGTGAATTCAAGGCTAGCCTGGGCTACATAGTGAGATCCAGGTCAGCTTGTGCTATAGCAGCTGTTCTCAACCTATGGGTTGTGAATGACCTATGGGTTACATATCAGATATCCTGCATAACAGATATTGACATTATGATTCATAACAGTAGCAAAATTACAGTTATGAAGTAGCAATATAAGGTACTATATTAAAGGGTTGTAGCCTTAGAAAGGTTGAGAACCACCATGCTATAGTGCAAGAGTCTGTCTCAAGAAATAAAATAATGAGGGGATGGAGAGATGCCTCAGCAGCTAAGAGTATTTTTGTTATTGCAGAGGACTGTGGTTCACTTCCCAGCATCCACAGGGTGGCTCACAACCTTCTGTGACTACAGTTCCAGGGAATCCATACCTTCTCTAGTCTCTGAGGGTATCAGACATACACATGGTACACAAACATATTTGCAGGCAAAACACTTAGAGGATGGTTTGGAAAAAAATGGCTCCCAAAGGGAGTGGCAGTATTAGGAGGTGTGGCCTTGTTGGCGGAAGTATGTCATTGTCAGGGTAGGCTTTGAGGTCTCCTATGCTCAAACTACACCCATGTCACAGTTCACTTCCTGTTGCCTGTGGATCAAGATGTAGAACTCTAAGCTCCTTCTCCAGCACCATGTCTGCCTGCATGCTGCCATGTCCTGCCATGATAATGAACTAAAACTCTGAAATTGTAAGCCACTCCAGTTAAATATTTTCCTTTATAAGAATTGCTGTCGGGCGGTGGTGGCGCATGCCTTTAATCCCAGCACTCAGGAGGCAGAGGCAGGCGGATCTCTGTGAGTTCGAGGCCAGCCTGGGCTACCAAGTGAGTTCCAGGAAAGGCACAAAGCTACACAGAAAAACAAAACAAAAAAAGAATTGCTGTGTGTAATAGATTTTTCTTTGGGCTGCCAGCTCGCAAATAATGACAGGGAGACTTATTATTAATTATGAAAGCTTAGCCAAAAGCTTAGGCTTGTTCCTAACTAGCTCTTATAGCTTAAATTAACCCATTTATATTAATCTACATTCTATCACATGGTATTACCTCTCTTCCATATTGCACCTCCTGTTTCCTCTCTGTGTGGCTGGTGACTCTGACCTTCCCAGCATCCTCTCTGTCCCTGAAATCCTACCTAACCTCTTTCTCGATATTGGCCGCCGTTCAGCTTTTTATTACACCATTCACAACAATACACCTTCACACTGTGTACAAATATCCCACAACAACTGTGGCCATGGTGTCTCTTTACAGCAGTAGAAACCCTAACTAAGACAACAAGTTCAGTTAGTAAGGTACATTGTGAGGTTAAGCGCCTTTTTTCCTTTTTTAGATAAGGTCTCTTTGTGTACCCCTGGCTTGCCTCAAATTTCCAATGATTCTCCTGCATTTGCCTCACAAGTGTTGAAACTCAAGTTCTTGTCAATTCAAATTGAATGCTACATTTTGTTATAATTTGTCTTATCTTCCACTGAATCTTCAGAGTTTGGAGTTTTGTTGTTGCGTTTTCAACTTGAAAAACGTATCTTGAGTTCTAGAAATGTACTCAGTTTTTAAAACTTTTTTTTTTTTTTTTTTTTTTTTTTGGTTTTTTCGAGACAGGGTTTCTCTGTGTAGCTTTGCGCCTTTCCTGGAACTCACTTGGTAGCCCAGGCTGGCCTCGAACTCACAGAGATCCGCCTGGCTCTGCCTCCCGAGTGCTGGGATTAAAGGCGTGCGCCACCACCGCCCGGCTTTTAAAACTTTTAAATGCATTTATTTATTGTGTGTGCACTTGGGCACATAGGTGGAAGTCAGAGGACACCTTGTAGAGTCAGCTGCATCACGGGGGGGCAGGGATAAAATTGTTCTTCAAAAGGGCATTGTTGGAATCAGCTGTGTGGATAGGAAACACTTTAGGTCTCTGATCTACAATCATGTATTCTCTATGAATTGTTCCATCTCCTCATCCTGGGGAATGGGTCACATTTCCCCACCCCTTGAGCCAAGGGGAAGTTGGGAGTGGCAAGGTGCAGTGCTTTCAGGCCTCTTCTGTCTGTGTTGGGCTTTCCAGTCCTGACACTCTGGGACAGCTCTGCAGCCACCACATTTCCATTCCATTAGCCACAGATGGCTGCAAAAAGAGCCTTGGCCGAGCACACTTTCTAATCTCAGGAGAAATGTACACAGTGTATTCTGGAGATATACTACCCATCCCAATCCTTTTAATGTGCACCACTCTATCTTCACATCTATCTGTGGGTGGCATTGACCTGATATTCCCAGGGACTGCCAGGAACCAAAGCAACCTGGCCCAAACTTGTATTAGAGCCTCAATATTCTACACATTAGCCGGGCACTAAGTCTTCAATCCATTGTTCAGTCTCGAATCATCCTATATAGTCCTCATCTTCTGTAGGCAACCTTGGCCACTGTTAGGGGAACTATTAGAGTAGTTTTCACCCTGGTAGATCACTTTGCTCCATAGCTGTGGGCACAATGGAACTCGCCTACACTTCTTCCGCTCCTTTGATGAATCAATTGTTCAGGCCTAAAGCCTTCCAAAACCTCACTAGTTCAGCATTTGGCTATCCTCCGGTCATTTTTTTTTTTTTTTTAAACTCCTAGAAACTCGAGACACAAATCTCACACATTTGTTTTCATCTACAATAATACTCTCTGTTATTTTCTTATTCCCTTCTTAATTGCTTTTACACTTTGAACCTGGTTTACATGCCTGTCACACATATTTGCCTGAGCCTCTCCTACTTCTTAAAGATACTGACCCACAGTCAGGTTCAGCAATGCTACAACAGACCTACACCAGTACCGAGGTCTACTGAATTTCCTTCTTTCTGAGGTCTACTGAATTTCCTTCTTTCTTACCTCTGTAGTGAATGCAATGCAGTCTAGCCAGGTGGAATGAGTATCATATATTACCTCTCTATCATACCTCATTTTCTGCCACCTTGAAGTCCCTCTCCTCTTTCTTTTTTGTTTCATTAATCCCAAGAAGGATATGTAGCATTGATCTTATTTTTATTCTCTTTTCCTTAAGCCCCTTCACCAGCTGTAAGAAATACTGAGCCAATGACTGATCTCATCATCTTCTTGATACATTTTAGCTGTCTGTAGTTGGAAAGTTGCTTTAGTCCCACCAGGCCCCCCGCAGTCCCGTTTCCCACTTATAAAATAATCACTAAGAAGCTTATATTAATTATAACTGCTTGGCCATTAGTTCAAGCTTAATACTGACTAGCTCTTACACTTAAATTAACTCATAATTCTTATTTATGTTTAGCCACATGGCTTGGTACCTTTTCTCAGTTCTGCCTTGTCATCTTGCTTCCTCTGTGTCTGGCTGGTGACTTCTGACTCTGCTCTTCCTTTCCCCAGAATTCTCATCTGCTTACCCCACCTATACTTCCTGCCTGGCTACTGGCCAATCAGCATTTTATTTATCAACCTATCAGAGCAACACATATTCACAGCGTACAGAAAGACATCCCACACCAGCTGTCAAAGCAGAGACTAAAATGGAAGACACTAGCTGTGTATTTATTTTCTAATGTAGTTCCTCCTTTACATGCTCTGAGCAGAGAGAGAGTTCATCATCACTTGCAAGTCTTACCTGCTGCTGCAGCTTCCTTTAAATCCCATTGCAAATATGTTACTTTCAGGCAATGCAGTGTGTTCTCTAGTGCATCAGCCATTTTAGGGGTATGCTTATACTCCTTTGGAGGATCACATTCATCAAGAAGGCATGCCACTGCCTAAGACAGGAAGACAGTCCCTAGGAGTTCTGCCCTGACTTTCCCTCTAGGCAGATAGCTTGCTAGTAGTTGCAAGTCTTATAACCCATAGCACACCATTCCATGCCACATGGAGAACTGCCTTATTGAGATTGCGTTTTTGAACATTTCTCCTCAGGTGGCTTAATTTCAATTGTGTGTCTTAGCAAGGACACTCCAGCTGTTCCTTTCTTAGTCATTAGTTCTGTCAAGCTCTTATTTGGATACCAAGTGTTGGTTACTTTTCCTAGGTAGGTGTGAACAAAAAGTCTGTTCACCCTATTGCTCACCACCGACAAACCAAAGAAACATCTAAGTCCAGCTTGATGAGTCAATAGTTTATTGAGCTTACTTACAGGGATATAGGTGACCCCAAAATATTTATGTTACTAAAAGCCACTTCCCATTCCCCAGGGCTGGAAGAGAGTGGTTAAGACTTGCTGCTCTTTCAGAGGACCTGAGTATGGTTTCTAGTACCCACATTGGGTTGTGAACTGCAGTAACTTAAGCTCCAGGGAATCCAACACCCTTCTGATCTTTGTGGGCACTTACACATGTGTGGCATACACACACACACACACACACACACACACACACACACACACACACACACACAATTTTTTTAAAAAAGTCAACCTAGTAGTGGAGTCCTGAAAGCTTCATAGATAAGAGTCCTGCCTTTAGATAGCCTTTCATTTCCTACATACTGTGAGAAGTCCAAAGACCACACCAGCTGGGTCAGGATCACATGTGACTGACTAGGTAGTAGGGACATGAGAGGGCGTGAATTACTGGAATGGGAGGTGAAGGTCTAATCCCTGCCCTCTTCACTTGGTCCATTCTTGTGTGAGTCTCATGTAGGTAGATACTCTGATTCTAAGATGCCAACAGTTATATCAAACCCGGAGGCCAGAGTTCCACAGCATGTATCTGTGACATCACAGCTAGCAGTTTCTCTTACTGTTTCAGTAGACAGGACTTTACAGTTTCAGAACATTTCTTCGTTTATTTGGGGAGGGCAGTTCATGTGGAGGTCAGAGAAGCAGAGTCAGTTCTCAACCACGTAGGATCTGGGATCTGACTCGGGTCATCATGCTTGGCATGATCCTCACTGAGCCACCTCACTGGCCCAGGAGACAAAACTTTAATAGTCATTGAGAAAAGATTTTTCCTCCAAATTATGCAGTTCTTATTTTTATAGTCATTGATCTATAAATACATCTTTTGAATAAACTGAGTATGAGTTCAAAATTTAATATAAACTTAGAATGTGAAACGTTTTCTCTTCAAATACATTTTTAATTTGGCAGTGTTGGGATCAAATTCAGAGGCTTGCACATGCTAAGCAAACTCTATACTACTGAATTACATCACCAGCCTTATTTTTGGTGTTTTGTTTCTGTTTTGAGATAGGTTTTCACTCTGAAGCTAAGTCTGGCATTGAATTTGCCAGTTTCCTTATCATTTCTAGTACTAGGATTTCAGGTATGGGCGGGCTACCATGGCCAGCTTCTTGCCAAAAATATTCCTAGTTTATGTTAAAGTTATGTTATTACTTTACCTATAGAAAGCATGGCATACCCCATTTAAGGGAAATCTTAATATTTAAAGAGTTTTGTTTAAATATTATTTGTGGTGTGTGTGTGTGTGTGTGTGTGTGTGTTCGTGTGCGTGTTCATGTACGTGTGAGAGTGGCTGCATTTGTGTCAGGAACATGGCGTACATAGGCAAGTCAGAGGACACTGTTGGCTGTTGGTTCTCATCTTGCATCTTATTTGAGACTGAGTCCGTCTTATTGGTCCCTGCTGCTGGTCCTTAAATTTCCAGGGATTCTCCTATCTGCCTTCCACCTCTCCCATAGGAGCATGATGGGAATGTAGATGTTTTTTACCACTGCATTAAGTTTTTGCCTGGGTTCTGGGCATTTGAACTCAAGTTGTTAGGCTTGTGTGTTAAGTACTTAACCCACAGAGCGATCTTCTCAGTCTCACTTTTTCCTCTTCAAACGATTTGCTTTTAGTGCTTTTAAATACAGGCCTATTTCTATTGCCTATCTTTTTGAGCTCGTATTCCTTATTAATCCAAGTTATACTATTACATCTAGAATATATTAAGTAACTGTTTAATGTTCAAGTAAGTTTAAATTCAATGGACATACTTGTCTATGGATATTAATAATTATTTTAAAAGTTAAGACTATTTCTAATATAAAGTGGTGTAAACATTAAAATATATGAATCAGAGAAAAGAGCAAAGGTTACTTTATTTCTCCTCTATAACCAGTAATTAAGTGCATGTATGATTTCCAATGTTGTTTTTCTCTCACTTGTATAACTTTCCCATAAATAAAGATGCTACATTGTCCAGCCTTCATAATTACACATCTGGACGGATGCTTAGCATTCTCAAAACTCAGTGGAAGTAGGACTGTTTGCCTAATAGCATTTATCCTGTCATTTTCATAGGATAATAACATGTAGTTATTTTAAATTTAGCACTGTCAAGGCCTAATGTCACCCACCCCATATTTAAGATAGGCTAGATATGGAGAGGTACAATAACTGGGATGTAAACAATTTTGGTTCTTGATACAATATTGACAAAATGCCTTCCAGAAAGATGATACTGGTTTATATTCCCACAGTATCTGAAGGTTCCATTTTGCTTTTAGTATCAATCAATCAGTATTAGAATGTATGTGAAATTTAGCAGTTTTAATAGTTTCTTATTTTAGTTTACAGTTGGATTTGACTACTATTTTTTATTTTGTATTTACTTTTTTCTTATGTGTACATGTCTTTAATTTTTATGTAGTAAAGGTAGGTGTTGGCTGCAGAAGATGGATCAGCTGGTAAGAGCACTTACTGCTCTTGTGGAGGACTCTACTTTGGTTCTCAATTCCTTTATCAGGTAGTTCAAAACTAGCTGTAACTCCAGTTCTAGGGCATCTGTGGACATCTCCCACCCACATGTGTACATAATTAGAAGTAATAAAAAAATTAAAGATGCTAATTATGTATTTTGTACATCTCTCAGATTCTCCCCCACTCCAATTTATCATTTTCTGTTGTCAGAAATCTTGGGACTCCCTTTTTGTGAATACAATCTGAGATGTTCTTACTTCTTTGTGTTCTAAATTTAGTGAAATTTCATTTTTTTTTAAAGTCCTTTAAAAACTCCTATTTCCTTGACAGTTGTGTTTTTAATCTATTATTTTAGTGTTGGGTAAAGTAACCTTTCTCTGTTTGAGGAGGTTGAAGCTCTAGTGGCAGAGGCGTTAACTTCTGTTCACTTGTAGAAATGAGTGATGTAGAAAGATACTGGGATATGGCTTTGGAAGTCATGGGAAGTGTGGCTGATACTGTTTCTGTGCTTTGTGCTTGAGGGTAAGAGTTCCAGCTGAGGAAATCTGCTGAGGCTCTAAATCTTTCTGCAAATTGTTAGGAGATTGTCCTGCCTGCCTGTGGAATAATCATACGTGACAAAGTTGTGAATGATAAGATTCTTAATGTGGAACTTGTTGAATGGTAAGCAGTATAGCTGTGATTACCACTTATTACCACATTTTTCTAATTGTATCTGTCTTGGGATAGAATGAGTTTGTGTAGATAATCCTCATGCTTGCTCTGCTGGATTGACTTTCTACTCACTTGACCTGTCATCTATCACTAACCTTGCTTCTTATTTTATACATATTATATTGTCCCTCTGACTTCTTAATTCTTCCACATGAATTTTGGAGTAATTTTGTCAAGTTCCACCAAGAGTAACAGTGGTTTTTTTTTTGGGGGGGGGGGTGTATTATGTTAAACTTAGACATTTAGAAGAAAAATGATACATTTACAGTATTTAGTATTGTCAGTAGAGAAGACTGTTTTTATACTTATATTCTCTTTAATACTGTCCTGTAGTATTTGATAGTGCTTTTTTAAATGAGGCAGAATTTTTGCAAGTCTCCATTATTACATATTTTATCATTAAGTGGATCATTTTTCCTCTTATTTTAAAGTTGTTACTGGTGATTGTCTTTGGGTGTCTATTTCTATGAAGAACACCATGACCACAGCAACTCTTATAAAGAAAAACATTTAATTGGGGCTGACTTACAGTTTCAGAGGTTTAATCCATTATTGTCATGGTAAGAAGCATGACAGATTTCAGGCAGACATGGTGCTAAAGAAGGAGCTGAGAGTTCTACATCTTGATCCAAAGGCAGCAGGAAGTGAACTGTCACCGGGCATGGCTTGAGCATATATGAGACCCCAAAGCCCACCTCCACAGTGACACACTTCCTCCAATAAGGCCATACCTCCTATTAGTGCCACTCTCTATAGGCCAAGTATTCAAACACAAGAGTTTATGGGGGCCATGCATGTTTAAGCCATCACAGTGATATTTTGAAGATCTGTAAATTTTTTAGTGCATATTGTTTAAGAATACTACCTTTGTTTCTTTTCCCTATTATTACTTTGTTTCATATTTTTTCTGCTTGATAAAATTTTTGAATAGTGCCAAGTAACAGATATGTGACATTCTGATTTTATTAAGATTTTTCTCCATGTCTTAAAGAATAATGTTGACTGCTTACAGTATGCTTTTTGAGCTGAGGAGGTAGCTCACTAAATGCTTGCATTACATGAACAAGTTCTTGAGTGTGGTCCCTAAAACCCATGTGAAAATGCTGGACTTGGTTGCTAGCCAGTTAGTGTAACCTAATTGGTGAACTACAAGCTAATGAGACCGTGTCTCAAAGGTACACTTGAAATTGTCTTCCATTCACTGCATGTACCATCCCACAGATGAATGCACACACACACACACACACACACACACACACACACACACACACACACGCATGCATGTGTAAAAAAGAATAAGATACACTTCTTTCCAGTGTTTCAGAGAATTATTAAAATAGTATGTGTTCCTTGAAAAGAACATAAATGGTATGGGGTAGAGAAGTGATAGAGCACTTGCTTACCATGTGTAAGGCCTCAGGTTCCCTACTCAGCACTAAAAAGAGACCGCCCCCCCCCCCAAACAAGAAACCCAGAATAAATATATGTGTAACTGTAAGCAAGTATTTTTTAAAAAGATTTCAAGTTAATATTGTGTAGAATTTTATATCACTTTTTATCTTGAGATAAAATTTTAATATGTTGCATAATTTGTTAATCTATTATTCTAATAGATATTGTAACATTAAAATATCCATGACATAAATCCTGTTTTACTATGAATGATAATGTATGATATTAAATGGAGTGATTAGAATCTTAGAGTCAGAGCAAATTGAATTTAAAATTTTTGCTCTGTAACTGAATGATTCTGGTAAAATTACCTGACTGATGAAGTGTATTCCTTTTGACTTTCCGTATTAGATAAAGATATCTTGTTTGTTTTTTTTCTTCCATCTTCATTTGCTCCTCTTTCAACATGGTAATCCAGTAGCTGGTGGAAATCCAGATCTTGCTCAAGACCATTTAGAAACCTTTTCTCATGGTCATTTCTACTTCTGACTCTCTGCTTTTGTTCCAACTCTGTTGCTTCTGTTTCTCCTCTCTGACCCAGACATAATATTCAGTACCTTTATTTTCATGTCCACAAGCAAAACCTTCATAGGGTATCTTGCTGCGTTTGGTGGTCCATGCCTCTAATTCTAGCACATGGGAGGCTAAGTAGGACAAAGCCAGCATGGGCGGCATAGTAAGTAAGACTGATCTCAAAAAATAGGGCAGACTATGGAGATGGTCATTAGATAGAGATGTTAGCCACAACCTGACAACCGAAGTTCAGTCCTCACGTTCCATATAGTGGGAGGAGAGAACTGACTGCTACAGGTTATCTTTTGCCCTCCATACCTGCATTGTGGCATGGATTCCCCCCATAAATAAATGAACCAATGAATGAATGAACGAACGAACTGAACAAACAAACAAACAAACAAATAAATGTGATTTAAAGCCCCAAAACAACACCACCGAAAAGAACATCAAAAGCCAAAACCCTCTGCAGGGAAGATTTAGGAGTTTGGTAGACTTTAGGAAGATTAATATAACACTGTGAGACAATAGGTACTCTGAAAAATGTTTAGTTCCTTTGTTCTTTTTTATGTAGCTCAGGCTGCTCTGGAACATTTAATTCTGCCTCCTACTATTGAGATTACAAGCATGTGCTACCATCTCTATCATTCTTGCTACTTAACTCGTTATTTTTTGTGTATAGCAGATAAATCAATTTATCTGTGATATGTGGTTGACATTGTATTTTTTAAAATTCGTGTTTCAGAGATTCCTTTATACTACTAATTTGATGGAATGATTTAAACTCTGAAGTTTGGGCCAACAAGATGGTCTAGCATATGAAAAGGCTTGTTGTACAAATCTGACGACTGAGTCTCATCCCCAGACCACACAGCGCAAGGAGAGAACTGACTCCAGAAAGTTGTCCTCTGATCTCTGTACATATACTGTGGTACATATATGTCTGCATTTACATACAAAAACATGCATACACCCAATGTAAATATAAATAAATTTTAAAATAAAGCTTGTCTTTATATGTTAAAAAGCTTAGTTTTTACTTCTTTTCAGAGAATTAATTATTAGAACCAATATGGCCACAGGAGGAGGTCCTTTTGAAGAAGTCATGCATGATCAGGACTTACCAAACTGGAGCAGTGAGAGTGTGGATGACCGCCTCAACAACATGGTAATTGATATTTTTCTGTAGATGGTATATTGTTGACCGCTGATGTCCAGTTAGGTTTTCTCATCAGTTTTGTAAATGACTGACTCAACAACATGGTAATTGATATTTTTCTGTAGATGGTATATTGTTGACCACTGATGTCCAGTTATGTTTTCTCATCAGTTTTGTAAATTACTGACTCAACAATATGGTAATTGATATTTTTCTGTAGATGGTATATTGTTGACCGCTGATGTCCAGTTAGGTTTTCTCATCAGTTTTGTAAATTACTGACTCAACAACATGGTAATTGATATTTTTCTGTAGATGGTATATTGTTGACCACTGATGTCCAGTGTAGTTTTCCCATCAGGTGTTTTTGCCGAAACTCTACAAAAACACAGGCAAATAGACTAAGGGACTCTGTGCTACTAATTATTGGTTGAAGTCACTTTAGTTTTAGTTAATAGAAAGCATGAGTTAGCTTAACCTAAACATGGTGATTTATTATAAAGAGGTAAGAATGCTTTATGGAGTATAGTTGAGTTTTAGGAAATGAAAAAAAAAAGGCACTGGAAGTTGTCAACAATTGCTTTTCACCACTGTGCCTGTCTCCTCCGAACCTCCGCTAACCCAGCTTTCCCTTCCAGATCTGCAGTTCTTTCTCTGCTTTGTGTCATATACTGAGGCTGCCTTTTTGAAGATTGTCAGTCATGGAGGAAATTAGATACTGACCAATTTAAAGTTATGATTAGCTTAATTTGCTTTATATACAAATTTCTTTTTCATCTGGGCTTACAAGGATGGGCTAAGTAGTATAAAAGGTTCACAGGAATACCCATACATTGAATGGGGTCCAGAAACGGTTCTTAGAGAGGCAAAATTGCTTATAAATGAAGATAGTAACTAAGAGTCTTCCAATGCGGATAATGCAGGAATGCATAGTTATTTCTGTTGAATGAATTAGATTATGTAGGTATGAGTAAATGAAAGTATTTTCTAGTTAAAGTACCATTTCATTCTGTATTGGATAATATGTAGTAGATTTTTGCCTATAAAATATAATAGTTACATTAATGCTTACCAGATGCTAGGCATTGTTCTAAATACTCATACATATTATTTTTAATCTTATTTTTAAGGTACCCTATTTTAAAGATTAAGAAACTGAAACCATATGAAATTAAATGATGCTTTGGGAAACAGTAATTGCTTTAGAACCTTGGTCAATTCTAGTTATATCTTTTTTTTTGCTGTACAAATTGATTGTAATCTAAAGGCCACTTAAAGATGTATTTATTTCCCTACTTAATTTAGAAAAGAACAGTTTTTTACCTTTTTGAGACAAGGTTTCACAACATAGCTTAAGCTACCCTTGAATTCTTTTAAACTCTCCAGCTTTTTTGTTCAGCTTCTTGAGTGTTGAGAGCATAGATATGTATCATAACAGATGGCTAGAAAGAATAGTTTTTAGAAATGCTTTTGAACATCTCTGTAGTCTGATAGCTCTTGACAGACTGAAGTAGGAGAATCAGGAATTCTAGGCTAACCTGGATTGTATGATGAGTTCAAAGCCAGTCTAAACTAGAACAAGATCTTATCTCAAACAAAAAAGAAACTATTGAAAATATTTAAATTGATTTGTAGGTTGGGATTTGGAGTTTAACATCTGTTCTATAATAGGAAGGTAATAAACTTTTTAAAGGCCAAGCTGTAATATTAGAATAGATATAATAATGAGAAAAGTGGGTTGACAGAAATAAACCTCTAAGAGATATTTGTATGTGAAAAATGTCATGGTATTTTAATATCCAAACCAAAGTTGTTGGTTTTTTGTTTTGTTTTGAGCATACCAAATTATTTTCTTGGTTTGATATAGGTCAGATTAACTTTTGATTTTACTTTTTTAAAGGAATGGGGTGGCCAACAGAAGAAGGCCAATAGATCATCAGAAAAGAATAAGAAAAAGTTTGGTGTAGCAAGTGATAAGAGGGTAACTAATGATATTTCTCCGGAGTCATCACCAGGAGTTGGAAGACGAAGAACAAAGATTCCACATACGTTTCCACATAGTAGATATATGACTCAGATGTCTGTTCCAGAGCAGGCAGAATTAGAGAAACTGAAACAGCGGATAAACTTCAGTGATTTAGATCAGGTTTGTGAACTCTTTTCAGAATAAGTTATACCATGGGAAATGCTTGAAATGGATTAAGTAATATGTCTTAAGAATAAAAGATTGGAAAGAAAGTTTCTGTATGTGTGGGGAGAATTTTAAATACTGATGATAGTATTGTCTTTGGAGAGAGGCAAAGTCGTATTTTTACATTTGTCAAAGGTATTTCTATCTGAGCTATTACTATGCTAATAGCTAGCTTAAGATACTTCATTATCAAAGTAGATATTGCTAACTGGATGTAATTGCTACTAGGTTTAGTACATGTATTGAATAAATATGAATGTGGTTCATTATCTAAAGTTTAGAATAAAACAGACTTAACAATCACCAAAATAAAGTTTAGATCCAAAGTCAAGTAGAAATGATAATAAACTCTTGACTGGTCTTTTTACTAGTATTTTATTGTCGTATCTGAATCTTGCAGAGGTAAAGAGGTTTCCGAACATGCAGAAAAGTAGATTCCAAGTCTAGTAGAATAAGAGGGTAATCCAATTTTGATAATTTAGTAAAATTTTGTAGATCGGAAGATTTTTAAAAAAACTTTTTACAAAACCATGTCCTCATTATCTAATGTTGTAACTAAGAATGTTGGATTCTTGTAAAGTGTTTGAAAGATGAATGTTTGTGTGATTTGGTTTCCTTTTTGTGTATAGAGAAGTATTGGAAGTGATTCTCAAGGTAGAGCAACAGCGGCTAACAACAAACGCCAGCTCAGCGAAAACCGAAAGCCCTTCAACTTCTTGCCTATGCAGATTAATACTAACAAGAGCAAGGACGCTCCTCCAAGTCTTCCCCAAAGAGAGACGACTGCATCAGCACAGTGCAAAGAGCTGTTTGCTTCTGCTCTAAGCAATGACCTTTTGCAGAACTGTCAAGTCTCTGAAGAAGATGGGCGAGGCGAACCTGCAATGGAGAGCAGCCAGGTCATAAAATGGGATTGTTTGGGTGGTGGTTTGCAGATGTACATTGTACATACACATTAAGATGTTCCGAAAGTATTAGGCTGTGCATGTATGAAGTTCAGTTCGGTGGAATTAGGTTTTCCTCTAACCCTCTTCAATGTAGCATATATTTTAAATAGAATAATATTTTATTCCTTAAATGATTGGGAAATTACATATTTATGTTCATTAAAGCTTCTCTAATTGCAAAATACTAAGTTGCTAATTTTTAATAAAACAGGGTTGGAATCAGTGTGATTAGGGTTTTTTTTTTTTTTTCTTTTCTTTTCTTTTTTTTTTGAGACAGGTTTTCTCTGTGTAGCCTTGGCTGTCCTGGACCTCACTCTGTAGACCAGGCTGTTCTCGAACTCAAAGAGATCCACTTGCCTCTGCCTCCTGAGTACTGAGATTAAAGGAGTGTGCCCACCACCACATGGCAATTTGGTTTTTTTTTCTTTTCTTTCTTTTTTTTTTTTGAATTTTATTTAAATGTGGCTTTTGGGGCTGGAGAGATGCTCAGTGATTAAGGGCACATATTACTCTTGTGGAAGACCCACATTTGGTTCCCAGCATACACACTGGACACATTGGTTCACAACCCCTGAAACTCCAGCTCCAGGAAGATCAGATGCATCTGGTCTTCACAGGCTCCTGTACTCACATGCACCTGCCTACACACACGTACCCAATTAAAAATAAAGTAAGTCATGAAAAAAAAAATAAAACACGATACTGATATTTTTGGAAAATACTTTCAAAAATTCTACTTTAACATTTTATTTTTTATAATGCTACCAATTACTTATAAAGAAATGTAAGTATTAGATGGAATATTTAGGGTCGATGAGATGGTGCAGGATCAAAGTGGTTGCTGTGAAAGCTTGGCAACCTGAATGTGATCCCTGGAACCCATGTAGAGGTGGGAGGAGAGACCCGGTAGGTACCACAGACTTACCTTCTGCTCTCTACATGTGCCCCTGACATGTGCACATACATATATTATGTGCAGATGTGCCCCTCCCATGGAAAATATAAATAATTTCTCAGCAGTTTGTTTTACAAATAAAAATTTGGGGCCTGGAGAGTTGGCTTAGTGGGACAACCTGCACTTTTTGCGGCTGGGAGCCCTGACTGGCGTGGCGAGGGAATGAAGAAAGGACAGACCCACGGAGAGTAAAGTAGAATGAGGGTTTCTGCTGCTGCTGAGACCTGGAACCTCAGTGTGTGTTTATTAGGTACAGCACAGAGTGCGGGATGTTAACTAGTCTTGTTAACTAGTTGTTAACTAGATAGGAGGCTTCTGTAAGTGAGCAGGCTCAGGCTGTAACTATTGGGTAAAGAAGCCGCAGTTGCTAGTCTTTGAACACACTGATCTGTTGTTCAAACACTCTCATCCTTTGGGCTCCTAGGGAGAGTGTGCCAGTGTTTCATGGGTCTGAGATGTTGGCGTTCTCTGCATGGCTGTGCCATTCTGTCCATATTCACTTAGGACTTCACTAACTTGGGGCTTCGTCTGCTGTCTACATCTGCAGGCCTGAGGATTTAGTACCTGGAGCCCACATAAAATAGAACACTTAACTCCATGGAAGTTGTCCTCTGACCTCCACACATACACCATGGCACTCAACTACACAGACATAAAAACGCAAACAGAATCTCTCTACAATAATAATAAATGAAATTTTAAAATAGACACCATTTTTCAGATAATATAAACTAAAATAATTTTGATATTACTTTTAAATTGATGGTGATTGAAATTTATTGACATTGTTTTAATTTTAAAAATCTGCTTGATTCAAATTTTCTTGCATGTATAAATCTATGTGGTAAACCTAGATATATCTTTGATCCTCCTTCATTTGAAATACATATGTATGATGCTGTTGCTATGAAATTAATTAGGCTTAGTTTTATATGTTGTATACTGTCATCCTTATTTTTCTTTTTAATATTTTCCCTGCAGATTGTTAGCAGGCTTGTTCAAATTCGTGACTATATTACTAAAGCTAGTTCTATGAGAGAAGATCTTGTAGAGAAAAATGAAAGATCTGCTAATGTTGAGCGCCTTACTCATCTAATAGAACACCTTAAAGAACAAGAAAAGTCATATATGAAATTTCTCCAGAAAATCCTTGTAAGTTTTGGACTTTTTAAGTGATGTATATGTTATTTTTTATAATGTACAATATACAAATATTGATGACATTATGTTGCCACTCCAGAGGAGTTAACATATTTTCAAAAATCGTGCCATCCATTATAACATTTTTATTGCCCTTTTTAATAGTTGTATGATTTATACCACTAAAATATTTCAGGCTAGAGAAAATGAGGAGGAGGATGTTCGGACTATAGACTCAGCTGTGGGATCTGGTTCTGTAGCTGAGAGCACATCGCTAAACATAGATGTGCAGTCTGAGGCTTCAGATACCACGGTAAGCGGCTTTTTGGTAATTAAAGTGCTGGAAATGAAGATTTAAGGGTTTCCTCCATTTTTCAAGATGACAGTTTCTGGCATTCTTTAATAGAAAATATATTCTAGGAAAGAAACCCTCAAATTGTTAATGTTATATATAGTTTTTAAATATGGAAGTTGAAAGCTGTATTAGTAACATTAAAAGTAGTTTTAAAAGTTTGAATTGGAAATCTAGTTATTTCTGAATTTCAGTGTACAGAAATGTCTGTGTAGTCAGTTTTGCCCAGTACAGCTTTCCTAATTTTAAGAAGCATTGGCAAAGTTAGAATTCATTGCAGGTATATGGGCTGTTAATATCACTAGAGATACTCAGGATTATTAAGCCTGTTAAGCTGGAGAAGTTTCCACATTCATTTGCTGATGAGAACTCATTTTAAATGAGCTAAGATTTTTTTTTATTTCTCATACTGTAGTACTATAGCAAAGCTAGATGTATAGCAAGTTGAAATAAAGGCTAATAAAGAAGACAGGATAATACTGACACTATTTGCTCTCAGTGTAAAGATTGTAAGATGGATTTAGTTCATAGAATGGAGTGCATTTCAGAACCGATTTGCTTTTAAGCATTTTTGTTTGAACAGATGTGCCTGTAATCATGCACGTCTGAAGTACAGGTGATATCCATTACACTATGGAAAACACTGTAGTCATGTACTTGGAACTGTTAAAACCTAGTGCTAGTACGCCTTTTCTTTGCAAAGGATAAGCACCCATGTCTTTGATTTTTGTAATATATTTCAAAATACCATTCAGCATTAGGAATTTGAGGGTTTGTTTCCTTTTATTATTGCTCAGCAAAATTTACCTACTTCTTTTCTCCTCCCTATCCTTTCTGTTTAAACTTTAAAAATAGGAAACTTGAACTTTTTTTCTTTCTATTTAGGAAATGTTCAGGGGTCTTAATACAAACAGTTGTTGAAAATGGATTCTGCTGTGGGAAATTGTTTTTTGTTCATAGTGGTGCTGGGAATAATTTCTCCCTTACGTACCAGCAGAAGCAGAAGGGTTGGGGCAGACTGGTTAAAGGATTTTATTGGAGAGGTATGGGAAATGGTATAGTTGATTGTAATTTAGATTCTCAAATCCAAAGTGTTTACTGTGATGAGAATTTTCTTCATAATCATGTAAAATCATGGCCTTTTGTAAATTATTATGTACCAGAATAAATGTTAAAATAATGTTTTAGCAGTTTTGCATTCTTGGAACTTGTCACAGATGTAATGCAACTGTTTATTTTATAGAAACTTAAAAGTATAATTAAATTTATTGCCTCTTGGGGGTGGATTTGGGTTAAATTTTTTAAAAAGTGGAATGAGACATTTTTGTATTTATTTACAAGGCTGGCTTATATGTTAAACAGGAGTTTGTGTTAAGAAATTAATATGCTACACTATTTAATAAAGGAGGCATCTTTTAGTCTGAGAATTCGGCCCTGCATTGAGGACAAACTAGGGAATTCAGCTTCACAAGAACAGGTTTCAGACATTGACGTTACTACAAGTCCAAAAGGGAAAGGTGACAGAGCTCCTCAGAATGACAGGGAACAGAGACCTAATAGGAAATGTAGCCGAAAACGTGGATTGCCCTCAAAGGTATACTTCACAATGTTAACTTGGGACGTCTTTAAATGGGCAGCTCTTATTTCTGCTTCTTCCTGGTCTGCTTCTGTTAACTGCTGTTCCTCTGAACTCTATACTTTATTAACATCGTTAATAGACTGTAATTTGCTTTAGTCAAATGCTGTTGCTAAGTGTTCTTATTTCTTTTCTTTTTTTTGCTTTAGAATATATATCTGCATGGATAAATATGATATGATAGCTGACTTTGATTTACAATTATAAAGGATTAGAATCATAATTTGTTCTTTTTGCTATTGAAGGTTCAGAGTATATAAAAATATTCTTAAACCTTGGCCAATGATTGTTTTTGTTCATAATAGTAGTGTTTATGAATTAGAATGATACTTTTAAATTTTTGTCTTATTATTATAGTAGTTCACTGGAGAAAAAGAAGATAGTACACGCTGTTAGATTTTCTGTCCTTAAAGGAAGAAATGCTTTTTTTGTGATTTTGGCTTGTATTTGTGTACTGTTTAAAACCGTTTCTTCTCTTTCTCCCTCTCAGAAAAAAAGGTTTAGTTAGTTGACTTGCTCATTGATATTTTAATGTTCTGCTAGATTCCCCATAATTTGTACAAAGATAATCAGGATAAGTGAAGAAAACTGTTTGTATAGCTCTTCTAATACGTTCGAGTAAAGTAGCATTTGTAAAAGCATGTATGTCCTTTTAGCTAGAGCAAAATACCATTTTAATATTTTAGGGTGCATAAGAATAACTTTGTAAGTTTTATTACTAGCTTGTTACCAATGATCAATCTTTCTTTTGTAGTTATATTTTCTTTCTTTGGTGTTTAAAATGACAAAACTTCAAATATTTTGGCTGTTTGTGCTTTTTCATGTTTTTTTTGGGGGGTGTGTCTTTTATTACACAAAGCATTAAGCTAAGAGTACTCCCTTCTGAGCAGAAAAGTAATTGGTTATCTTTAGACCTAATAGCATTGAAGGGGAGAAGATGAATGTGAGCTACAGCGGGTGTCCTTTAAAACTTGTCTTCTTTCTTTATACAATTGACAGGCACTGTGGCACATTGGCCAAGTTTCCTTTTCCCCTGTGGTGTTACATTTACTTTAAAAAAAAAAAAAAAAAAAGCCCCATGGCAAGTATTCTTATAGATGAGAATTATTCTATCTTAAACTCGCTCAGGGATTTGTTACATTTCAACTATCCTTATTCTTGTTGTTTTTTTTTTTTTAATTTTTATTTTGTGTGTGTATGCCTATGTTGGACCACAACATGTGTGTGGAGATCAAAGGACAACCTGTATGCTTTCCTGATACTTTGTGGGCCTAAGGATTGACTCAGGCCATGAGGTTTAATGCTTAGCAGTGTGACAGGCTCTAATCCACTGAGCCATCCTGCCAACCGTAGTCTTGATTCTTAAGGTCATCACAATGTAGTTTACTAGTACATAATTCATAAAATGACTGTAATTCAAATCTTAATTCCTACCACCTGACTTAAACTTTTCTCTGCTTGCAGAATCTGTCACTCTCCATATCCCTTCTGCTTCTTCCCTCCTAAGAAACCTTTTGAAATGTATTGTGTTTGAAGAATAGAGGAAAAGGTTTGAGGTCTTATCTTAGATTCGGAGCTGAAAACAACCTTTGAGTTACAGATTGATAGGAAATAATAGATATTCTAGCCATATCCATCTACAAAGGCTGATTCTAAGTTTTTTGGTGTATTTTATAGACATAACATTTTGTATTATGTAACAAAGAAGTCCTTCATGTACACCCATGCTTTATCAATCCTCAGGTACTTTCTCACCATTTTTTTGACACAGCATCTCTCACTGGCCTATAACTGGACAGAGTAGGCTAGTGCAGTTGTCCAGTGAGTTCCAGGAATCTGCTCATCTCCACCTTCCAAGAGATGGGTTTACATGTAGGGACTGCCAGGTCTAGCCTTTTTTAAAAAATACAGGTTCTTAGGATCCAACTCAAGTTCTTGTGCTTATAAGGCAAGCAGTCACTTTGTTTCCCCCTTCTTCTTCCTCTTTCTTTTTTTTTAAAAGACAGTCTTACTGTGTAGCCTTGACTAGGATGGAATAACTATGTAGACTACACTGGCCTTGAACTCACAGAGATGTACCTGCCTCTGCCTCTCAAATACTAAGAGTAAAGGTGTGACACCACACCCATTTTCTCAACTTTTTTCATAATTGATTATAAATACCAATCTGAAATGTAAATTATATGTATGTCAGTGTTAATAGCAGTAGTCAACTTCCACTAAACTTCAAATTTTATCTTAACTTTCTCTGAGTACTTAACTGTAGGCTATATGCTTTTTTGTTCTCTATTTCTTTTTTTTAAGTCACAATGTAAAATGTTGTCTTGGTTACCCATTCTTAGTTACAATATTGCTAGTTCTACTTGAGAGGAGGTAGATGGAAGAGGCTTTATGTAGCACTGGTGAAGGATGTCATCTAGAAGGAAACTTCTCAAACTGTCTGTGTTCCCTGTGGTTTCTCTGGAAATCACATGTGACCAGGGAAAGTAGATCAGTGGGTTTATTTTTACTTTCAAAAGAAATCATTGAATCGCTTTAGTAATTTTTGGGGGAGAAATAATTTAAAATTTTATAATCCCAACAAAAATTTGTTAGTGTGGTAAATTTAAAACCAAATCAATACAGTAAAGGGAATATTTTATGTCAATGGATTAACATAACAGAACTTTCAAATATTTTGATGGTAAATCATTGATACATACCATTACAATATACATTTCATATATAATTGGGCTTAAATTTTATTGTTTGGGGGGCTGTATTTACATTTCTGTCTTGATTAGTTTTATTCAGTTGTGTTTTAAATTTTAATTTTGTATATGCATGAGGTGTTTTTTTGTTTTTGTTTTTTATACACACAAGGGGCCTTACGCATGGCTAAGCAAGAGCTTTATCATTCAGTCATACCAGCAGCCCACTTAGTCATTACTTCTTTTTTAAATTTTTTTCTTTTAAAAGGTTGACTTATTTTATGTGTATAAGTGTTTAGACTGCATGTGTGTGTGTGCATCCTCTGCATGTCTGATGCCCATAAAGGTCAGAGAGGGTGTTAGATCCCTTGGAACTGGAATTAAGACAGTTGTGAGCCTCTGTGTGAGTGCTGGGAACTGAACCTGGGTCCTCTGCAAGAGCTACAAGTGCATGTAACTGTTGAGCCATCTCTTCAGTTCCATTGGTAGTTTCTTCGAAGTAGTCCCTGTTTCAATCTGTTACGTTGCACGTAGAGGGGATGATAAGTTCTCAGTGTATTGGGGAAGTTTGGGGATGATAAGTTCTCAGTGTATTCGGGAAGTTTGGAAGTATTTTCTTTGTGTCTTATATTCCAAACTCAGCTGAATAGACATAAGTCAAAAAACTAATAAAGATACCTGATACAAAATAAAGTTTTCTGCTTTGTTATGTACTTGATGTGTTTCAGCTAGGCCCTTTTAGATAAAATAATCAACAAATATATTTAAAAAATCTCAACCTTGGTTAGAAGTTGGTGTGTTCTCTCTTTCTGTCGTCGTCTCTGTCTCTGTCTGTCTCTCTCTCTCTCTCTCTCTCTCTCACACACACACACACACACACACACACACACACACACATTCTCATTTGCTTTTGTTGTATATGTTCAAATTCATCTAGAATGGGGTAGAAAGTTTGGTTACCTAGTTTTTTTAGAAAATAATTTTTTGGAGCTTTAACTCTGTATAGCCTGTAATTGGCTCCCCTATTCTTTTGTTTGCAATATGTGCAGCTCCCTATGCCTTCATAGACTTTCAACCTTCTGTTTTGTAGGGTTTTTTTTTCTTTTATCTCCTTGTCATAGTTTTTTTGCTTTGAAATTCCCTAATTCTTAATGTGGGACATAGCTGTTTTCTAGGCCTTTAAAACTATCTAGAGTTGTGTAATCAAAACTATTGTCTTTGCTGTACTTTGCCACTGGCACATGAAACAGGAGCATGGATTTCAACAGTCAGAAATAAGTATTGTTGGTCCTTTTTTCCAGGCCAGAGATCATCAGCAGGAGCCCATGGAAGAGACAGAAAACTTGAAGAAACAACATGATCTATTAAAAAGAATGCTACAACAGCAGGAGCAGCTGCGAGCTCTGCAGGGACGGCAGGCCGCCCTTCTAGCTTTGCAGCATAAAGCCGAGCAGGCGATAGCTGTGATGGACGATTCTGGTAGGTGGCAGTCTTAGAGTGTGCTTTTATAAGGAAGGCTCCTTGACTCGCTGTATTGCAAAGTGAATGCTGTTATTGTGTAATCAGATCTCCGTTGTTGACTAGTGTAGCAACCTGCAAGCAAGGCTTACTCTGTCCTGTGCTTTTCTCTGGTTATACAGAAAAGGTTGCAGGAACAACTCCTGGCTATCATACTGTACCGTGCAGACAGACAGCTCGCTCTCCTTTTCATCAGAGAGTACCTTTAAGAGGTAAAAGAGACAGGCCTGTATGTAGTACTGTTTTTTCACCTCAGAGTGATAGGGCTCTTGATGCTTTTGTTTCCATTTGGGGGGTTACTGTTTGTTTGTGTTTGTTTGATCTTACTCAGCTAAGATTGTTCTTTATTTGCCTTACAAAGAAGGTTTAAAAAAAAAATCTTAAATCAACCAGGCATGGTAGCATAACACCTGTAATCCCCACACTCAGAAGGCTGAGGCAGGAAGATCAAGTATTCTTAGGGTCTGGGGAGATAGCTCAGTTGGTAAAGTGCATGTCCCACAAGCATGAGGACCTCAGTGTAGATCAACCATTGAAAAGTCAAGTGCAGTGGTACACATCTGTGGCCCCAACACTAGAAGGGACAGAGACGGGGGTCCCTGGGATTCAGTAGTCTAGCCAGTTGATGAGCGTTGGCTTCAGTGAGTAATCTTGTCTCAAGAAGATGGAGCGTGACTACGGAAGATACCCAACATCGACCTCTTAGGTACACAGATGTGTACACAGACTCCCTCCCCAGTACTTCATGGTGGGCCTCTCTCATAAAATACGAAAGTGGAGAGGGCTGCAGGTTTGCATGGTTAAGTCTGCCCTGGGTTCAGTCTTTAGCACCCAGAGAATATAAAAAAAGACAAGAAGTCTAATAAGGTAGTAAATTAATAGAGCATATTTAGTAGTCAGTGTTAGTAGTTCTGTTATTTCAGTTAGATACCCAGTTTTATATATGAGCTTTTAAACTGCTGTTATACTTTACTCAGTTTTGTGAGACTCAGAAATGTTCTTTTTCCCCCTTTTCTTCAGAGCTGTGTATCATTTAAGTGACAATTGAATTATTTAATATTGAGGTTTTTTTTTTTAAATTTTGTAGTTTTTCTTACTGTCTTCAAACCTGTTTTAAGTTTTCATTAGGATAAAAAGTAAGATTGTTTCTTGTTAAAACTCAGTAAAGCTAAGGTTTCTTTTTAGATTTATTTTTAGCTGACAAATAACAATTGTATATATATGTTTTGGGGTACAAAGCGATAGATATAATAACCTTTTAGGTTGGCCGAGTTGCTTTCTCATCAGTTCTCCTAGTTGATTTGTCTTTGAGCACTGTGATCAGGCATTTTATCTTGCTGTGTTGGTGACATAAAGTTCCTAAGGGCTGCTTACAGGAGTGGGAGTGCACAGGTGAGGACTCACCTACAGGATTATGGACAGCTAACCAGGGGCTGCCCTCCTGCACAGCAGTCTCTCCTGCCCACTGACGGCCTGTGAACCTCATGGAGCAGTGGGGCTCCTGAAGTTCCCAGTGGCCTTTGTATAGTCTTGAGTACTTGAAGCTGCATCACCTCATTGGATCACCGTTATTGTAGGCTACTGCTTAAGGCTTCATAGAGAAGGACGACAAACAGCGTTTCTGGCTTGGTTAGGCTTTATACAGAATTCGAATAGAAATCCATCGAATTTAGGTTAAAATATGCAAATAGTTTCTTTTACAAAAATACACTATCATGAATTGCAATAAAAGACTATAACTAAAAGATTGAATTTGAACTTTATGTACTTCCTCAACAAGAATTTTGGCTTAATAATTTTAGAACAATTCTGCTACTGTACTTATGAAGTTTTGCTCAAGAAAACTGATGTAAGCAAGGGTTAGCATCTCATCTGTTCAGAAACACAACACACCTGCCTTGGGGAAAAGTGCTTTTCTTCCTGTCTAGCAAGTTGTTCATTAGTTATCTGGATTGTAATTCTGGTGTTCTCCAAGGAAAGTTTAGACTAGAAAAGGATTTCTCTCAGTCCTCAAATGCTTCAAATGCTAGGGATTTGTTTTGTTTTGTTTTCCAGCAAAAAATGATGGTATTTTCTTTTCGATCTTTCTTTCTTTTTTTTTTTTTTTTTTAAAGCAGTTTGCAGCCTGTGACTTCTTATAAAATTGGAAAGTTAAAAGAGAATCAAGATGGGGTACTGGGTAGTAAAGCAGTAAGTGTTGTCAAAATTGTCTTCAGAAACATGCGTTAGGAGGGTGAGGGAGTTTTGTTTTTAATGAAGATGATAAAATCTGTGGTCTTTTATTGTAATTGACATGGTTTTATGAAACACTGCCATTTTTTTTCCATATGTTGCTGCTTTTTGCCCTTTAATGCCAGAAATGGGTAGACAAGACGAGAACTGTATTCCACAGAGCCATGCTAATTTTCAGTCTGTACTTTGTAGAAAAACTTGCCCATTTCTGTAATATAGTTTTGGTTTTCTTGAAGAGGTGGAGATAGAGACCTGTCAGAGTCAGCTGTTTTTTTCCAGGATCTAATTTGCCCACTGTACCTTCTATCTTAAGAAACTAATGGAGTCATCCTAGCTCTATCCTAACAAGTCACATTTATTAATTGGGAATACAGTCTGTTGAGATTAAAAAACACGAGTCGCTTTCCTAGAGGTTAGTAGTTGTCCCTTTATTTTTAGGTCAGATATGAACTTCTAATATACATTGAAAAGTTTCAAATTATGTTAGGTTGAACTCCCTTTGATGCTTCTTTATATTGAATATAGTATTTAATTTTGTTTTCAGTTGTTACAGAAACTACAGGAAGCTTATCTGGAGTCAGCATCACATCTGAACTAAATGAAGAACTGAATGATTTAATCCAGCGTTTCCATAATCAGCTTCGTGATTCTCAGGTAATTGGTTTATGTAGTTAAGTTTATGAATCACATTAATTAACCCAGTGGGTCTCAAACCTTAGCGAACATAGATATCACCTGGCTTGAGTTTTTAAAAGTGGATATACAAAGTCCCTCAACCTCCAAAATTATGATTCTTAAGATTTGATTAGGCCCCATATGATCCCATTGCTATTCTTGATACTCTCCTTTGAGAAACTCTAGGTTAGAGGAGAATCTACTATGTTAAGATTTATTATTATTACTTTTTTATTTGTATCTGTGTACCTGAATGTATATATGTATCCTATGCATACAGAGACCAGAAGAGGGCGTCAGATCACCTGGAATTGGAGTTACAGGCAGTTATGAGCTGTCCAGTGTGCATGCTAGGACAGAACCTGGGTCTTCTGCCAAAGCAGCGAGTGCTCTTAACCGATGAGCCATGTCTCCACACCCAGAAAGGCTACCTTTAATGTGCTGAGTAGTGAGGTTTTCCTTGTGTTGACGGTTAGATAAACATTCTTTTTACCTCTTTTAAGCACTAGATGGTTATAACCTTTAAGATTTAAACTTAGGCCGGTTATAGTGGTGTGTGCTTTAATCCCCACAGTGGGAGGCAAAGGTAGGTGGATCTCTGAATTCAAGACCAGCCTAGTCTACTTAGTGAGTTCCAGGACAGCCAGGGCTACCGAGACCCTGCCTCAAGAAAACCAAAAACCAAAAACAAACAAAGAGACTTAAAATTAGTTTTAAGTCTGTCCTTGCATTATTTTATCTTGACAGCTTTTTTTTTTAAGAAGTTTTCCGAGACAGGGTTTCTCTGTGTAGCTTTGCACCTTTCCTGGAGCTCACTGGCCTGGAACTCACTCAAGATCCGCCTGCCTCTGCCTTCCAAGTGCTGGTATTAAAGGCATGCACCACCACCGCCTGGCCTTATTGACAGTTTTTAAGAAAGGTTTTTAGGGAAGGGTAGTATTTTCCTTTGATTTGGTATTGAAGCAAGACAAGCTGACCTCAAATTTTCCATATTTATGTGTTAGCCTCTTAAAGCACTAGGATTATAGGCTTGTACTCCCATATCTACCAAGAGCAATTTTAGAATTAAGTATTTCAGTTTTATGAATTTTGTAAAATAATGGTGCATGTGTGAATTTTTAGTGTGGGATTTGGATAAGGATTGGTGAACCATTGCCTTCAGACTGGGAAAGGATGTGTGATTAAAGATGCAGTGACTCTTGTTTTGCCCACTAAGGAAATGAGTGTGATCAGCCATTTTGGGCAGTTATCTAGCAAAAATTAGTAAATTTTTGTAATGAACCCTGTCATACCCTACGTAAGGAAGCTCTCAGATACTCACAGGAGATAGGGATAAAATTGTTAATGGAAGCATCGTGTTAATAGCAAATAGGAAACAAAATAAATGTCACCCTATTGTAAAATGCAACCTTTAATTGTCTTCATCTTAAATGATCTTTTCCTTTTTGCTTTTTCTTTTTTAAACTAAGCCTCCCACTGTTCCAGACAACAGAAGACAGGCAGAAAGCCTTTCATTAACTAGAGAGATTTCTCAGAGCAGAAATCCCCCAGTTTCTGAACATTTACCTGATGAGAAAGTCCAGCTTTTTAGCAAAATGAGAGTACTACAGGAAAAGAAACAGAAAATGGACAAATTACTTGGAGAACTCCATACCCTTCGAGACCAGCATCTGAACAATTCATCGTGTGAGTAAATCTGATTCAGCAGTGTTATGTAAAGGGCATGTAAGTATATATGCTGGCACAGTGCAGTTTCTTAGTAACTATTTGATAAGTTAATAAATAGAGTTCCACAAAAAAATTATAATTTTTGAGGAAGAAACTTGAATGTGAAAAGGTCTTAATAAGCCAATATGTGGTAAGAACCAAATAGATGTTAAGTCTGTTCATTTAAAAAGAAATGAAATTGGTATAATTCATATCTAGTCTCTAGTCTTTATTATTTTACTAAAGGTTTTTCTCAATCTTAGTCACTGTCCATTGGTAATAGGAGCTCAAGTGCAGGAAATTGAAATCTTCTGGGTAACTCCAGCTGGCCATTATTATTGTAACATTTCAGTTTTTGTCTGAATAAGAAATGATAGTGGATAAGAACACCATTTTTAGAATCCCATTCTTAGGCTGCAAAGATGACTCAGTAGCTAAAAGCATTAACTGCTTTTGCAGAGAACCCAGCTTTGGTTCCCAGGACCCACATTAGGCAGCTCACAATTGCCTGTCACTCCAGTGCCAGGGGATTCAATGCTATCTGGTTTTTATGGGTACCTGCATGTGTGTGATGCAGAATAAAAATAAATAATAAAATAGAAATAAATAAGTCATTCAAAATAACAGAATCAGATGTTCTCTTTTATTATTTTTTTGTGTTTTGAGAAAGGATTTGACCATGGAACTTAGGTTTACTTCAAATTTGCAACATTCCTGCCTGGGTCTCCCCAAGGGCTAGGATTCTAAGTTTGCATTGCCACATCCAGCTTGGAAGAGTTGTTCTTTATTCTTCACATATATCCTGGTTCTCTGCCACTTTCAAAGAAACGTTACTATTCTGCCCTGAAACACTCATTTCCACCTCTTGATCTCAGCTACCTTCCTCTTCATGTAGAGGATAATATCAGTTACTACCTTTTCTGAACAGAGGAAGACAACTAAGGAAAACAAAATTGGAAAGATGTGTTTATGTCTTTGTGTCAGTTTTATATGCCAAGAAAGTCCTACTTGGCTGACTGACAGCTGACGGAAGGCTCTTCCTCCTCCTAGAAGAGAGTGTAAGAGCAGTAGTTAAAGGGAGACTGGGTAAAGAAAGAAGAGGGGAAAAGAGACCAGTGGGAACTAGCCATGATAATTGTGGCATTAAAATGAGAAGGAAACAATGATGGTCACATTGAGAAAAAGATGAATGACCATAGTTTGGAAGTAGTAGGAGGTAGACAAACACATAGTCTTTACTCATTACTTGCTAGGATTGGCCTTTTGTGTTCTATACATCATACATAGTGACCCTGTTTAACCTAACCCAAGACAAGTTTATCCTATTGTTCTTTTGGTGGCTTTTCTAGCATATAGCATTGTAATTCTTTCCAATTTCTGTCTTATTTTCTCCCTTTCTTCTATTTTAACCCAGTGGCTGTAATGCAAAAAGTGCTAGATTGTCTAGAAGGAAGAAGTAAAAAATATTTTTCCTTGTGTATTTTGAAGTGTTTAGTTGTGAACTATGTTAATAAGTAGCCTGTGTACTTAATATATATGCTTTCAGGATTTAAATCTGCAGATTTTAAGATGCTAATGAATTTTATTTTGTTTGTTTATAACTATCCAAACTGTAAATATATGCTGCTTCATACATGTTTATTTATGGTAATGGTGTGTCTTTTCTCTCTCTCTCTTTTAGTCGTGCCTTCAACTTCTCTCCAAAGAAGTGGGGATAAGAGAAGTCCAGCGGCAGCGCTCTCTGCTCCTGCAGGCTTTGCACCGGTTGTCAACGGAGAGGCCAATAGCCTTACGTCATCTGTTCCTTGTCCTGCCACTTCTCTAGTTTCTCAGAACGAGAGTGAAAATGAAGCTCTTCTAAATCCAGCTGAAAAACTACAGTAAAATACTTTATGCAATCATTCTTCACATCTATTAAATAATTAGAATTAAATAATGAGAATTTTCTTTTTAGGTTTTTCTGAGACAAGATTTCTCTGTTTGGCTTTGGAGCTTATCCTGAGCTCAAACTCACAGAGATCCGCCTGCCTCTGCCTCCCGAGTGCTGGGATTAAAGGCGTGCGCCACCACCATACGGCTGAGGATTTTCTTAAACTGTTAAAAATTTGTAAGAAACTGAAGTTAATAAGATAAACGTTCTTAAGATATATGAAGAAAGGAGGGGATGTAATATATATTAATCTTATCAGTTGGCTAAAAGAATAAGACATTGTGTAGGTAGTTTCTGTAAACTGCTATTAGTTGATTATTTTTCAGAGAAAGGGTTAGAAATAGCAAGAACTGTCTATAAAATGTTTAAATATTCAAACACTAAGGCCTGGGCTCTAGGCTCATAGCCCTGAAATGATGTTATTATACAAGACTGTATCAGTGTGAGCAGAACACTTAGAAAGCCTCTGCTGCTTCCCCTGCAAACCAGGGATGATGTGTAAGACATTTCAGTCCGTGCTGTGGGGGTTTTGAGTGATTGTCTGTTTTGTACGGGGTCTCACTATATAGCCAGCCTTTACTGGCTTGGAACTCACTCTGTAGACCAGGCTGGCCTCCTACTTTTGAGTGTTAGAATGAAAGGCATGTGCCAACATGTTCAGCTGAAACTGTATTTTTTAAAGTTGACAGATGCCCTGAATACTTAATTTGATCTAAATTTGTGTGTGTGTGTGTGTGTGTGTGTGTGTCTGTGTGTGTGTGTGTGTTTTCCTGCGTATGTGCCAACTGCTATTAAGTGAAAATAACGTGCTTTTTTTTCTTCTAAAATGGTATTACATTTTTTTTAATCAGGAAGTTAAATGAAGTTCAAAAGAGATTGAATGAATTGAGAGAATTAGTTCATTATTATGAACAAACATCAGATATGATGACAGATGCTGTAAATGAAAATACAAAAGATGAAGAAACTGAGGAGTCAGAATATGATTCTGAGCATGAAAATTCTGAACCTGTTACTAACATTAGGTGACAGATTTAAGTTTCTTTTTCCTAATGTATTCATCTGAACATGATGCTTTGTGGGGGCTGGGATGGAGTAATACATCAGTGAAGTATTCATTGTTAGCTTCTTATTAGGCTTTTTCCTTTAAGTTAACTGTTAGTGTACTTATCATCCTTGCCCTGTAAAGAAAAAGAAGAAAATACTGAAGGCAATAATTTAATAAAATAGCTGTTTGTTACTGAATGCAAGTAAATTTAAGTATAAAATTTAGCATTTTCTTTTCCTACCACTCTACTTTAGGTATATTTTGAGTTTTCAGATGCTTTTCTTCATAAACTTTCAAGTTTATGGATAATGAAAAGCAGGAGTCTGTTAAGAATTTGAGCTTAAATGGTTTAGGTAGTGCTGTTCTTAGCTTGAAACTACTTTTATAGCTCTAAGTAGGTAGACTTTTAAAAAAAATTTTGTTGTTTTAAATAACTTGGCTTTAATTTCTTTCAGAAATCCACAGGTAGCTTCTACTTGGAATGAAGTGAATAGTAACAGTAATACACAGTGTGTTTCTAATAATAGAGATGGGCGATCAGTTAATTCTAACTGTGAAATTAACAACAGATCTGCTGCCAACATCAGAGCTCTGAACATGCCTCCATTAGGTATGGTTTCCTGTATTCGCAGACATTTTGCCATATTACTCTTGTGAAGTAGATTATCTTTGATTTGTCTTCTTAATGCTTTAAAATCAATTACTTGAATGATACTCGTTTTAACAGACTGTCGCTACAATAGAGAAGGAGAACAGAGGTTACATGTAGCACGGGGTGAAGATGAGGAGGAGGAAGAAGTAGAAGAGGAAGGAGCCAGTGGCGCTTCTTTATCTAGTCATAGGAGCAGTCTGGTTGATGAGGCACCAGAAGATGAAGAATTTGAACAGAAGATTAGTAGACTCATGGCTGCAAAAGAGAAACTTAAACAGCTCCAGGATCTCGTTGCTATGGTGCAGGTAAGTTACTTGTTGTATAATAGGCAAGTTTTGTGTGTGTTTGATAATTATGTTGGTATAACTCCTTTCCTTTCCATTTCTTTGAACTGAGGCCCCTTACATACTAAGCACAGCATGTTGCCACTGAGAATTACATCCTCAGCCCTGTATTAGTAGTGTCTTAGATGCTACTATTAAAGGCTTAGTAGCATACATGCTATTATCAGATACTGGCCAACTCTTCCTGGTAAAGTTTAGAAATTGAGCCTGACATGATGGTGCACATCCATAGTCCTACCACTTGGGAGGTGGAGGCAGGAAGATTAGGAGGAGTTCAAGGATATCCTTGACTATATCTAAATTGGAGGTCTGCGTTGGGCACAAGAGACTGTTTTGGAAAAAAATGGGAGGAGGGGTTAGAGTAGGTAAATTGTCTTTATAAAGCATATAACACCTTTTACAACTTATTAGTGTGAATGCAGCCATCTGTATATGAAAGCCCAGGAGCATGGCTGTGTACCAGTATAGTTTGATATACAACCCTGGTTTTGCTGATGATATTGGCCTCATATAATAGATCCCAGAGCATCATCATAAGGTACTTATTAAGCAGATTGAAAAAAATGTTAATTGCCCAATGTTACATAATTATGACAGCCAGAATTTAGATTGTCTATAGCAGAGCTTGAGATCTTAACCTACTTGGTGTTAAAAAAAAAAAAAGAAAAGAAAAAAAATTCAAATGTTAGCATGTTAGTGGAGTTCAACTATTAATATATGTTTTCGAAAATAATTTATACATATGCACATGTAATTATGTAAATATTAAGACTTCTTTATTATTTAATGTGGTCCAAAGAGCTACTGATCTTTTTGCAGTTTGCTATAGTAGGTATAATTTTTCTAGAAAAACAAAAACTGTTTAACTTGTGAAATTATTCCTTTGCTTCCTTTTTCTTTGTTTCTTTCAAGTGTTTTGTTAGACCATTGCCATGTATTACTATACCTTTTAATTTAATGGAAAATTTCTAATTGCTCTCCAGAATTAGTTAATTGATATTCTAAGCAAAGTGAGTCCATGTCCCCATACCTTTGATTACATTTTTATTAGATTGGTATACTATAACTTGTTTACACATTAATAGTATTGGCTTTTTCTTAATTTCTCTCTGAGAACAAAAGCTGTTGAAGAAACAAAGGTGCATAAACATGTACAAACATACAAGGAAACCTATGCATGTAAAATGTGCGTAATTTACAAGTAAACATCTTTCGAGATATACACGTATATGATTTATTTTGGTCATATGTTTGAAGAGTATCAGGAAGAGCACCTAAGCTAATGACATTGGTTGCATATGTATAATAAAATTGATAGAAAGAATGGGCATCTTTCTGAATTTCTACTTTACTTTTTTAACTTATGTCACATGACTGTTACCTTTTGAAATGCACGAAATAGCTTCTGAAACAAGTAATAGTAATATATTAGGCTTATTGCTGAGTATTCTTACATCGTTGTAAGAACTCATATTTGCTAATTGTTGTTATTTATTAATTTCCCATTATTTCTTTAAGACAGTGGTTCTCAACGTGGGTCATGACCACAGGGATCACACATCAGATAGCCTGCATATCAGATATTTATATTACGATTCATAGCAGTAGCAAAATTACAGTTATAAAGTAACAATGAAAATAATTGTATGGTTGGAGGTCACTACAATGGGAAGAACTGTATTAAAGGGTCATAGCATTAGGACAATACGATTGAGAACTCCTTTAAGATCACAAAATAGTACATAGAAAGACTGAAGTATGAGAAATGAGCTTTGTTTTGAATTATTTCTCATACTGTATTTTTCCATGTACTATTTAATGAAAATATTTCATACAGCTTCTTCATTTCTTAAGTTACAACACGGTTCTTGCCAGTCTCCTCTTCGTATGCTCCCTGGGCTAGATTATCTTTTGATTGATACAAAGGCTAGACTAGAATCACCATCTCAAAAGTCCATAGTTCTATAATTAATAAGAGTCAGGTCTAACTCATTATGATTTTATTAGAATATTGTGTCCAAAAGTTAAATTTTCAGATATAATCTTCAGAAAAAGCATGGATTATAAATAAGTTAAATATTTTCAAAAAAGTGCACAAGCTCATTTCAACTTCTGCCAATCATTGCATTAGTTCAACAGAAGAAACAAATCTACTGTCAATAAGATAAAAACTTTGGTTGTTCAAGTGATCATTATAGATTTTAGATAGGATATTATTTAAATAAAGGGGGGGGGGTCTCATCCTGTATCTCAGGCTGGCCAGAAGTTCACTACGTATAACCCAAGCTGGTCTTTAACTCATGGAGATCCTCTTGATTTGTTAGCCTCTTGAGTACTGGAATACAGGACTGAGCCACCATGTCTGTCTCATTATCGTTTGTATCATTACTGTTGGTACTTGTTAGCGAAATTAAAGATAAAATTGAGTACATGGGGGAAATTGTTAAACAGATAGTGGACAGGGATTATTTGCAATAATATAAAGGTTGCATCTTAAAATTTAGCATTGTTTCTTGCTCCATAGTATTTTTCTTATCTTCTTTATATTTGATTGACATAAAGCTATTCTTTGATAGCTCATTATCTCAACAAAATAATAAATGGCAAGTTAATTTGTAAAGGTATCTAACACTGTAATGAAATATCTGAGGTTCATTAGCTTTTTTTTTTTTTTTTTTTTTGGTTTTTCGAGACAGGGTTTCTCTGTGTAGCTTTGTGCCTTTCCTGGCTTTTTAAAGGAAAAAAGCTTATTTACTTTACAGTTTTGGAGGTGTTAAGGGTCCACATTCTGGCTAAGTGTTGTAAGACCATGCAAGACAGTATGTGGTGAAAGATAGGCGTTTTAGGGCCTTGGGCATATAAGGTGATCAATCCCCAGCACTACAAATAGAAATTTTTAGTTTTAGCACTTAATTTTTCATCATTAATAGAGGATATACTTCAGTTTTCTGTAGATTTATATAATTGTACTGTTTTAGGATGATGATGCAACTCAAGTGGGTGTCTCTGCCAATACATCAAATTTGGGTGATTTCTATGCAGCAGAAGAAGATACCAAACAAAATTCAAATAATGCAAGAGAAAATTCTAATAAAACACAAAAAGATACTGGAGTAAATGAAAAAACAAGGTATGGTAAGCTTTTGGTGTTTATAATAAAAATTCAGAGCCAGTTATTTAGCTAATACTTACTGTGTTGTATTTTGCTTAGTATAATTATTTATTAAGTTCACAAATATGTCAATTTAATTATAGAGAGAAATTTTATGAGGCTAAACTACAGCAGCAGCAGAGAGAGCTAAAACAGTTGCAGGAGGAAAGAAAGAAATTGATTGAAATTCAAGAGAAAATTCAAGCCGTGCAGAAGGCATGCCCTGACCTTCAGGTAATTACAAAATTCATTTCTATCAGTGTGTTGAAAATCGTTTAAAACCTAATGTCAGTTTAAAGTAGTCGGTCGTATTTACTGCTTCCTAGATGGCAGGCTGTATTTGCTAATGTTCTGATTGCTGAAATGAATGAACTAATAATGAAATGGATTTGGGTTATCTTTTTACTTTGAAAGTACTACATGGGATTACTTCTATTTTTGCATTGGGCTAGTTAACAATTTTCCATGACTTGAAAATTTATAACTATTATCACATTAAGATATTCTGGCTACCTTTAGCAGTTACAGATCAGCATTCCATTTTTATTGATCTAGGATTACACAATAAAGCTTTTAAATTATCATGCATTATCTAAATAAAATAATTATGTATAGCTTTAGTTTTAAACTTATATGCTTTTGCTTATTGTATAGTTTGCTGAGATGGATCAGAGAATAAGATAACTTTGCCCATGTCAGTCACATTAGATGTAAAGTTGATATGGAATAATATTCTTTTTTGAGACCTTCCTAAAATATAATATTGATTAGCTTAATTTGTGTGTGTGTGTGTGTGTGCGCGCGCATGCACGTGCACAAGCACAAACATGTGTGGAAACCAGAGGTTGATGTCAGGTGTCTTCTGTTACATTTCATTCTATAAATAGTCTCTCTCACTTAACTGGGAGTTGACTGATTGAAGTGCTCGCATAGCCAATGAGCCCTTGAGATCCTCTTGTTTCTGCCTCCCAGAACTGGGACCGCAAGCCCATGTGCTATGCCTGGCTTTCTATGTGAGGCCTGGAGAGCTGAATGCAGGGCCTTGTGCTTGCACACCAAGCACTTGACACACTTGAACCATCTCCTCAGTCTAGTTAACTTTACTCTGGAGTTGAAGAAAGAAAAAAACATCAAATTATGTTTCTAATACTTTTTTCTAAGTTTGTACTTTTTCCGGTTTTTCTAATCTTTTTGTCCTTTGTCTCCAATATAAATAATGTCCAGAGGTGTATGTGGCAAGGTTGGGTTGAGTGTAAATCTCCCCCCCCCTCCAATATTTCAATATTTGATTCCTATTGTTTTTACTATTCCTGATTGTTGCTTCTCATCACCTTTAGCCTGTTACCATCTTTGTTTTCTTCTGTCGTCTTTGTATTATGGTGGCAATTTTAGTCTCAGTAACAGATTACATATGGCACTAATGGTCTAGAGAAGTAAAATAACTACTTTATGAAATAAATTATTTTAGTACTTTATAGTAGTATTTGTTTTATATATATACATATATTCATATATGTTTGTATGCATATGTTTTGTTTTGTTTTTTGTTCATTTAGCTATCAGCCACTAGTATGGGTAGTGGTCCAACCAAAAAGTATCTACCAGCTATTACTTCAACTCCTACCGTTAATGAAAATGAGACCAGCACAAGCAAATCTGTTATTGAACCTGAAGATTCTTCAGTAGTAGATAATGAGGTATGGTACAGTCTACTGACTGCGTGTTGCTCCTGAGTTGAATCCTAACTCCTGAATCTGTAAAATAGTTTTTTTATGGGGAGGATGGGGAAAGAGGTATGCTAGAGATGGGACTTTGGGGCCTTTGACCTACTGGATGGTGATATATATGAAGTATATTTTTTGTGTCTTTTGTTTCTTTTAGTTAGGGAATTAAATCCCCCCCCAAAAAAAAACTATATTGATATTGTTTCAAAACAGTTACATTCTTTATTAGCAAATATGAGGAGCAGTTATAGCAAATACTAATCATTTCAGTTAGAAGGGCCTAGTCTTTGGTGTTTCATTTATATTTGATTTGCAGAAAAATAATAGCTTTTTCCAAATAGGTCATGAAATATATTGAATATTTCTTGTTTTCATGAACGGTTGATCACTGCCTTTTTCTTATTCCTAAAATACTCTCTAGCCCTTATGAGCATCTTTAAAAGATTTCAACTTTGGTATTTTGGGGTTTTTTTGTTTGTTTTTTGTTTTTGTTTTTTTGTTTGTTTGTTTGTTTTTCTTTAGAGCTGGGGACCGAACCCAGGGCCTTGTGCTCTACCACTAAGCTAAATCCCCAACCCCTCAACTTTAGTATTTTTAATTGTGTGTGAGTTGTGGGGGAGATATATACAAGTGAATGTAGGTGCCAGTGGAGGTCAGAGATATCAACTATCCTGAGAGCTAGAGTAATGGGCAGTTGTGGGTTACCGGATATGGGTGCTGGGGACTAAATTCGGATCCTGTGCAAGAGCGGCACACACTCCTAACCACTGAGCGATTTTTCTAGTTCCCTTTATGGATATCTTAGAGTGAAAATAAAAACACTGAAATTAGAATATTGCTGTACTGACAATATCATTAAGACTTTTATTCTTTAAGGCTTTAGCAAATCCAAGTATTTCTTTGACTCTGATCTTTAAAATAACAGTTGTGGTCAGATATGCGAAGACATGAAATGTTAAGGGAAGAGCTACGACAGAGAAGGAAGCAACTAGAAGCTCTAATGGCTGAACACCAGAGGAGGCAAGGTCTAGCTGAGACGACTTCTCCAGTGGCCATATCGTTGAGAAGTGATGGATCTGAGAACCTGTGTACTCCTCAGCAAAGTAGAACAGAAAAGTAAGAAAGTTGTTTAAAATGTCTTCTTAAATATCGTTTACCCAGATTAAAAGCAAGGCAGACTCATTTTCCTGCACAGCACAGCACAAGTCAGCTGTCTCACTGAAACAGGTATTTTTCAGTATGTGGCTAAGTATAACTCAGTTCAGCCAGCCATGTTCTGTTCTATAGCTTTTCTTTCTGTTTCAGTTACTATGATATTTGATCAGACAGTGATGATACAGATCTGTTTTTTTGCTTTTTGTATTTTTGGTTTTTCAAGACAGGGTTTCACTCTGTTTGACTGTTTCACTGTGTTTCACTGTATAGACTGCTTTAACTGTTCTAGAACTTGCTCTATAGACCAGGCTGTCCTCGAATTCACAGAGATCTGCCTGCTTCTGCCTCCAGAGTTTGAGTGCTGGGATTAAAAGCGTGCACTACGACCTCCTGGTGATACAGATCATCTTTAAAACTTACTTTCTTTGCAAAGTTTTATACTTATAAAATGAAAATTATATGATGTTTTGTGGTGCTTTTTGTCAGACTAGACTGATACATTGTTTTGTGACAGTTTCATGTAACAAAGACTGGCCTTGACCTCCATATGGAGCTCAGGATAACCTTGAACTTGTTCCTACCTCTACCTCCTCAGTGCTGAGATTATAGGCAGGTTCCATCATGCCCAGTTGAAATACTTTTTATCTTAAATTGTGTATTTACCATTTGTAAGGTTCCTGAGGATAATCAGAAAGCCTTTCTATGTAAAACATTAAACTTTTAGAAATAAGTTTGAAGGTTCTGTATTTGGAATATTTGTAAAAGAATTAGTTATTTGTAAGATAAGTTAATTAGTTGTATAGCAGTATTTAATCTAAAATTTTGAAACCCGGATATGTTGCATTCTTATCTTTTCATATCTTCAGATGGAGTTTCCAGAATGTTACATGTGCTCTCCTTCCTCTTAGGAGTTTTCATACTGTGGAATCTCAATGTGCATTTTACTGAATAAACTATGTGATATTCCATTCTGTTCTGGCCAGAGTCCAGAGCATTACTGCTTTCACAGAGTTCTTCAGATATTTTTCATGAGCATCTGTTTTCAGAATCAGTGGTGTAAAGTCTCGCTTCTTAACCTGTGGGTTATGACCCCTCCTATGGGTTCATATGACTGAATGCAACTGAATGGAGGCAGGGCTTGCAAAAAAAAAATTAGTTATTTCAAACATACAAAATATATTCAGAATTAATTTATGATTAATATATTCAGCCAAAAGTATATCCAGAATTAAATACAAAGTGAATCCAAGGTGTTCAGGTATTGACAGCCTGTGTTGTAGCATGTGACTTAACTGTAGCCTTGGTGCTAAGAAACATACATGTGCACTTTGTACTGCCTGCAAGGCCACCCTGCCATATTGACAAAGGCTGTCTGAAACATTTGTGTGTTATGAATTGCTGTTTTGCTGCACATACAAAGTCTTCTGATTTTAGAAAGTTTAGTTGTGAAAACATTTAATGTTTTCCTATCACACCTCATCCTGTTAGTATCAAATTTAGTCTGTCTTTGGATTATTTTTTGTTCCAATGTTTAATTTAGAAAATTGTACTTTGAGTTGCTGACTTTTGAATTTACAAAAACAATAAGAAATGAATTTTGATTAGGACAGAATTTCCAAAATGATCTTAAACATCCTTCTGTAATTTTTTATTTCTTGTGCAAAGTAGAATTCTAAGCATTTAAAATTGAGCTCAAAATATTTATTAATGAACTCTGAATAGCAATAAAGATGTTCTGTATACTTCCGTCTCAAATATTCCTCCTATTTTAATTTTATTTTTCAATTATGTGTACTCCTACATACGTAGGAGTGTGTGTACACCCACACATGTGCCTGTGGAGGCTCTAGCCATTGGATCTCCTTGAGCTGTAGTTGTGGGTGGTTGTGAGCTTGTCCTATGTGGATGCTGAAAAGTACACTGAGGTTCCCTAAAAAGAGCAGCAAGTGCTCTTAACTGGTGAGCCATCTCTCTAGTCTAGTCCCCCAAAAATTTAATGCTTTTTTTTGTTTTGTTTTGTTTTGTTTTTTTGAGGCATGATTTCTCGGTGTAGCTGGCTATCCTGGAACTCACTCTGTAGACCAGGATGGCCTCAAACTCAGAGATCCACCTGCCTCTGTGTCTTGAGTGCTAGAATTAAGGGTATGAGCCACCACTGCCTGGCCAAGATTTAATTCTTTATGTAAAAAATAAGCATGTCATCTCCTTAGTATTTTCTTTTGATAAAATTATATATGTGCCAAAGAATTTTCAAAAATAAAATTCTTTGTGATTATCAGAAGATGTTTAACTTGAATAACTATTCCATACATCTGTATACTTGGGGCATGTCAAAATTTCTTGAATGGAAAGGGATCATGAGAGGAGACAGTTTAGCATGTTTAGGCCTAGAATTGTGTGTTTTAATACCATAGTCAGTAGATATGGTGGCTATTTAAAGTGAGGGTTAAGATTTCATTTTCTCCCCATCATATCAGCACATTTTAAGTGTTCAGTATTCATGTGTACCTGTATCTGCTGCATAGCCGCATGGGGCAAGCACTGATACAGATCATTACCACTATAGTAGAGCATTCTGTTCGGTAGCGCCAAAATAGAGAGCTATCACTTAAGGAACAGCTGAGGGAAGCTTAGTTTAGGAAAAAATTACAGAAGATGTGATAATTATTTTAATTTCTTTGAAATATTATTTTGTGGAAGGCAAACTACACATTCTGTATGACAGCAACAGAAGAGAACACCTCACAGAATTACTATGATTTAGGAAATTTTGTATATGTGTATGTTTTCATACATATAAAATCTTGAGCATTATAGCTCTTAAAATATCTAGCTAATCTCCATACTGATGCCTGTTTTATGTCTCATTATCCCTAGAACAATGGCAACTTGGGGAGGTTCTACTCAGTGTGCCTTAGATGAAGAAGGAGATGAAGATGGTTATCTTTCAGAAGGAATTGTTCGGACTGATGAAGAAGAAGAGGAGGAGCAAGATGCCAGTTCCAATGATAACTTTCCTAGTTATCATCCTAGTATGAATCAAAATTCTTACAATGTAAAGGAAACTAAAAATAGGTTAGTTTCTGTGTTTAAATTTTACTTGATTTTAAGTATCTCAGGTCTTATGACACCAGTCACTTCTGTAGTTCACCTCAACTAACCAAGTACCCTGAAATAGTAATAGTTCAGTAATAGTACCATCTACTAAAAAATAGTGCAGATCTTACAAATTAAAGATTAGTCCCACAAGAGTATTCTTTTTAGTGCAAATGCCCAGCTTAACTGTATTCTCCTGTCTTCACTAAAATGAGAATTTCCACAATCTGTCTTTAGATTTAATCATTTGTACAACTCAGGAAATCACATTACCAATTTATTTTGAAGTATTCGACTTGGCCGTATAAAGTGGAATAGTTATGAGGCAACGTCTAGAGTGAGAAAGTGTGTAGCGCTTTCAAGCCTTCTTTGGGTATAAGCATTTTCATTGGTCACCACCCTTGAACTTCTCTGAAGTCATTATTTAAGAGATTTTATGAAAGTTTCATTATGTAGCCATGATTGACTAAATAGATAGGCCATTGATAATGAGACTCAATCTCTGGTTCCATTTCCTTTCCTTCCCTCAAGGTCAGTGGGTGGGTCTGGAAGTAACAACCTCTTAGTGACATAATTGGATTTTCTGAAACCACTCCCTTCATCGGGAAGGGCTTTCTAAGAACTGAGTCTTTGTTATAAGCTCTGGCTTTGGTAAAGGGGGCTTCTTCTGAGAACAAAAGAGAATCTGTCCCTCAGGAGATTCTAAACATTTTACGGGTAGGGGGTACCCAGAACATGGGGGTGGTTCTTAAACTAGATACTTTTTTTTTTCCTAACACAAAGATGTTGCTGCAGTAGATTCCACCTAGACCAGGTCAAGAATCATTCCTAAGCTTTCATCTTTGCTCCTGTTTGGGGTAATTAAGCAAAAAATGAAAAATTTCAGGTAGTGAAAAAGTTCTGTTAGTAAACTAATTGTATTGCTGGCAGCAGTGGTATATCCCAAAAGTCGTAGCTGCTCCTTGAAAGGATCACTTGAGCCCAGAACAATGTAGTGAGACCTTGGCTTGAAAACAAAGTAAAGCAAAAAAACAAGACAAAACAAAACAGGAAGCAATATTGTTGTTTATAGTTTCTTTAATTATATTTGTGTGTGTGTGTGTGTGTGTGTGTGTGTGTGTGTGTGTGTGTGTGTGTGTGCATTTTTGTATATGCATGTGTCATGGTGAACAAATGGAGTGCAAGAACACCTTGCAGGGATAGACTCTATCTTTCTCCTCTGTGGGCCCTTGGGATTGAACTCAGGTTGTGAGGCTTGGTGGCAAGTGCCTGTACTGCTTAGTCCTCTCTGCTCTGCATTGGTATTTCTAGTAGTGATCAAACTTTATGAATAAGTTAACTAGATACAGTAGTGCCACTTGATAAAGCATATTGAATGGAAAAGTGCTGTAGTCAAAAGGAAAGTTTTCTTTTGTAGAATATAGTTAGATTAGAGTGTAATAATATAAATGAGAGAGACTAGAAAGCAGTTAAAGAATAATTGAATGGACTGGAAATCTGTGATTTTTCCCCCCTTTTTATTTTTTTATGTTTAATACTGAAGAAAGAAATACTGGTCCAGAGACTAGGATTTGATGTTTGTTGCTGTATTTTAAAATTGAAGTTGTCGCATGTGATGACTTAAGGCTCTGAATTCTGCATTAGGTGGAAGAACAATCGCCCTGTTTCAGCAGATGGAAATTACCGTCCTTTAGCCAAAACAAGGCAACAGAATATCAGCATGCAACGACAGGAAAACCTTCGATGGGTATCAGAGCTCTCTTACATAGAGGAGAAAGAGCAGTGGCAAGAACAGATCAATCAGCTAAAGAAACAACTTGATTTCAGTGTCAACATTTGTCAGACTTTGATGCAAGACCAGCAGGTAAGTTTTATCTTTGAAATGTATTTTTTTAATTTACATAGTTTTGAAGCAGTACAAAATTCTTCAACACATTGGTTAACTATTGCCAAAATTTTCTTCCAACAGACTTTATCTTGTTTGCTGCAGACTCTTCTAACAGGTCCTTACAGTGTTATGCCAAGCAATGTGGCATCCCCTCAGGTACACCTTATAATGCACCAGCTGAACCAGTGCTATACACAGCTAACATGGCAGCAGAATAACGTTCAGAGGTAATCTGCTTGATTGAAAGTATTAATACTGTATAGTGAGTGCCCAGTGAGAGTTTTACAAGACCCTTCAAGGAGAAAGAGGCATGAGCCAAACTGCAGGAGGTCTGTTACTGCGGGCCTGATTTTTGTTTATAAAATTTGTATTGAATTATATACTTAATGTTGGATAAAATATATAGTGTATGAATTATACCACAGTAAGTTAGTGAGCAGGCAAAAATTTAGGTTCTGGTTTATACCTATGTCTGTTAGAACGAAGCTCAGTACTTGTTCCAATGGCTAAGTTATTGAATTAGGCTACCAGAGCAAGCAATATTTGTTGTAGGGTCAGAGCAGTCTGTCTGTTCTAAGTGCTGTTCAGTCATTTCTTACCTGTGTTGTTTTTGAATTTAGTTTGTTGATGGTACTTTTAAATTGACTTTTTGACTTTTAAAATTGACCTTTTTTTGTTGATGGTACTTTTAAACTGACTTTTAAATTACTGGCTTACTTTTTGTAGGTTAAAACAAATGCTAACTGAACTTATGCGCCAACAAAGCCAGCATCCAGAAAAAACTAGAAGCAAAGAAAGAGGCAGTAGTGCATCACACCCCTCTTCTCCCAATTTATTTTGTCCTTTCAGCTTTCCAACACAGCCTGTAAATCTGTTGAATCTGCCTGGATTTACTAACTTTCCATCATTTGCACCAGGTAGGTAACTGAAAAACTGAAGGAAAAATAAGTAAATGCAAAGATTTTGAACTGGGTATGATATTACATGCCTAAAATTCCAGCACTCAGGAAGTAGAGCCAGTAGGATTAGAAATTCAAGGCCATTCTCAGATACATACTGAGTTTGAGGTCAAACTGGGCTATGAGATCTGCCCCCAAAAAGAAAAAAAAAAAGAGTTTGAAATTATAATTTATCTATTGTATTGATTTTTCTTTATTATTGTTTCAGGGTGTTTTATATGCATATAATGTGTTTTGAGCAAATTCTCCCCTCCCTATGGATTCTTCCTGTATCCCACATCACCACTTTTCCCTCCCAACTCCATGTACTCTTTGTTTGTTTGTTTTGTTTTTAAACCTACCAAGCCCACTTAGTGTGCTCTTACGTGCATGGATGTAGGCAATTTACTGGGGTATGAGCAGCATTCTCTCTTCCTCTCCTAGCAGCCATCAGTTGACAGTGGCTTTTCAAGAAGGGATAGGACTTTGTGAACCCCTTCCCCATCTCTATTACATGACTGTTTTAAAATACATGATACCTTTATTCTTTGGAAATGTCCTACATGCCTAAAATGTATTGTGGTCATATTCACTGCCCAGTCATCCTCCCAAATCTTCAAGATCCACCCTCCACCCTCTCCCAACTTTTCGTACTTTTTAAAAAATGACCAAGTCTAATTTAGCTGTAGCTGCTCATAAACTCCTCTGAGTGTGGGGCCATCCACTGGAGCTTGTGTGACCTACTGGGGGCTGCACCCTTAAAGAAAACTGACTCTCCCTCTTCCATAATGTCACTATGTCAGTAGCTCCTCAGCTAGGGGTGGGGAGGTGGGGCTCATGAACCCCTCCCTCTTCCATGCTAAACTGTTGACTGCCTTGATCTTGTATCGGCCTACTGCAGAAAGCCCAGTTGCTGTGAGTTCATGACTGCAGCAAGAGTCCAAAAGACACTGTTCGCTCTGGTCCTCCTCAAACTCTATCTCGTAAAACTTTTTGTCCCCTCTTCCTAAATGTTCCCTGAACTGTGTGGGGAGGGCCTGCATTATAGATGTCCCATTTGTGGCTGAGCACTTCATTGACACGTATTCTCTACTTTGATCAGTTGTGAATGTCTTGCATGAATTTTTGGAATGTTTTAGAATTGCAAGAAACACTGTTAAAGTTACATTTTTCTACATTGTTCTTCTAATGAAAAGTTAATAAGCATGACTGCTAACAAAACTCAGCTATTTATTCAGGGGAAAGATATTGATCTTGTTTAAGGGCTACTGTGACCAGGCAAAACATTACAGGGGAGTAAAAGATGAATAAGATAGTACTTAGGAGAAGCCATATCTTGGCGAGTATATTTAGTGTAGGGTTTCATTTATGAAGGTGGTTTTAGGTGTTTTTATTGTTTAGTTGCTTTGCTTTGTTTTCCCTCGATATGCCAGGTACTATATGTCACTGGGATCCAAAGATGTTAAGATTAAATCTTAAAAAGAATTCAGAATTTAGTTAGGAAGGTTAATAATGTTAATAAATGCTCATAGCAATGCAATGATTGCTATAGTAGGGATGCAAATACTTGGAGAAATGAGCAAGTTGGTTTTAGAAAAGATGTATTTAAGCTAAAGGATGAATAGGGTCATTTCCTTAATGATTAAAATGGGAAAAGCTTTTTAACCACTTAAGAGTTTCAAAGCAATAAAATATCATTTGGAGAATTTAGAGGTAGCTCAGTGTGCCTAGTGTTCAGAGCCAAGGCAGGGAAGTGATTGATGTAGCTGGAGAGGGGCAAAGACCTTTTGTGGCCTGCTAAAGAAGCTTAAGCTTTATATTGCAATTAAGAGGAGCTACAGAAGTATTTTGAGCTGGGGAATGACATGAGATTTTTATTTCAGGAAGATTATACTGTGGTACTATTGGGATTGGAGGGAAGGAGCTATGAGTAACTGACTCGAAGGCTTCCGTAGTGATGTTAGGGAAAGAGGGATAGCCTGATCAATGGCAAAGAATGGCAGTAATGGTAAGAAAACACTTGGAAGTATTAGAGTAAGGTAAGTGGCCAGTTGATCACAAAGGAAGAAGAATTAAATGTATTTGCCAAGGAATATAAAAAACAAAGGTTGAGAATTCTTCATGAATATTAATACCCATATTCACAATGTATTTCCTTAACAAGATTTTCAAAGCATGGGCATTAAAACTTGAACAGGCTCTTTTTTACTTCATGAATATTGACTAATATTGATAGCATACATTACTTGAGTAGGCTTTTAAGCAGTAAATGACAAGATGCAACTGTTACTCATTTCACATTTATAATAGTCATACCCATGCCAAATGACTGTAGTATCAATTTCGTAGCATTATTTTAACTATTAAGTGAAATTGTATATAAAGTACTTATTATTGAGTCTGGCACCCTATGATAATTTGATAAGAGCATTGTTAGTTATGACTTCTAGTTCTTTTTTTAAGATTTTAACTTTTAACTTTTAATTATGTATATATGTGTGTGTTAAATGTGGGTTTGTGCACATGAGTGCAGTGACCATGGAGGCCAGAAGAGGGCATAGGATCCCCTGAGACTTGAATTGCAAACAGTTGTGAGCTGCCAAGTAGGTGCTGGGAATGAAACCCAGGTCCTCTGGAAGAAATTGCTCTTAGGAGGTACCCAAGAGCTGTTTCTCCAGCCTCAGCTTCTAGTTCTTAAGGGAGAACCATGGATGACTTTATATCACAAATACCTCGGATGGAGTAGGCTGAGCTATAATAGTAAATGAGTAAATGAGCATTAGTTTATTGAACTGACAGTTTGTTTTGGTAGGTTTGGACTGGATATTTAGTCAGTTAAAGCTCTTAAAAATAAATTTTAGTTTCATTTAAGGCTAAGGTACTTCTTCATTCTTTTCTTTCCCGTGTTTTTATTAGGAATGAATTTCAGCCCTTTATTTCCTTCTAATTTTGGAGATTTTTCTCAGAATGTTTCTACACCTACTGAACAGCAACAGCCATTAGCCCAGAATTCTTCAGGGAAAGCAGAGTATATGGCTTTTCCAAAACCTTTTGAAAGCAGTTCTTCTATTGGAGCAGAAAAGCAAAGGTACTTGTTTGTATCAGAATCTGATGCTTTGATAGAAATGGGCCACCAGCCCAAACCTTGTGGCCTAAGGAAAGACCTGTGTCAACAGGGCTTGACCTCTCCAAATAGGATCTGTCATCTCCAGAGCATCCATCCCAAGCTGTAGCAGCTCCTGGACCACAAAGCGGTAGCAGAGGGGAAGAAAATAGCAACCGCCAGGGTTACTACGCTTGTGGGGTACAGGTCTCACTGTACCCTCTTACAGTTGTATTCAAAGCAATAAATTAAAATGGCCACAAAAAAAAAAAAATCTGATGCTTTTACTACTCACGTAAATTTTTTAAAATATTACATTTAGTGTGTGTGTGTGTGTGTGTGTGTGTGTGTGTGTGTGTATGTATGTTTGTGTGCACACATGCGCATGTGTGTATGGGGGGTGTCAAAAGACAATTTGAGAGAGTAAGTAGGTTCTATCTTTATACCATATGGGCCCTAGGGATCAAAGTCAGGTTATCAGGCTTGGCAGCATTAACATGTTGACCTATATTGGTGGCTCACAATTTACCTGTGACACAGGGGAATTTTTGTGATTGTGTAGTTTGATACAGTATTGGTTATATAAAAAATAGTTATCCCTCGATCTTAAGAACTGATTGATGATCGTTGTCCAACTGCCAGAGTTTTGGTCCAGGATATCTTAAGAAATTCATATGACATCACCAGAAATGTATGATTTATTCTTGATTTGATGTTTGTCTTTAGGTTTAAAAAGTTCAGTGTTTACCATTTTAGTATTGAAAACTGATAGTAACTGCTAGGGAATAGTTGTTTGATTCATAGCCTCTGAAGGCCATTCAGATATTATTATATTGAGTATTATTTGATTATAAAAACAACTTTTAGCTGGGCATGGTGATACATCCTTTGAATCCCAGTACTTGAGAGGCAGAGGCAGGCAGATCTTTTGAGTTCAAAGCCAGCCTGGTCGATATACTGAGTTCATGCCAGTGAGGACTACATACTAAAATTCTGTCAAACAAACTTTTGTCTAGGAAGTTTTGATGGTACATGATATCAGCCATAGTTAGGGTTTTATATTATTATTATTATTATTATTATTTTTATTATTTTGGTTTTTTTTTTTTTTTTTTTTTGGTTTTTTCGAGACAGGGTTTCTCTGTGTAGCTTTGCGCCTTTCCTGGAGCTCACTTGGTAGCCCAGGCTGGCCTCGAACTCACAAAGATCCGCCTGCCTCTGCCTCCCGAGTGCTGGGATTAAAGGCGTGCGCCACCACGCCCGGCTATTATTTTGGTTTTTTCAAGACAGGTTTTCTCTGTGAGCTTTGCATGTTTCCTGGAACTCACTCTGTATCCCAGGCTGGCCTCGAACTCAGAGATCCGCCTGCCTCTGCCTCCCTAGTGCTGAAATTCAAGACATGTGCCACCAACACCCGGCTAGGGTTTTATATTCTTTCTTTCTCATGTTTATTAATTTTTAATATGATAATCTCCCTAGCTATAATCTCTGACACAGTAGTGTAAAAGAAGAGGTCCGGTTCCAGCCATCATTCTTTAGGCATTTTTACAGCTATATAAATAAGTTTTTATAGTTACATTAATAATTCAGACAATTATTTTGGTAGCTAACTTGAAAAAAATCCCTATAATCTTTTTTTAGTTTGCTTGTTCTCAGAGAAAATAGGCAAATTGAGCACACGTAAGGAACAGCAGGCAAGGCAGCTTACGAGAACACGCCTGCAGCCTTGTTGTTTTCATGAAAACAAACCGAAAAACCTAGAAGAACGAAAAACTTAGATAGCAGTTGGACCCAGTATTCTGTTAGAAATGTCTTTGTGATTTTTTCTACCTGAGCCCTTTATAAATATGTAATCCACATTATACCCCCACTTAGTAATCTGATTGGACATGTCTCAGTTTCCTAAATTAGCATTTGCCACTGTTCATTAAGTCATGAACTTTGGAGGGACACTTGATAGATAAATAGATAAATCTTAGAATTCCTGTGTTACAGTCACCTAGGAATTATTTCCTCTCCCTGACATTGTTGACTCCTTCTTATTAGTTATCCTAACAGTTTTATCTGTTAAGTTCCTTGTTTCATTATGAAAGCATCAGAGCTTGACACAGGGATCAGTTGCCATTTAGAAAGGAGATTGAATGAGTCACAAGCGATGAGTATTTATGCAAAGCTTCAGTGAACTAGGCCTCCTATTGTGATTTTTCCACTTCATTATCCATGTTTTATATACCCTCAATATGAAAACTACTTTGATTTTGCATTAACTATGTCATTGTTTAGGATGGAACTACATATCTTTTTTTAGCTACTTGAATTATTTCAAATTAGGTATCTTTATCTTACCAAATCTGAACTATCAGAGATAACAGGTTAAGTGACTAAAGATAATAAGGAAGCTAAGACCTAGTAGTGTTTTATAAAGGTCATAAAACTTACTGTAAAGTGCTAGCAAGTAAATATTTTAAGCCAGGCAGACCATACTCTCTCTGTCGTAGACAATCTTCTATGCAATTTTTATATTAAAAAAACAAAACAAAACAAAAAAACCAAAAAACAAAAAATAAAAACCAGCCAGGCCTTTAATCCCAGCACTGGGGAGGCAAAAGCAGGCAGATCTCCGAGTTTGAGGCCAGCCTGGTCTGTAGAATGAGTTCCAGGATAGCCAGAGCTATAGAGAAACCTGGTCTTGAAAAAGCCAAAAAAAAAAAAAAAAAAAAAAGAAAGAGAGAGAGAGAGGGAGGGAGGGAGGGAAGGAAGGAAGGAAGGAAGGAAGGAAGGAAGGAAGGAAGGAAGGAAGGAAGGAAGGAAGGAAGGAAGGAAGGAAGGAAGAAACCAGCCACCGTCTATAAAGATGAGAGTGACTGTACGCTCACTGTATTTTATAGGGACTGAAATGTGAATTTCGCTGGGCTTGGTGACACGTGCCATTATTCTCAGCACTCAGGAGCTAGAGGCAGGAAGGTCTTTGTGAGTTCAAGGCCAGCCTGGTCTACAAAGTGAGGATAACCAGGGCCATTACACATAGAAACCCTCTCTAGAAAAACCAAAGAAGAAAAAAAGAAATGTGAATTTCATGTATAACTTCCATATGCGGAATATTTTTCTGATTTAAAAAAAAAACAACAAACTCTTAAGAATAGAAACAAAGCCAGGCAGTAGTGGCATATGTCTTTAATCCTAGCACTGGAGAGGCACAGGCAGGGGATCTCTCTGAATTCTAGGGCAGCCTGGATCTACAGAGTGCGTTCCAGGATAGCCTGGACTTCCCAGAGAAACCCTGTCTCAAAAAACCAAAGAATAGAAACAGACAAACCTTCTAGTTCACAGGTCATCTAAAACAGGTATTTACTGAATTTGTTCTATAAGCTAGAAACTTCTGACTCTTGAGTTAAAATATATAGGTCAGTATCTCCCAAAAATACTCTTCGTGAACATTTGCTAGGCTCTATGATAAAAAGTTGTATATTTCTTTTTTACACTTGCTCTTAAGACATTATAAGTACACTGGCATATAAAGAGTTCTGAGAAATCCTGCATACCTATTTAATTTTATTTTGTATATTTTTAAAATAAGTGATGGCGGCATTTAGCAGATAAAATTTGAGAAATGACATTAGACCAACAGAAACTACTCAGTGAGTAATGGAGTACACTAGTGGAGTGGCCATTTGTTTTCACAAATTCCAGTTTGTGTGAAATGCTTTGAGCAACTCATGTAGATTCACAAGCTATCAGCTCAATTCTTTCACAGCCTTTTCTACCATGTTTTGCTTGTTATGTCTTATATCTTTGAATTTATATTTTCTTTCCTACTCTTTACATCATAAATGTTAGTTCTTTGATTTAGACTTTGCCAGTAAAGGATCCAAGATAAAAGTAATTTGTAATACGTAGTATTTACACATTGAATGCATGTTTTTGTGGAAACATTTTTCTAGCCTGATGATTCTATTCACCTAAATTTATTCCGTATATGGAGATTTCAATAGATATAAATAAATCTTAATTGTGATGTCTAAAACTTTTTTATTGGTAAGGAATCAGAAACACCCTGAAGAGGAAGTTGAAAACACCAAGACACCATGGTTATATGATCAAGAACGGGTAGTAGAAAAACCACTTTTCAAGACTGGATTTGCAGTATCTGTAGAAAAAGCTACAAATAGTAACCGCAAAAATCCACCAGATACAAGCAGGAGAAGACGCCAGTTTGATGAAGAATCATTGGAAAGCTTTAGCAGTATGCCCGATCCCATAGATCCAACAACAGTAACTAAAACTTTTAAAACTAGAAAAGCATCTGCCCAGGCCAGCCTGGCTTCTAAAGACAAAACTCCCAAATCGAGGAGTAAGAAGAGGAATTCTACTCAGCTGAAAAGTAGAGTTAAAAATATTGGTAAGTTTTGAGATTGTTGAGCATTTATAGTATAAATACAAGAAATGTTGGGCTTCTTAATTTGACATGCTGACATTTTTATACAGCTAGATGTACAAGTATTGTTGAGACCCACTTCAGCCATTTTAAGTTAACTCTATGGTTTTTAAATTCCTAAGTAGCATTTAATGTAAGTATTTTACATTATTTTTATTTATTCTTGTGTATCTTAAAATTTCTCATTTCATATATATACATATATATATACACATAGACATATGATATAGATATATATATATATATATATATATATATATATATATATATATATATATATAGTATATATGTACACATCTACCAAGCAGCATGTTTTCCCTTCCAGTGTCATATCCTTTCCTTCCTTCCTCCCTCCCTCCCTCCCTCTCTCCCTCCCTCCCTCCCTCCCTCCCTTCCTCTCCTCCCCTCCCCTCCCTCCCCCCTCCTCCCTCTTTCCTTTCCTTTCCTTTCCTTTCCTTTTCTTTTTTCTTTTCCTTTCTTTTCTCTTTTCTTTTCGATAACCAACTAATTCCAGTTAGTGCAGCCCTTATGTGTATGGTGTGGAGCCATACACTGGAGCCCAGGAAATGCTGATAGTAGGAACACTTTCAAGGAAGAATGATTCTTTCCCAGCAGCTATCAGCTGTCAAGACTCAGCTGGGCAGATGTTCTCTTAAATTTTATGTTACTGAAAAGTTGCCTAGACTTTTTTTTTTTCTTGGCATTTCAGTGTTATACCAGGATACTACATTGAATTTTAATCAAGTCTTCTTCCTAGATTCTTGATGAGTCATTTAATGGGCTTCTGATTCTTAATACAGTGTTGGTTTGGTTTTTGTCTTTTTTTTTATTATTGTTTTTGGTTTTATGAGACAGGGTTTCTCTGTGTAGTTTTAGTGCCTGTTCTGGATCTCGCTCTGTAGACCAGGCTGCAGGCTGGCCTTGAACTCACAGAGATCCTCCTGGCTCTGCCTCCCCAATGCTGGGATTAAAGGAGTGTGCCACCACCGCTCAGCTACAGTGTTCTTTTTTATTACCATAAATAAAACCACTTTTAAAACAGGTTTACTTATAGATAAAGTAGTGCTTCGTTGAATTTTGTTACTGAATATCATATTAAAGTTCTCTTTATAGCATTGCTATGTGTACTTGATTTTAAAAAGTAGGTTCTTCTATACTTTTTTTAAAAGTTTACCAAAGTACTAGATTTAAAGCAGTTTTTTTTTTTTAGTTAAACTCTGGAATGTTGTAAATAAAGATCACATGCTTAATTTGGTTAAACCAGAGACCTATTCAAGTAGATCATGCTATTTTTCTCTGAGACAGAGCCTATGAACAATCACATAGTTTTGGATTTCTTGGTTCTTTGTCCCCACAAATATTCTGGTATATAACTGAAGGAATGTGAGCAATTTTTATTGTAACGTTCTCTCATTTAGCTAGATAATTTGATGTGCTGGGGGCAGTACTCCTTAAACTTTTTAAAGTTTCTTATGGACTCCCATAGAATACTGTTTTAAGTAGAGATTCTGATTCATCAAAAGACTGAGGCAGGATTATTGAGAGTTCAAGGTCAGACCTGGCTACCCACAAAAACCCTTTTTAATAAACAAGCAGACAAAAATACAGATTCTGCTTTAGTTGGTCTGGAAAAAAATCTATATTATTGTGAAACCCCTTTATTTCTTTTTTTAATCATGATTTTTTTTTAATTCCTGAGAATTTCATGTTCTGTAAAATGAAATATCAAACCCAACCCCATTTCCCTCATCCAACTCCCCACATATTCCCTAACATGTCACCTTCCCAACTTTGTCTTTTTTCCTTTGAAGGTCTAAAAATTTTTTTTTTTTTTTTTTTTTTTGGTTTTTCGAGACAGGGTTTCTCTGTGTAGCTTTGCGCCTTTCCTGGGACTCACTTGGTAGCCCAGGCTGGCCTCGAACTCACAGAGATCCGCCTGGCTCTGCCTCCCGAGTGCTGGGATTAAAAGCGTGCGCCACCACCGCCCGGCGAAAATTTTTTTATTTATGACAGTGTTGCACGATCTCTTTCACTGGTAGATGGCCTTGAATAATTCATTCAAGAAAGGTTGTTTAGTCCAACTTTATGAAACCTGTGTCCTTTGCATACTGATGGAAACACTGCCAAAACTTGTTCATATTTCTGGATCAGACTGTAGTTGTTAGAGTAGGCTTGAAAAAACACAAGAATCCTGCCCAGAACTGTGAGCAACTCTGTAGAGCTGCTGTTGACCCGTCTTGCCTTCAGATGGCCAACGAGGGAGAAGACTGTCTTTTTGGATAAGTCCAGTTAGTGTTGCGCATATGGGTGGGTCATCCACTACAGCACAAGAAGTGTTGCCAATGGAAGGAAACACCTTCAAAAAGACTGAGTTTTTCTCCCCCAGCAGCTGTCAAATGCCAGTCACTCTTAACAAAGGAGTGAGGCCTGAAGAGTACCTCTCCCATCTGTCTGTGCCAGAGTTTGGCTGCCTTGATCTTGTGCAGGGTTACTATATCTGCTGTGGATTTCTGAGTTCTGTAACCATGTCATATCTAGAAGACAGCATTGCACTGCACTGTTCTCCATCCTCTGGCCCTTATGTTCTTGCTACCACCTCTTTCGAGACATACCTGGAGCCTTGGGACTTAGGGGATGCTGTTGATAAAGATCCTATGTAGGACTGAGTATTCCATTTCTTTTCAGCATTTTGACTAATTTTGCATCTTTGCAATGATTGCTGTCCACTGAAAAAAGAAGCCTTTCTGACCAAGACTTAGAGCATCTATGGATATAAACATATATTTAGAAGGCAATTTTACCGTGACCATTTAGAAAAAATAGTAGCAGGTTCAGTTCTAGGGCTTAAGACCTCTGAAGCCTTGGGATTTTGATCAAGATTATAGTGCCAGGCATGAAATTTCCTCCTTTGGAGCAGGGCTTGAATCCTGTCAGTCAGTATTGCACCAGTGGGCACATCTTGCCATTCCGTCTGTATTGTGGCATGCAGGATCCACTGGGTAAGATCATTGGTGTCTTTTCTCTCTCAGCAGCCTTCATAGCTCTTTCTGACATTATGAAAACAAAGGAAGTTTCCCTATTGGTTTGAGATTGATATCTCTATGGCCTACAACCATAGTGTGTGCTGTCTTCAGCAGTAGGGTCTTTCCATGGAATCAGGGTGGGTGTCTTAGGGTTTCCTTTTCTGTGATAAAGTGCCATGATACCAAAAGCAACTTAAGGGAGGGAAAGCTCTAAGTCAGCCTTCAGTTGTAAGCCATCATGAAGGGAAGTCAGGGCAGGAACCTGGAGTCAGGAACTAAAGCAGAGGCCATGGAGGAGCGCTGCTTACTGGCATGCTCCTCCTGACTTGCTTAGCCTGCTTTCTTCCAGGACCACCTGCCCAGTGTTGGCGTCGTCCGCAGGGGGCTGGTCCCTCCTGTATAGTCATTAATCAAGAAAGTGCCCAAGAGACTTACCTATAGGCCAACTGAGAGCCCCACTTCCCAGATGACCCTACATTGTATCAAATTGATATAAGACTAGTCAACACAGTGGGTAACCAAGGATAGCCTGTGGTATTTTGTATACCTTTGGAATCTCCCTACCAATAAATTGTAGGGAGGTATCTCCTGACTTACATTGCAATTTTCATATAATAATTCATGTCCTCTGGGAGCTACATTGTCCACCAGTGCAGGGTAATTCCATGCAGACATTTCTTTTTGTTTTTGAAATTAGCTTACTAACATGGTTTCCTTCATTTTGGTTAATTCACAATCTATATCTCCTCTTCTACTCGTCCCCACCTCCATTCTTGCTTAGTCCTTTACCCCACCTGCCCCACTGTACCCTTTTCTTCTTTCATAGCACGTGTATTCTGCTATGACTCCAATTATATTTTACAAATGGATTTTGAGGTAGTAGACTTGAACAGGTCTTCCCATACCCCTTCCTTTGGATTGGCCTTCCTTACAGCCCCTTGGTTTTACCCATGCTCCCCAAGCCTTTCTACTCCCTGTAGTGTCCCTTCCCAACTCCAACTGAAAAATGCCCCTTCTGGCTTCCTCTTGTGCTCTAAGTTAAACACACATGGGACAAATGATTTGAAGCTAGAATTTGCATATAAGAGAGAACATGCAACATTTGTTTTCTCCACCTAAGTTACTGCACTCTTAATTCTTTTTCTAATTCTTTGCATTTATCTGCAATCATGATTACATCTTTCTTTACTGCTGAGTAATACTGTGATGTGTTCTTATCCATTTGTGAGTTGATAGACATACAGGTGATTCCACTTCCTAACTATTGTGGAGAGAGTGGTAGGGAACTTTAAAATGCAGCTGTCTCTGTAATAGGATGTAGTCTGTTGAGGATAAGCCTAAGAGTCAGATAACTGGATCATATGGCTATTTCTAGGTTTTGTTTTGTTTTGTTTTGAAAAACTTCCCAAATGATTGCCAGCATTGCTGCCCAAGTTCACATGCCCACCAACAGTATGTAAGAGTTCCCCTGTCACAGCATCTGTACCAGTATTTGTTGTCATTAGTAATGCTGATTATGGCCATTCTGTTTTGCCATATATATGGTTCAGCTTTTTTATGTTAGGGCAAAGATTGTTATTCTGATCTTTGTACTGTCTTCCTTCATGTGTAATTTTAAAAATATCTGCCCAAATAATATTCACATTTGTTCAGCTGGCATTCACTGCCATCGTTAAGGCCCCATTTCACAGCAGAATCAAACAAGATAGCACTAAAATTGATTTATATATAGCAGAATCAAATTGTTCAACTACACTCTTGCTTTTTAGAATATAAGCCATTGATAAGGAACATTGACATTTATAAGCTCATTAGGAATATACAGACTTTTGGAGCCAGCCTGTACTAAAGAAATCAGTATACACTGTACCAAGACTCCAGAGCAACACTGAAACAAAATGATCCAGGAGACAGTTTCATCTTTAGCCATTTTATAGTCCACTGGTGTCCTGCAGAAGTGAGTCAGAAAGTTCTCCTGTTTCATTAGAAGCTGCGAGGGTGTAAGCATGCATGTTTTTTTTTTTTCTAGTCAGCCTTCCGGAGAGAGAGGATAGATAGTAAGTGAGAATGGGCCACATAGCAGCCCCGTGTTCCAGGAAGCTGATAGAGTGGGTCCGCTCTTCCTTGAGTGGCTGTTTGGATGTATGCAGGGCCTTCAGAATGCCATGGCTGATGCCTTTCCCGACACTGAAGGCATAAGTAGAAGTGCTGCTGTTCATGTAGCTGCTCCAGTCGGGCGGAGTCCAACAACCAGATATGAGAGAGTTGTGGACAGACATGAGAGATGAGAGAGAGCCTCAGGGTATTGTGTGTCGGTCATGCTTTTGCAGTACTGTCTCACCTGGCCAGTGTTAATATGGAGTATTAACCTTTACTAATTCTGCTGATCCCCTTGAACGAACTTGACCTGCTTGCTCACATTGTAATTGAAGTTATTTGAGAGGCCAAGTCTGGAGGATTGCAAGTTTGAGGCCAGCTTGGGCACCTTGTGAGATACTATCTCAATAACAAAACAAAACCCAAATGCCCTAGAGATAACTCGTTAGTCACACATTAGTACCTTAACTTAGAAATCCAGATCTTGGGTAGGAAGGATGGCTCATCATGTAAAGATGCTTGCCGCCCAGCCTAGTGACCTAGGTTCCATCTCTGAGATCCCCATTGTGGAAGAATGAACAGATTTCCCAAAGTTGTCCTTTGACCTCTACATGCTGACACAGCTAAACATATACATAATAAATAAAATTTAAAATATAATATAAAAAATAAAAAGAAACCTAGCTCTTGTCTTTAATAATTTTAATTTGGGTCTTTTTCCTCCCTTTGTAAATATTATTTTAAAATTATTTATTATTATATTATTATTCTCTCTTCTGTGTGTGTGTGTGTGTGTGTGTGTGTGTGTGTGTGTGTGTGTGTGTGTGTGTGTGTGTAGAGAGAGAGAGAGACAGACAGACAGACAGATACTATAGGGTCATAGTCCCCAGGTAGATGCCCTGTGGCATATGTGTGAAGGTGAGGAGACAACTCCATGTAGTTGATTCTTTCATTTCACCTTTATATGTTCTCCAGGATCAAATTCTGTTTCCCAGGCTAGCATAGAAAGTGCCTTTAGGCTGAGCCACCTCTCTGGTCCCTCCCTCTTTAAAAAATTTTCTTAGATTGTTTTAATTTACATATATGAGTGTTTTACCTGCATGTTTGTGTGGGCACTACATGGCTGGTGCCATTGGAGGTCAGAAGAGGCCATTGGATTCCCTGGAAGTGGAATTATGGATGATTATATGTTGTCACTGTGTCAGTGCTGGGAACAAACCCAGGTCTTCTGGAAGAGCAACAAATGTTCTTAAACACTGAGCCATCTCTCTAGTCCTCCACTCTTTTAAAGAATATTACTTATTCTTGGACCCCAACACCAACTCCACTCTCCTACTCTTGCCCCAAACACATCCTTCTTCCTTCATGTCCTCTTTTTTTTTTAATTATTGATTTTTATTTCACATGCATTCATGTTTTGCCTGAATGTATGTCTGTATGAAGCTATCAGATCCCCTGAAACTGGAGTTACAGGCAGTTATGAGATGCCATGTAGGTGCTGGGAATTGAACCCGGGTCCTCTGGAAGAGTAGCCCGTGCTCTTAACCACAGAGTCATCTCTCCAGCCTCTTCTTTTTTAAAACAGCTCACTGTATTTATTGGTCATTTTTCTATTTCTGTGCTAAAACACCATGACTTAAAGCAACTTATAGAAGGGTTTCCTTGGGCTCAAGCTTCCAGAGGGATGAGAATCCATTGTGGTGAGAAAGCAGTAGCCATAGCAGCTTGAGGAAGAAGCTAAGAGCTTATTTTCTGTCTTAAACTACAAGCAGGAAACAGAGAGCATGAACTCGAAATGGTGTAAATCTTTAAACTCTCAAGAGCCTGCCTTCAGTGACATACCTTTTCCACCAGTGCCGCAGTTTCTAAGCTCACACCACACAGTGCCATCAGCTGGGGCTCAAGTACCAAATGTCTGAGACTATGGGGGACACTCATCCAAACCACCACACTCAACACTCAGTGAATACAGTTACGGGCTGTGTTAACATAGGTGTGGAGCCGACCACTGGAGCGTGAGCAACCTACCAGTGACCACTCCCTACTCCAAGAAAAGTTCCTCCCCCTCTCCCAGCGCCCACCAACTGTCTATAGCTCCTCAGCGAAAGTGGAGCCTCATGAGTCCCTATCCCATGGAGGATGGTTGACTGGCTTGATCTTATATGCAACATATGCAGGTAGCTATAGCTGTTCTGAGTTAATAAATGAAACTGTCATGTCCAAAAGACAGCAAGCCACAGTGGTCCTTCCTACTCTCGGGCATTTATAGTCTCTCTGCCTCCTCTTCTACGATATATCCTTGGCCCTGCTTGGGAGACTAACAGATGTCCCATTAATGCTGAGCACTTAACAGTTATTTTCATAGAACTTTGACTAATTATGAGTCTCCACATTAACCTATGCCCACTGCAAAAAAACTTAACTGATTCAAGTTTAGAGCAGCATAAATCTATGGCAATGAGTGTAATATTTAGAAGAGTTTGAGAACATGTCCTTTAGCAAAACATTGGTAGTAGGTTCCCATGTAGGGTCTATAATCTTCTAGTTGCGGACTTTTTGAAATAGGTTTACAGTACCAGGTGTGAATTCCCTCCTGTGGAGCAGGCCTCAAGTCCAGTCAGAGATCAGTTACCCTATAACACATTGCCACTATTTTACCAGTGACTTCAGATAGGTATTGCAGCATGCAGGGTCCATCACTAGGTGGGGCTGCTGATGGATTACTTTCCTCCCCGACTAGCCTGCATAGCATCTTTAAGCTCTATAAAAGCCAGACGGAAGGAAGTTTCCAGGTCAGTTCCAGCTTAATTTTGCTATGCCCAGCATCCAAAATGTATAGTGTCTTTAGTAAAGGAAATCTTATCTACTTATGATAGACAGCTATTTTCCCTCTAAGAGTTTTTATTGCTGTGATAAAATACCATGACCAAAAGCAACTTGAGAAGGGAAGGTTTATTTCAGCTTACACTTCTACATCAAGCCTATCAGCAAAAGGAATCAGGCAGGAACTGATGCAGCGGCTTAGGAGGAACTTCGCTTACTGACTTGCTTAGTCTGTTTTCTTTCTTTCTTTTTAAAAAGCATTTCTTTTGATTTATTTATTATGTATACAGTGTTCTGCCTGCAGGCCAGAAGAGGGCACCAGATCTCATTACAGATGGTTGTGAGCCACCATGTAGATGCTGGGAATTGAACTCAGGACCTCTAGAAGAGCAACCAGTGCTCTTAACCACTAAGCTATCTCTCCAGCCCCTCAGTCTGTTTTCTTACTGCAACCAAGACCACCTGCTCAGTGTTGGCACCACCCATAGTGGGCTGGGCCCTCCCAAATCAATCAGCAGTACCTCCCAGATTTTGCTACAAGCCAATCTTATGGGTACAGTTTTTTTCAGTTAAGAATCCCTATTTACAGATATGTCTAGATTCGTGTCAAGTGGATAAAAACCAACCAGCATGTCCCTCTTTGTAGCATCACAATAATAGGGCATTTCTCTCTCTCTCTCTCTCTCTCTCTCTCTCTCTCTCTCTCTCTGAGGGGGCAGATTGACTGCATGTTTCCCTTTGTAAAGTACACAAAGAGAATTTTGTATGTATCCATAACCTATATTTAATTTCAATTAGAATTCATTTAATACTTCTCATGTGATTCAGTAATAGAGTCAAAAGTTTAATTCCATTTATGTAAATCTTCTTGTTAGGTTAACATACCTATTTTTCTTCAGAGCAATTTGTGTTAATCAAACGACCATATGTATGGTACTCATACCGTTTTCTACAGTACTTTTGGTAGACATTCCCTTTATTAATGGACTTGTTTTATGTGACTAACAGTAATAAACTAGCCTTTAAGAGAACTCTTCCCGGTAAGTTTCATTCAGAATGGATAATAGTGACTAGGCTTCATCCTGAAAAAACAGTAAAGAAATCCTAACCTAAATTATGTTCTTAAAAATAGAAGAGGTTTGAAACCACAGAAGATATCACAGAGGCAGCACAATACTTGGGGGAACTTACTTGATATCATCAGAGCAGCTGTTCTGGTCTAGGGGACATAGCAGTAAAGGTTCTTCTCTCACTTGTCTAGAATGACAAGGGTAAAATCAAAGTCTAGTCTTAAAGCTATGGTAGAAAAGATGCATGCAGCCTCTCCTTGGCCCTTCTGGTCTGCGGAGTAGTGATCTCCCGGAGATACTAATAGGCAAAGATACTAGTGAACAGATACATGGTGATCGTTTCTACCCTTACACATAAGTAAGCATTACCTTTTGCAGCTCAGAGTAGAGAAAATACTTCCATGTTTTCATATTGCTAGCTAGAATATGGCTTGACCAGAAGAAAAATAGTGTCTGCTCTATAATCTTAGAATGTCACCATTAAAGCAACCCAGCATTTGTGTGCAGCCTTAGGGTGGTAAAATTTGTAGTTGGGCCAGTGAATATAACAGTGCATATAAAGAGAAAACTAGCAACCAGAGAGAGTTCATAGAGGCAGACTACCAGAACAAGCAAAATCTAGCAAAAGAATTATTTGAAGGAACTATACCGTTGAACAAAATAAGGGCATATAAGCAGATTGAATTATAATATGTAAATTCTTTATAACTAGAGAAATGGTTTTATTAATCTTAATATTGTTTATTAAAGCAAATTACCAATTTTGAATCAAAGAAAAAAAAAGAATTCTATCTTTATATAGACCAAAATTAGTAGGTGATAAAAATCAATTGGAAGGGCTTATTTTAGAAGATTAAGAGAAAATCTTTATCTAAAGTACTCTGAGTCATAAAGTAAAAAAGCAAGAAGCAATATTTAAACACATAATGAAGTGATAAAGGATTTGAGAGTAGTACATTTCAGAACAGCCAACTTTTGTCCATCCAGGGTGATCAAATTCCTGAATATCAAAGATGAGTAAAAATGTATGTTCCCGGAGAAAAGAATAAGTTATGTGCAAAAAGGAGCCTAACTGGCATCAAGCAGTCTCACATTTGATAAAAGAAAGATGAACAATACATAATCCAAATATACTGTAGAGGCAAATCCCTGTAATCCTAGCATTTGGGAGGCCAAGGAGGACTTGCTTCTTTAAAGCTGTTTAGTTCTATGTCCAATTTATTAAAACAAAGCAAGCAAACAAACAAGGGGTGCAAGTTACAGTGGGCTGGGACTGCAATGTAAGAATCCTGTGTTCAGCTAAGAGAGCAGGCTTATCTTGTCTGAAGCAAATCATGGAAACAACATATGACTCATAACAGATTAACTTTGTGTAAGGAAAGGTAAGAAGACAGTACCCTAGCTAGGCATGGCCGCATACACCTGCAACCCCAATACCGTGGAGGCTGAGTCATAAAGATTGCTGTGAATCTGATGATCATCTGAACTACAGAGTGAGTGCCAGGCAGATGGTGTCACAAAGAGCCAAAAAGAGACAAGACAAGGAGGGGAGGGGAGAGAAGAGAAACAGAGACACTTTTTTGTCCTTTGTTCTTTGTTTCTATGTGTGTTTCTGTGTGTATTCCTGGAGCTCAATATGTAGCCCAGGCTGGCCTCTACCTCAGAGATCTGCCTGCCTCTGCCTCCAAGGTGCTGAGATAAAAGGCGTGCCCCCCCACTACTCAGCTATGAGGTATACTCACAAACACATACACAAACCAATCTCAGTGTATAATTCAAAGGTAAAGTGGCTGATGCAGGAAGTTTGCTACAAGTTCAAGACTGTGTGTCAAAAGAAAAAGTATTAGCAACTGCTAATATATCAAAAGGATATTAGACAGTTGACTGTATAATTTCAGAAACATTCTCACGATTTATTTCCAGAAAATCTGTATTAAAAGGAAAAAAAGTCATATTCATAGTGTAGGTTAGATTTGAAGTCATTCCTAGTGAAACAAAAGAAAGCGAGTTAAGGACAACAAAGCCATTCTTCAGTGCCTATTGCATTGTAGAATGGAAACACGTCACAGACACTTCTGTCAGAATGGGAAACTAAAGAGGGACCCTTCTGCATTACCAGCCTGTTTAGTTTATCTTAGGACCAGAAATAATGGGAATAACTATTAGTAAAGAGAATACTTGTTTCTGTTAGGGTTGTTTGTTTGTTTGTTTGTTTTGTTTTGTTTTGGTAAATAACTAATGTTAACAAGGTAAACTGTTGAAGTACCTCAGAACTGAATAAGTGGGCACACACTTTTCTTTGCTAACAAGAAAAGTAGTAGGTTTATAAAAAGCTGTATATTTTGGGTAATATAAAAAAAGATTAAGTATAAAAACATAGGCACTTCTGAGATTTAAAAAATATATAAAATTAAATGTAAGTCTTCTTCAAATTAAGTGCATTTAATTTTAGTCTTTTTTTTTTTTTTTTTTTTTTGCCTTGGGTTATTTTTGAAACTGAACAACAAAAAGGCTCCAGCATATATGGAAGGATAAATACCTAAGAGTAGTCAAGAAAAGAAGCTAAGTGGGGCTTGCTTACCAAATCATTAAACATACTGTATAACTTCTGTGACCAAAAGAATAAAAAGGACTTGGAATAGAAACTAAAACAATGTCAAAAATAAGATACAGTGAAATAGGAGGGTTAATGTATTGATCAATATAATTGATTTTAATTCAGTGGGAAGAGGATAGATATAACCATCTATCCATATAGAATGAAATCTGTCCATATAACAATGAATATGAAGTTTAAAAACCTTAGGAAGAAAATGTAGTAGAGTGTTTCTATTTTGTATTTCATAAAATTGAAAACGCGTTAGCTTGGAATCTGGAAGAGAATTCAGATCTGTGATTTCTCTTAACTGTACTTTTAGTCATGGTGTTCTAATGACTATCAGAAGATAAATGAACTGTTGGAATTGATTCTTGTAATTCTTCCTTCTAAAGTTTATTCTGAAGGTATTCAAAGACATTATTTTCTATCCTGTTTATGCCAGGCCGTTATAGCGCTCTAAATTTAGAGTTACTTGTGCTATTTGACTGTGGAAATGAGTTTCCCTTTCAGTCACGTTAGTTGCATCTGATAACAGCTGTCACTTTTTTTACCCGAGGGTATGAAAGTGCCAGTGTGTCTAGCACATGTGAACCTTGCAAGAGTAGGAACAGACATTCAGCCCAGACTGAAGAGCCTGTTCAAGCAAAATTATTCAGCAGAAAGAATCATGAACAGCTGGAAAAAATAATAAAATATAGTAGGTCTGCAGAAATATCTTCAGGTATGTTCCTCTTTTTTGTTTATTTTAATCCAAGGAATTCATCTTAAATTTGAAAAGCTACACTAAAGCAAGTTTTAGTAATAGGCTTTCACAGATTTCTGTCTTGTGAAAGATTTTAATCATAGAAAAATGTAAACTAGAAATATTTTTTGTTGCTGTGATCTCTTTAATGTTTCTGACACATTAAAAATTATTTTAAAATAAGTAATTGATATTAATATGGAATTCCTAATTGAAATTCTGAAAATCTTATCTAAATAGGATTTGATTTGAAATCTCATTACTTCCTTTCTTAAAACATTTGCTATATCATGCCTGTACTAAAGTGTGCGTCCCTTAATATAACAACTGTGGCCATCAAGGAATTGGTTCCTTTCTCACGCTCCTCTGCCTTAAACTCTTTTCTTTTAGTGATACTGAATTAGAGCATTCCCGTGGCTGCCATGTTCTCTTTTCCATATCACATCCATCCCCTTTTTGCCTCCCTCCCGCACCCCTTTAAGCTCCTTTCATTCTTAAATAAAATTTTAATTATGGAATCTCCAAATTGTATCTGAGTCTAAGGTTGGCCACTTTTCACTTTCATTTCCATTCTTGCCTGTATAAACCTTTTCTATTATCTGAGTCACAGAATATAGTATTAAATTATTTTAGATGTTTGTGTCATCCTTTTGAGTGCTTTGGTAGCAAACAACTACTTTTATATTTTTACACTAAATTTGGTATAATACATGATAGGTGGTACACTCTCCATAAGTGTTCATTGAATAGAGTCATGACTATCACCATTTTAAGTCAGCACCAATATTTTACTGATTTACAAAGAATAGGTACATCTCAGATACATAGAGAAAGTCGGTAAATATGGATTTACAATCTCATTTGTCTCCTTTGGTGAAAATGATCTCAGCTATCATTTGTATCATACTTACTACATACATTTTTTTTTTCTTTGTTTGTTTCATAGAATTTTTGACCAGGTCATTTGAGCCTCATAATGCCATTGTTTTGCTTCTGTTTTTCAGTACTGTTAAAAGGCTGGCAATATGAAATTGTACTTTCTTGTAAACTTTGCCAAATGGTGCCCTTAACTTAGTATATGTTCTTTGGAATTCACCCTAAGGGAGCAGAAGTGAGAAAAAAATTGAAGGTTTAGTGTTGGCTGAACAGTCTGATTCTAGCTATGTATGAATAAAAATGTAAAGGAAAATAAGGGTAGAAGAAAATATATCAAAACATTTGCAGTGGTTTTGTGATCTATAAACTCATTTATAGCTTCTGAAATGGATATAGTAGATAGTTGTTAGTTTTGTAGTTAGAAACTTCACATTTGCTTGTATTTTGAAATGGCTTTCTCAAGCTCATATTGCTAGGAGTTAGTAGCACTGAACTTTTTAACTATAAAGTACAGGATTCTTTTGGGAAAAATAGTAATTCTATTGTACTAGAAAAAATTAGTAGTATTATTTCCACAGAAAGTTAGTTTTCCAGACCTTATTGTTGTCAGATTAAAAAAAAAAAATTGAGTTCAGGCATGGTGGCACATGCTGTTAATTCCAGTGCTCAGAGGGCCGAAACAGGCATATCTGTGTAAGGTGGAGGCCAGTTTTGTCCACATACCAAGTTGTCTACTAGCCAGGGCCACATAGTAATAACCTGTCTCAAAAAAATTATTGAATTTTGGTGAATTAAATAGTTTTGAGTATAAAAATATACTGAATATGCTACTCATTAATATTCTAAAAGACATGTTTTTCATTTACCATGACCCTAATATTCTTTACATTGTTTATTGATGCTTGTTGTAACTTGGCCTATAACATGCTAATTAGAGTGCAGCACTTATTGCTATTATTGGATTATGCTTTCCTCTTCTCCCACGGGAATTATAGGAGTGTCAGGGTGTTTTTATACTCCCTCTCCTCAAAAAAAACAAACCTCAAAGACAGTGCTTCACCGTGACTCTCATCATTAGTCACAGCAACTTTATAGCAGAGTTTCTTTAATGAGATTACATCCCATTTTTAAATTTTAAAAGTATATATTTTTTTAAATAAAATAGTTTTGTTGCTTATGTGTTTATGTACCACGTGCCTGACTAGTGCCTCTGAGACTGTAGTTGTAGGTGGTTGTGAACTGCCACATGAGTGGAGAATCAAACATGGGTCCTCTTAACCACTGAGTCATCTCTCTAGCCCATCTAATGAGAATGTTTCCAAATATAGCATAAACTATTCCTTGAAATAGCATGTCACTATAGGCAAACATTTTTAATTAATTGATTTTTCTCATTCACTTATTATAAGCGTTTTATGTCTTTACAACATGTACATATTTTATGTTCAACCTGTGTCTCTCCTTTCCTACAGCACATGCTAAAATGCTAGAGCAATCTAGCAAATCTAACAGAAGTGCATGTGATGAAGCACCAGGTAACAGTCTGCTTAGTTCTGGTGTCCATGATTTTTACCTTTTTTTATTTACTGAAGCTAAAATCCTTATGTTATCCTGAATTTTTTTGTTTGTTTGGTTTTATTTTATGAGTCACAGAGCCTTGGCTCTTCTGGAGCTTTCTGTGTAGACCAGGCTGGCCTTGAACTTGAGAACTACCTGCCTCTGCTTCCTGAGTGCTGGCATTAAAAACATGTGCTACCAGACCCAACTTGTTTTTTAGTTTTATGTATGTTGGTGCTTTGCCTACATGTATATCTGAGTTGGATGCCTGGGGCTAGAGCTACAGACAGTTCTTCACCACCGTGTGGGCTCTGGGTCCTGGAAAAACAGCTAGTACTCTTAACTGTTGAGCCATTTTTCTAACCCTGGAATTTCTTTTCTTTTTTGGATTTAACTTAATATATCTATGTTTCTGAACGTAGAAAGATAAAATACTCATATTCTAAAGTCTTTCATTTATAATTTGCTGTTGGCAAAACTGCCTGCCTTTCTTGTTTTGTTAACATGAAACCTAGCTAACACATCTGTAAACGTAATAGAAACTGTTTTTGTAGTATTGTTTGAAAGTTATTTGTTTCATATATCTGAAATAGTGAAAAGCATTAAATTTTTTTGTAAGTAGATACAGGTGTTTTTATACCATAGCTATTTATTTTTCACTATCAGTCAATATTTGAAAAAAATTAAATAAAAACCAATGATTGGCATAGACTATAATAAATAAAGATCATAGAAATTTAGAAATATTCCAAAATGCTACTTTGATTCCAAAATACATATTTGTATTAGATACAGTCTTATATGAATTAGAATTACAAAAATATTTTACCTCCTCCTAGTGAGAGGGATTTTTTTATTTCATGTGATTCATATGATTATAGTTATAAAAACATTTTCGTTCCTTTTGCAGCAGTGAATGGAAAGTAAAGTCCTATTTGAATCCTTAGGAGTCTCTAAAGAAAGTTAAACAATGGCGAGAGTGTTGACTGAGCTGTTAAAGGCCCGGTTCGTCACCAAAATGTCAAGTGAAACAAGGACCCAGACCTACAGCAGTAGAATCAGGATTAGGTTGGCAGAGATTAGGGAGATTTCTAGCATTAATTTTAGTTTAGGAGGAAAGACTGACATGAAATTTAAACCTTCTAATTGTATTTAAAAAAAGAGTTGAAGGTTGTAATTAATTAGGAGTAATTTTATTATAGAATAATAATTTTATCATATCAAACTATTAAGCCATAAATACACTACTTTTTTAGAGCTTTGAAAGAAACATTTTAAAAATTAAACTATAATTAACATGCTGTATATGGATTGAAAGTTGATATAACAAATAGTACCTCCTAGTCTGGATTTTTCTTCCTTGAAGTGGAGATTTCTTGGTTTTCATTCCTACTTAGTTAATGTTACTTTTATTTTAATATATCACATATGGATGTTTTGAAACTATTACGAGAACCTTAATATATCACCTTTTAAAATGCATAGCGGTCTTAAGGAATGATAGGATAGGTTGCATGTCTTTTATGTTCGTGGGATTTAATACCTGGTCATGTAACTTAGCTAATTAGTGCAGAGGTTTTTTTGTTTGATTTTTTTTTTTAATCAGCATACATTACTGCTGCATTATCTTATCCCTATTCTGCAGAAATGATTACATCTTCATTTTCTTTTTATGCCTTTCAAATAAACGACATTCATTGAAACACTCAACATTTTTTTTTTTCTTTTTCTTAGAATCATTGCTTGAAAAAATGCTCTACCAGCTAGCTCAGTCGGTAGAGCATGAGACTCTTAATCTCAGGGTCGTGGGCTTGTGCCCCACGTTGGACGCCAAATGTAGATGTAACCAACTGTCTTATTAAATAAGAAACACAGAACCAATGCAAAGAAGAAAGCCAAGAGATCAGAGCTAAGAGCCTTACCCTGCAGCTAGCCTCTTAAGCCAAGAGACCTCTCCGAAAGAGCGCTACTTCCTGTGTGTTTGTCTTTATATAGTCTTTCTGTTCTGCCTTCTCATTGCTTGTAAACCCAAACACATGACTGCCTCGTCACTGCCTGTCTATAGGGACTTCCAGGTCTTCTATGGTTGGGATTGAGATTAAAGGCGTGTATCTCCAATGCTGGCTGTATCCTTACACAGAGATCTACCTAGCTCTGTCTACCAAGTGCTGGGATTAAAGGCATGCGCCACCACTGCCATGCTCTTGCTATGGCTCTAATAGCTCTGACCCCCGGGCAACTCTATTTATTAACATACAATTAAAATCACATTTCAGTACAAATAAAATACCACCATAGTAACTAGATACTTGCAGTTCTACCAGTGTTCCAGAAAGATCACAGAATTTGGGTGTGGGCTGCTTTTGTCTTTGTTTCTTTTTCTAGAGAGAACACATTTCCTGTTTGTACCCTGAAAAAAGTCTAGGGCTAAGCATATGATTCAAGGTAGCATGTGTGAGGCCCTGGGACTGGTTTCCATCACTACACACCCTCACAAAAAGAGTATGACTTTACAAGTGTTGTCAACAGTTTATGTGGCAGTATTTTAGATAAATAATATAGTGATGTAGAGTGTCTGTAAAACTGGCAACTATACTTGGGCACCTTCTGCTCTGATTTGAACCAGTTATGTAAATATGACATTGTAGTGAAATTAACCAGTTATGGCATAATTGTGCATTATTAAGCCGCAGCATTTTTTTCAGCATTAATAAATGGATTTTCTTTTTAATTATGAAGTTCATATTACCAAAATAAACCAAAATTGTTTTAATTTAACTTATTGCATTCAGTGCTTATAGATTTCAGTCATTAGTCCCACGAAGTACATATAATTTTCCAGGTTTTGTTTTTAATGTGGGTTTGGCTTAGTTTTCAGACCAGTTTTTGGCTATGTAGCCCAAGCTGCTAGCTCTAACTTTTAGTCCTTATGTTCCACACTGCTGGGTAGGCTTTACCACACCTGGTCAATTTTTTAAAATTGAGATTAATTTAATACTAATTTTTAGTTAATATGATGCTGTGTGGCATCAGATATTGCTATTCTTGAATTTAAACATTTTAATACATACTATTTATCTCGATGTTTTAAGATTATTTCTTTAAAAGCCCTAAAATAGAATTGTGTTCAGTTATAGCTTAGAAAATTATATAGATTAATAAAAGGTATTACAAAGGTATTATATTGTTGTTATTTTCTTGATTTTTTTTTTATCTTCCAGAAACTGGAAGTGATTTTTCCATGTTTGAAGCTTTACGGGATACTATTTATTCTGAAGTAGCTACATTAATTTCTCAAAATGAGTCTCGTCCACATTTTCTTATTGAACTTTTCCATGAGCTGCAGCTACTTAATACAGACTACTTGAGACAGAGGGCTTTATACGCATTGCAGGTATCTGGTACCTCATTATTATTCTATCAGCTTACTCCATGTTTATATATGGTTGCTTTCTTAAGTGGAGCACATCCTTGCTCTTTATGTGTTTAGATTTATTTTTGGCTTTTTGCAGCATTTTATTTTAAATTTCTTATATAGCTTCAGTATGTTTTAGGTTATCTTTACATGCATGTGTGTGTGTGTGTGTGTGTGTGTATTTGCCTTGTATTTAATCTATGAAAAGTACTTAATTAATTTTTTCTTCTATCTGCCTCTGCTTTTAAGTTTGTAACATAAATTTGGAATGAAGTGTGTGTGTGTGTGTGTGTGTGTGTGTGTGTGTGTGTGTGTGTGTGTGTGTGTGTGTATTGTATATAAATGTCTTTATTTCCTTATTTAGGATATTGTATCCAGACATATTTCTGAAAGTGATGAAAAAGAAGGAGAAAATGTAAAATCTGTGAATTCTGGCACTTGGGTAGCATCAAACTCAGAACTTACTCCAAGTGAAAGCCTTGCTACTACTGATGATGTAAGCCAATATGATATGTTAAATGTGAACATACTTTCAATATATAATAAACAAAAGTTGAAGTTATTGTCAGATTGTGGCTTTACCTAATATAGTTGATGTTTAGCTTTTAAAAAATGATAGAGAATGCTACAGTAGCTGGGTGGTGGTGGCACATGCCTTTAATCCCAGCACTCAGGCAGAGTCAGGCAGATCTCTGAGTTCAGAGCCAGCCTGGTCTACAGTGTGAGATCCAGGACAGCCAAGGCTGTTACACAGAGAAATTCTGTCTCGAAAATACAAAATAACACACCCTACAATAGCCATACATCTCTTTAATAGACATTTAAATAAGTCTTTGTTGTGTTCTTCAGAACCATGAGTAGGACAAATAGCAGTCAGATCGCAGAAAAACATGGACAAAAGAAGATGAAGAAAAAAATTTAATGTATTCTACTTAGACAAATGTCTGAATAAAATATAAAGAACATGGAAAATGGCAGGCTACTTTTATATGTTAGATACTTGGGAATGGCCTCTTTATAGGTTCAGATGTTGATTTTGGTTCTTGTATAGCAAATGCTTTTTTTTAATAACTCAAGCACCTGGAGATCTCTGATTAGGAATAGAATAATTGGTTAGCAGACATCTACTTATAGGTAAAGTGTTGGAATAACATTGTTGTGATTTTTCTCATTATTATAATGTTAACATAATGTTTTCTAAAGATACTTCTCCAAAAGGATATTTTGTCTTTTTTGTTTGTTTGTTTGTTTTTCGAGTTGGCTCTTTTTTTAGATAAGAATAATTTGCTTAGAAACAATTGAGGATTTTCTCTTATTTTTTACTCTTAAACTCATGTTGAAGACAATTCTTCCTTTTTCTACTTAAAATTGTTCTTCACTGTGCTCTAAATCTTAGACTACTGCAAAAAAAATGTTTAAAAATTATATAGTTTATATTTTATTGTGCTTGTACACATATAGTACATATATATGTATATGTTATAATGTGTATATGAATGTGTGTGTGTGTGTGTGTTATATGTGTTTGTGTACCTGTGTATAGAGGCCAGAAGTTGGCATGGAGTGTCTTCCTTGACATTCTGTATTGCTCTCTATATTATCTTTTGAGACAACATCTCTCATTGAACCTGGTGTTTGCTCATTACTAGACATTGTGATAACTTGGGAAAGACTCAGTCCCATAGTTTTCATTTTTGTAATGGTAAATAAATTAGGAAATGAATACTTAGTACTTTGATAAATTATTACAAGTAAGTGAAAGTGGTATGTTCCTCTTTGCAAGAAATGAAAAATGACACAATTGTCTATGTATTTATTCATTCATTTGGGGAAGAGGAAGAAATTACTAGATTATAGTAAGGATTATTGGATTTTATCATTGAGATAACTTGGAAAAGACTGATACAAAGTGACAGAAATTGTCTGGATGACAGATGATAGAGATTAACTGTAGAGGATACAAAAAAGACCTTGGTTGATGGAAATTGTCTTTATATATATGATATATATATATATATATATCATATCATATCATATCATATATCATATTATATTATATATACTTATTTTTTGGAGAGAGGGTCTCACTATGTAGCCCTGGCTGACCTAGAACTCCCTATATAGACCTGGCTGGTGAACTCACAGATATCTGTCTGTCTCTGTTTCCTAAGTGCTGTGACTAAAACTACCATGTCAAGCTAATGGTCTTTTACTTTAGAGAAGCTGATTATGTAAGTTTATCCATTTGTCCAAACTCATCGAACTATACACCTAAAATGAGTACATTATTATATGTTAATTGTGCCAAATAAAATAATTTCATAAAATTATTAATGTCATGTTGTTCTTCACATATAAGACAATGAGATACATATAGTAAGTATCTAGAGATAAAGTGTCCATGAGAATGTAAAGATAATTTAAAATGTTAACTATCAATTTATAATTTTTAATGAGTTGGCTTTCTTATTTTTATTTAGCAAGGAAGTTCTCCAAGATTACTTAATATTTTAATTTTTTTAATGGCTCTTTAATAACTTGGGTTACATTGTTGTCTTGTCTGGGTAGAGTACTCATGTAATTTCTTATCTCTTTTAGATGTGTGGTTTTATGGAAATACCAGTTTCTGTGTTAGATTTAATATTTATGAAATGCTTTAGATGGACTATTTAGTGATTTTTGTTTATTTAACCTAGGAAACTTTTGAGAAGAACTTTGAAAGAGAAACACACAAAATCAGTGAACGGAACGATGCTGATAATGTGAGTGTCATGTCTGGATCTTCCAACTTTGAACCTTTTGCAACAGATGATCTAGGTAAGCAGAGCTTTCTTCATAACCTTGCATATGACTTTACATCATGATCTCTTGGCAGTCTTTGGGTAGTTGAATAAGGAAATAACTAGGATGGATACAAAAATATCCATTAGTCTAAATCCATGACTCTTGTTTATTCCTTGACCTGGGGAAAATCATCCACTCCCTAAGCTATGCACATGCTACTGAAGTAGGACTCTTGTCGAATTGGCTACATTCTTGGGAAAAACAAAAAACCTTCAAATATGAATAATAAGAGTTTTGGGTTTTTTTTAATGGGATTTTATTTTTCCTTAAGGAAAAAGGACATATACTTAGTGAAAAATCCATGGTTTCTCCAAACATTTTCAATAAAAATATGAAGTTAATGGTTTGAGGTAAAAACTCAGATTTTGTAACAATCCCTTTACTTAACTGGTTATGCAGTCTGAGGCAAGCTACTTAAGTGCTGTCATTTCTAGGGTAATCTAAGGATTAAACAAATAACTGATGATGCTGTACATGAAGTGCCTCATTAGCACAATAAATGGAAATTCTTCCAAAGCTAATTCTGGGCTCGAGAGATGTTTCAGCAGTTAAGAGCACCTACATCAGATGGCTCATTACTGCCTATAACTCCAGCTCCAAGGGGACCAACACCTTTTTCTGGCCTCAGTGGGCTACCCACACACATGTGGCATTCACTTACACAGACACATACATATACATACACATAAATAAAAATAGGTCTTGAAAAAAGCTAATTTTCCTTCCTTGTGTTCAGATTTTTATATTTTTGAGAGTATGGGAAAAGATTTGCTTTTACATATTCTAGGAATATTTCTGTTCCAAATTCAGGTAACACTGTGATTCACTTGGACCAAGCATTAGCCAGAATGAGAGAATATGAACGCATGAAGACTGAGACTGAAAGTAACTCAAATATGAGATGTACTTGCAGGGTTGTTGAGGATGAAGATGGTGCTGCTGCCACTACCACAGTCAGTAATTTAGAAGGTGTGTTTTTAGAGTGATCAGAAGTCTTAATCAGAGTTGCATATAGAAACTCTAAAGCGAGCTGGGCATAGCTATAATCCCATCACTCAAGAGACTGTAGCAGAAGGATTATAGTTTAAGTCTAGTTTTGGCTACATTACAAATTCAGGACTAGTCTAAACTATATACTTGCCACTCTGTGTTTAAAAAAAAAGTTAAAGCCCTTTTTAATACTAGTGGTTTTATTACTGCTTTCCTTTGATTATAAGGACTGCTAAAACTACTTGGTTTTTCCTTTGTATTATTTTAGCATAAAATTATTATAACATTCTATAAAATATTATATGAATGTGTATATATCTCTGTATATAATATCATTGGCTTTTGCTGATACATCATTTTTCTTAAAAAGTAGAAACTCCCATTACTGAGAATCACATTTCGCCACAGCCTGTAAGTGACGTTTCTGCTGTCCCGTGTCCTAGAATTGATACTCAACAACTGGACCGCCAAATTAAAGCAATTATGAAAGAAGTCATTCCCTTTTTGAAGGTAAAAAGTAAACCAGCTTATGTAATTACTAACAGCGACCGTATATACTTCCTTGTAAATAGTGCTGCCAACATTAACAGGGCAAAGAAAAAAAACGTGCCCGTGGAATAGGACTGGGTGTGGTGTTGCACGCCATGCTAACACTCAGGAGGCCTCAACAAGCAGATCTCTGAGTTTGAGGCCAACCTGGTATACACAGTGAGTTCTAGGTCAGTTGAAGAAACAAATTGCTTTCTGAAATTGCATACTGTGATTTCATTTAAAAGAAGAATTTTAAAATTGCACTCTTTTCATCTAAAGTAAAAATTTCAAAAATTGGAAGTTTTAAAAATTGGAAATGAAAACATAGTTTGCATTTCACCCAGATATGGAAAACTATAAAAATGTGTTGCCATCAGGCTCATTTTAAATTTTTCTTCCCATAACTTTTTTAAAAAATCGTTTTTCCATACAGTGTATTCTGATCATTGTTTACCCTCCCTCATCTCCTCCTAGATCTCCCTACCAATCCAACTCCATGCCTTCTTTTCTTTCTCTTTATAAAACAGGCAAATAAACAAACCAAAATAGAACAAAACAAACAGAAAACACGAAAAAGCACGACTACACACCTGTATATGTACACGTGTATACATACACACAGAAAAACCATAAAAATAGGAGACCAGAATATCTAAGGTCAACCTTTGGTACCATGTAGTTTAGCCATCTCATTGTTAGTAGGAGAGTGGAATTTGACCTGGAAAAATAGTGACAGGACCTGTTTAATGAATTAATAGCAGAAAAGGAATGAGAACCCTGGGATTACTTGTTACAGGTCTACTTGAGACTGACCTTGAGAAGCTAACCAGGCTGAGGTTTATTTCATAACTGACGTATAGTTTTGGTTTTTTGAGACAGTTTTTAATATGTAGCCCAGGTTGGCCTAGAACTTAAAACAGTCCTCCTGCCTCACCCCCCAAGTGAAGCATACCACCACACTTGGTCTTCTTTCACAAGGTTTTTAAGGTGCAGTTAAGAAGAGATTTGCCCTAAGTGGCATTGAAAGCAAGTTAGGAAGACATCTAATACCTAGAGGCATTTTTAGTTCTTGGTATGGGTGCAGTTGTTGCTGATGGAGTTACTCGCAACTGTTAGAAGACCATGGCAACTCTTACAAGAAAAAGCATTTAATTGAGGGCTTGCTTAGTTTCAGAGGATTAGTCCATTAGCATGACGGCAGGCATGGCAAATGTGGTGCTGGAGTTGTTGAGAGCCCTGCTGATCCACAGGCAGAGAGAGATTGGGCCTGGCATGGGCTTTTGAAACCTGAACACCCTGTCCCCAGTAATCCTCTTCCTCCAACGAGGCCATGCTTCCTAAATCTTCTAATCCTGTCAAAGTGGTCCACTCCCTTCTGACTAAGATTCAACTATGTGAGTCTCTGGAAGCCATTCTTATTTAAACCACCATAGATACATACATAGTTGAAATGATGAACTATAAATAGGAAGATAGACAAATTGAAGGACTGGTGTGCATAATTCTCCTTAGTACAGAAGGGAAGTGATGGAAAGTATTGGAACAGGAAATTTCTTTTATTAGTCATTTTCTGGTGTGTGGGTTAAAATCTCCAAACTGTTCAGTATGTATACTGTAGAGACTAGCCACTGTTAGGGATCTTTCCAATGTCTCTCTGGAAAATGAGAAACTATGCAAGAGAAAGAAATTTTAAATTGTGTAGATTTTTTTTTAAAATAATAGTTGAGTTTATGGCCTAACCTACTAGGATTTTTCTTAGGAGCATATGGATGAAGTATGTTCTTCTCAACTTCTTACTTCAGTAAGACGTATGGTTTTGACCCTTACCCAACAAAATGATGAAAGCAAAGAGTTTGTCAAGTTCTTTCATAAACAACTAGGAAGTATATTACAGGTAAGAGTTTATTTGTATATATGTTACATCTATACCATTTGGTTAGGGTTCTATTGACGTATTCTGATATTATACAACTTATTCAAGAGCCCATTCTAATACTCATTTTGGATGGCATTTTAATATTCTCTTTATTTAGTTAAAAATTGTAAGAGGACCTTCTGTATTTTTATTTACCATGGCCATCTCCAAAGGCCTGTCATAACTCCAGTAATAATCTATTGGCTTGAAAGGGCTGGAGAGATGGCTCAGCTGTCAAGAGCACTTGCTACTCTTCCAGAAGACCTGGGTTTGGTTCTCAGCACCCTTGTCAAGGTGGCTAACAACTGCCTGTGACTTCAGCTCCAGGGGCTTAGGAAATTGCCACTCTGTTCTGTTCTGGGGTTTTTTGTTGTTTTTTTAAGGCATCTGCACACACTTGGCATACCCACATAGATACACACACATACACATGAATAAGAAAATTTTAAAACTGGTTTGATATTCTACCAATAAGAATAGTTCAAGACTGAAATGCTTAGAAAGCATGCTCTGATTTAATTTTAAATAATCTGGGAAATTTTCGAAGCTAGAAACCAGCCTCTAATTAGAGAAAGTTTTTAGAGCATAGTTAACTTTTCTTTCTAACAGTTAGTATGTGTTCAATAACTGGCATTTCACTCTCCTTATCGGTTCTATTTGAAGTCTTTAAGCTCCTCTCTCCCAGATAGTCATGACATAGGTGAAGGTTATGGGTTGCTGTGAACTGTGGGCATGCCACTCTGGCAAAGCGAATTACACTAAACCTTCTATTTGTTTTGTACCTGTTACCTGACTTCCTTTATTTCCTTCCCTCCCACATTGCCTCGCCTCTAGTAATCACTTTCTAACGCTCAGATAAACTGCATCTTTAAATTATATTAAGGTTGTGGTTCCCAGCTCGAGAAGATTTTGTGTGTCCCAGGAGGCATTTGACAGTGTCGTAGATGTTTTGTTTCATATAGCAAGTAAGTTGGGAGAGAGATAAGAAGGAAAAGGAGAAAGAGATGTATTAGGTAGAGGCCAGGCATGCTGCTAAACCTATACTGAAACAATTTTCTGGTCCTAAATGTCAGTAATGCTCAGGTTGTGATACTATTAGGTAAGTAAAGACTCCTTAATTACTCCACATAACAAAAATCATTTCCATTGTGATCACCTGAATATTTTCACAATGAGACAGTTCATTGATGGGTATTGCTACTCTAGATTAGATAGTACATTTTTCTTTCATCTTGATGGGAAGTTTTTCTATGAAATTTTGTCTTGCTTTCTTTGCAGAAGTTAAACTGATTTTTAGGTGAGGTACTATCACTTTACCTGTTAGCTAATTTAAAAGTTTGGTTAGATACTAATTTCCTTCACTATAATTTTCCATTTTGTTAGTATTAAGATTAAAGCACAAATTCAGTAATAATCTCAAAATTGTTCTGACTCTTGTTTAATACATAATTTATGAGGTATATAATTCATCAGTGATCTTGTACTTTGTACAAATAGGATTTATTAGCATATTACTAGAAAAATTATAAATAATGTATTCTTACAGCAATATCTGAAGTAGTAAAAACATTTAAGATAACTTATGGATAATAAATTTTTATAAATTTAACCAGCTAGCTTATTCCAAGAGAAAGAAATAGCTATTTTAGAATGTGTTTAAAAGAGAAATTATTTAAAACTTGTAATTTTAATCAATGTCTGTGCAGCTCTTCTAAGAAAATTTGACTACCTTTCTTCATTTCCTTCCTGATTTCTTTCACAGTTTCATGTCTATTAAAGAACAAAAGCTAATTTAAATATTACCTAGACTCTTTTCTGTCTTCCCCTTTCTTCCCTCCTTCCCCCCCCCCCCCCCCCCCGCTTTCCTCCATCTCCACTTTTTATCATGAACTAGACCTTAAAGTATTGGCTGCTGATTTTTTCTTCTGAGATCTGTTGAGAAGTTTGGGGTTGCATACATGCTATTTCTGTGACTGTATGATAGTGTTTCTGTGTTGCTTTCTTGGGGCAGTAGGTCAAGTGACACAGCAGTGTAGCTTACCTTTTCTCTAAGTAGCATAGCCCATAGTTTTGCAAGAAAGAAAAAGGGAAATCTTTTATATAAAATAGCACAGTTACTCATTTGATGATGCTGTATTTCAGCTTGAGTAGAACTAATACTTCCTTATAAATTTATTCTGTAGAAAATTTTCAGTGAAAGTGACTAGTTGGCTAATGTAAAGGAAGAAACTAACAATTTGGTACCATGTAGATTAGGAAGACAATTTATCCTCACATAGTAATCTTGTTTTACAGTAGTACATATATAGTCCCAACATGTACTCTCTGGGAACTTTTGGGAGACTAGGAGTCGGTTTTACTCATTTGTGCCCAAGAATTATATTAAGGAAGTACTATATTTATACATATATAGAATATACAGTGTATATACCATATATTCTTTTCCTTCCCTTGTGTATACTCTGAGTGAGGCTAGCAAGATGCCTGCTTTGTAATAGAATATTTTATAGTAATACTAATCTGTCTCTATATAGCCGTGGCTTTAGTGTTAAGTTTTCCAATACTTTGAAAGTATTAGGAACAAGGACAACAGTAGACATGCTAATGTAGACAAGGGGAGCCCCAGGAGGTCTCAACCATGTACAAAGAGCTAACACTGAGTGAGTAGATGAGGACATAAATACAAGTAACGTTATACAGCCTGAGCAGGTTCTGCTTATGTATTTCTGTATACATACATAAATGTCGGTAGCAATATAATGAAGTCAGAGTGAAAGAGCAAGGAGGGGTATATGGGAGGGTTTGAAGGGAGGAAAAGGAAAGGAGAAGTACATTAAAATCTCAAAAAACAACTCTGTGTGTATATATACACACACACATAAAATTTTAGGAATACTGTTTTTTTCTAGGCAACTATTATAGTTTAATCTTTTAAACCACCTGTAGTGTTTTATGCACAGTTGATGATCTTAAAATTATTTATTTTATCTTTAAATAGGATTCACTAGCAAAATTTGCAGGCAGAAAACTGAAAGACTGTGGAGAAGATCTTCTTGTAGAGATATCTGAAGTGTTGTTTAATGAATTGGCTTTCTTTAAGCTCATGCAAGACTTGGATAATAATAGTATAGCTGTTAAACAGAGATGCAAAAGGAAAATGGAAGCAGCTGGAGTGATACAGTCTTATGCAAAAGAGGTAACTTTCAAGTTGTGCTTGTAAGAAGAGTTGTTGTCAGCCTGTCAATACAGTTCTTGATTATTAGTAGTGAATAAACTCTCCTTTGACCTCAACAAGAACAGTTATTTTTCATAAAACCAGTTAGTCAAATTTGTAAATCAGTACATGGGCTACTTACTAAACTTAGTATTCCACCATCAAGGCGAGATCAAAAGTGCAGACAGGGATTGATGCTAACTGTGAATTGTGAGGTGTCCAGTTCACTTTCGTATTGCTTACTAAGAGCTCCAAAGAGGAGAGAACCATGATCTGGTTCCTGGACAGCTTCCCTATGATGGCTGTTGCCAAATGTCATTGAGTCTCTGAGAATATGTGTCACAAGGAAGTCACTTCCAGCCAACAAGCATCTGCCCGTTGGCTAGGGCTCTCATTTTTCATCTCTAGTTTTTCTGCCTTGTTAATTCATGACTGCATGTGATCCTGATCAGTTAGTTCTCCTGTATTGGAAAGCTTACTGGGCACCCCCTTTCCTTACCCTCTGACCACGAGAAGGGACAGCAGGCCAAGACCCAGACAGAGAAACCTTTCTAACTTAGAGTCTTCTCCTCAGTGCTCCTGGTTTTATTCTAGACAGAAATTCATTTCAACCATTGCTAAATACATAAGGGACATAAAGAACACCATAGTAGGTTACTGGAAAGAAGTCTTAGTCCGCTTTAGGTAGGCAGTCTCATGAGACTTTCCCCAGGGGCTGAAATATGAGCTAAGACTGAAAGATAGAGGAGTTCATCAGGAAGACTGGGGAAAGCTTTCCATAGAGATAAAGCTCAGTGTAGTGATTTTAAGAGAGGATAATATGAGGAGATGTGATAAAGTACCTATCTATAAAGCTAATCAATAATAAATTTTTAAAAAGAAGTGATAAGCTAATGGCTTAGATTGGTGTGCATCAACAAATAATTTTGACAGTTGAGTAAGTAACTCCAATGGTTTAGATGGGAATAATGACAGGCGACAAAGGCTGATTTACTGGCTTTTTTTATTAAGATTAGAAAAACTGGAATTACATAAGTATTCTTGCTAAATTCTACTTAATTGATTTGCTGTTAGGCCAAAAGGATTCTTGAAGGAGATCATGGCTCACCTGCTGGAGAGATAGATGATGAAGACAAAGTAAGTGCCAATTTGTGTCTATAAGGAATGCTTTTAGAACAAAACAAAAATTTTCTAATAATTTATTTATTATACATACAGTGTTCTGTCTGCATGTGTCCTTGTAGGCCAGAAGAGGGCTCCAGATCTCATTACAAGTGGTTGTGAGCCACCATGTGGTTGCTGGGAATTGAACTCAGGACCTCTGGAAGAGCAGCCAGTGCTCTTAACCACTGAGCCATCTCTCCAGCCCCACAAAACAAAATTTTAACAGCTTTTATCTTAATATTTTTTACAAGTATGTAATTAAATGTCTTTTCTTATTACAAACCATGGTTTTTCTTTTGGCTTTTTTTTTTATTTTTTGAGACACGTCTTCTCTGTGTAGCTTTGGTGCCTGTCCTGGATCTCATTCTGTAGCCCAGACTGGCCTTGAACTCACAGAGATCCGCCTGGCTCTGCCTCACCAGTGCTGAGATTAAAGGCATGTGTCACCACCACCACCCAGAACAGTTTTGCTTTTAAAACAAAACTAGATTGTCAGAAGTAATTCTTTATATTATTACAGAGTGGCTATTATTGCTATGAAAGCTCTACCATGTATACCTTTTTAAAACATTCCAAGAATTAATTATTTACATTGTTTACAGGACAAGGATGAGACTGAAACTATTAAGCAGACTCAGACTTCTGAGGTCTATGATGCCAAAGGTCCCAAAAATGTAAGATCTGATGTTTCTGATCAAGAGGAAGATGAAGAAAGTGAAAGGTGTCCTGTGTCTATTAGTAAGTTTAAAGGCTTTGAGACATAATTATTCGTAAGTTTTATATAGGTCACTTATAGTTTGTAGGGATGCATTGAGAATTTTGTCAAACTCTGGTTTTGAATCCCAGTATCATTTTGACTGAATGCTGTGCATGACCTGCTGAAATTGCCTTGCCATTCAGCACCAGAGTTTCTAGTGTGCACTGGTTTGAGTCCTTCTGATACCATCCATGTACACAGTACCTGTGTCACTCGAGATGCAGTTGACAGTCACCATCACTAAGATTGCCTGGGGAGATGTGGTGATGTACAGCAGTAGGAGACTGAGGTAGTGGGGTAATTGAAGTCCAGGAGTTAGTACCAGCAACACAGTCAGACTCATCTCTACACCCACTCCCCCTGAAGATTGATTTGTGAGTTGACTAAAATTTGTGTGTAATCAACTTAGATCTATCTAAAGCTGAAAGTCAGGCTTTAACTAATTATGGAAGTGGAGAAGATGAAAATGAGGATGAAGAAATGGAAGACTTTGAGGAGAGTCCTGTGGATGTCCAGACTTCACTTCAGGCTAACACCGAAACTCCAGAAGAGAATGAGCATGACAGTCAGGTATCTGTTACAAACCAGTGCCCCTCCACCAGGCCTGTGGTGAAAACAGGAGCCTTCTGAACACTGTCAGAGTGAATGCCCTTTCCAGTCTCATTTTCATGATTAAAATGGTTAGTAAAACTTAGTGTATTTATTTAGATCTGAAACATGCCTGCTAGGTGGCATGTATAATTAATCCCAGCACTCTGGAAGCAAAGGTCGGCAGATCTGAGGTCAAGGCCAGCCAGGGCTATAAAAGGAGATTTTGTCTCAAAAACAAAAAAAATCTGAAGCACTAGTTTTATAGTTAATAATCTTTTTTGAAACACTTTAATCTTTTTTATTACAAGTTGTAAAACTATAAGATACTTTAGAAGATATAAATTTTTAAAGTTTCCTATTTTTTTCCTAGTCACAAATTAAAATAATATATAACAAGCATAAAATCGTTTATTTCCTGCCTTTACTTTATCTAGCTCAAGAGGCTATCTATACCTGATACAATTTCTTCTGCTGTTTACTTCAGTTTTTTTTTAAAAAGATGTATTTATTTATTTATTTATTTATTTATTTATTTATACAGTGTTCTGCCTTTATTTATTTATTTATACAGTGTTCTGCCTGCACACCAGAAGAGGGCTCTAGATCTCATTACAGATGGTTGTGAGCCACCATGTGGTTGCTGGGAATTGAACTCATGACCTCTGGAAGAACAGCCAGTGCTCTTAACCTCTGAGCCATCTCTCCAGCTCCCTACTTTAGTTTTTTGAGTGACTGTGTGTGTGTGTGTGTGTGTGTGTGTTGGTTAAGTCTATGTTTAATATTTAGACTTTGCCAAAGTATATAAATATTTCCAGCCTCTGAACGAAGTAAATATTGTTACTGCTCATTGTACATCCCTTGTACAGATGTAGTGATGGTCTCCATTTTTATAAGTATTCTTTGAACATATAAATTCCTGAGTATTCTATCCTGTCCTCTAGCAGCTCTCTATACAAGCCTCTCCACAGAATTTGGTACATGAACTAAATGATCTTTCCTTCTGTTTTTCCCTTCTTCAAGTACTATCCCTTTCTGCTGCATTCTAGATTTAGCTCTTAGATCTGCTGAATAGTTACCAACCTAAGAATTTATTTTTCTCCATTATGTTCATCAGGTCTCTGTTTATGGAATCTAGTCCTTTGTCTTTCTCCTTTGTGGTTTGTGACCTCATTTCAGGGGTAATAAATCTGCTGGTACCCTTGTGAGAAAGAATGCATAAAAGGTTACATATTTAAAAAGTTCTTAAGTGTTGAAGGTATTTTCCTTTAGATGTTGATTGTACTGCTTCATCATCTTGGTTACAGAGCTGCTTTGCAGGTGTCCTGGGATTTCTTCATTCTAACCCTACATGTATAGCTTTGTCCTGTTCCCTACACTGAAAGCCTTCCACCCCAAAGAATTTGGAGTTTTACAGCGTTGTTGTGGTTTTTTTTCTGTTGTCTGAGTATTCGTTTGGTCTTCCCTATTTATAGTCTTTTCTTACATTTGTTAAATTTTCTTTATTTGCTTTATTTCTCTTCTCTCTGTGGAAATTATAGGTGGTAAAATAGCCCCTGGTTGATAATCTCATTTTTCTTCTCTGTTCCTTTTACTGTCCCATTGCTTTATCATTTTGCTTTACTTTCTGGGATGTATCCTAGGTCTTAATACTTGTATTACTTAGTTTTTATTTTATTTCAACTTTCCTAACTACTCTGTCTAAATAAACACTTTTAACGTTTTTCTGATTATTTTTTATAATGTCACATGTTTTCTTCTATACCTGAAAGCTTTAGATAGCTATCTGCTGAACCTTGGCTGTTCAAAGATTTATAGATACACACACACACACACACACACACACACACACACACACACACACACACACACACAATTTTGAAAAAATGTCTTGAGTTCTTTGGAGTTTCTGTGTAAGGTATTTTTATAGGCAGCTCCCTTTCTGATAGAAAGTCCCAGTTGTCAGTTTACATTGGTGCTTTCCTTGGTTTCTTCAGAAAAGGTTCTTCATTCTTCACCCTGGCATAGAAGTTTTGTTGTTGGCATTCTTGAGCTAAATGGGTGGAGTAGGTATCCCACCATTATGTGGACCTAAACTAAACCCCTATTTTCAGTGTAGTTTCTTTTACCATGTCTACCTCCTTCCACTTCAACCCTTTGTGTGAAACTAGTTCAGTTCTCTAAAAAATGTCATCTTGTACTTTCTGTGAGGTTGGACATGAAACGCTAGGAGTCGCCACTTCCTTGAAAGACAGACAGCTCCCCAGCATCTCCCTTGTGATGCTCCTCAACCCTGCCCTGCATTGTAGCCCTCCCTCGCATCCACTGCTTCCACTTGTGGGATGAATTCAGATTAGATTCTCCTTCTGCTACAAGCACTTGATGTGGTTCATCTTCCTCCTCTTTCTCACTTCTGCTTCAGACTTTCAGTTCACTTAAGGCTTACAATTATAGACAGCCTTTAATTTTGAGATAAGGTCCTGAGAAAAATATAAAAGCTTGTGGGATCTATTTTATTCTATCATTTGTTTTGTGCTTGTCTAAGAAGGAAACCTTTTTTTTTTTTTTTTTCTTTTTTTTTTTCTTTTTTTTTTTTTTTTTTCCTTTTTTTTTTGTGATATATATTTTTTATTTTACAATACCATTCAGTTCTACATATCAGCCATGGGTTCCCCTATTCTCCCCCCTCCCACGCCCTCCCCTTACCCCCAGCCCACCCTCCATTCCCATCTCCTCCAGGACAAGTCCTCCCCCGAGGACTGTGATCGACTTGGTAGACTCAGTCCAGGGAGGTCCAGTCCCTTCCTCCCAGACTGAGCCAAGTGTCCCTGCATAAGTTCCTGGTTTCAAACAGCCAACTCATGGAATGAGCACAGGACTTGGTCCCACTGCCTAAATGCCTCCCAAACTGATCAAGCCAATCAACTGTCTCACCTATTCAGAGGGCCTGATCCAGCTGGGAGCCCCTCAGTCTTTGGTTCATAGTTCATGTGAGGAAACCTTTTTTTAATTACCCATCTTTTAATTGTTAACTAAAGGCGCCTTGAAACACTTTAAGAAGACTATATTACATTTCCCTTTTTATAGCTCTGGGGTTGGACAAAAACCACACAGTAGTAATTACCTTTTCTATAGGGACATATATTTTTAGGTCTTGCTATTAAAACATATTTTTCTTTTAGGTGCTACAACATGATCCTGAAAAAATATCAGAAAGCACAACTGTACCGTCAGACCAAGAACCAACCAGTAAGAGTAAGAAGTCTAAATGACCCTAATTTTTACACTTTTTAAAATATTTTCAGTGTGCTCAAAACTAAAAAAAAGTAGGTTTTAATTCTAGGCTAATGTAAGTGTAAACACACTTTGGACTTAATGTCTGTCTTTGTTATCCTGGTAAATATTTTGTGTAAAAGAACAGTGATTGATTTGATTTTTGTTGTTTAGTTTGGTTAAGTTTTTAAAAACAGCCTTGTATAGCCCAAGTTGGCCTTGAACTCTTTATGTAGTTTGAAGATAACCTTGAACTTCAGATCCTTCTACCTCTGCTTCTGTCATTGAATTGCAGGTGCATGCACCCATATTGTGCCTCCAACTAGCAATTATTTTCCATTTATTTGTTTGTTTATGTATTTATTTATTTTGCGGCAGGGTCTCAGTCTGTAGCCTTGGCTTGCCTGGAACACCCTGTATAAATCAGGTTGGCCTCTAACTTGGAATATCTGCCTGCTTTTGCTTCCCACATTCTGGGATTAATGGCATGGGTCCCTTGCCCAGTGCAAGTATTTTTATTTATTTATTTTTTAAATGTGTGTGTACCTAAGTATGTGCATGTGTATCACATGCATGTAGTGCCCACAGAGGCCAGAAGAGGGTACTAGATCTTCTAGAACTGCAGTTACACTCCATTGTGAACTACTTGATGTGGGTGCTGGGACCTGAACTCTAGTCCTCTGTGAAAACAGCAAGTGCTTTTAACAGCTAAGCCATCTCAACAGCTCTCCCCCACACACACCTTCTTTTATTTATATTTGGCAAATATTTAGCTGTACCCAAAATTTATCCACAGTTTCTTTAGAGAAAAATGAGAGGGGTTTGTTTTAAAATAATACTCATTTTAGGGCTTTGGTCTTAAAAATCCTAATTCATTATTCCTTATTCACTGAAATCATTTGGCCTTAAGGAATTTATTTTAACATGTTCCTAGCTAAATCTGTTCAACTAAACTTGGGAGCCATGATAAGTAAAATCTGGATGGGGATCTTTGAGTCTTCATGTCTTGACTACTCTTGTTCATGGTACTGTCTTCCCTTAGTGTTGTGGATTGAACAGGTGCTTCATTTTTCTAACGTGGAGACTTCCTTTTGATGGCAGATGATCAAGACAGCAGCTCTCCTGTGAAACCTTGTTATCTCAATATCTTGGAAAATGGACAACCTTTAAATGGCACTACCCATAAGGACTCACTCACTCCTACTGATTCATCTAAACAGCCTGACCCTACGCCATTACCCTCAACTGCAAGTGAAACCTTAGTGCCTAACGTCAAAGAAGTGAAATCTGCTCAGGAGACTCCCGAGAGCTCTCTGGCTGGAAGTCCTGATACTGAATCTCCAGTGTTAGTGAATGACTATGTATGTAATGGTTACATTTCCAAGTATTTTTGCGTTTGTATTTCTGTTTATATTTCATTTTCGACTAACACATTGAGGTATAAATTTGGGGTATGGCAGAGAACTGTTCAACAGAGTCAGTATTTATATGTAGCAAGTCACATAACAGTATACTAGGAAATCACACTTATAATAAGAAGTACCTAAGTTAGTTTTACTCTGAACCATGATTTCATTTCAATTGAATAGCAAACAGGTTAGTTTGGGGATGTTTAGGTTACTTTTTAAAATTTTTTTTAAAAAGATTAATCATTATGTATACAATATTATGCCCACATGTGTCCCCGCATGACAGAAGAGGGTGCCAGATCTCATTACAGATGGTTGTGAGCCACCATGTGGGTGCTGGGAATTGAACTGAGAACCTCTGGAAGAGGAATCAGTTCTCTTAACTGCTGAGCCATCTCTCCAGCCCCTAGGTTACATACTTTAATATAATTTTTCTTAGCAAAAATGAAGCATCATATTTGAAACTTGGTGGGTACAATGTATCCCTTCCCTTTTTGTTGCTGTTTGGTTTTTCGGGTTTGTTACTTTGATCTGGCCATTCTGTAACTTGATAGGTAGATAGACTGGCCTGGAACTTTATGTGTTCCTCCTGCCTCTGCCTCTTGAGTGCTGGGATTACAGGTGTCTGTCACCTAGCCTTTGGTTCATTTTTTTTTTTAATTAAAATTGACTGTGTTCTTAAAGCTATTTTTCTTGTTATGACTTACAGAAAGTCAGAAAGGGAACTAAGAATGTTTCAAAAACATCAGTAGAAACTATTATAAGCTGCTTTGTTTTCTTGCCATGTACACTTAGACATTCAAAGCTCTGAAAATTAATTGATTTAGTCTTTAAATGTTGCAGCATTTATTTATTTTATGCGTATGTGTCTGAATGTATGTATGCTTGCGAGCCCATAGAAGTCAGAAGCGGTATTGGTTTCCCTGGAACTGGAATTGCAGATGGCTGTGAGCCACCACATAGGTGTTGAGAATTGAACCTGGGTCCTTAGAAGAGCAGCCAATAATCTTAACCACTGAGCCATTTCTCTAGCCCCTTTCAGAAATCTTTATTATATTAATTAGTTGACAGAGAGAGAGAGCAAGAGCAGGTGCAGGCATGTGAATGTATGCAGCACAGCCCGTGTGTGGAAGTCAGAGGACAGCCTGCCAGAGTTTGTTTTCTCATCCACATTGTGGGTCTGGGAGTGGAACTCAAGCTCAACAGCAAGTGCCTTAACCAGATGAGCCATCTCCCTGCCCCCTACCCAGCCGATTCTGATTTGTTTGTTTGTCTTTTGAGATGTGCTCTCTATTTATTCCTGCTAGCTTGCTGTAGAGAGCAAACTGACCTCAAACCCAGAGCTCTGCTTGCCTTTGTTTGCCTCCTGAGTGCTGTGTATGCTGTTCTGTAAACTGTATGTTTTTTAATCATTCATATAAATATGAATATATAAAACTCCACCTTATTTCTAGGCATGAGTGATTTAGATTTTGATACAGAGGCAAAGGTGTTGTGCTTTTTGCTTTTGTTCATTAACTATACTTACCTTCCAGGAAGCGGAATCTGGGAATATAAGTCAAAAGTCTGATGAAGAAGACTTTGTGAAAGTTGATGATTTGCCACTCAAACTGACAGTCTATTCTGAGGTATTCGGCTCTCTTCAGCTAAGCTTGTCTTTATAACAAATATTAGATGAAAGATTATACTTTTAATTTTCATTCTAAAGGCAGAGCTAAGGAAGAAAATGGTAGAAGAAGAACAGAAAAACCATTTATCTGATGAAATATGTGAAATGCAGACTGAAGAATTAGCTGGAAATTCTCAGATACTGAAAGAACCTGGTAAACCTTACCAATTTTAATTTTGTATTGAAAAATCATGATCACACCAGTCTAGTTTGTTTTTGAAATGTACTATTACTTCCTAGAAAATCTAAGAAGACAGTCTGTCAATTCAGCCGCTTGATTCTTTTCAAATTATATCAGATTATGTTCTCTATTTTTCAAAATCTTTAGTTTTAATAAAGTACTAGATGCAACTCTAATGTAAATGTTTTATGATTTCTTAATGCTTCAAATACATGTAATACATGTAATATCTTTCATCTCCCATGTAAAAAGTGTGTATTGAGATCCATTTCCCTTCCTGTCATTGTGTTCACATTAGTTTTGGGGGTTTGCCTTTATTTTAAATGTCCTTTAAACTTCTTTGTTGCAGAAAGTTAAAAAAAAATCATATTATTACATTATTAATTTTATTCAGATAAGCACAGTTTATTTTTACAGTTGTAGTAATTAAACCTTATACTTATTTCATACACACACACACACCAATTTCATTCTCTATGGATGTAATGGTACAACTTCTGAGCTGCTCAGAGTATTTCTTGTATCAAAACCAAAGCATTTTCATCTTGTTATTTTCTTTCAATAGTTAAAATCATATAAGATTTTTTTTCTGGAAATGAGATGTTGGACAGAACATTTAGATATATCAGAGTTTGCTTTTTAGCTCAGTTCTGCCCATCTGAATACATGGCGTCCTTATCAGCTGCAGCCTGTTCTAGGGGCCAAGCTACAGCTCTCTCTTCATCCAGCCTCATGTACTCAGGGCTTTCAAGGACATGTCTGTCTTCCAGCCACTCTTCTTTTGTCTACATTTAATCATTTTTATAGTTACTTTCCTTTTCTCTAGTGGAGTTTTTTAGAGAGAAAAATAGTTGCTCGGTCTCCATTCATGAAAAACAAATACTCATTCTGTGTTTTGCCAGGGAATTTGAACTGAATTCACACTTTTTATTGTGGTCTTGTACATAAAGTAAAGCTTTAATGGAAGAGACTATTAAAAGTAAATTTTAGTAATACTTTAATTCACCAATTTATAAAACATTAACCATTATTCTTCTTTTCAGAAACAGTGGGAGCCCAGAGTATATGAACTGTCTTCAGGGACTCATCTAATTCTCTTACATAGTCAGTGCATATAAAAAGACACTAAATAAATATCTGTTTTGATCTGTATAAAATGTAAATTAGTTTGACACTGCATTTTTGATGGGTGTGCTAATCTCTGCCTGTGGCAGTTTAAAACATCAGAATCTGAATCCTGGACAGATTCAAACCTTGACACACTGTGGGAATTTTCTTTTTATTTTATTATTATTTTGTTGTTATTGTTATGGTCTTGACCCTCACCCTTCATTGTGATGTTTTGATATGTTAACTTTAAAATGTAGTTTTAAATAAAGTTTGAACTTATCTGTAAAGTATGCTTTTGGGAAATTTTGTTGAATTCTATGCAGCAAATTGCTGTTTTATGTAACTTAACACTATTCCGAACCAGCAGTGGTCAAGAATTGGAGAAATACATTATTTACTCTAGAGCCCAGCCTTAGACCAGTCTTCAGAATAATGCCAATGTTACTGTGGTTGGGTCTGATGGTCTCATAATTCCTTCCTGGTCCTGTGTAAGGATAAAGTTGACTTTATAAAGGTGACCAGGAGTGGAGTGGTCATAGAACATGTTAGTAACCCACATTGTGTACGAGGTTTAGATTATGTTAGTACCTAGGACTTCACAAAATTATCTATTAGATTAATATTTTCCAGAGTTGCAAATCCTGTCTAAAAATTAACAAACAAGCATTATATAAATGTAGGGAGTATTTCTGTACAGACAAATAGCATTCTAATTAATTTAAAATGAAAACCCAAACTCTTTCAAGTAGGATAAATAGAACTAAATTTATGTACAGAACATTAAGACTTGTAATGCCTTTGAACAAACATGCCTTTTGAGATGATAATTTAAAACCAAAGCCTAACAGTTGGTTTTGTGTGTCCTGAGGGAGAGAAGCAAGTCAAGTGTTAAGGAAGTCTCTGAGCTCTTCATCACTTATAAACCAACTTTAAAAAAGTACTTTGTCTTCTGATTCCGTCATGCTTACCACCACCCTGATTGGTATTCTTGTAGAGCCAGTTAACCGTGAATAAGTCAGTCTTAGTTTTTTACTTGAAAAGTCAGTGTTAATTCCAAGTATCTACTTAAATTTGTTCAATAGTTGTCTAAAATACCCCATAAGAACTTGTTTGGTATTCCTTTAAAATTCTCACTTGCTTGATGGCTTAATATAAATGTCCATTCAGGGAATAAAAATGACAATTTCCCTCTGAGGACTTTTATTGTATTGTTATTTAATTTAAAGTAAGACCATATATCTTGGATGTCATTCAAATTTATTTGGAAACTACCAATCCAGAATCAAGGATTCTTACCCAGTTGGACTGACTTCAGGGACATTAGAACAATAATTTATATGTACAAACAAGTTGTATATTTTCCAGACTCAAAGAAACTTGATTTGAACCCTCAAGCCAGGCCTTACAATTGCAGTGCATTCTCCTCCTCCCCCTCCTTCTCTCTCTGCATGCTACAGTGGAAGAATTGGTTTAGATGTTAGCTCTTACCATGGTACCTATGGACTTCATCAAACTACTTTATTTGACTTACATTAGAGCTGCTATCTAGTCTGTTGTTTTCATATTTTAGTAGGTAATTTAGTTTTAAAATACCCAGAGATTGAGAACAGATAATGTGTGTAATATGTTTTTTTCTAGTAAGTATTGCTCAAAAGTTAATTAAATTAAGTATTCCTATTTGTCTTAATTTGTAAGTTAAAACTTTGGTTAGTGATAAGAGAGAGAGAAAAAATCCCAATGAGTAAGCTACAACTCTACAAAGTTAGAGATAACGCTATAATAATGAACTACCCAGACTATGGAGGTACTCTGTATTTTGTAACATTCACTTTGGGTAAATGCTTTTTCACTGTTAATAAATGTATATCCTACATATAACTCTGAATTGCATTTTTATTTAAATTGACGTACTCACTGCACTTTAGAATTCATTCCAGAATTGTGTCTGACTTGGCAGTATTTAATATTAAAAAAATCAGGCCATGAAAAATAATAATACACTGACGAAAGGTTTCACTGCAGAGTATTTTTCTTATAAAGAGCAGATTCTTGATTATTTCTCAGTTCCATTTTTTTTTTATAAATACCGTTGATATATACATAACAAAGAGATTGTGAGTTTGAATTATCTTCCCTGACTTGAAAATATCTGAGAGAATATAAATATCAAATATGATACAAAAAAGCCTGTGTGGACTTGGGGAAGCATACTTTTTCAGATTTGTTCTAGAAGAGGGGTGTTATTGTAAAATCACCTATCATTTACGCCTAATAACTAAACCCAGCATGAGACAGAGTAAAGCAGCCTTCCACCAGCTCTTCAAAGGAGCTGGAATTCTATTCTAGCTGCCTACCTCTGGCCTTAACAACAGTTGTAACCTCCAGGTCAATAGACTCATCCTCAGTGTTTTCCTGTTAGTGCAGAAATGGGTTTGAGGAGGACACTGCAGAGAATGTACTGATCAAAAAGGGCAGATTATCAAACTAGTGAACCCAAATGCCCGCCTGTTTTGAAACAAACACATGTGCATTAAATCGTTACATTTATCTATATGGAGGGATGCATGTGTACTATGATGGACATGTGGGGAGGTCAGAGGACAACTTGGAGTCTGTTCTCCTACCATGTAGGTCCCAGGGATTGAACTCAGGTCTTCAGCCTTGGCAGCAAGCACCTTTACCCCTTGAGCCTTCTCACTGGCCCAACAAGTGTGTTTAGTGCTGTGTCTTATTTGACATCCCCCAGATTGTTGGTTTCTAGGTTTTAAAGCAGTGGGATAGGACAAAGATTGTAATATACATTTTGCATCAACTTCCTGGTGACACTCTATGTTTTTGCTGCAAGGATTAAATAGGGCATCCAGGATTTTGTCAAGTCCTCCAAAGTCTATATTTCTAAGCCAGATATGCAGATTTTTTATATGAAAAAGGCTATAAAATTAATGAAGTAGCAGACTGATAAAGGAGAAATTGTGCGAACATGTTTGGGCAGAGGAAAAGGTTTATTTGTAGTTTTATTGAATAAAAATATTAAAGGCCTTTAATATTCTGCTAGCTGTCAATATCTCTTCAGTGGATTTTTTTCAAATCTATTTCTCAGTAGAAAGTGTAATGTCGAATTTATTTTAAAATAGGATTAAGGGCTAGAAAGAATGCTCAGCAGTTAAGAGTGCCTGCTGCTCTTGAAGAGGATTGGAGTTCAGTTCCCAGCTCACAACCTGCGGCTCCCCCTCTAAGGGATCTGATGCTCTCTTCTGGCTCCTGTGGACACTGCATGCACCTAGTACTCATAAACTCAGGCACATATATACATCTAAAAGTAAAATCTAAAATAGTAAGTTCAAGAGGGTAATGATGAAAAAAAATCACTAGAAAAAGTGAATGAAGTTTATCAGTATTAACCCACATAGTGTGCCCTTCATGATTTGAGAACTTTGATTTCCATTTTTAAAGTAACCATTTAGGGGGAAACAGCGGGTAGAAAGCATGTCAAGAACCATCTGTACTAAGAAGAGTTGAGAACTGACTGACACTGGATCACTGTGGTAATGACTGGTGACAATGACTGAACGGTTTCTTCAATTGTAAGGTGAGAAGATAGCGAGTATGCCTCACTGCTTAAGAGAATGGGAGGGGTTCGGCGTATCAGGAGTAGGATGTCTAGCATGCACAAAGTCCCATGATCATCAGCGCTGCAAAAGGGGAGGAGAACGGACTAAGGACGGATGAGGAGGAGGAGAAGAGGATGAATTTGACATTAATAAAGATAATTAAAACTGAAAAGGGGGAGTCAAGTTGATGCCTGGATGTCATGGCCACCTGAGAACAATAATAAGAAGGGAAATAGTTTGGGTTTTTTCATTCAGCAAGATGTTTTATTGGATTTATCCCATCTCTCTGAGGTAGAGTAACACTAAGTAACCCACTGATGTGACTCTCAATATGTATAGACCAGACGACAAAAACTTCAAGATCACTGGAATAAAAAAAGGTACCAAAAGGCAATTTTTTTAAAATTTTTTAAAAAAAATTTTAGAAATCCTTTTGTCTTTTTTTTCTTCACAATTGAAAATAGATTCTTTTCTCATACAATATATCTTGATTATAATTCCCCCCTCTTCTCCCAGTTCCTCTCCACCTCCCCTCCTCTCTGGTCCACTCCTTTTCTGTCTCTCTGGAAAAGAACAGGCTTCTAAGAGATGATAACCAAAGATGACAATAAGATGAAGTAAAAACTATCATATCAAAGTTGGACATGGCAACCCAATAGGGGAAAGAGTCCCAAGAGCAGGCACAAGAGTGAGAGACCCACTCATTCTCATCGTCAGAAGTCCCTTAAAAATACTAAGCTAAAAGCAATACTATATACACAAGAGGACCTGGTGTAGGCCCTGTGCTCTCTGCTTCAGTGTCTATGAGCTCATGTGGAAAGGTGATGTTTTAAATTCTTTATGTGCATTGGTGTTGTGTCTACATGTATGTCTGTGTGAGGGTGCCAGATCTCCTGAAACTGAAGCTATAGACAGTTGTGAGCTGCCATATAGGTGCTGGGAATTGAACCCAGGACCTCTGGAGGAGCAGCCATGCTCTTAACCATTCAATCATCTCTCAAGCCCCACAAAAAGGATTAAATAAATTAGTTCTAACCAGAGATTATTTCTTCCAAACCTCCTACTAGCATTCTTTTTTTTAAAGGATTTTTCAATTTTCATATGCATTGATGTTTTATCTGAATGTATGTGTAAAGGTGTTGAATCCCCTGGAACTGGAATTACAGACAGTTTGAGTTGCCATGTGGGTGCTGGGAATTGAACCTGGGTCCTCTGGAAAAGCAGCCAATGCTCTTAAATGCTGAGCCATCTCTCCAGTGCCCCCCCCCACTAGCATTCTTAAATATTGAAAACATAAGATACTCTATTATTAAAATCAAGGAAAATAAGCGCCATCAATTACAACTTATATTCCACATTGTACCATAGATTTTTCCTAGTTTGTTAAATAAGAACACCACAAGAAAATGGCCCACAGATTCAACTAACCAGGACTCACAGAGACTGAAGTGACAACCTTGGAACATGCATGGGTCAGATCTAGGTCCTCTGCATTTATGTTATGGTTGTGTAGCTTGATGTTCTTATGGGACTCCTAACGGTGGGAGCAGGAGCTGTCTCTGACTCTTGCTGGCTTTGGAGACCCCTTTCTTCCTACTGGGTTGCCTCGTCCAGCCTTAATATGGCAGGATGTGCCTAGTCTTGTAACTTGATATGCCCTATTTGGTTGATGTCCTTGGGAGGCCTGCCTTTTCTAAAGGACGAGGGGAAGTGGATCTGGGAGGAAAGGAGAGAAGAGGTTATGGGGAGGGACTGGGAGGAAAGGAGAGAGGAGAAACTGTGGTTGGGATGTAATAGAGAATTTAAAAAAAAAAAATGGAAAGAGTTAAAACCGACAGTATTCATTATCAATAACAAAAAATTCAAGTTAATACACAGATTAACCTATACAAGTTTGTACATAGTTAGCTACATTCCTTTTGTGTATTTGTATGTATGGCATACTCAGGTGTGCGCATGTGCAGACCATTCTGTACTGGCAATTCACACGATTCCAGTCAAGTAGAGCAACACCACTTTTAGATACTTGACAGGAAAAATGTTACTGGGTTCACCCATGCATCTGTGTGAGTAACACTCCAAACAGTCCTGAGGTATCTAACCACACCTGGTACTGGCTTCTGCTGAACTGCCTGCAAAGTTGAGAAACAGTTTAAGTCTAGCTTCCTGAACCTAGAGGAACTAGGAAAAAATAATCGTGGATCATTTATTTTACAAAGGCAAAGAAGAAAACAAGGCAGTTAAGTCTCCAGCCAGTCCACTGGTGAAGCAGTCGGAATTCCAACGTTTCCTGCCTATTGGCATGTTACGGCATGATGTTTGTGGGCTGGTGGCGTGCCTCAGTGGGTACCTGCCACCAAGCCTGATGACCTGAGTTCTATTCTTGCAACCCATATGGTGGAGAAAGCCAGCTGCACAAAGTGGTCATCTGACCACTCCATGTGAAATAGCACACATTAAATAATAGTATTTATAAGACATGCTGAGGTAAGCTGGAGGAGACATAGTGAAAAATTCATTTTATTTCCTTTAAATTATGAAATAAAACACAAAAATATCAAGGAAAATTACACATCAAATATTCAAAGGTACATACTTTCCTAACATTCTGTCAGTATATTTGATGTCTGAAATAGCAACTTACAGTTCTTAATCAAGTCTTATTGATATCTTCAGTTTCTTTTGTTTTTGAGACTAGGTCTCAACATAGCTCAGGCTGGCCTCAAACTAGCAATGTAGCTGAGGTTGCCTTTGAACTCCTGACCCTCCCAAGTACTGGGATTATAGATATGCTATCAAATCTGGCCTTAACATTTTAGGCACTGTGAATAAATTTAGAAGCATAATCGGGTGGCAATATATAAAATTACATTTGTTGTGTGCCGGGGATGGCATATAAGATGGCTGACGTGCCGCCAGCAAAGATTGGAGAAAAGGGGACCCAAGATTGTGGACCATCAAGCCTCTGTGTATTCCCCTCCGGATCTTCTGCTTAGCATGCCTCTAGAGGACCAAGGCAGAAATGCCTACGTGTCCCAAGGTCGCTTTATGGCATGCACATGTCATGTCCTCCTCCATATAATTACTGCTTGTAATACTAGTCTTTTCCTTCTGTCTGATCTTCATGTTCTGTGTTCCTAGATCAATGATTTCTGTGATACAGGAAAGGAGTGAAGTAAATTTCACAGGAAATTATACAGAGATGATCACTCAGGCTGGGGTTGAGGCAGTCATGCAGTTCATTGAAAAGAACCTGCAGCCTGGAGCTTTTTAGGCTTGGATAAACTGTACTGAATGTATGATCAACTATAGCATATAGATGATGTGTATCAACATACTGGATTTAAATTGGCCATAATTCAGTTTTTGAGGATATTCCAAGGACATTGTGTAAAACTTGAGATCCTAAGGGGTATTGGCTGAAGACTATGGATGGAGTAACATACAGATGGGATGACAAACTAAAGTGTGGGAACCTAGAATAGGAGGAAAATAGTGGCCTCCACCAAGAAAGGGAGATGGCAACTTGAATCCAGATATTTTTTATTCCTCCTGAAGGAGTGTGGAGATAATGTGACAATTGATGGAGTGATTGTTACAAGCTTTATTGGGTTCCTAGATTGAAAAGAGCTGCCAAAAAAAGGTGAGCTTCCTTTCATAGAAGCTCTATAAATTAGATTAGGTCTTCCTTGGAATTGTTGGATATAGAAGGACAGAAGTTGCTGACTTGCAGAGACAGATTTCTTGTCTGGGGTTGTTGTGGTCCACCAGTCATGGGCTTGGTGTTTGCAGAGGGCTGAGGAGGAACTTAGTTGGCTGGAGGGGTCTTGAGGTCAGAGCAGGCTGTGTGAGAAGGAAATGACTGTCTGGTACATTAACCACTGTTCTTATTTTTACCTTTTTTGCGAAACTGCATGTTGCTAGCCTTTGGGTCAAGTGCTCAGAAGATTGTATAATCATTAATAATAAAAATAGATTATGCTTGCTTTGGTGTTAAGTCTGAGATAGTTCCCGTGTTTAGTAAAAGATGATGAAGAATATATTGGAGATTTTCTAAGAATAACCTTTGGAATCATGAGAATATTCCGTATTGGGTGATTTCCCCTTTTTTTCTCTTCCCCCTTTTCTTATGATAATAAAAGACTGAAGTCACCAGGGCAAAAGCAGAAGCTAAAGAAGCTGTAGCAAAGCTAAGAGAAGCTAACAGAAGCTTAGAGAAAGTAAGAGAAGCTAAGAGAAGCTATTTGTCCCTGTGCTTTATCCAACCTTGGTTTCAACAATTCTCGCCCATATAAACCCTCCTCTTTCTCGCCAAGGTTGGATAAAGCACAGGGACAAATAGCCAAACAAATGGAAACACATGAACTATAAACCAAAGGCTGAGGGGCCCCCAACTGGATCAGGCCCTCTGAATAGGTGAGACAGTTGATTGGTTTGATCTGTTTGGGAGGCATCTAGGCAGTGGTACCAGGTCCTGGGCTCATTGCATGAGTTAGCTGTTTGAAACCTGGGACTTATGCAGGGACGCTTGGCTCAATCTGGGAGGAGGGGACTGGACCTGCCTGGACTGAGTCTATCAGGTCGATCTCAGTCCTCGGGGGTGGCCTTGATCTGGAGGTGATGGGAATGGGAGGTGGGCTGGGGGGAAGGGGAGGGGGGCAGGAAGGGAGAGAACAAGGGAATCTGTGGCTATTATGTAGACTGAATAGTATTGTAAAATAAAATTTAAAAAAAGGAAAAAAAAAAAAGCTAAGAGAAGCTAACAGAAGCTTAGAGAAAGTAAGAGAAGCTAAGAGAAGCCAGGGAAGCAAAAGAAACTTAGCAAGTGACCTGTCAGCTTGCACAAACATTGTCTCTGAGTTGTTATTGCGCCTTCCAGGTATCCCATCGTTCAGACCCCTGAAACTGCTGAGGCTGGTCCCTGGCAGTGTGTGTGTGTGTGTGTGTGTGTGTGTGTGTGTGTGTGTGTGTGTGTGTGTGTGTGTGTGTGTGTACACCATAACACACATGGAAGAAGTCAGAGGACAACTTCATGGAGTTGCTCTCTTCCTCTACCATATGAGTACCAGGGATTAAGCTAAAGCCAACAGGCATTAAGCCATTCAACCATCTCTTGGTGTTGAGTAGTAATTTTTTCTTTAACTACCTTTATCTTGTGATGCCAAAGGTTGAATTTAAGGCCTCGCACATGCTAGGCAAATGCTTTACAAGTCAGCTATACTCCCAACCTATGTGATAAATTTAAGGTAATATTTTACAATCATTCAGTAATTTTTCAGAAGCTAAAATTATGTGTGAAAATCAGTGGCTTTTATTGATAAATGAAAACACTTAAATTCTTATTGATTACTAATAGTTATGCCCTACTGTGGACACATTTTTTGGAATAATCAGGGCCACCAGATTGGATGCCTCCATGTCAGCTGCAAAGGTTCTAGTTGTGGTGTGGAGCTGAATCTACTAGGATCCAATGCCTCTGCACCTCTCACTCACCTTTCAAAAGTGTGTGTGCTGGGCTCCATGGTACCTGGAACCCAAATTCTTCTAGATGCTCTACTGGACTCTTGTCACTTGGATAGTGAGGACATTTGCAGAAAGCCAGGTCCTCAGACACCTGCTGGGTGTTGCTCAGCCTTTCTACGGAAGCAGTAGCTTCCAGGTGTCACCACTATCAATAAGAAAGAAACGGGACCACCAAGGCAGGTTGAGATCCTCAGGGGAAAAGGTATGGCTGAACGCTAGATATGTTTATGTAGATTTCCACTATGCAAAGCCCTAGTTGGCTCAGGCCCCTTTGGTCAACAGGAAAAGTGATTTACATCAATTTTCTTCATGTCTTGAATGCCACTCCTTCCTCAGTCTGCTGAGACCTTGAGGAAATGTAATATACATCATTCACTTTGACCTACCTTCAAAGCAACCTTGAAGGAAGCAGCTGTCCAAGGGCTTACATGCCTGGGTCCTAGCCCAGCTGCTCTAAAAGGCTCAGTGATCAGCATCTCACAGACTATCTACAGCACAGGTGTAACATGAGGTCATAAGAACCATGAATGGGCTAAGATCTTAGCCTGCTTGCAAGCTAACCATCTAGCCTAGCACACCGCCTAATAGTTGATGGCACTCCTGGTCAGAGGTAAGGACCTCTGTGTGTTTGCATCTGTTGCACTTGCCTCCCCTCCCAAGTCCCCCAAGGAGGTAATGGATAGGCCAAGTGGATGCTGTACTCCACGTGATCTCTATCATAACTGTGGCATCTCAAGGTTAGGAAACTACCAGAAATACATTAAGAGCTATTCTACTAGTCAGCTTGACCGACTGTTGCCCTATAGAGAGACAATAATCTTTATTATTCAAAGCAAATCCTGCCAAAGTCTGATGTAAAATCCTCACATGGTATGTAGAAATGCCGTGGAAAATTGCCCGAGCAATCCTGTCTGCTCTGTTGCAACTGGCTAGGCAACCCTGCTTTCCCAGTCCAAGAGGGAGGGCATCCCCAAAGGCTGACAAGTTGTGTTGATGGCACAGGGCCAGCCACACCTCTGCACCTTGCTGGCAGGGCCAATGCACCGGGTGAGGTAGTCTAGGACCTGCTGGCCACATCTAACACCCACAATTCTAAGATAATGAATATTAGTAAATTTACATCAACTAATGAGGACTCACATATTCTGTCACTACAGTAATAAGTACCTGGACTTTGCAATTCCGTAACTTAAACCTGAACTTGGTGTTTTTAATGTAGTGGTGTGTCTTTAATTCTTAATCCCCCAAATGAAGCACATTTGAGATTGTAGACGAGAACATCATATGTCCTCTTAGCCAACACATTATCAACAGTTTCTGATCTCAAAAGGTTTTGGATCCCTATAGAAGCTCAAGTGTTTTGCAAAGAACCAGCAGGCCAGGCAGTGGTGGCGCACGCCTTTAGTCCCAGCACTCGGGAGGCAGAGACAGGCGGATCTCTGTGAGTTCGAGGCCATCCTGGGCTACAGAGTGAGTTCCAGGACAGGCTCCAAAGCTGCACAGAGAAAACAAAAACAACCAGCAGAAGACAGAGCCAACGTGATGGCATACCTTAGCCTGGTGGCTTGGGATACAGGAACTCAAGCAGAGGCCTCCCACATCAGGCCTGCCTGCTGTGCTCCTTGTAGTTATGAAATACAGTGTCATGATAAAAAGCCCAAGAGTTGGACACCTCCGGCTCAAATCCCAGCTCCCGTGTCTTCTGTTAGTGTAACTGAGCAACTCGGCCTTGCTTTTATCGCTGTCAAGTAGGCCTTCCAGCATAACGGGTTTGTTGAGAAAACAGGCTGCTGCATGCAGAGCTGTTTTCTGTTACAAAGCCTGACACACAGTGAGTTCGGGGTACGGGTTACCTGTTACAAAGGTGAGTTATGCTAGCGCTCTGCTTTTTTGTTTTGTTTTGTTTTGTTTTGTTTTGTTTTGTTTGAGACAGGGTTTCTCTGTGCAGCTTTGTGCCTTTCCTGGATCTCGCTCCATAGCCCAGGCTGGCCTCAAACTCACAAAGATCCGCCTGCCTCTGCCTCCCGAGTGCTGGGATTAAAGGCGTGCGCCACCACCGCCTGACTCCTCTACTTTAGTTTTTTTTTTAATATTTATTTTTTATTTTTTTTTTTTAAGATTGATTTATTTATTACGTATACAGCATGTATGCCTGCAGCCAGAAGAGGGCACCAGATTTCATTACTGATGGTTGTGAGCCACCATGTGGTTGCTGGGAATTGAACTCAGGATCTCTGGAAGAGCAGTCAGTGCTCTTAACCTCTGAGCCATCTCTCCAGCCCCCTCTACTTTAGTTTTAAGAAAATATTATTTGTATGTATTTGCCTGTTCATATGTATGTATGTGCGCTACATGGGTGACTGGTGCCTGTGGGAGCCAGAAGAGGCTGTTGGATCTCCTAAAACTGGAGTTGTTAAGACACCATTAGAGTGCTGGGTCATAAATCTGGGTACTCTGCAAGAGCAACAAGTACTCTTAATCATTCAACTATCTCTCCAACCTCATATATATATATATATATATATATATATATATATATATATATATATATTTGGGATTGAACCTAGGGCCTGATGTGTACTAGTTAAGTGTGGGACTCTATTTCAAATCATAATTCCCAAACCACCCAGTTCGATGGCTCATGCCTGAGTCTCAGCATTCTAGAGACTGAGGCAGGAGGATCACAAGTTTGAGGCTAGCCAGGGCTCCAAGACTTTGCCTTAAAAAAAAAAAATCATATTCCTAAATATTAAGCGGGTAGGTTCCTTCCTGAGTCTTAATAGCTCTGACCATTAACCAGGGGAAATAACTGTCAACATTTTGGCTAATCCCGTCTCAGCCTCGCTTTCTAGTCCAGCTATATAGTTGTGTGTGAGCACCTGTATAAACAAGCTTGGACTACATACACTGTCTACAAACTGCTTCACCACTAAACAATGCTACTAAAATTTTAATGCCACTTATTCCAAGTCATTGACATACTCCTAAAGAAGCAGTCTGTAGCAATCAGAAGAATGTTGCACATTATCATGCTGTCAAGGCCTACTGCATATCATGGATCGGTTTTTAATCTCATTTCAGTCTTATGAGAGGGTCAAATTTGGAATCTTGTTTTTTTCCTCTAGTTGAATCTTATTCCATTTTTATTATTTTGGTTTTCAGAGACTGTCCCGTGTATCCCTGGCTGGCCTTGAACTTCTGATTCCTCGGCTGACACCTCTCAACTTCGGATTATAGTCATGTACCACCACCGTGCCCACCTTGGAATCTTACTGAAATACAGATCCTCTCGCGAATCCCTGTCCCTTCTCTGAAACAGTCCTGGAGATGCTGGCGTTGCGGAAGCCATGTACTGTGTACAGTCTCCAGGGGAAAAGGTGCCTTTGCATACCTGCAAACTGGGTCGACGCTACTAGGTTAAGAGGTGAGTATTAGTCATGACAGATTGTGACCATTTAAGTCATATGTTTAGTAATCTCCTTGCATCACCCTTGTTGTTTAATCTAGATATTATGCTCTGCTTGTATCTCTTGATAATGACCCCCACCCTCCAAGCAACACAGGCACACACCCTGTCAGCATGCATGAGTGCTGACCTGACTGCCAGCCACTGTTTATTGAGCATCGTGATACAACAACCGACATGATACAAAATTAAATGGCTACCATATGGCACCAACAGCATACATTTCACTATCAATTGTGAAAGTTAGAAAGGTAAATTCTGTTAGCATTTTTATAAATAGATTGATTTCTGAAAAATATTGTTAACTATATTTATTGTATGAAAAGTTAAAAAAAATATTGATTAGAAGGAAAAATGAAAAAAACTATTAAATGGGTTATACGTACAAGAATTTAAAATGATGAGTTTGTGCTGAGTTCTTGAACTCAAGGTTTTGAAGCTAGAAACTTCCTGGGGTTACTGGTAGACTAATTAGGAGAAAGAGAACACTTCTATTCTTTAAAACAAAAACACTGTTTATATAATAATTATGTTGTAACCATCCCAAATACAATTTCCAGAATCAAAGGTCTATGTATTAAAATAAGTATCAATTGTCCATCTCAGAAACCCCAGCCAAGCACAGTGAAATCACACTGCTGTCACTAACAGCGAAGGTGAATGGCATGCTGATTTCATGAGGACCAGGAGAAAAATACTGGTAGATAGACAAATATAAACATGTCTATCAAAAAGAAAAGGTGAGTGAACGCATACATTAATCACACAGGGCACTGGATTTAACACCAGCAAAGAACCTTGATATATTCCATAGAGGTCAGGGTTACCCCTTCCCCGATGTCAAAGTGAAATGAACTGGCAAATTCTACATGGCGTGCGTCCCGTAAAGAATTTACCCGTAAAGAGCAGTGGTGGCCATCAAAACAACAGAAACAGTCTGTGAACTGCGGACACAGTGAGGACAATCTCATGACGGAAAGACAGCAGGCCTGTGGCAGGAGAGTAGACACGCCAGAGGAAACGTCTCCAGGCCTCAGTCTGTCCTGTAGGCCATGCCTGCTCACCAGCCTATACACGGGTCTGGACAGTCCCGCAGGTAGCTTTCATAATGACCTTTGGCAACATCGATCAAGGTTGTGAATACAGTGAGCTGAAAAGAAAAAGTTATTTTCATTTTAACGATATTTTCAAGTCTAAGATCTTTTACATATAGCATCTGTATCCCCCCAAGGATCTGCTTTCTAGTGATGTTTAATAGTAATCAGTGAACCTTTAAGACTCACTTCACCCTCTCCCGTGTATAAGTGGCACACATCCAAAGCCCGAGGGTACACTATGGCACAGAACAGCTTGGCTCTGGCCGTACTTCCCCTCAATGCAGTTCCGCTGCAGAAAGGAAACTGTAGGCGCACGGAGGACCGAGCACACACCCAAACCCTCCAGCGCGTGCAGACCATGGCATGCACCCCACCCTGAAGCCACAAGGAGATACTGTGCAAAGGAGAAAGATGGTGGTTGGACTGAGACAAGTCAAGGAGGGCCGTCCCTGGTGAGTTCCAAACGCTAAAGGGAAGGAGGACTGTTCTGGCGCAGGTGATGCAGGCTGTGTATGTTAGGGAGGCTGGACAAAACCAGAGAAATGGGACAGTCGGGGGCAATAGATCCAGAATGTACCTCTGTACATAGAATGACTACGCAAATGGGACGGGTAGGTTTCTTGGTTGTGGTGCAGGGTCGGGGTGAGGGAAGCTAAAGCTGAAACAACTTTGCCGGTGTTGCCAAGTGAGCAACGCCCTTACTTCATTCTTAAAGTTGTGGTTTCAGGCACACAACAATAGTTTTCAAAAATGAGCACTTAAAGATGATTGGGCAGTGCCTGTCTGTAATCCCAGAACTCAGGGGGCTAAGGCAGAAGGACTGTGCACACCTGACGCCAGCCTGAGCTACAAAGTGAGTTCCAGGCTTGCCTGGGACACAGACAGACACTGCCTCAAAAACATGAATGAATGAATGAATGAATGAATGAATGAATGAATGAATGAATACACCTGAAGTTGGACATAACCAATATACCCAAAATGATGTAAGGTAACAGAGAAAGACAAAACACAGAAGCACATTCTTCCCCGAAAGCAGTACGTGTGTGTGTGTGTGTGTGTGTGTGTGTGTGTGTGTGTGTGTGTGTGTGTGTATAAATACCTTGTTGAGGACGGGTTTCGTTGATAGGACGTCATATATGGTTGCAAACGAGAGATTCTAGACACAAAAACAATTGTATTCAGTAGATGAAATACAGACCTTCAGTTGCATTTACCCATACAAATGGGCCACCAAAAACTATTTGTCAGTCTTCCTAAGGCATCTTCCTTGGAGTCACCCCTGGTAACAAAGGTGACCGTTCTCACGTATCACTTCTTTCTCTCTCCTCCTCCCCTTTTGTAATTTATTCTTTCAAAATTTGTTTTTGAATTTGTTATTTAACTTTACAGAATTAGTGTAAGGAAGGAAAATCACAGCAAGAATTTGTTCCCTAAGTTCAATAGCAAAAGCTCCAAGAGGTGTGTCTAGAGATACTCAGTAGTGGGTTTACAAATTCTTCAAGGTCAAAGGAGAACACCAGAACTAAGATCACCCACAACGGGGACAGTGTCCTTCCGCAGGTGACAACGCAAACATACCTTCTGTGTCGTGCGATTTAGACACATCTTGGCAGGCGTCCTGCGGTCATCAAGGAACAAGGTGTTTTTCCACCGGTCATAGTTGGTTTGGACCACATACCATCTGCCATGCTGAGGATCGAGTCTAGATACAAAAAGAGAGCTTCCCTCTTAGGGTTCCTGTGGGCTGGGCTCCTGTTCTCACTTACTTCGCTCATCAAATGTACTCACTCGTACACATCCAAAGACCCTTTCCTCTCTCGTGTGATCACGCAGCCTTCCCCAGACTGGTTGCCTCCCAGGATAAAATACGCGGGGGCCATTATCTTGGTCTTGGTCAGTGTGTTCTTGGCTTCTTCATAACTGTATAGGAACAGTTTTAAAAGAAGAATTTTCAGGTGACTTTGAATGATGGGTTTCAGTTGTGGGAACTAGAGGGAAACAGGTATCTTGATGGAGTTACTTAACTGGATGTGGACACACACAGTGGGCAACAGTGAAAGCTTTCTGAATGTGCAATGGCCACGCATTCGTTCTAAACCCCACAACTGTGAACTGAGGCTGAGGCCTTGCTGGGGTGCTCTCCTAGGCCGAGGCCTTGCTGGGGTGCTCTCCTAGGCCGAGGCCTTGCTGGGGTGCTCTCCTAGGCCGAGGCCTTGCTGGGGTGCTCTCCTAGGCCGAGGCCTTGCTGGGGTGCTCTCCTGAGCGGCCTGTACAGTTTCGCTGCGGCCCTGCTTCTGAACGTGCGCTTCGCACTGCTCCGGCTGCCCACCACACAAGGCCAATGGGTGCTGCCTCAAATACCTGTGCTCACACCCAGGGCAGCGGCTGGAATTAAAGCCCTGTTACAAACTGAAGTGTTTTACTACCCATCCTAGGTTTTCTGCTCACACAGAAACAATGGTTTAATTAAGGGAACAAAACCTTTTAATAATCTTCTGCTATTACTCCTCAGCTGTAAGTATAAAACTAATTCATTTTTGGGTGGAATTGTGTTAGAATGTTTAACTTTTTTAAATATTTATTATCACATGTGTGTGCCTGAGTGTGTGTATGTGCACCACATGTGTACAGCAGCCATGAAAGAGAGCATCAGAGCCCACGGAACTGGAGTGGCAGGTGGTTGTGAGCTGCCATGTGGGTGAAGGGAACATAAGTCAAGACCCCTGCAAGAATAGCAAGTTCTTTTAAACATTGAGCCATCTCTCCAGCCTCGAGAACATCTCATTTTAAATGCCCCTAAATATATTTCTGCCTTTTTAAACAATGTCAAGTGGCATTCTGAATGTTGACAATCAACTCTGAAAAATGAAGATGTTTTACATCCTGTGGTGACAAATATTCATCTTCATATAAACGAGTACATCCCATGTAGTTAGTATGTATATTTGCTTGTCTTTAATGAATGGTAAAATCCTATCTATACCAAAGAATTGTTTTAAAGTTAATTTATTTACAGTAAATGTTTGATTTTTATACTACAGTAAAGGTTTGATCTGTATACATATTTTATATACCTATATCCTTGGCATCAAATAAGGCATTTTTAGACAAAAAGGAGCTGAATGGGAAAAGGTGAGGAAACCTCTGGTTAAGGAGCATGCTGTCTTGACATGGGTGGTGAGCAACCATCCTGGAGGACCAATGATCTTTACGTGGGAATTTTGGGAGAACCCCAAATCTGAAGGAGCTCTCAAGAGTCACCCTCTAGCCTTTCTCTTTATGTCTTTTGTTCACAAAAGAAAGGGAAATACAACCACAGTGCTGGGGAGGGGCAGAGTCCTGGACAGCATGCACTCACAGCACCACAGAACTGGACACGGTGGTGCCTGTTACTCCTAGCACCAGAAAGTAGTGGCCAGAGCACCAGGAGTTCAAGGCCGTCATTGGTTACATAGTGAATTTGAGACCAGCAAAAGCACACATACACACAAAACCCTACCAGACTTGGGGAACAGAAAGTAACTTTGACAACGAGGACTATTAAGAACGGGAGTTGATAATCAAGAAAGACAACCAACTTCTCTTCCCTGGAGAGTGTTAAATGGAAGATCGATGCTTGTTTTCTCCAAGTCATGTGGACAGAGTATGTGCTAAAGACAATTTGGTATTATTTCACCACTACAACAGACCATAACTTCTAGGTTAATATGATTACAACTTATGTATTTTGTCTGTGGCAAGAACACACAGAAAACAGGAATAATTCCACAGGAATGTCCAAGAATCACCTAAGAAATACAACAACAGTTCCTCAGTGGCTGTAAAGCTGGGGCTTGGCAAACATTTCTATATTTTAATATGAGTTATTTAACAGATATTTGATAATAAAGCAACAAACCTTGTACTATTTTCTAGAACTGATCTAGTGATAAACCCCACCCATTCGGCATCTTTCTTTCCCAACATCCATTCTAGGATACCTGGAAGAGACGAAATGCAGACAGTGTCACGGGACCAAGAGGTTGGATTACTGCCCTCCCTTCCAAAGACAGATCCCCATTGCATCTCCAGACATTCCACTCACCCAGAAAACCACCGTTCAGACTGAAACGTTCATTTAGTGTAAGACTAAACAGTCCCTGAGAAAAAGACAAAACAATACAGTCAGAAATGTCATTGTGCTCTTCAAGGCCCCATCTCTGTACCAGGACAATGGTATAGAAAGACCTGAACTGGGTATTGGAGGATTGCAAAGAGAAATCAAAACCACAGTAACACTACCAAGACTCCTCTTCTTCTTCTTCTTTTTTTTTTTTTTTTTTTTTTGTTGTTGTTGTTGTTGTTGTTTTTTCGAGACAGGGTTTCTCTGTGTAGTTTTGGTGCCCGTCCTGGACCTCGCTCTATAGACCAGGCTGGCCTTGAACTCACAGAGATCCACCAGCCTCTGTGCTGGGATTAAAGGCGTGCACCACCACCGCCCGGCTACAAAGACTTTTCTAAGTTCAAAACATTTTCACACGCACTGTGTGAGGTGAGTTAAGTGGGAAATCACTGCTTGTAAATGAAGAGCAAAGAGCCCATGCCTTGAATGCATCAAGAGACCCAGGGCTGACCCCCACTTTTATTTGGAGATTTTGACAGTCACCCACATGCTCTTTATCTTCAATGGGCACAGAGACCATCCCCTTCCTTTTTTTGTGCTGTGGAGTCTCGTACTGACAAAAGTGATGAGGACAAGGGACTAAAATAGGACTTCACATTCTTTTTGTCTGTCTATCTGAGACAGGGTGTCACTACGTGGTCCTGGCAGGCCTGGAATTTACTATATAGACCAGACTGGCCTTGAACTCACCAACATCTGCCTCCTTAGGATGGAAGGAGTGTGTCATCATGCCTACCTTCATATTCTTTATACATCCTCAGTTTCTTAGACTCCCAGACAGTAAAACCAGGACACAAAACTACTTAGAAAGTTGTATAACATATTTCTTACTGGTTTGAATCCTGTCAACATGCCCACATAGCCGACAAAGCTTGTAGCCTTGAAAACAGTCTTATTGTTTCTTTGGAAGTCCAAGTTCACTGACAAAGGCTTTAATTCTTCCGTAACGACCCAAGTGTTATTATTGATATTCCACCTGAAAAAGACAAATGTTGGTGACAGTCAAGACAGAGATGAAGGTGAGAGGCAGATATTACACAGATGCTGTGTGTTTGTGGCTGCCTCTTGCTATGGAATCCAAGATAACTTCAAACTTGCAATCCTCCTTGCCTCAACCTTCCAAGGGCTGGAATTACAGGCCTGAGATTTCATGTCTGGCTTACAGGTGCATTTTCTGCCTGATCACTTAGGATAAGCTTTAACAAGATCTCTAGAATGAGTGTGCCATGGTTTGGATCTGAAGTGTCCCTCCAAGGCTCATGGGCTAACGGTCCCATCCCTAATAAACCGCTGTGCAGAGGTGAGGAGGCTTCGGGAAGTGATAAGAGTAATCCACTGATGGGGTAACAATCTGAGAGATTACTGGGAGATGATACAAACTCAGGAGGAAGCAGGACCCTGGAGGTACACCCCTGGGGGCTATATTTTGTCTTTAATGCATTCCTCATTTTAGGAGGTGAGCAGCCTCCTCTGATATCTGCTCCCACCAAGAGGATGCTCTGCCTTACCAGCCTTAAAAACAGAAGAGCCAAGCCGGGCGGTGGTGGCGCACGCCTTTAATCCCAGCACTTGGGAGGCAGAGCCCGGTGGATCTCTGTGAGTTCAAGGCCAGCCTGGGCTACCAAGTGAGTTCCAGGAAAAGGCGCAAAGCTACACAGAGAAACCCTGTCTCGAAAAAAACCAAAAAAAAAAAAAAGCAAAAAAAAAAAACAGAAGAGCCAGTTGACCAAGGATTGAAATTTCTGAACTGTGATCCAGAATAAACTTTTCTTCATCCAAAACAGGGCAGTTTCATCCCTTTTCCAGGTGGCAAACTGAGGCTCAGAAAAGTTGATTAACTCTGGTTATATAAATAGTGAGACCCAGACTCAAATAAAGACCTCTAATTACAAGGCCATTATTTTTCATAAAGGTCATGATGACAGATTTCTCTAAGCAATAGATGAAAATAAGCACTTGTGCCCTTCATGCATGGTCCCAACTTCTGCTCACTAGGTGCAGTTTCTGAGATACAACCCCTAAGCAACCGAGAGGCCACCCAGTGTGCCTGCCTTTCCACCACTAAAGAATCCAGTCATCTTCATTCATGGCCATCTTCTGCACAGAACAGGAGCTTATTTTTTCATCAAGGTAAGACTATACTCCACACTTCTTACAGAGTAAAAGTATGTCATTACTTACTCACCCAAGAAATATTCCAAAATCCATGTTTCTTCCATGTAGTAAGTGACCTATCAGGAAGTAAGTAAGAGACATGTATCCAGTTAAACTACAATGGTGTCTTAATCACTGATGTAAAGATAGATGTGAACATCTGTTCCCAACTGTATCACCTAGCAATATATAATAATTAAGAAGCCTGACAGTCAGAATAAGGCTTACCAAGTTCACACTAGTATTACTATCACACTGGGACATTATCTAACATCTGAGATCTGGGGCTCTGGATAAGATCAGCTATGGAAGCAAATCCTTATTTCTTGGACAACTACAGTTCTACCAGGACATAGATATCTTCACCTCTATTAACGTGACATACCTAATTCCTTAATTACCACTTAGAGATGTCGATCTCAAGTATTAGATGTAGGTCAAAAGTCAGAGTGAATGAAGGGCAAGTCACCTTGTGCCATATATCTTGGGGACCAGCCAGGAAAACATTAGAAAAGTAAGGGTTCCATACACAGTGCTTGTTGGCTGGGAAATTATGAGAGGATGTTGGTTCTGGGTCTCCAGGAAAACATCTGTCACTGCCTGTGGTGGTCTGAATAAAAATGGCCCCCATAGGCCTATATATTTGGATACTTAGTCTTTAGGGAGTGGCACATGTCTGATTTACAGTTTAATACGCATTCTAGTTGTCTTAAGGCTAATTTCAGTGTGTTTATCAAAATTTACCAGGATATACTCAACTGTACACAATATACACATAATTTAAATAGCAAGCCCCATTAATAAATGTTCTAATTCTCCTCTAAAGAAGCTTTATTTTATACTGTATTCTGCACTGCCATGTTCCTTAGCAAAGGGTTACCTTTATTGTCTTCAGTTATTATTGATGTACACATGGTGAACAATTCATAGAAAATGTTGAACGAAATAATCTCTCCTGTGAACAAAAGGAAATTTTTTGTTAATAACCATGGCAGCATAAAGAAAATGCCATTCCACTTTTAACCTAAAGATATGTAGCATGTTTTTCTCTGTCTTGTTAAATGCTGACATGCTGGGCTTAACATGCATTTTTACCCCAATATATTTTATTTTCAGTTAATTTATGTTAATACGTTTTTCTCTAAAGATATTTATATTTGTTAATTACTTGTGAGAGCTCTTTTTATATTAAGACTTTCTTCTCATGTAAATGGTGAATATATATTTCCAGTATGTTATCTTTTTAAATTATTTTTCAGTTAGATTTTTTTTTTTTTTTGGAGACTTATTCTGTAGACCAGACTGGTCTTGAACTCAGAGACCCACCTGCCTCTGCCTCCTTAGTTGCTGTAATTAAAGGCATGCACCACCGCCGCCTGATAAAATATTTCTATATTTATTTATATGTGCATTTATTCACATGTGCATCTACATGATGTGTGCATAGGTTTGCCATTGTGTGTGTAAGCGTGCCATGGTGCACGTGTGGTGATGAGAAAACAATCTGGAAGTTGATTCTTTTTTTCCACCATGTCAATCCCAGGAATCCAGAACTCAGGTTGTCAGACTCGGCTCCTTTACTTGCCGATGAGTATTACTGACCCTTTAAAAATCATGTAGTGAAGGGAAAGAAACAAAAGCATGAGCCAGCTTCGTTGAGAAACTACAGAGATGTTCAATCAATTCTCTTGTGAAAAGTACCACCGGTTACATAAAACGGTGACTCCATGGCTTTGATTGCTTCTCGGTTAATGAGAAAAATCTTTTTCCATAAATGATACAAACTGAAAGCTGAAACTAAAAACTTCAAAAGCTGGACAAGGCTGCACATGCCCAGAATTCCATCACCCTTCAGGGGGAGAAGGAGTACCCTGAAACTGGGGCCAGCATAGCTACATAGCAGTGAATGTTTGTCTTAAAAAGGGAAAAACAAAAACAAGAAGACAGAAATTAGTTGCCCAAAATATCACTGCCTAAGAATAGTTTCATGAGTAATATGTAAGACCTTTTCTGACCACTGTCAAGGTGGCAGGCTGATTATACAGCATATGGGGATGCAGAAGAACAACAGGGATAAGACAGTACTGAAGGAAGGCACGGGGAAGGATTACACTGTTAAAATGTACCTACTGTAAAGCTTTAGTAACTCAGACAGCATGAGACCGATACAAGACCAAGACAATGAAACGAGAGAAAGTTCACAAACAGAACCGGATACAGAGTCACCTGCCTTACATCCAAAACAAAGAGCCTCAATTTTAGTAAACGGTGCTTCATCTGTAGAAATGTATGAAGAGACCTTGACTAGTGCTTTGCCTTTCCCCAAAATGGAGGAATAAAGAAAAGTCAAACTGAAAAAAAAAGTCAGTAACTCACCAGGGAAATGCAGTGTCAACGAGAGAAAATTAAATTTCTCATGCTATGCTTGTCAATAGGTCTGTTCATTGTAGGAATTGTCTTGCAGAATTTACAAGGCTAAGTACATTGGTAGCTACCCTATGACTCAAAAGTTCATTTAAAGAGAAATTAGTGTATATATCCATTAAAAAACATATGCAAGAATGCATGCAAACACATACATCAAATCTGAAAACAACCCAGATGGTCAACAGCCTATATTGATAGGATTAAGAAAGAACAGAAATTCAAATGCTCAGTTTTATTTTTAACATAAAGGTGAAGGCAGAACAGGGTTATTGTATGTAAAGGGACAAATGAAACATTTTGAAGGACTGGAATTCCTTCACCTTTTATGAGTGAGATGTGCATTCGTGGATACATATGTAGACCTTCAAAGAGCTGCTTAAACCTAGGATTTGTGTGTTTTGTTGTAATATAGTACATCAGATTTCAAATATGTCGCAGTGTTTTATCAAATGTTTTAAGCATTGCAAGGTGAAATTTACCTAAAGGAATCCCAGTAACATCTGCAATTCCCTTCATTTCCTCTTCAAAAGGGCCAGGCATCTTGCCAAGTAGACCAGGCTGAAAAGAAAGAAACTAATGACCATTGAACTTAAACCCATGCTTTGCAATCTGGTTTTCTGACTACAGCTCTTTCAGATACTGTTATTGCAATAGGAGATATGTTATTTTTAAAGCATTTAATATCATGCATTTCTAAAAGGTTCTATACAATGCTTGGTGTTGGACTCCTATGGAAACTGTGATTCTCAGATTCTGTTTTCCTACTGATATCTTTGGCCCGGTCCCATAGAGAAGGGCGCTGGAATCAGTTTACCTACATGACTTAAAGTGACCCACTATCTAGATCAACAGGAGCAAAACTCTGCTCATTCATTCTTTAGAGACTGGCAATACTCAGCAACTAACACATAGCTTTACCACTTCCCAAAACTGTCTGTCAGGGTTAATGGCTGGTCCTGACCTAAACTGCATCAGTGGCATTCAATTAGCAAACAACAGCTAAACAATTCAATGACAGACATTGTATCTTATTTTAAAACCTCAGCTAAGCACAAATACAGAGAGCACAATTTATACCCCCCACCTAAGACAGTGTGTTTAAACTTCACAAGTCCTGTATTTACTTTTGTTGTTGTTGTTGTTGTTGTTGTTGTTGTTGTTGTTGTTGTTGTTTTACTGCTTATTTATCTTGTGTACAGGGTATGTGCACACACATGCCACAAAGCATGTGTGGAGGTCAAAGGGCAACTTGCAGGTGTTGGTTTGCTCCTTCAGCTGTGAAGGTTCTGGTGATGGAAGTCAGGTCATCAGGCTTGGCCATCTCACTGCCCCAACATCCTGTTTTCACCATCTGCATAAGGTGACCCTACTAAGCATAGTATTTGTTTCCCTGTGAATTCAAGGTATTGGGAATGAAATGTTCCAGCCAATTTAACAAATATGACCTAATGAACACATGAGTGATATGCCATTTAGTCCTCACACTCACCATATGAAATATGTATTGTTAGTAAATGCTATCCTTCCAAATCAGAAAACTAGAGTTTCCTAGGTGCGTGACAGCCTTAAAAGGCATAAGACCGGACTCCAAACCATGGCATCAATGCTGCCTCCCTATGGACATTCAGAACAGAGGCAGGAATTGGGTACTGGGGCATGTGAGGAATCATTCTGCTTTTGTTTCTACCAACTTTCATTCTGGGTACATTCAGTATGTTTACTATATGATAACTCTGGTGAAGAGGTGAGAACATACATGACCCCACAGGCTTGCTGGCTGGCGCATGCAAGGGTCATATGGAAGGAGGAAGCGCTTTGATCATCCAGTCCCTAGGACTAGGGCAGTTCTGGAGGAGATGACAATGTCTCCTTAAAGTTTTGGTTGTTAGAACTGAAGAAGAAAGCAGTGGGTAGCCGGGTGTGGTGGCTCACACCCTTAATCCCAGCACCCAGGAGGCAGAGACAGGTGGTCTGTGAGTTTGAGGCCAGTCTGGTCTACACAGTGAGTTCTAGGACAGCCAGAGCTACATAGTGAGACCCTGTTTCAAACAACAACAAAGAAAGCAGTGGATAGAGGCCAGACTTGCAACTTAATACCCTAAAGTACCAGGCCAGCCCCCAACGCAAAAAGTATTTGATCCTAAAGTCATTAGTTCCCCAAATCTGCTCTAGAGCCTTCCAGCCTCGCCATGACCTGCACTTTGCAGCAGCATCTGAAAAATGATAAGGATACCTTGAGGGTCTGATTTGTGGGCAGTTAGGAAGCATATAGGAAAACACACAGATGGTGTTCTAGTCCCTAGATGATGAAGATACCTGGTTTGAGGGCCAGTCCCTAGATGATGAGGATACCCTGAGGATTTGGGGAGCCAGTCCCTAGATGATGAGGATACCCTGAGGATTTGGGGGGCCAGTCCCTAGATGATGAGGATACCCTGAGGATTTGGGGGGCCAGTCCCTAGATGATGAGGATACCCTGAGGATTTGGGGAGCCAGTCCCTAGATGATGAGGATACCATGGGGGTCCTGGGGGCCAGTCCCTAGATGATGAGGAGACCTTGGGGACTTGGGGGGCCAGTCCCTAGATGATGAGAATACCTTGGGGTCCTGGGGGGCCAGTCCCTAGATGATGAGGATACCTTGGGGTCCTGGGGGCCAGTCCCTAGATGATGAGGATACCTTGGGGATTTGGGGGGCCAGTCCCTAGATGATGAGGATACCTTGGGGATTGGGGGGGCCAGTCCCTAGATGATGATGATACCTTGGGGGTTCTGGGGGACCAGTCCCTAGATGATGTTTCATTGGCACCACCTAAATTTAAAAGCATTGTGAAATCTTCCTGCATGGCTGGGGGTCAGGGAAGGAAGTAGTTCAGTGATTGCCTAGCCACAAGAAACATTCAATACAATGGAATTTCAAGGGTCACAGGTACCAGTGGACTCCAGAGAATACACAGTTAGGATGAACATGTATGTCATTTTATCTTTATTTAGAGAAATCTCTTGAGTTTCTTGTAGAAAGTGCTTCTAAAACATGAACTTTTTCTTTCTCATTTTGGGATCAAATCTGGGACTTCCAACATGCTACCCATGGTGCTCTACCACTGAGCTGTTCTGGTGTGTGTGTGGGGGGGGGGGGAAGTTTAACTAGGTTGTCAGTAGCATACCTGTATACCTAACTATAAAAACAAGAAATCCCATACTCCTGATGAAATCAGTGTGTTTTCCTATATGCTTCCTAACTGCCCACAAATCAGGGAGCAGTTAAGTACTAAAACCTGCCATGCTTTGTATCCTGTGACTCTAATAATCCAATCTCAAGTTTGACAGTGCTTAAAAATAAATGTAAATATCCCTAAAGTTCTTGAGAAAAGGTCAGTGAATTATTTCTTACTTAAACAAATCTCATGCACCATATTTTTCTTTTATTGAAAAGAGATTCTTTTCTCATACAATATATCCTGATTACGGTTTCCCCTCCCTCTACTCCTCCCAGTTCCTCCCCACCTCTCCTCTCCTCCAGATGCACTCCCTTCTGTCTCTCCTTAGAAAAGAACAGGCTTCTAAGAGCTAACAGACAAAGATGACAGAAGGAAATATGGTAAGATGGAGCAAACACTACCGTACTGAAGACACGGCAACTCAACAGGAGGAAAAGAGTCCCAAGAGCAGGCACAAGAGTGAGAGACCCACTCATTCTCACAGTCAGGAGTTCCCTAAAAATACTGAGCTAATAGCTCTACTACATACACAGAGGACCTGGTGCAGACCCTTGTAGGCCCTGCGCTTGCTGCTTCAGTCTCTCTGCACCCAAGCACAACTTTTTAACTCTCTGTGTGTGTGTGTTTATATGTGTGTCCTTAAAATTAACTACAGGAAATATTTCTTACCAACTTTTGGTCCACCATCTGCATTATTTTTCCACTTGGCACAAATGCATTTACTAAATTCTTGAGGGAATTCACTATAGTCCTCACCTGAAAAATTAAATAAATAAAAAGACATAAAGTACTACTGAGATTTAAGATGAATATTGGTGTCATGAAAACCAATGTAGACCTTCTGACTTATTCAAAACAGATAACAAGCCGGGTGGTGGTGGTGGTGGTGGTGGCGGCGGCGGCGGCGGCGGCGGCGGCGGCGGCGGCGGCGGCATTGGCGCACAGCTTTGATCCCAGCACTCAGGAGGCAGAAGCAGGCAGATCTCTCTGAGTTCCAGGCCAGCCTGGTCTACAAGCTCCTGGAGAGTCAGAACTGTTACACAGAAAAACCCTGTCTTGAAAAAACAACAAACAAACAAAAAAAGGTAACAAAGCAGTTCAATTTGGAAGTATTTTCGATGACTATGTAAACAGTTTTCTCTTTAAAGTAGCATTGCTTCTTAATCATTTATATGGAGGGAGACAGTACAAAGGGAAGGAGAAACTTTTACCAGCCAAAAGCTACAGGGAAATGACATATTTTCCTCTATCAATTACTATACATGGCAGAAGAGTATCAAAAAATATACCTTTAAACTTACTAATTTTATTCATGTGCATGAGTATTAGCATTTATGGATAGGTACCACATGTGTGCCTGGTGCCCACCAAGGCCAAGAGGGCATCAAAGTCCCTGGAACTAGAGTCACAGGTGATTGTGAGCCACGCTGTGGTGCTGTGAACTGATCCTGAGTGCCCTGAGTGCTCTCAATTGATAAGCCATCTCTCTTGCCCCTTTGGTAGTATTTTTGAGATAGGGTCTCACTATAGCCAAGACTGCCTTGGAACTCATCATGTGGACCAGGCTGGCCTCCACACCTCACACTTGTCCTGCCAGTCTCCCAGCTGCTTGAAGGATGGCTGTGGGCTTCCATACCCACCTTATAAAGTACTTCTTAAACAGCAGAATTATATTCTATAACATCAGAAGAAGATTTAAGATTTATAACATACCATTGGTGCCTTGTGAGCTGCTAATTCTTGCCATCTTTTGTAGGGTGGTAAATCAAGATTTATGGTGTACCACGGAACTGGTCCTCTGTATCTGCAATGAGAAGGCATCATCTTGAAATTCGGAAAGTGACTTTCAGGAGGAGGTCATAGAGCTGAAAGGATGGACTAGACACATATCCATAGTAACAGTATAGAAGTTGGTTACTCAAGAAAAATCTGCAAAGGAAGTTGAGTTTGCACCCGGTGCCTCAGCCCTCTTTTGCATATACAATCTGAAGTAGACTCAGGGATCATAGAATAGATTTATACATTCTGAGCCAGCCATAGTATTCCCAGTACTCTGGATGCTGGGCAACATCATGAGCCCTGGCTCAAAGAATAAATCATACAAATAATTATACCTACTGGGTCTGGAAGGTTAATATGACTTGGTAATGTGTGAGTCAACTGTGGTTCAAGAGCTACAATTTCAAATACTTAAAATACTGCTGACAGAAAATGCCTGCTTTTGTTTTTTTCCTAACTATAACAATGTAGTCTAGGCCTGGGCCACTAGACCCTTCTCGACATTAGGACACTTCACCACTTGGTTTTCCAGTCTGGAATGCTTTGTCAGTCGGCCTAACACTATTGTCAAAGCACTGTCTCATATGATGGCTTCAGCGAGGTCACCTTATAAGCCCACAGTGGCAACAAACACAGGCCTCCCATGATCGACTCTCTGATTCTCCCTATGCCTGTGGACTCCTCTTATCTGCCTCGAGCAAGTCCAAGTCCAAGCACCATTCTGTCACACACATTCTCGATTTCCTGCTCTTACCCACGGCAATCTCTGCTATGAGGATATAGCAACGTCCACCCCTTATTAATGGAGCTGGGCCATTTTTCTGGTGGGCAAACTCTACAATTACTCCCACTGATACAGCAATTCCATTTTCTCACCCATTTGGGGAATGGGGATTGAGACAAGATCTCATATATCTCAGGCTGGCCTTCATCTTGCTGTGTAGTTAAGGATGGCTTTGAATTCAGGCACCTGTACTCTTTCTGGCTCCCCCCACCAAGCACTGGGATCCCTTCCATGTGTCACCACATTCATGTCACCACACTAGCTCTTCTCTAGTAATTTTAAACAAATTGAAATAGCTTTCGAGGGTGTGGCATTCAATGATTTATCAGATTAAAACTAAACCTAAAAACATCCATCACTTGAGCCATGTATTACTGTAAGAAAAGGGTAGGGTACATACTGGTGTGTGTTGCAATGCTTCCAGGCTCTTACCAGATCATCTAGCCTTATATTTACAGCCAGAAAGAGGTTATTTCCTGAAAGTCATTTACTGGGTCTGTGTGTAGACTTTATTACCATGAATATCTGGTTCTCTAAATGGTGCTGAGCTTGGGACCCAGGTATATGTACAAGATTTTATGGAACTGTTAGCCAGTACCCACTCATGTTGTGATACAGATGTGGAGAGAAGTGTACTCAATTTTAGATATATACATTTAAACAAAATTACAATGACTTAATTATAATTTTGTTTAAATGTATATTTATTGTATTACATTTATCATATGTATATAAAATATATAATTAATTTGTCGTTCTTTTCAAGTTCCTCGGTTCCTTAGAAGCTGATACCTACATGAATACTTTATACTTAATATTTGTATACTTAAATATTTGGGGAGAAAACTCTTTTCATTATGAAAATTCTAATTCTCCTCCTCTTCTTTTTGACTAACGATGCTAAATCGTGTCCCGTGGTTTAGTAATCTGTTACCCCATTTATGGGCTGATGGTACTAAACCTTTCCTTCCTCCAGGCTGAGCATCTGGATTCCCATGGCTAGATGCAATAACCAAGTGTTGCGCTCCTGGAGCTCAGCACATTGGTGGCAGGTGTTCTACCTGCGAATTCCAACCAGCTGCTCCCTCTGAGCATCAACAGAGTCAGCACAGCCCTAGCACCTTCCATAAATTCCTGAGTCTTCTTCAGCTGAGTCTCAGATAGGCCCAAGCATTTGACAGAGGAAATGGAGAGCAGAGAAGCTCACTATCAGAGAGGATCAGTGTTATGTGGGAAGAGAAAGACCTGGGAAACCTTGATAATAAAACCTCACATTGTTTTCATAATTAAAGCTTAACTTAATCTGATATTTTATCTCACATTAAACATTTCTCTAAGATTTTTTTTTTTCAAGACAGGGTTTCTCTGTGTAGTTTTGGCGCCTGTCCTGGATCTCGCTCTGCTGGCCTCGAACTCACAGAGATCCGCCTGCCTCTGCCTCCCGAGTGCTGGGATCAAAGGCGTGCACCACCACTACCAGGCTGGTATTCTTGAATTTAACAACTGCACCTACCTTATGAGGGTAGTGAAGATTGCATGAAATACGTAGAAAGCACTTAGCCTTAGTGAGCAATAGATACTCCATAGTATGTTTTGCTACTCTACCTTAAACAGTGTAAATATCATGTGACTTTTTGAGATTCAGCGTTTGCTATCCCAGTCACTGTACTATCAATCATAATATCTGAACCCAGCTGCCTTCCTAGGTGGCTTGCAAACTCGCCCAAGTGACACAATGCATACATATACAAATAAGAGCAGGTGCACAGCAGCTAATGAGCAGCAGAAAAGAAATGTTTAGTGGAATTCCAGTGGATGTAGGGTGATGTGGCTGTCAGTCCCTTGATAGCTGCCTTGATGAGACTGGTCAGGCCAGACAAACAGGTGTCCCTTTCCTCCCTCACATTTGCTGGTGTATCCTACCTAGATTCATGCGCTTGATTGAAAAGGATGATCTCACAGGACTACGAAGACACTCATCAATTAAAGGTACGTGAATGTCATCCTTAGCTCCCAAATGCCAAGAGCTATTGGTGTACAGTTCAGAAAAGAAAGGTTAAGAAAAGGGCAGAGGATTTCAGTGTTGAAGGGTGGGACAGTGAAACTGGACAAAATACAGCAGAAATAGCAAACAGCAAGCCAGGAGAGAAAATACACACAGCATATAGGTATGGATGTAACACACACACACACACACACACACACACACACACACACACACACACACACACGGTAACAAGTTGTGTTATGTCTAATCGGGAAAGGTTTATAGTTTGTAAAAACAAAATCTATCCCCAGTTATATGTAAAACACATTCAAAAGAGGGTAGATTAAAAAAAAAAGCCCTTAGTATAGAAATTACTCGCTCAATTGTTCAGTGAATTGGGCAGTAAGACCAGTCAAGAGACACAATCAGGAAGGCAATGAAGGCCAAGATGGCACCAGTCATGATGGAAAAAAAAGACCTTCCCTGGGGTGAGCAGGAACAGCACTGGCTGGAGAATAATACTGCAGCTGGTTACTCAAATCTTTTCATAAAGGTGGGTGAATGCAGGCAAGGTGGGTTATCACAGTTCCTCTCAGCCAACAGTAACTGATGCTCCATCAGCAGTAATGACCTTAGAGTATTCTTCCACTTTACTACCAACATTTCATCCTTTGAAGGGCATTCCCTATGCCCAGAACATTCCATAATCACACCCGCCAACGAGGCTCACGGTTGGTTTGCAATCTAATTCAAAGGACAGAACACCCTCAAGGACAAACAAGACACACAGATACTAAGGACTTCATGAGCAGCAGAAATGCTTAGAAGGGTGGACACAGGGTGACACTCCAGTGTCCCAAGGATACTGCGACAGAGTACAATCTAGGAAAGGGGCCGGTTAGCCCTTATAATGTTACAAAAACTGAAAGTCTGAGTTGTACTCTGCTTACCCATTCCCCCCTCCAGCAGTCTGCCGCATCAGGAGAGAAGGACCACTCCCTACACTGTTCCTTCATCCCACATCCTGTTCCCTCCATGCCCCTCGCCTATACTTGCCTGTTCCTCAGGCTCATTTCATCACTAAGATCTGGAAAGACAAAAATGTAAACTAAAAAAAAGTTAGACTAAAATAAAACATGGCTTCTGTCCTTGTCTTACAGGTTTTTTTAATCTTGTTTTGCCTGAAAGCTTTATCAAGTCAGGATTTATTTCTTGACTCTTTCAATGCAGTCTGAGGGCTTTCACCCAGGCACCACAGAATATATGGAGCTCAGGGGGTATACATGCCTCCATTCGTTAGCAGAAAAATGCTTGCTAGGACATAGAGTAGTTTTGTGAGGGCAGGAATACTTCGCTTTCCTATTAGGTTCATGGACAGGAAATGGACATTTTAATCATATTATCTTCATATCTGCCTGAGTCATACACAAGAGGAAACCAAACCTTGTCTCCAGGTGGAAGACACGGCTTAGGTTTCCTTTACTACTGTTATTTCTAGAAAATCATTACAGATCTTTACAGATCCGTACAGAGATCATTACAGGATCTGTGCACAGGACAATGGTTTGATCATCTGAGGTCACTTACGTTGGTCCAGAAGGAGGATAAGTTGATTTTCTGCAATCTTCTGTCCACTAAAAAACAAAGGAAATGAACATTTTAGAAAATTACAAATGCTTACCAGTTGAAGCAACCTTTTAAAAAGTATTATTTACTAAAACAAAACCATCTTTTTAGACCATTTCACTATCTTTGTTTGAGATTTATTATTATGTAGCTCCCTCATGCTTACCTCAAATTCATAATCCTCCTGCCTGAACTGACTGAGCACTGAGATTACAGGAATGCACCACAACACTTGGAATTCAATACCTTTTTTAAAAAGATTTATAGGTTTTTATTTTATATATAGGCATTTTGCGCATGTGCACCACATGCGTGCCTGGTACCTGATACCAGAAGGTGTCGGAATGGCCTGGAACTGGAGCTATCGTTGGTTGTGAGCCACCACGTGGTACTGAGAACTGAATCCAGATCTTCTGTGAGAGCAGTATGCACTCTTAGCTTCTGTACTATCCTTCCAGGACCAGCATTCAATCACTTTAAAGATAAAAGTCTCGCCTCTCAAATCCCCCAAACCATTCATGTTTCAATTCAGTTTACACAAAGACTAGGTATTATAATCTGGCTTTTTAAAATGATTATATTGAGTAAAGAAATGTAGAAAAGGAGATGGAAAATATTTCTATGTGTTGGGATAGCATGTCAATGGCTTAATAGGATGTAGCTTTACCTCAATCTTTGAGGCAACTCTATTGTATCTTGACCTGAGATTTGCATCTCAAACCAGATTTGCAGGACACAATGCATACAGTATTTAATGATCTGGCCACAACCTACCATCCTAGTCTTGTTCCGGACACACCTCCGAAGAGCACGGGTACAAGCAAACACTTCCGAAACCTCCCACGCTTCCATTCTGCACATGCCCTGTGTCCTCTGCCCAGGATGCCCACTCCCTGACCCGGGGAACTTCTAAAACACAATCCAGATGCTTCCTTCCCCCGCTTCCCCACCACCTCTCTCTGTGAAGTCTCATCTCCCTCCGGTATAAACACAGTCATCTCCTACTAGATATTCCGTATTTGTGCACATCTCCACCTCAATACCACATCGTGCTATAATTGGCTGTGTCTTCTCAATGCCATACTGTGTTCCCCGATAGGAAGGCAGTCCCAACATTGAGGTCACTGCTGGAGGCAAGGAATGAATAAGACGGCTTCAGGGGTAACTGTTGACACTCAGTGGCAAAACTGAATTTTCTCCTAACACAAAATCAGGCAAAAGAAGTTCATGTAGATTTATGACTCTTGTTACTTCTTCCATGTAGCAAGTATGTTTATCTCCTCACCTCCAGTGACCTAATACTGTTAAAGTAAAATAAAAAGCACAAATCTGCACTAAGAAGAGGTCGAGTAGGGAGGAAGCTACTGAAATTATATGGGGAGCTCAGACTATCTGCTGAACTCTTGTGTAGGAATGGAAATCTCAAAATTAACTGTTGATAGCATGGCGAGCAGTTAGAGTCATTTCACTCTTGACAAAATGGCCTTACCATTGGAGAGGTTTCTTGTTTAAGCATGTTGCAAGTGAACTCCTTAACACATAATATGAAGTCTATAGCAAAAAGTAGTTTGTGTTAAATACTACTGATCGTAAAAAGTTCTTGCTCAAAAATGCCTCAACCTCAGCTTGGACCGTAAAAAAGAAAACACTTTAGTGTTACCCAGCTGTTAGGTGCTGTCGTGTTGAAATGCCAGGCTCCCTGCTTCAGTGTCTAGCAAAAGTTCACGGAAACTCTGATGACTATGTCCAGGTGAGGCTCACAGTCTACAGGGCTGACAGTGAAAACGTAAGTAACAACTATAACTTTAGTTCAATACAACACAGTTTGTTTGAAACAGGATCTGATGGTGTGGCCATAGCTAGTCTGTAGCTCACTATGGAGACCAGGGTGGCCTTGAACTCATGGAGCTTCTCCTATCTCTAAATGCTAGGACTGAAGGCATGCACCCCCATGCCCAGTGACACCCTGAATTTTTTAAAAATTTTATAAATGTTCCTAAATAAACTTTTTTTGCTCAGAAATTTCTTTATTACATTTATTTATTGTTAGTGTGTATGTATGGGACATGTAAAAATGGCATTGAGAAATAAATGGTGCAAATATTAACCTGGTGATAATTCCAACAGGAATTCAGTAGATTTTTAGGAAGAATAAAAATATATGTTAAGAAAACAAACCAGGAACCTCAAAACATAGAGGGGATACAGGGGTGACATTAGCTTGGGTTCTTTTAGCATAAGAAAAAGGAAGAAACCAATTATAAATTCCAGGGGACAAGCCTACAAAGGTAAGGTACAAAATAAATATGAATAAAACTCAAGAGTTGCTGGGGATATAGAGCAGTGGCAGTAGCATGCTTATTTAGCTCTGGGTTCAATACCAATAATGCTACAAACAAACAAAACTGCATGATTTTGGACAACTGGTAGAGGACTTCAGAACTATAGGTAAATAAATAAAATCAAGGCATACTGGACAATGACCAATACTGACAAGTAAAACAGTTTACCATTTCCATTTTCACTGTTCTAAAATGAAACAGGTAACAACGTTTGGAAGGGGGTATTATTACCATTGCAATGATTCTATCAAAATTTACTAAGCAAGAGTAAAAACAAAACAAAAAAGTAGAACTGAAAAAGGAAGGAGAAGAACCCAGGGGAGACAATGATGTCTGGGATGCTAGCCAAGGCAATAAGGCAAGAAAAGAGCATCTGAAATGGAAAAGAGGTAATGTTTAATGTTGAATACAAAACTCCAAAGGAATCCATTAAAACTTACTAGAAATATTAAGCATAAGTCTTCAAGACTCCAGATCGATCTACCAAATTAGCAATCATATATCTATAGAGTGAAAAGCTAAAATAAGGGAAAACTATCCCATTTACAAAAAATCTAAGGAATGTCTATGGACAAAGTACACATGTACAGTCCCATTCCATTACTGCATGCTGAGGCAGGAGGATCATAAGCTCAAGCCAGTCTGAGCTATAAGGGAGACTATCTCAAACACAAACACAAAACAAGAGAGTATTTAGAAATAAACCTCGCCAAGGAAATTCAAAACCTGTACATCTAAAACTACAAAACACTGCCCAACAAAATTAAAGATAACATAGGTAAATAAAAGCTGTCAGGTTCATGGGGTGAAAGACTTAATTCTGTTAATGTGGCCAGATTCCTAAAATCAATCCACAGGCTTCAGCAGTAAGAATGGCTAAAATAATCTTGGAAAAGAACCAAGTTGGAGGACTCGGTTTTAAAACTCCCTATAAGAAATGGGACTATGTGGGAAGGGAAGGGGTCTGCAGGAGGAGGGGGGCACAGGAGATGGAAGGGGAAAGAGAAAGGTAGGTATCATGAGTCTCGTTGACCCCCACTACCACACACACACACACACACCATGAAAGCAGAAGGGGACTCTTTGGGGGTACAAAGGGACCAGTGGAAGGAAGAAGGGAGACAAGGGAAGGTACTGGGGCACAAACACGAGAAAAGAAGAATGCTACACATGCACGAAAATGTCATAAGGAAACCTATTATTTTGTGGGCTTGCTAAAAACATTAATTAAAATGAAGCTAAAAATTTCCTACAATAGTAAGTGTAAGTGTAAGTTACTATATGATCTTCCCTCACTTAAACAAGAAAGTGGAAATCTTAGGGCAATCATATTAACAATAAGTCTTGACCACACTGGCTGACAGTGGGTGCTATCATGGGTATAAATACATAAAACAATGGAATAGAACCAGAAGTCCAGAAGTAAGTCCATATTTACAATGCTGCATATTGTATAGCTAACAATATACACCTATAACATTAAAAATATCTTACAACTTAGTAATAAAAAGGCAGCTTAATTTTTAAAACAGACAAAAGATCCGAGTAGACATTTTTTTCCAGGATATGCAAATGGCCCATAAGCACAGAAGAGACGCCCAGCATCTTCTCCGCCTACTGTGATGAGAAACAGTAACAGCACATGTTGCTAAGGGCATGAAGAAACCGGGATCACTCAGGCTGAGAGCAAGATACAAACAGCAGCTGCTTTACCAAACCATCTGGTGGTTCCTCAGTCAGGTAAACAGTGCCATAAAAACCAGCAATCCTGATTCCAAGTCTATCCCAAGAGATAAGAAGACATAAGCTCCCACAAAAACATGTTTGTGATATCTACAGGAATTTACTCATACCAGCCAAAAAGTGGGAGAGCCCAAATATCCAGCAACTGCAGGACAGACAAACAAAATGAGGTATGTCTTAGGATGGAATATTATTTGGCAAGAAGAAATGAAGAACTGATACATGCTACAAGAAGGATGAGCCATAAACAACTATCCCATGTAGTAGATGCCAGTCACAAAGGACCATACACTGTATAGTGCCCTCTGAAATATACAGAACAGGCAAATCCATAGTGAGGTTGCTTAGGCCTGGGAGTTGGAAACTAATGGGTAAATGAGGAGGGTTCCCTCTTGGGGGGTAAACTGTCCTAAACTAAACGGCAACAATGACTGCACAATTCTGTGACGATGCTGAAGCTATTTTAGTGTGTGTGAGTGTGTGTAATACACACATGTGCATCTGTGCATCACACACACACACACACACACACACACACACACACACACACACACACACACACACATCTACTATGAAGGCCAGAGGAGGATACTATGTGTCCTGCCCTATCACCCTCTGCCTTATTCTTTTGAGAAAAGGTCTTTTTTAATGAACCTGGAAATCTGTGTTTTGGCTAGGCTGGCTTGGTTAGCCATCCCCAGCAATCCTCCTGTCTCTACCCTGATGGGATTGTGGGAGGACATGGTCACAACTGGCACATGTAGAGGCCTGAGGCAGATGTCTGGAATCACACTCATTGCTCTTCCACCTATTGACTGAGTCAGGGCTATTAATCAAACTCAGAGTTCACAGATATAGCTAATCTTGCTGGCCAGCTTGCTCTGGGGATCCCTTTTCTCCACCTTCTGAGCCTAAGAACTGCAGGCTGGTTATCTCACCCAATTGGCATTTACATGGATTTCTGGAGTCTTGAACTCTGGTCTTTGTAGCAGGCTTTCTTTGAGCAGCCAACCAGCTCCCAAGTAAAGACATGGAGATTTCTTGTTAGTTATGAACGGCCTTATTGTAGCTTCGTTTCTTGCTAGCTCTTATAACTTAATTCAACCTGTTTCTCTTCATCTACGTATTACCTAGGGGATTTTTACCCTTCTTTCATCTGTATGTCCTACTCTGTGTCTGTCTGTCTGGCCCTGGGAGTCTCCTTCTGTTTCTCACTTGTTCTCTCCCCTTCTGTCCTCTTTGAGCCTAAATTCCTCCTCCTATTTATTTCCTCTGCCCGCCAGCCCCGCCTATCCCTCTACTGCCTAGCTATTGGCCATTCAGCTTTTTATTGGACCAATCAGGTGCCTTAGGCAGGCAAGGTAAAACAACAACACATCCTTACATAATGTAACAAATGCAGCATAAACAAATGTAACACATCTTTGCCTAGTTAAACAAATGCAACATAAACAAGTGCAACACACCTTTACATGCCAAAGTAATATTCCGCAACAGGTCCTCACAGTTGCATGGCAAGTGCTTACCCACTGAGCCATTGCCTCAGTCCTCCTAACTGTATATTTTTAATGGTGAACTGTATTGCATGAGCGCTATCTCCACAAAGCAATCAGAAGAGCAGAGACAGTGGGAAGGGCGTTTAAAATAAGCTCTTTATCCATCATTGCGTACGAGATAGGCGACACCTGGACCTAATTAATTCTGCCATATATAGTACAACCACATCATCAGTATCAATATGTATAAAGATAACTTATTAATTTGTAGTGCCCCACATATCACAGCTGCAAGCAATCAAAGAAGCTCAGCTGTAAAAACTTAGTGTGCCAGGAGACACCTGCTCTGGATGAACTGATACTGAGCAGGTAATTACCTGGTCAGCTAAGAAACGACTGAAGGTGGCTGTTCTCAGGAGTGGACTGGAGAAGGAATGGGCCGGGAGACTAACTTTTCATAAGCCTGTCCATGTTATCCCACTCTCTTTACCCATGTACATCTGATATATATTTCCAAATATTAATTCTTTGACTTGTGTGGTTTTATTTTATATTATATGGGGAATTTTCAGAGAATTATTCTGACATTTTTAGATGTTTGAAACTATCGTTATCTGAAGTTATTGTAAAGCAATAAAAGCTCCCGCAAGCATGGCAAGATGGTGCACCCAGTACTCCCAGCATTTGGGAGTCCTAGGCAGGAAGATCATGGGTTCAAGGTCATCTTCGGCACATACTGAGTTCAAAGCCAGCTGGCTATTTAAGTCCCTGTCTCAAATAACAGAAAGAAGGAAGGGGAGCCTGGGAGATACCTCAGTGAATAAAAGTACCAGCTGGGAAAAATAACTTTATGGACCTGAGTAAGAATTCTGAGAACCCTATAAAAGCATAGCACCGAGGACAAGAGGCAGTAACCCCAGCACTCCTACAGGGAGATGGGAGACAAAGACGGGAGAATGCTCAGAAGCTGGCGAGCTGCTAGCAAGGCATATGAAAATAAAATGACCCTGTCTCAAACAAGGTGTAAGGCGAAGACCAACAACCAAGGCTGTCCTCTGGCCTCCACATGAGTGGTGGCATGTATGTGCTTGCATTTAAACACACAAACATGTGTACACACACACACACACACACACACACACACACACAGAGACAAAGAGACAGAGAGACACAGAGAGACACAGAGAGAGCCTAGTCCTTGTTTAATAAACTTTAGGATGGTCACCATAAAAGTAGTACTCTATTAAAGAAAGTCTTCAACTACAAATACAAATTTTCAAAACATCATTTAGTGGGGGCTAGAGGGAGGGCTCAGTAGTGAAGAGCACTGGCTGCTTTTCTAGAGGACCCAACTTTCCAGCACCCACATGGTAGCTCACAACCATCCGTAACTCCAGTTCCAGGAGATCTGACACCCTCTTCTGGCTTCTTTGGGCACTGCACACATGTGGTACACAGACATATATGCAGACAAACTACCCATACACATAAAATAATCAAATAAAAATAAAAGCTATTCTTTTAATAAGGTGAATAATTACTAACTTTATAAATGCAATTCTGATTTATATTAACATGAGCAACATAAAATTCTTCTAAATATCCATACTTTTAGTTAGTGGACCTGAGAGCTAGATGGCTCAGGAGTTAAGCATGAACAATGCTCTTGTAAAAGACCCACATTTAGTTCCCAGGACCCATGTTAGATGGCTCACAACCACCTGTAGCTGTACCTCCAGGGAATCTGAGGCCCTCTTCTGGCTCCTGAGGGCATCCTCTCTTATATGGCACACACTCATACAAACACATAAATAAAAATAAGTATTAAGAAATCCGACTCGATTTACAAACATCCCATTTCTGCCCTTTCACTCAATTTCAGATGACTGGGGACTGTACAGTCATGTTCAGAGTGCTGGGCTCAGCTCCACTAGCCATGACACACTGGTGACAGATCAGAGCCCAGGGCTTCCCCTGCTCTACCACAGCTACCTACAGCATAACAATAACATCAGTGCTCCCAGGATTGGGAAGACAGCTCAGGGAGTGGATAAAGTGCTTGCTGCTCAAGCATGAGTGCTGTGTTTAAATCTCCAGCTCACACAAAGAAAACCAGGCATTGGTGGCACACACCCAGAGCCGAGGGTACATAGAAGCGGGATAGACCTAAGGACTTCCTGGCCAGCCAATACAGCTAAAATGGTTCAGGGTAAGAACTTGTTTCAAATAAGGTAGAGAACAATATAGATGAGGCATAATGTTACCCTTTGGCCTCCATATGTGCACACAGAGGAGTGACACACACACACACACACACACACACACACACACACACACACACACACACACACACACACACACTGCTTCAGTTTGATTCCTAACAGAGAATAAACTGCATATAGTCCAGATCTTTTCATGATAACCAGACCAAATTAAGCAAATAAATAGTGAAACATACCATCCCTTCCTCATTATATTTGCATGCCATAGGATCTAAAGCTAATATAAAAATCAAATTACAGGCATATATCTCTTATTGGACATCTGTGAGGGAAACTGAAAGTGGGCAGTCAGGTCTTTAGGAATTAAGCTGACCTGCCCAAGTGGTAAGAACTGAAAAACAGCTGGGTGGTGGTGGCACACACCTTTAATCCCAGCACTCAGGAGGCAGAGACGGGTGGATCTGAGTTTGAGACCAGACTGGTGTACAGAGCAAGATCCAGAATAGCCAGGTCTGCACAGAGAAACCTTATCTCAAAACACACACACACACACACACACACACACACATGATCTGATGGAAATAGCTAGAGAGACGTCTAGAAGAAGAGCCAGGATATGGGGGTCTAGGAATAATAAGAACATTTGAATCCACTGGAGCAGACAAGCTCTTCTACAGAGTATAAATGAGAAAAGGAGAAATAGTCAAAAGCCTAGTGAGCTTTCCCATGTGTGTCAAGTAAAGAAGAGCCCAGCAAAGTTAACGCAGCAGCCCAAATGGGAGAGTTTAGTGTGACAGGACAGGCAAGGAGAGGGGAGGAGACGGGTTACCTCTTGTAAATACCATTGAGGATGAAATGCCCATCTGCTTGGCGACTAGAGGTTATTGGTCATCTTATTCTGCGTAGTACAGGGACAGAAAATAAATGACAGCAGGGTGAGGAGTGATTAGAAGGAAACGAACTGGAGTGAGAGAAATGACTGCTCTCAGCAATAAATCCGAGCAGATCTGGAAGATGTACGACAGTGAGCATAGGATTGTGTAATGAATTGCTAAAATGAGCTACAATTTCATGTGTGTGGTGAAACTGTTGGCATTAGCAATGATGATCACAAAGCTTCTATTAATCTCTTAAGCCCTAGATGGTTTTGTCCACGTTATTGTCCTACAAAGGAAAGAATACACAGGTATAATTTGTTCTCTTAGTGCTCTGCCAGAGTCCTTCCTGAACACTGGCATTGAGTCAGCCAACATGATAAACTAGGCTACTGCCCTCTTAAGTGGTTGATTCATCTACTGTTTATTTAAATATCAGTAGCTTACTAGGGTGCATTCAGTTAAAGCCCAGAAGACATGACAGCAACCATGTTTCTCTTCATCTGAATTATGTTTGTTAAGAAACATGCCCTTTTATTCTCCCGAGTGCTGGGATTAAAGGCGTGTGCCACCACTGCTCGGCTCATCACATCTTAGTGGACTCTTCATAGATGCAATGGTGAAGAATAACTTAAGATGACCTTCAGTTACCTATACTGAAAAAAGCCTCAAACACAAAACTTTTAAAAAGCCCAGCTGATGTTCCAAACCAAATAACTCATTTGTCTTTTAAAACTAGCCCTCGTCCATATTCACATGTTTTGAAATATATTTAGTCATTTTTGAAATATATTAGTGACCAGCCAAAATACATTTGGCTAGACTCTAATATATAGTTTATCATTTATATAATGATTCAAACTAGACAAACAAGACAACAAAACCTGAAAAGCAACTGCCTCCCATTCTGTCAGAGAATAAAGTTATCAATCTTCCAGGCAGCTCTGAAGGGCCTTTTGAAAACTGGGCCCCAATATCTTCAAGACCAGTGAAATTTTTTAATAGTGCCTCATCACAAAAAGCTCCCAATTTTTAATCTGTAAGTGAAGATTTTAAAACAAAATAAGTCCCCTCCACATAACACCTGTCTTTTTCTTATTTTAATGAGGAACAGTTCAATAATAAAATGGCCATAAACCAGACTACAAGGAAAATTACTGATTTTTGTTTTACACTTATTTTTCTTATACACAGAAGACCTGTGAAAACACTTCTCCAATCAGATCCCAGTAGACTGACTAAATTTTGATATTCATTATTCTGCATTGTGGGATATTTGTACACTGTGTGAAGGTGTATTGTGGTGATTGGTGTAATAAAAATCTCAATGGCCAATAGCTAGGCAGGAAGTATAGGCAGAACTTCCAGGAAGAGAAAAGAAAAGGAGAAGGAATCTAGAGGGTGGAGTCACCAGACAGACAGAGAGGAAACAGGAGGTACAAGATGAAAAAGAGGTAATGCCATGTGACAGATGTAGATGAAATAAACAGGTTAATTTAAGTTATAAGAGCTAGTTGAGACAAGCCTAAGCTAAAGGCCAAACTTTGAAAATTAATAAGACATCTCTGTGTCGTTATTTGTGAGCTGGCAGCTAAAATAAAAATCCACCTACAGTTGGCACCCAATGTGGGGCATGTAAATCCACATAGGGCCTGAGAAAACTGGGGGAAAAAAAGTTCCAAGTAGGCTCTGTGCTTGCAGCATACATGGGCACAGCTCTTTTAAGAGGCCCTGCTACCAAGCACTTGAATGGCATTTATGAGCACCTAGCAGCACACTATCCGGTGGCAGAAGACTAGGCAGAAATGCCTACTGCAGCGTGGACCCAGAAACTTCCCAGAGCTTGGGTGGATAAGACCAGCTCTAGGCCGGGACCTGCAGGCATGAGGCTCCACTCTCACCAACCAAAAGGGAGCAGAACCAGCTGCCAGGCCATGTGTTAAATGGAGCCATGTGCAGACAGCTTAGCTGCTGCTTAGCAGTTTAAGGTTTGGCTCACTCGGTCAGAGAACACTGTAGACACATAGAAAATCAGGTCTAGACTGAGAAAACGTCTGAAGAGATACAGTATACTTTAAAATGTGCTGAGATACTAAAGAAAAAAAAATGGGTATAGAAAGTTATAAAAAAAAATAAATAGTTAAAAAATAATAAAGTCTTTAAAGTAACATAATAGGAAAAAGCCACATAAAGATGGGAAAGACACAGGGCATCTAGATCCTGTATGGTGCTTTGTTGACTTTGAATTTTTTAAATGCTAGTGTACAAAAAAAAAAAAATAGCTGCTGAGAACCACTGGATTATAGAAACTGCTAAATTAAGCCAACATATATATTTTAAGAATGTCTTCACTACAGAATGGAAGCCAAAAAGTATGTTGCGTTGGTGGAGAGGTTATGGCTTTGTTCTCACAGGAAACAAAAAGTTATGGTTCTTTTCAAAATTAATGAAGATCAGATTTGACTGGGGGAGACCTCCTGAAAAACTTGACTACAGACATTAAAAAAAAAAAAAGAAAGAAAGAAAGAAAGAAAGAAAGAAAGAAAGAAACCAAGAAAGACTACAAGACAGGTTACCTATATGCTGATCCCTCTACATGGGAACATCTCTGAGACTGGATGAGACATGATAAATCGTGCTGGCTACAGAGTTCCCATGAATTATTATTACATGTCATCCTTTCATATGACACAGACAGTGGTTTAGTTACACAGTCCAAATGGACTTATACGTTGGCAGATGCCTTTTGCCTGCTCAAACATAAAACAAAAAATTATCTTTAGCTGATTTGTACACACCACACATTCCATACTTGTGTTAATATAGATATATATGTTACCTTTAAATGTTCGTGTGCTTTCAGATAAAAAAAAAAGGACCAGGCATCAATAAAGACAAGTAGCCCAGGTAATCTCAGAATGCCTCTGTTGCAGTTTCCTCAAAATTCTACATCTAGAACAACTTCAAAGCTGCTAGCTGAGATGGTCCAGCCTCAGACTATCCAGTCAGAACTTAAGATAAGCCCTGCACTTTCCCATCGCACTGAGACTGGACAAAAGCTAGCTCTCCCAGGGCTTGACCATTATCTCAATTTTCTCAGGGTCTCCTAAAGATGCTGTCACTCCTAGACAACAGGCAGCAGTCTAAAGAACATGACACCCACATTCCCAAGAGGTAGGGTGGGTGGGTTTTGGTCATTTGGTGAGTATGGATGTTTGTCATCATTTCGAGGTATTGGATATAAGTTGTTATTGTTAATGGTCAGGAAAAAAGGTGAACAAAGGAGAGTAGATTTAGGGATCTCTTTATAGAGGGAAAAAAGGGAGATAGAGAATGCTGGGATAAAAGGTTGGATTGTTGAATCTACTTTTGAACACCCACTAGTGTCAAATATTTTATATTAGTATGGATTTTGTATATTAATACTCCTTTTTTCTACTCTTGTTTAAGGTATTGTACATATGCAGCTCATTTAAAAATGTAATGTAAAGTTCTAATCCTTAAAAGGTATTATTATAAACCATTTAGGATAATTAAGAAACCAAGCTAATAGTTAGTCATCTCTAACAATTGCAGTCACGTTAGGTATATTTTCAAGACCATACAGAAATATATTTTAGATAGACAGTCTTCAAACACTTCAAAGACCTACAGATTATGTCATTTAAAATGTTTTAATAACACAAGGTTTTTCATGACAGTAAGACATGTTTGTTCCTGGCAGCACCAATATAATTGAAAAAAGGATGATGAGCATCAAAGAACCTCCATATGGAGTTTCCTTTTATTGTGGCAAAGCTAGCCATTTAGGTAAAAAAAAAAAAAAAAAAAAAACAACTGCCCTGGCCTTGACTACTGACAGTACGCTCTACAAACTGGACAAGCGGGACATAAAAGAAAGCGACTACTGAACTTTGCCAAGATAAAGTAGGACAGTCCTTCAAAATTCCTGCTTCACAGAAAAGTCTGTCAGGTAGTCTAGGCCTATAGGCCAAAGATGGATGCCCCAATGTTACAGAGGAACCTTGTATGACTATCCAGGCAGCCAGCTGTCTCTGTCATGTCTATAATTTTGGAAGTTGCTTATTCTGCACTCCCTGTTTACTCAGGTAATAGATCCTTCTCTAGTCTTTGATGGAGTAGAAGACCAGACAGTTAGAGTTACAGTATTCCTTATTACAAAATTCAGAAAAAAAAAAAAAAAACCAACTTACATAAGAGATGTAAAGTTTATAATGTTGAGAAACATAAAAGCTTACATTGTTTATCTAAGAAGATGTTTTAAGGTCTAAAAAGATAGAATAGAAAATAGTTTAGGTATAAAACTTTGGACTCACTATGATAGGCTAGATAATACAGTATTTTCTCTGAATTTGCCAAATACAAATGGACTGGACATTGTGAGTGTACTTCTTGCCTGATAATTGTTCTTGTTATATATAGTTTTACCATGTTAGAGTTAAAAACTTTCCCTTTTTGTTTAGAAAGGGGGAAATGTTGTGGGATATTTGTACACTGTGTGAAGGTGTATTGCTGTGGTTGGTGTAATAAAAAGCTCAATGGACAATAGCCAGGCAGGAGATATAGGTGGGACTTCCGGGGAGAGAAAGGAAGAGGAGGAGGAATCAAGGAGGGTGAAGTCAACAGACTGAGAGGAAACAGGAGGTGCAAGATGGAAGAGAGGTAAAAAGCCATGTGACAGAATGTAGATTAATATAAACGGGTTAATTTAAGTCATAAGAGCTAGTTGAGACAAGCCTAAGCTAAAGGCCAAGCTTTCATAATTAATAAGTTTCCGTGTCATTATTTGTGTGCCGGCGGCCAAAAGAAAAATCTGCCTACAGTTTTGAGTAAAACTATTAAGTCAATTGAAGTGCTATTGATTTTTCGATTTTGAAAACAACTAAATATTTTTCGTGGGCTAGGGATGTAGCTCAGTGTTAAGAGCTTGTCTGGTGTGTGCAAGGTCCTGGGTGAGCACTCTAGTACTGAAAGAGCAAATAAGGAAACAAACAATAAAATATCTTTGCTTAATAACAAAGTATTAAGAAATAAAAATAATAACCAGCGACCGGTACATGAAACTACTCTGCGGTTCCCAACCAACATCAGTTAACACCAGACAGGCATGTAGGACCCCGGGGAATTTATGCTCTGTTCTTGGACAGAAACATACTCAGAGAATTAAGTTCCTCAGAGACATTAAAATGAGACAAGGCAAGCTTATGTCATGATTTTGTCTACACGTTGATAAAGAGCACCACGTAGCTCAAAATATAACCCTTCTGCTGCCAAGAGAAAGAATGATACTTGTTACCCAATCTAGACAAATCCTGGATTAAGTTCAAATTCTCTAACAAGTTTTTTTTTTTAAGTTGTTGCTGTTTAACCCCATGGTTGGTTGAAAAGATTTTCTCAATCCTTCACTTCGACACTAAACCTAATTTGCTCAACTATTACTATGTCCCTTTGGTAATCTTTGGATAAAAGGCACTGGCTATCGAAATACCAAATCCGTTCACATTTCTCACAATCCCAACCTAGCTCAGAAAATTAATTCTCTATCTGCACTAGAGCAAACATTTGGTTCTTCCTTACGATATTTCAATCGTTTGTACATACTATGTTTTGGTCACTGGAATTACTCTGGACAGTTTTCTGCATTCATCTATCTGCTAAGTGTTTACTATGGTGACTGGATAATATCCTGCCTTTTCTTTTCTTTCTTTCTTTTTTTTTTTAAACTCAGAAAGCATTTCTCCTTCTAGGAATAATAAACTCCTACTGTTCCCACTTTCGAGGTCCTGCCGTTTTTTACAAGTCATCTGGCTCGGGTAAAGGTACATCCAGGTTCCTAGTTATCAAATATGCTGGCACCAAGACAAAGCAAAACAAACAGCCTTAGGTCTATACTTTGTTTTAAAAAAAGAAAAAGAAAAGAAAAGAAAGGGGGGAAAGCAATTCATGAAGTGTCGGTGTCAGACTGTGGCCAAGAGCCTGAATTTTAGAAATGTTTCTGTGAATCATGATGTGACCTCTGGCTAGATTTTCACTCTAGGGCTACTTCCTATTGTATTAAATGCAAGAGTCACGCTAGTCCCTCGCTGTCCCTTGCGGTTTTATAAAAATAAAGTCCCGTGGCCTTGCGACTTGGTCGCGCAGCACCACGGGACAGGCATTCCAAGACTGGGCGTGAAGGCCACAGCCAGTGCAGTTTGCTGGGGGCTGGGGGGTCGGGGAGGGGTTCCCACTATCTGCACAAAGACTGCATGTGATCCACAGCTTCCTGCGTGGGCTTCTTCAGGAGAAAGCACTTGGTAACCGGGCAGAATATGCCAAAGTCAGCGGGCAATCGGTAGCTTTTCCTCTAGAGAGTTCTGCCTACAGCTGGTAGTTCAGATATTAATACCAAGACTGGAGAAGGATTGAATCCTACCCAGTCGCTCATGGAGGCTAGAACTTCCCTAAAACGTGCTCCCTTTCCAGAGGGCACCAAAGCGACTCCGCCCGGGTTTGCATCCAAGCTCGGCGGTTCCAAACCTTTGGTCCCCGCCAGATGCAGCGGGCGAGCAGGTGTGTGTCCCTTGCTCTCCACCGCCCCGCCACAGCTGCGCCCCCGCCCGCCTCCCCGCCTGTGCCTGCACCTGCACCCCCATCTGCGCCTCGGCTGGAGCTCACCCACCGGCGGCACTTGCTGGGCCTGGGCGCAGGTGACAGTCGCCGCCAGGAGGACCCAGGTGAAGAGACTCGGGCCCAGCATCTTCCCGGCTGCCGGCGCTGCTCCGAGGGACTCCCTCTGCAGCCGCCGCGGGGACCACCTCGGCCGGGAGCAGGCCGCGCCCCCGACGCGTGACCAGCTACCCCGAGCCACACCATCCACGGCGGGGGACACGCCAGGAGCCGCGGGCCCCTGAGTGTAGTCCACGCACAGGGCCAGAGTGGGGCTGCGCCCCCGGCACTCCGGGCAGTGGTTTCGTCCAGCCTTAGCCACGCCCCCCGGGGCGGGGCTTCCAGCTTTCCCCAGGACTTCACCCTCTTGGATTGCCCCGGCTGGGGCTGGGCCCGGGGTGCAAGAGGATCGATCCCTCCCGGCAGGACCCCACGGACTCGGGAGAGGTCGGCTCCTAGGTGTCGTGGTTCCTAAGCCCACCAAACGGTCCCAGAGTCTCAGAGCATAACGTCTGACCCAGTTTGTCCTCCGGGGAAGGCTGGCCCCAAGTGAGTCACCCTATATATCCTGCCCAAGGGGGATCACTGCCTTGAAGGGCAGGTGTCTGGGCCAGGACCGGGAAGTTTCATCACTCGGGGTGCTCTAGGCTGTGAATTACCAGCCTGGGATTTCACGACACTGCTAAATGCTAAGATTTGAACTTTGATTTCTTTTTTGCTCTTATGTCCGGGGTTGGAGAGGTCGAAGGGTGGGACCTTCATCGACGTATTTGTTGAGTTATTCAACTAAAGTGTTTTCGTTCAGCTCTTGAGACTTCAGGTTAGCCGACCTGACCTAAACCTAGGACAGGTATCTTCGTAGTTTACTTCTGAAAAGCAGATCGACAGAAGTATAATACTTGCTTGGCTTTCTCATCATCCTTGGACAAGGCTCGCCGTAATAGGGTGAGTTACCTAGGATCCAACAGGAAAATTTGCCTTCTGGGTTTACATTTTCTGCTTCAACGACAGACATCTCACGAAGTTTTGGGGTTTTGTTTTGGCAGGGGGGGAGTGGGGGGGAGGTTTAATGCTGCTTTAAAACTCGTTCAGAACCATTAAAATCTGATTTCATCCCCACCCCACCCCAGTGCTGGGGGAATCTGTGTATTTCTCCTTTTTTCATGTGTGTGTGTGTGTGTGTCTGTCTGTCTGTCTGTCTGTCTCTGTGTGTTGTAATAGTTTTGCCAGTTATATTGCTTCCTTAGAAAATGCAAACAAGGCGGGGTGGCAGTGGTGCACGCCTTTGATCCCAGCACTCAGGGAGCGGGGGCGGGTGCCGGGCAGAGCCAGGCGGATCTCTGTGAGTTCGAGGCCAGCCTGGTCTACAGAGCAAGATCCAGGACAGGCACCAAAACTACACGGAGAAACCGTGTATTGAAAAACAAAAAAGAAAACAAAACAAAACAAAAAAAGAAAGAAAGAGAAAGAAAGAGAGAGAGAGAAGGAAGGGAGAGAGAGAGAGAGAGAGAGATGCAAACAGTCCTTGTTGAAGGTTGGGAAATGAGAAATTGATGTGGTTTTCACCACCCTAAATTCGGAGGCATATGATAAACAAGTTGTTTTCTTTGAGGAAGTTTAAGTGTTGAAACACAGCACAGGACTGACACCCACTTGGGTTCCTGCTTGGGTAAGCAAGATCGGGAAACACTCACTTTTTGAAGGGGAACACCGTGGGCAGCTTAGGCCCCAAACTCAGGATCCGGAGGCAGCAGGCTACTTTCAGTCACTGACTGTGGTTTCAAACTAGTCTAGACCACATAGCAGGACTTCATCTCCAAAACAGAGAAAACAGAATACTGCCACACACAGCCCTCTTCTGACACTAGATGTGAGGAAGCAACAAAGAGACACGAAGTTCTTCCTTTATGAAGCTTACTAGATGGGAAATAGTAAACACCATGCATATGAGCATAGTCCAGCCTTTTAATATAACATTTGGTTTAAAGAAATCATGTTATGCCCGGCGGTAGTGGCGCTTGCCTTTAATCCCAGCACTCAGGAAGCAGAGCCAGGCGGATCTCTGTGAGTTCAAGGCCAGCCGGGTCTACAGAGCAAGATCCAGGACAGGTACCAAAACTACACAGAGAAACTCTGTCTTGAAAAACAAAAAAACAAAAACAAAATTATAGTGCTAAGTTTAACTACTTCAGGACTTCCAAGCTCATTTCTTCACGCTAACCAAAACTGAGGAAATAATGTATATTCATATGCTTTCAACATAAAGGCATTTTCAGGTGCCAGGCTGAGCTCTCTCATTCAATTGATGAGAGAGAGGAGGGATTCTGTAGGCAGAGGACGTCGAGATCATGATGGGAAGAAGTGCAGAGATGACCGACCATACTAGTGGAAGCCCATGAACTGTAGACTAGTGGCTGTGAAGCCCCCGGGGGACTGGACTAGGCCCTCTGGATACGGAAGACGGTTGTTTGGCTTGAACTGTTTGGGGAACACATAGGCAGGGGGTTCAGGATCCATCCCTGGAGCATGGGCAGGCTTTTGGGAATCTGGTACCTGTGGTGTGGCACCTTGTGCAGCCTTGGTGCAGTGGGAAGGGGCTTGGACCTGCCTAGGCTCAGTGTGCCGGGTTCTACTGACTCCCCATGGGAGACCTTGGTTTGGGGGATGTGGGGATGTGTGGTGGCTTGGGAGGGTGGGCTGGGAGGAGGGAGGAGGTGGGATCTATGGGTGGTATGTAGAGTGAGTAGAAAATTTCTTAATAAAGAAAAAAAAGTATGTAAAAAAAAGGCATTTTATGGAACAAAAACAAAACAAACAAAAACAAGGACATCAGGCAGAAACTAAAGAAATCTGGAGACATGATTGTTAGTTAATGTTTTTAAAGCGTCCAGCATATTCAGCCAGTGTGGCTTAAGCAGAGGAATGAGGGAGAAATAAATTAAGTCAGAGGTAAAAGAAAGAAAAAGAGATCAAAGACAAGAGCCATTAAAAAGACTGGCACTTCCTTCTGGGGATTTTTATAGTGCTGAATACACATGTTCAGTGTTGAATCTGCCTAATTACCATGAAGTTTAAAGTAAGTCTATCAGAAGTAGAGAATCCCGTTTTTAAGTAGCTATTACCAAACCAAATGGCTAGTTGATTAGTTCACCTTAATTACCACTGAGAGTAACTTCAGCATGTCACCAGACCTATCTTTTACGTACAAAATAGTATTTGGTAGTTAGGTGATCTAACAAACTTAAGATGCTTCATAAGGACAGTTCACGTAAATTGACATGATAGCCATATGCACAATATTCATATAAACAATTTTCAAAATCTACCTTATACTATTGATTTTTTCTTTTCAGATAAATTAAACTTAAATCTTCTTCCTTGAGAGTACATCATGTTATATATGTTTCCACTCAACACACACACACACACACACACACACACACACACAGACACTAACATCTTTTTAGAGTGTGCGGTGGTGGGCCTTGAACCCAGAGTTTTGCAAATGCTAAATGAAGCTTGTATCACTGACTTCTATCCCTGGACCCCTTTTTACTTTTTGAGTCAAGGCTTCACCAGGCTGGATTAGAGAACTCAAGGTTTTCAAGTCACCAATATTACAGGTGTCTAATCTTTTTTTTTAAAATCTCTGTTCCCAATGCTAAAAATGTACAGAAAGTCAGAGCAAAATATAACTATAGGAAACTTTATAGTGATTTAAGCATACTGATGTACCTATAGAGATGATGTTGAAATGTATATGTGAATGATTATGTGTATAGAAAAGGTGATTCAAACTCTCCAGAGAAGTATCAAGTCTGAGAATTGCATAACCTGTTTAATATGCAAAAGTCAGTGTAAGTATTTAAATTGCTCACAGGAATAGCTGAAGTTCTTTGCAACCCATAGACAGCTGAGTCTCCTAGGAGACATTCCTAGGTTCCCCAGGTGGAGCTTTGATTTAAAATAATGGTAACTTCGTGATCATGGTATCTCCCCTGCCAGGTGGTGGCGCACGCCTTTAATCCCAGCACTCGGGAGGCAGAGCCAGGCGGATCTCTGTGAGTTCGAGGCCAACCTAGGCTATCAAGTGAGTTCCAGGAAAGGCGCAAAGCTACACAGAGAAACCCTGTCTCGAAAAACCAAAAACAAACAAACAAACAAACAAAAAAAAAATAATGGTAACTTAATCTCCTCAACCTAAATGAAATACAGCACTTACCCAGAAAGTATGACTCCATTTAATAAATACTGAGTATATAGCAGTTTGTACTAGAAGGTAAGAAACATGGAGATAATATTTCAGTTTGAAAAATAAGTGTTTTAACAGAATAGTTTACCAAATTTAAATATATGTTTTTACAAACAAAAAGAAAAAAAAGCTTAGAGGAGCTGGGTATGTTTTTAGACACCTGTAACCTAGAACTTCAGTAAGCCTGTGAGATCTGCCACGATCACAAATAAATTATGTATATTTATTTATTTTTTTCTAGTTTTTCAAGGCAGGGTTTCTCTGTGTAGCCCTGGTTATCCTGGAACTAACTCTGTAGACCAGGCTGGTTTTGAACTCACAAATATCCGCCTGCCTCTGCCTCCCGAGTGCTGGGATTAAAGGCGTGTTCCACCACTCAGCAATTGTATTTAATTTTAAAAGGCCTGGTACATTTAAAATGTTATATGTGTTTTAAGAGAAGTTTTTGTCTGTCTTCCAAGAAAGAATACAGATGATAAAAGGTAAAAATAGAAAATCAGAGTCATATAAAATCAGTACATTTTCTTTCTTCTGGTTGCTTTATCATGCCATGGGTTACTTGCTTTTTCTATTCACTATTAGTTTTTTAAAAATATGAAATATTACTTCAGCTTGAGATAAAGTGATCCCTTTTTTTTTCTGTTACAAAGCTAACAATTTAGAGCTCACATTTAATTTAATTGTCCCTTTATAAATGTCAAAATAAAGGTTATAATGATTATCGTCCATTTGTCCTAAGTCCTTATTTCTTTGTGAAATTGGGAAGTGCTACTGAATCAATGACAGTTTAAATGTGTTATATTTGAAGAGCCACTTTTTAAAAAATCCTGTCCTGTTTGACATTTTCCTTAATGAGATTTACTTTTGACCAGAATGTTACTCATTTATTTTTTTCATATGTGCCAGAGCCTTGTACATTCTAAACATGGAGTTCACCTATAATTGAGCTACAGCCCTGATCCTGAAGCTTATTTTCAACTTAAATCCTACAACAGCTAAACTGTTCTAACTTTATATATCTCCTACTTTACATAAGCGATTTAATGCTTCAACAAATTGTTTCTAGTGTGTAATAAATTTGTTCTCTCAAAAAAGATTGAACACTTAATACTGGAGCTGGGAAAATTTAGTGAATAAATGATTATTGTGATTATTGTCCTCTGGAGGTTTCAGCCTCCCAACAGAGAAAAGTAGAGATGGAAGGCAAAGTATAAATCCAAAGAATATCATGAAAAGTTTCAATATAACTGGCCCATTAGGCCAGAATCGACTCTCTGGCTTATACTGTGGATGTTTCACAGATCTAGATTCCAATCTTGTCATGTAGCAGCTACAGGATTGGAATGAGACGTAACCTATCCCTCTTTTTTTTTGGGGGGGGGGCAGGGGGCGGAGCAGGGGAAGTGGGCCCTGACTGGCCTACAGCATTTAAAATCACTCTGCTCCTCTTGCCGAAATGCTTGGCTTAGGCCTTACTCTGATGCTTGTATCCAACAAACTGATTTGAAGCCAGGACTCATGCTGGATAGTCAAAGCAGTCTCTCTTCTGGCAGAGAAGACGAAGTTTGCAGTCCAAAGCGGCTGGCATTTGTGCCACAGACTTGAAGGGAGCCACTTAAGATGAAGGAGATACCGTGGACAGTGCAGTGGAACGATCCGAAGAAACTGGGTCATTGGTGACATTGTTAGGATGTTAGGTCAATCAGTCCCACAGCCTGTCTGACAGCTGGACTCTGTTTCCATGAGCACTGTACTGCTGAAGCCTTAGTATAAAGCACGTTGCTCCTTATTACAAACCTCAAGCTGCTTTGCTTGCCAGGGGAACTGTGGTGGAGAGCAACCTCCCTGACACACACAGAAAACTGCCATCACCTTCTAAATAGCAGAAGAGGATTACTGTAAAACTGTGGAGCTTGCTCCTCCATTTCTGCACCAATTCGGGAACCTTGCTTGTCTTCTACTAAATTTTATGCTTCTAGTTTTGAGTTCTTTTCCTCAGAAAGAAAAACCCAAATTATATGAGCTTCAGGCCTACATCAGATACTTTGAGGAAGAGAACTTAACCTTTCTCTCTGAGTTCTTCCATTGATGTTTCTCTAAGGGAGGCGTGCCTCACCTAATTGGTAGATAGCTGTAAGAGTCATAGCATGTGCATGACCTGGTCTTTCCTTGGCTCTCTCATTCACATCTGCCTTCCAGAGCAATATGCTCACTGCATAGAACCCTGGATGACAAGATCCGAAGCAGAAGTAGTTGCTGCCTTTGAACATGTTTTCCCAGATAGGCCGATCTCCGAGGAATCTTAAAAAAGACAGTTGTAACACGATGGTGGCTTGTAAATTCCAGAAAAAGCACCTTGAAAGGAGAGCTTCAGAAGACATGTGGAGAAAGCAGTCAGCTTTGGAAGACACAGAGCGAAAACACTCAAGGAGGGAAGCTTTTCTAAGTCCTTGCCAACCAGGCTGCTAGTGATGAAGGTACTGTCCCAGGCCCAGCGGCACCCTGCATGCATCATCCCCTCTCATCTTAGCAATTGGCTGTGTGCCCAGGATGCGATTTGTGTTTGTCAGTTAACTGGACATACGGATCCACTCCAGAGGAAAAGATGAAATCTCATTTTGCTATGAGGTCTAAGCTGTTCTGTCTGCTCTCCTACAGCCAACAACCAAGTTAATCCTTAATCCTATCTAACATCTGTGTATATTTCTCAGTTGTTTCTCAGAAAAGTGAGAAGTATGACGGCCTCCTTCAATGACAAGTGAAACCAGTTACAACTATTGTGGCACTGGTCTACGTATAAAAAGGTCTAACTGACTATATGTACAAGCTGGACAGTAGGTGCTATCAAAGCTACACACACCAGTAACACACTAATGCCCAACCCTCAAGTTTACAACTGAAGAGAAAATAATGCAGACTCAACTCCCACTCAGTATTTTATACATTTGGAGGTAGAGTCTTTAAGAGGTGATTTCAGGGTTGGGGATTTAGCTCAGTGGTAGAGTGCTTGCCTAGCAAGCGCAAGGTCCTGGGTTCAGTCCTCAGCTCCAGAGGAAAAAAAAAGAGGTGATTTCATGGGGGGGTTGTCCCTCATGTGTAGGATTGGAGCCTGAATGAAAGACATTCTTCATGCCATCTTTGGCCTCTCCTGTCTTTTGCCTTCGGCTATGTGAAGGTCCAGGAAAGAGGCTTTTATCAGAAGCTTGAGCTCTGATAGTGGACTTTTCAGTTCTAAATGGGAGGCAATTTTAAAATTCATATATATGTATATATATTATTATATATATTAAAACTTCAGTATACATATATCACTCTGTGCATGTGCGTGTGCGTGTGCGTGTGCGTGTGTGTGTGTGTGTGTGTGCGCGCGCGCGCGCGTGTGTGTGTGTGTGTGTGTGTGTGTGTGTGTGTGTGTGTGTGTTGAGACGGGATCTTGGACTGATCTAGAACTTGCTATAGAGAACAGGCGTGACTTAAACTTGCGGTAGTTTACCCAGCTCTGCCTGTCTAGTGCTCGGATTACAGATCTGTGCCACAATGCTGAGCTACATTAACCAGCCCTAAGCAGTTTTTGTTATTGTTGTTGCAGCACAAATAAACCAAGACATGACACACTATCACTGCTTCAGTTTTCTGTTAGCAAACAGCCATTCAATTTTTCCTCTTTTGCTTGGGACAAAAATCTTTTGGTCATCTTTGACTTTTATCTTTCTTGATACACACTCACTACACCAGCAAATCTTTCTAGATCTACCGTCAACCTGAATGGTATCCAGAATCTAACATTTCTGTACATTCCCATTGCCTTTGTCCATGTTATGCTTACCTGGATTATTTCTGCTGTCACCCCATCACCTGTATAATCTCTATAAAGACCATGTCTTTCTCTCCTCAAAACCACCCAATTACTTACCTGTTATTCAAAATAAAAGCCAGCGCTCTTACCATGGTCTGACTAGCTCCCTGTTACTTCTCTGATCTCTCATCCTACCACTTTGTCCCTTTTTTCATGGTATCTCAGCCTTCTTTATGAGCTTCAGGCGTGCTAGTGATGGCCCATATGAGGAACTTACTCTTCAGTCTTGAGGCATGTTCTCTCCTAGATATACATGTGGCTCACTCAAACATTTGAATAAACTCCTCTTAATGGATTATTCTACCAAGACTCATGTATAAAATAGCAGTCACCCTGTAGATAATCCTTAGGTTCCCAGCACTGATACCTAACTCTAAATGTTCTCACCATTGACTATTTTCCTCTTTATTTGACCAATGTCTGTCTGCCTCTAGACAGACTGTAAGATCCATGAAGTCATAGACTTTTTTTTTAATTGTTATGTTCTCAGTACTTAATACAATGTTTGGCATGGTTTATGAATAGTTATTTAATAAATGAATTCATTAAAATAATTGTAGCTGGGCGCTGGTGGCACGTGCCTTTAATCCCAGCACTCAGGAGGCAGAGCCAGGCAGATCTCTGTGAGTTCGAGGTCAGCCTGGTCTACAGAGCAAGATCCAGGAAAGGTACCAAAACTACACAGAGAAATCCTGTCTCAAAAAATAAAATAAACTAATTGTATTCAGATTATATACCAAGTGATAGCTACGATAATATAAAGAATAATAGGTCACTAACAGGTGGTATTCTAGATTTTAAGTTGGCTTGGAGATCAATATAGATATGAAGTAAGTACTATAGTCCCCATTTTTTTTTTTTTTTTTTTGGTTTTTTGAGACAGGTTTTCTCTGTGGGACTGTCCTGGCTGTCCTGTAACTCACTTTGTAGACCAGTCTGGCCTCGAACTGTAGTCTCCATCTTATGGGGAGAAATCTGTGTTGTAGACTGAGTAGTTTTGCCTAATTTTTCGAATTCTGAGGCATGTACCCTTAGCCACTACACTAAATTGCCAGGCCAGATCACACAAAACTTATGTTTCATGTCGACTAGAGTCATTTGGATGAGGGCCTACCAATTGAGGCGATGTTTCCAGAAGATTTGCCTGTAGTCAAGCCTGTGGTGGATTTTCTCTGTGATATCTGTTGTGGGAGGGCCCAGCTCACTGTGGGCGATGCCAGTTCTGGGTTGGTGGTCCTTCAAGCTATAAGAAAGCAGGCTGAGCAAACCATGGGAAGAAGCCAGTAAGCAGTGATTCTCTATGGCTTCCACCTCAGTTCCTCCCTCCAGGTTATCTCATTGCTGGCCATCTCTCCCGTGTCCAGATTCTGTAACTATTCTTGCAAAACACTATTTTTATCTAACTAAAAACAAGGCAAAACTGAACCCATCAGTTTTTTTCCCCCACTTTCCAAATCTTCTTCTACTAAATCAAATGCTAATGCTGGGGATTTAGGAGTTGCCCTGACTCATGTTTCCTTGATCTCTTGTGTTTACTGTTAAGGATTAAGATAATTTGTCATATCTAGCCATTCCCATTGCTTCTCATTGCCGACACTGTAGTCCAGGCTGCCCTAATTTCCGGCCTCTACCACTGTGATGAATTCCTACATGGACTCATCATTTTAGACAATGAGATTGGGCACATCTGGGGCAGTATGCCGCAGACTCTAAAATGCAGTCAGAATAACTTCTCTTTTTGTGTTTGCTTACTTTCTTTCATGAGACAGGGTCTCACTATGTCACTCTGGCTGTCCTGGAACTCCCCATGTAGACCAGGCTGGCCTGGGACTTAGAGAGACCTGCTTGCCTTTGCTTTCCAGGTGCTGAGATTCTCTCCCTAAGGCGCACCACTTCACCTGGTCAGAATAATCTTTTAAAAATGAAAATCTGATACCCCTTCCTGACTTTCAATAGTCTTCTAATAACATCACAGTCAAGTCCAAATTTTTCAGCGTGTCTGGGAAGACTCACATCAGAAGCTCCATTGCGCCTGCCTTGTCTTTTTACTGCCCCTGACTCCTTCTCTCCCAGTCAAAAAGCAATTCAATTAAAAACACTGCTCCATCCTATCTCAGTGTTCTGAAGGCTCACGAGGTTCCTCCTATGCATGGCATATTGTCTCCTGTACCAGCCATTAGGTGTAATTTCTACTCATCCCTCGGAGTTCATCTTAACCTATGTCCTCATGGGAGGCTTCCCTGACCTAAATCTCTCTCCCTCTTGTCAATTCTCAAATATCCTGTACTTTTCCTTACTAGTACTTTGTACACTTTAATTATTGAATAATCACTTAATTATTTGTCTGATGGTTGCATCATATCTGCAACATCAGGCATAATGCCTGGCATAGTGAAGATGCATAGTAGCCACATGATTAATTGACTGACTACTTACAGAGCTGAGGAAACTCAACTGTCTAAACAACAAGGATTCGTGGGCAAATGAAGTCCAGCTCTAACCTGGATTCTGTACACCTGTCTTTTCACTCTCCTCAACCATACTTGTTTCGTTTTTTTTACTTTTTCCCTTATAGGTAGACATGATAAAGACACTATTCAACCAACATTTGGAAACTTTTCAATTTGTGTAAGACCTTGGGAGAACTATAGATTATGTATAATACCCTGGGCATCTCAGAATATAACTGATAAGTTTTTCTCTGTTCTCTATGCTCTAACATGAAGTTTTTAGGGGTTGTTTTTGGATTTCTAATAGATACATGAACATGACCAAACCAACCACAACTGTCTTGATCAGAATCATGTCAGAAAACACAAAATCCATCCTTAGACACTGATGGTGAGTGTATATCTTAAACACAACAACCTCAAGGAAGCAAACATACAAATTGTGAAATACTCCCATAGTTAGCCAAAGTGATTCCCTCTACTTCAAAAGCAGATAAAAGTTCTTTGTTTGTGTTCTTGCTAATACGATGTTGATTTGGTTTTTAATTCTCATCAGTCTGCTGGCTGGAATGCTATTTCATGAACATTTTATTTTGCAGTTCTGTGGTTACAAAAGTGGTGGGCCACTGGAATCTGCTCTCATGAGTCAGTTGTGTTCAATGGCATCACAGGGGCACCTTGATTAATCTGTGATATTTATCCTATAGAAATGAGCAAACACCACAAGCCAGAGCTTTCCTTCTGGGAGAGACAGTTGTTAAAAATTATCAGTCCACCATTGTTGATAAGTCTGATGTACTTGTAGGCTTTTATATTTTCTTTTCTTTTCTTTCTTTCTTTCTCTCTTTCTTTCTTTCTTTCTTTCTTTCTTTCTTTCTTTCTTTCTTTTTTTTTTTTTTTTTTGAGACAGGATTTCTCTGTGTAGCTTCGCACCTTTCCTGGAACTCTCTGTAGCCCATGCTTGCTGTGTTACTCTGATTGGTTAATAATTAAAGTGCTGATTGGCCAGTAGCCAGGCAGGAAGTATAGGCGGGATAAAGAGAGAGGAGAATTCTGGGAACAGGAAGACCAAGTCAGGAGTTGCCATCCAGACACAGAGGAAGCAAGATGTGAAGGCAGAACTGAGAAAAGGTACCATGCCACGTGGTTTGGTAATATAAATATAAATAACAATTATGGGTCAGTTTAAATATAAGAGCTAGTCAGTGGTAGGCCTGAGCTAATGGCCGAGCAGTTTTAATTAATATAAGCTTCTGAGTGATTATTTTATAAGTGGGCTGCGGGGCTGCGGGACTGTGGGGGCTTGGCAGGACTGGAGAGAAACTTTCCAGCTACACAGGCTGGCCTCAGACTCACAGAGATCTGCCTGCCTCTGCCTCTGCCTCCCAAGTGCTGGGATTAAAGGTGTGCACCACCACTGCCTGGCTATATTTTCTTTAAAATACTGCTTTTTGTCTTTTGTCTGTTTAGTAAAAAATGAGCTTTTTGAAAACTTCTTGGTTATTATTTTCTGTGTGTCATAAATGCTATTTCTTACCCATTGATATGTTGTTATGGTTGGCATATGGTTTGAGTGTGCCCTCCCCAAAGGGTTCATGGGAACTTTATATTATGATAATGTTCAGAGCTGATAGAACATTTAAAGGATAGGTACCAGGTAGGAGGTCACTAGGTCATTAGGGACCTTCCCTGAGAAGGGATTAACATAGCTGTCATGGTACTCTGATCTCTGTGGCTTCTGGAATAACCACATGTTCTTCCCTCTTTGCACACACGCTTAACCACTGTGATGCCATTGACACTTCCATCATCAGAGCCAAGAACCATGATTTCAAACCTTCCAGAACTCAAAGCTAAAGAGACTCCTTTTAAACTATCCAGCAGGAGATATTGCATTACAATTACAGAAAACTGACTGGTACCAATGTATCAAAAATGTGCTTCCCCAGAGAACACCTTGCATTTTTTGCTCTAATGTAGCTCATCTTTAAGAAAAATCCTTGGAATATTTTGTACATACACAGACGAATCTATAGATAATTGATAATATATACAACCTGGTGAGTTCAGAGATAAGCATAAGTGCATAAAATAACCAGTGTCCCCTACATAATAAACCCATTTCTTGCTCCTAAGTCTCTTCCATGAAGTTTTGTTTATTTTTTGTGATAAAAATAGTTAAATTTTACCTTCTTATCAAAAGTATATGGTAGAATATTTATTGTTAACTGTGGACATTTTATTTAGAGTAGACAAGATTTATTTACTCTATACAGCTGCAACTTTGCATCTTTGATGAATACTTTCCCCAACCTTTGATGACTATCTTATCTTTCAACCTCTGGCAGCTACCATTCTGCTTCTATTTCAACCTTGACTGTTTCTATTCATCATGTGAATGGCATCGTTTATCATTTGTCCTTCAGTGTATGGCTTATTTAACTTGGCATAAAATCCTCCAGGATATTAAAATATGTAAGATTTCATTATTAGTAGTACTGTTGTTATCATTATAATTATTTTGAGATACAGCCTTGTTGTGTTTTTGTGTATGGCAGAGTTACAGGGACATGTTTTGCATATAGATAACCAGTTTCCCCAAAACTATCTATGAAGAAACTATCTCCTACAATTGTATAGTCAAAGATCACTTGGCTGTACATGAGTTTATTTCTGGACATGCTATTTATTTATATGTATCACGCTATTTTTTAATTGGAATCTGGAGCGATAGCTCAGCATTTAAGAGCATGGCTGCTCTTCCAAAGGACTGGGGTTCAATTCCCAACAACCACAAGGCAGCTCACAACCATCTATAACTCCAATTCCAGTGTATTGGATGTCCTCTTTTGGCTTCTATGGATAATAGGCATGAACTGGTGCACTGATATACATGTAAGTGAAAGACCCACACATATAACAAAAATAATTAAAATTTTTATTATATGTATTTACTGTGTGTGTGTGTGTGTGTGTGTGTGTGTGTGTGTGTGTGTGTGGTGTAGACACATGAATGAAGATCAAAGGACAACTTATGGGAATCGATTCTCTTCTGCTAACATGTGGGTCCCAAGTATCGTGCTTAATGGGTCATTCTAGTCAGAAATCTGAGCCTGGGCAAAATGTGGCAGGGTCAAATTCCATAAAATGAGACCCTGGGAGAGCTATTTTGTAAAGCTGAGGAAGTGAAACACAAGTTATGGTATAGATCCCAAGATGTTGGAAATGCTAGGATTGTGGGGCATCTGTTGGCAAAAGCTGTAAACGTGGAGTAGAGCTGGCCTAAGAGAGAAGCTCTGCTTGTGGCAGACCTAGAGGGTTGGTGCTACTCAAGGCTGTTGGAGCCCAGATGATACCACCAAGATACCTAGGTACTAGACAGAGAGCTGTAGAATTTGGTGTTTGCCTTGTTGGATTTTAGATTTAGCACAATCTTTCCTTCCCAAGCCCCCATTACTCCTTTTGGCATGGAAATATGTATTTTGTGCCATTGTATGTTAGGAGTATATAAATTGCTATTTGATTTTATGGAATCTCATAATTAAGTGATTGCCCAAGTCTTAGTTGAGACTGTATCCTTGGACTTTTGAACAAGCTGGAACTATTATGACCATGGAAACTTTTAGAGATAGACTAAATGAATTTTTCAGTATGCCATGAACATGAAACTTTAGAGAACAGAGTAGAAAGTACATATATATTGATAGGAGATATAGTCTAATGAGAGAATGCTTGCCTGATATGGATAAGGTCCTGGATTCAACCCTTAGCACCATAAGTTATTGCTGTCCTAGAGTTCCAGCCTCCAGACAGTACAGGGTTTGCAAAAAAAAAAAATCCACAGGGTTGGCATAAACTTGGCTTTTCTATCTGAGGGGTATAGGAAAAAGACACATTCACATTTATTCTGAGTGGTTTCTCTATTTTCTCATGCTGAATTCTGAATTCTCTTTGTTCTTCATAGCTATATATACCCAACAGAAATCCTTCAATATAGAAGTTACATTTAAGGTCACATGTCATTTGATAAGAAACAGTCATCCTGACAACACACTTGTAATAAATTTCAACTTCTTAATTGGTGGGCTGTAATTTCACAGCTGTAGCTTCAAAGAGAGAAACAGTTATTTTTATTTATTTATAGAGCTAGACTTATAAAACTAAACTATTGAAGAGTTTAAGAAAAATAAAGAAATCGTGCCTATAACCTATATTTCTAAGTGTAGTAACATTTTAAACAAATACTTTGAGATTAATGTTTGTAAACTGGTAGTGTTTACAGAGAGCTTGTGTCATAAATGCTTTGGTTGGAACTCAATTTTACCTCAATTCTCTTAATATGAGCTCATTTTGGCACTCTTTAAGGCACAGTGACATTAAAAGCATTTTAAATCTTTTTTTTTCTTTTTTCTTTTTTTTCTTTCTTTCTTTCTTTTTCTTTTTTCTTTTTTTTTTTTTTTTTTTTTTTTTGAGCTGAGGATCAAACCAGGGCCTTGTGCTTGCTAGGTAAGCTAACTCTACCACTGAGCTAAATCCCCAACCTGCATTTTAAATCTTAAAATATTTTTTTTTGTCCTGTGTGTAGCTTCTAATTATCTAGAGAACACGTGCATTCCTCATTTGGGGCAACAGAGTCAAGTTATTTTTGTATCCTTGACTAGTCAGAATATATTTTCACAAATTGAGGCCAGGAATGGGTGCAAGGACTAATCATTTGCCAGCTAGCAATAATTGGGCTTTTTGTATTTATGACCTAGCCAGATAGCTCAGCATGTCCTTGTGAACTAAGATAGGAAATATTTGTCTTAAAACCCATTAGCAAGGCACCTGGTCTATTTAAAGTTACTTTGAAGCTTTCAATCAGCTAATGGTATGAAAGCTGTCTTAGAGCTGGAGAGATTCAACTATTTTCCTATGTCAGCCTCAGCTCTGATATAAAACCACTCTCAGGGACTTATAATTCCTGACTTGTGTGACATTACTTTGTATTCAATTATTCATCAAAACTTCATGTAAGCTAACATTATTGATATCATATTAACAATACAGTTTAAGGAGGAGTCATCTTCACAGATAAAGATCCCAACAGATCAGGATGCAGACGAGAAAAACACATGGCAATACAAGCAGTGGGAGATTCTCCACAGCAATTTATGGACAAATTGCAGTAGCACACATGAAAATCACAGACAGAAGCAAATGATAGTCTGAAGTCTGTGGCCCCTCAGCCATGCTTAACGAGGTTTCCCACCAGAAAATTATTCATCTGGTGGGTTGGCACCTTAAATATTAGTTGGCATCTGCTGTATTATGTCATGGCCCTTAGCAATAAGTAAATAAATAAACCTCTTAAATTGACTGAGAACCCGAGACCTAGGGAAAAAACAGATAACTACTATTCTACTATAGGAATGCTGCAAAAAAAAAAAAAAAAAAAAAAAAGGACTCCTAAAAACATTCTGCTATATCCAGAGATCTGTCTCACTCTGCCATCATTAGAGAAGCTCCCTCCTGAAATAGACGGGAAAAATATAGAGAACCACAACTGGACGATATGCAGAGAGTAAGAGGCCTTGGAACACTCAGTCCTAAATGGGAGGCCTGCATTGTGGTGACATATTGTGTACCCTAATAAAATTTGCATGAAGATCAGAGAACAGAACAAGCCACTAGATTAAACATAGATGCCAGGCAGTGGTGGCACACACCTTTAATCCTAGCACTTGGGAAGCAGAGATCAATCTGGATCTCTGTGAGTTCAAAGCCACCCTGGACTGCTTGAGATTGACTCAGTCTAGGAGAGAAACAGAGCCAGGTATTAGTGGCACATGCCTTTAATCCCAATACTTGGGAGTCACATGCCTTTAATCCCAGCACTTGAGATCTCATGCCTTTGCTTGGGAAGCACACACACCTTTAATCCCAGCCTTAAGAAGGAAGTGATGGCTGGGCAGAGAAATTTATACAAGTTGTGAGGAGATAGGAATTGAAGGCTTTTCGGGCTGGAGTCCTAGAGGTAAGACGTGGCAGTGGCTTGATTCTTTGCCTCTCTGATCTTTTAGCATTTACCCCAATATATGGCTCCAGGATTTTGTTTGTTTGTTTGTTTATTAAAAGACCATTTAGCAATTTGTGTTACACTCCATCATATCCCTCCTCTCAGAGCTCAGGAAACTGTGGAAGCAGAGGTGAAAATATTGTAAAAGCCAGCGGGGGATGAAGGATGCCAAAGGAACAAGACCTAAGCACAGCAGGACTGATGCATATAGGAACTCACAGAGATGGGGCAGCATGCACAAGCCCTGCACAGGTCAGGGCCTAATGGGGTTCCAGTGCTGCGAGGGGAAGTGGACATATTCCCGCACTCCTAACCCAGAAGCTGTCTCCAAATGATAACTGATCACATGTGGAAAATTAGTTTTCTCCAAGGGAGTCTCACTGAATATACAAACTACTCTTAAGGGCAGGCCCCATGCCCAGCAGTAGATGGCCAACACAAAATGAACTCAATGGCACTTTTGGAGGTTCTTTGTCTCATAATGATTTGTAAGAGCTTAGTTTTTCTTACAGGTTCTTTGCATATAAATTACTTACTTTTAAACTATGTGTATATGAGTGTGGGTCTGTGCACCTGAATGTAGTGTCTGCAGGGACCAGAAGAGGAGTGGAATCCCCTGAAGCTGGAGTTACAGGCAGTTTGTAAACTGCCTGATGTGGGTTTTAGGAGCCAAACTGGGTTCCTGTGTAAAAGCAGCAAACGTTTTTTTTTTGTTGTTGTTTTTTTGTTTTTTTCTTTGCTGTGGATATTGCTCTGTATGCTGTGAATGTGTTGCTCTGATTTGGTTGATAAATAAAATGCTGACTGGCCAGTAGCCAGGCAGGAAGTATAGGCAGGATAAGCAGAGAGGAGAATTCTGGGAAGAGGAAGGCTGAGTTGGGAGTCGCCAGCCAGACACAGAGAAAGCAAGATGTAAAGATACCAGTAAGCCATGAGCCACGTGGCAAGGTATAGATTTATAGAAATGGGTTAATTTAAGATGTAAAATCTAGCTGGCAAGAAGCCTGAGCCAATAGGCCATACAGTTTTAATTGATAAAAGCCTCTGTGTGTTTATTTGGGTCTGAGCAGCTGTAGGAGCCAGGTGGACACAGGAAAACTTCAGCTACATTTCTTTTTTTTATTATTAAGAAATTTTCTCTTCATTTTATATACCAACCACCGATTCCCCTTTCCTTCTTTCTCGCAGCCCCCAGCTTTCCGCCCCAACCTACCTCCCCCCCATACCTACCTCCTCCAAGACAAGGCCTCCCTTGGGGAGTCAGCAGAGCCTAGTACATTCAGTTGAGGCAGATCCAAGCCCCTCCCCCCTGCACCAAGGCTGTGTAAGGTGTCCCACCATTGGCACTAGGCTCCAAAAAGCCAGCTCATGTACCAGGGACAAGTCCTGATCCCATTGCCTGGGGCCCCTTAAGCAGGTCAAGCTAAACAACTGTCTTGCTTATGCGGAGGGCCGAGTCCAGTAACATGGAGGCTCCACAGCTGTTGAGCCACAGTTCATGAGTTCCCACTAGTTTGGTTTGGTTGTCTCTCTCTGTTTCCCCATCATCATTTTAATGCCCCTTGCTCATAGAATCCCTCTTCTCACTCTTCAACTGGATTCCTGGAGCTGGGCCTGATGTTCGGCTGTGGATCTCTGCATCTGCTTCCATCAGTTACTAGATGAAGGCTCTATGATTTTGGCAAGCCACAAGAATATGTTATAAGGAGTCCAGCTGTGTATTAAAGCTATACCTTGACCAGGCCAAAGGTAAGTCAAGTGGGAAGCCATCTAGCATGGACTATTTGGTGTTACACAGCTTAATATTCAGCTGTGCCTTGTTATGAATTTCTTGTGCTCACAACTCCCATAGAATTGTGTGTGTGAACTTCCTGCTCAGGCTAGTATTTGGATAAGGTCACGAAGGCAAAGCCAAGCCTGTGGTAGATGCATAGCTTTGTTTCTTGTGCAAATGAAGTTCAGACCATCCCCCTTTCCTTGAGGCCTAGAGGCTCTCCAGAGCAATTAACTGAGAACAAAAGAGGTTTTTACATATCAAGGTGGAAGACAGGGTGGAGCAACATTCCTGAGGCAGAGAACAGTGTGGCCAGGGGAAGAAGGAATTGGCATTTTCTCTAGAGGCAGACAGAATGGCATGACCAGGGAGAAGGGAAGAACACAGAGGTTTTGTAGACAGTAAGGCAGAACTCTTGTAGAGTTCATCAGAGCCAGGAGTAGAGAACAAGTAGAGATGGAGGGCGAAGAAACAGAGGATGAAGATGAGGCTGGAAGCATAAGAGCTTAGTGGTTAGCAGGACTATGAGGGGGCAGTAAAAGAGGGGACAAAGAGGAACCAAGTGTCAGGATGGAACTGAAGCTATGTAGACAGGATTTCATCCCAGAGAAATAAAATAGACAGACAAAGAGCTTGGTGTATCTAGATTTATTCCTGCCCTGAATGCCTGATGGAGCTGTATCTGTATAGATAAAATTTTGTCTTAGAGGAATAAAGTTAACAGTCGTAAGAGCATAGTGTATGTAGATTTTTTTCCCTCAGATATTCCACACGGGACATAGCGTCTTCCTCCGACACTGGGAAATCCATATCTGGTGCCTTAAACAGGATACTCATAGGGCCAAGGGAATAGTTAACCAAGTGCATCCAGGGAGAGATGTTGCTTGGCGGAGGCTGCACAGAGAGAAGCAGTTTCCTGTCGGGGGGCGGGGGGGCATAGAGGTGATCCCCAAAGGTTTCAGCTACATTGCAGATCTAACCAAGGGTGCTACAGACCTGGGTATCTCCATACCTCGTGAGTGGTGAGTAAAACTGTGTAGATAGAATTGACTTAGAAGAACAAAGTGAATGTACTAAAGAACTCAGTGTATCTAGATTCATTCCCACACCGCTGGTAGTGTCCCTTCTGGGCCCCCTGGGATAGTATAATATTAAGGCTGGACCTATAATATTATACAAAACCTGGTGTCCTTGGGTGTAAGGATTTTGTCCTTAATTACATCACCAGCCTGTGACGGCGGTCTAGCCTAAAAAGCAGGTGGGCCCTCTGTGCGCCCCCTTCTTTTCTGCACCCTCTCCTTCCGTTCTCTTCCCTCCATGTGGTATCTCTGTTTCTTCTCTCTCTCTCTCTCTCTCTCTCTCTCTCTCTCTCTCTCTCTCTCTCTCTCTCTCTCTCTCTCTCTCTCTCTCTCCCAATAAAGCTCTAAAAAGGTAACCATGGCTTGTGATTCTTTCCATCAGAACTCTCCTCTGCTGGCATGGCCACTGCTGACTGCTGCTGCTTGCCGCCTCCTCCCCCATCCAACGAGACCGTGAGATCATGAGTGCGTGCATGCGTGCATCCCTTGCCTCTGCTGGACCCCCACACAGCTACCACTGCTGATAGCACCATGATTCTTCACCACAGTGAGTCCGCCATTCTCGCAGCTGTAATCTGAGCTATATTCTTTGCGATGGACAGCCTGGGGATTGTCCTCGGGCTGTGCTGGCAACGGCAGGCACATTTTCTGCTCCTGACAAGGCGGTCAGTGCTGTCTAGGGTCCAACAGTGGACCAACTGCAGTGCAGCCACAGCTCTTCCCGTCCCTTGACGAAGAGGATGGCGAACTTGAGCTGATGCTTAGATCTCTCTTCACTCCCGGGGACGCCTGAGATTGGAGGCTGATCCCGGTTTGTTATTTTAATTTTTTATTCTTCTCTCAGCTACAGCCATGGGACAAAGGGGCGGATACATTTACCACCTACATTGGCGGATAGGGCCACGTACCGGTAAACCTGGCCACATAACAGTGTAAACCTGGTCTCATAACAGCGTCGCAGGAACTTCTGCCAGTGAATGGGCAAATAAAAGAGTTACTTTATCCCCAAACTTTCTGCTAAAGCTCTCAACCCTTCTCCCTCCCCCATTTCTACCTCTGCCACATGCAACCTTTTCTGTCTGACTTCCGCTGGCAGTGGGCGGGCTCAAATGGGCGGGCTTGGACGGCTTCTACTGACTCTCGCCCTAATCAACTTAACTCCACCCACTCATTCTCACACTGCCTTGAGAGACACACAGACAGATCTGGAAGTGGCTAAGATCCGTACAAATAAGTGTACAGTAGTCAGGATGGCTCTTAAGCCCAAAATCAACTTATAGCCTCAGACAAGTCTTCCAAAAGGATCGGTTTATAGTCTGCCTCCTGGCAGATCTGCCAAAAGCTGTCCTTAAGCCACCAATTATCAGGGGAAAAAAAAATTCAGGACACGGAATAAAATCTGTCTCTTGTTCCCCAGACCTCCCCGACTAAAACTTAAGCATCTGGAGAGCAAGGCTCCTGACCCCACAGGCAAAAGAGTCATCTGTTGCTGGAGGGCTTCTCTCCAGGTTCCCCAAGCCCCGCAGTCCCACAATCCACTTATAAAATAATCACTCAGACACTTATATCACTTATAAACTGTATGGCCGTGGCAGGCTTCTTGCTAACTGTTCTTTTATCTTAAATTAACCCATTTTTATAAATCTATACCTTGCCACGTGGCTGGTGGCTTACCAGAGTCTTTACATGCTGCTTGTCCTGGCGGTGGCTGCAGTGTCTCTCCCCTCAGCCTTCCGCTTTCCAGAATTCTCCTCTCTCCTTGTCCCACCTACTTCCTGCCTGGCAACCTACTTCCTGCCTGGTCACTGGCCATCAGTGTTTTATTTATATAGAACGATATCCACAGCAGTCATCTGTGGCATTTAAGGTGTGCCAGGGAAGAGATAAAAGCCCGAAAACAAAATTGCCAAGTGCTGGCACTCGCTGACTCCCAAAAGCTGTTCGGTTCCTGTTTTAAGTGAAAAAAAAAAAAAAAGGCCATGGGCTAGCGAATGCCCTGCCAGGCCATCAACAGCCTTGTTAAAAGTGCCACCTAGAAAGACAACCAGTCAGCTGACTGCCCCCAGGCACCAAGATGCATGGGTACATCAAGCTAAGACCTCCAGCAGACCCAGGCTTGGCTACAGACATGACAGGGAACCCAGAACGCAGCTGGGAAGCAATCCATTTCTTTCCTTCTGGACACCAGAGCCACAGTCCTGGGGAGTTTTGGGATGTCACCTCTCCTTTATTGTCGGGTACAGAGGACAGCCTTACCTACCTCGCCAGATTTAATTGCACCTTTAGAATTACTGCCTGTGTTTCTCATGTGCATACAGACAGGGCCCTGATCTTTGCCTTGTCCCTAATTCCAAAAAATAAATTCTCATGCACCACAAGCTTCTCTCTTCCCAGTTCCCTGTTCTAACTCACTGTTCAGCTAATGATACAGGACGACCACAGAACCGGAGTCCAGAGATCATCAAGTAAAAAACTGTAACAGCTAAAAGGTATATTTATACCCCCAGACCCAAAAGCATCTGGGCGTTACCAAAAGACTTTAATATAAACATCTACTACTGTGAGATGTTTTTAACAATTGATCACCTGTCTCCTATATGCTGAACTAGTAAAGGAAACAGGTACTTTAAAATACTCTGTCACCGATAAAGCTTAACATGTTTCAAAATCCATCTGGACAGGCCGGATCTACCTCAGATAAATGTCAACATAAAATAATAATGGATTCTTTTCTCTCTAAGCTTTTTTCTGTGTCACCAGCATCTTGTCGAACAGAAAGTTCCCAGCCACAGCCAAGAGGGATACATGTCTCCAGAGCAAACGGGTGACAGACAGCATCCCACAACGCCTGTCTACCTTGGAATACTCCTCTTCTCCATTCCCCCAAGAGCCAACCGATGTCCAAAAGTCAGCTGGAAGCAGTTTTTGAGAGGAACGACGCCCCTATTCCCATCTACCTGCTTTTTTTTTATAATAAGCGAAAGTCTGGGATGTAAGGATTCTGTCCTTAATTATATCACCAGCCTGCGATGGCGTCCCAGCCTAAAAAGCAGGTGGGCCCTCTGTGTGCCCCCTCCTCTTTCTGCTCTCTCCTTCCATCTGTCCCCTCTCCCCGCCCCCATAAAGCTCTAAAAAGGTAACCATGGCTTATGATTCTTCTGATCAGCACTCTCCTTTAATGGCATGGCTGCCGCAGGCGGCGGCCAGCCACGAGCAGCGCCGATTTAACCAACATTGGGGTACCTAGATCCCAGAAGGGTAATCAACCCTCTCCACTATTGCTAGTGGTCTAAGGTGGGGTCATCCTTGTGGACTCCTGGGAACTTCCCTAGCCCCATTTCTCCCGATCCTCATGATGTCTCCCTCTATCATGGTATCACTCTCCTTGCTCTCCCACTCCGTCCCTGTTCCAGCTCAACCATCCCATTGGCTTATGTTCTCATCCCCCATCCCCTACCCTCCATTGCCCCCTGCTTAGCCCCAGTTTACTCATGGAGATCTCATTTATTTCCCCTTCCCAGGGCAATCCATATGTCCCCTAAGGTTCTGCTTGTTAGCTAGCTTCTCTAGAGCTGGTTGTAGTCTGGTTATCCTTTGCTTTACATCTAGTATCCACTTATGAGTGAGTACATACCATGTTTGTCCTTCTGAGTCCGGGTTACCTCACTCAGGATGATATTTTCTAGTTCCGTCCATTGCAGCAAATGGTTTTAATCCCATCAGCCACCTCTGCCGTCCCACCTGCTGGTAATTTATGGACAAGACCATGGCCAATTTAAAAGACCAAGTCTTAACTGCAAGAAGGGGCTGGTAGCTATGCCCACAAGTGCCATGATTTCTAAAACTGCCTTGTCTCTAACTACATAATTGATGGGCATCATTACTACTTTGTTGAGTAAAGACCTCAAAATAAGAACAGATTGCCTTTTACAATATTCTTAGCTGCTCTAAGTCCCTTTGGGTCCTGGGTAATTATGGTGGTGGTGGGGTTTAATGAGGTTAGTGATCTTGGCGTGAACTCCTCAAGGACCACGGAGTCCAGCCTTTGAAGTGCAGGCCTCCTGCTTGCTCTCCCTCCTCAGGCAGCTGTGGTGTGGGAACCGTCCTTTCGACTGAGGGGGGAAGGGAAAGTGGCGGGAATCTCCCTTTTGCTGCAGCAGCTGAAGATGCGTCAGCATCGGTGGTTGTGGCCGTGACACCTCCCCTGCCATTTTTTCTTCTTCCTTTCTGAGTTGGGTAGCTCTTGTTTGATTTTCCTAATTGTTCTGGGCAAGGCTACCGCTACGCTGAATAAAAGTGGTGAGTGTAAACGTTTTCTGGTCCTTCAAGTAAGCTGTTACCCGTGGGGCATCATACACGACCTGCTGTCGAGGGAGTTCCTGTTTGCTGAGCATTTTTGTCATGAGAAGGTGCTTGTTAAATGCTTTCTTTTAAGCCAGGTAGTGGTGGCGCAGGCCTTTAATCCCAGCACTCGGGAGGTGGAACCAGGCAGATCTCTGTGAGTTCGAGGCCAGCCTGGTCTACAGAGCGAGATCCAGGACAGGCACCAAAACTACTCAGAGAAACCCTGTCTTGAAAAAAGCCAAAAAAAAAAAATTTTTTTTTTTTTTATATATTGGATTATGATGTAATCTTTATTCATTTTAACTAATTTTTAATATAGATATGCACTAGTTGGCTTGCATGTTGAAGCATTCTTTCATCTCATGCATAAATCCTACTTGGTTATTATGTGCACTTCTCTTAATACACTGTTAAAATTTGATTTGATATTATTTTGATGATTTTTGAATCTATGTTCATTAGGGATATTGGTCTGCCGTTTTCTTGTATTTTTGTCCAGTTTTCAATTGAGTGATACTGCCTAATAAGTCTGGCAGTGTTTATTTTTTTTCAATTCTTTAGGTAAAGCATTGAATTTTTGTGGGGGGATGCATGTGTACATACTGGTGCACATACATGTGTGCACATGCATGTAGAAACTCTGGGGCAACCTGGAGTGTCATTCATTCCTCAGAAGCCACTTTGAGACAGGGTCTCCCATTGGCTGGTTACCCAACAAGTAGGCTAGGGTGGTTCATCAGGGGGCCCCAGGGACCTGCCTGTCTCCACACCCCCAGTTCTGGAATCATGAGTCCACCCCATCATGCCTAACTGTTCTCATGAGGGTTCTGGGAAATCCTAATCTCACAAAGCAAGTACTTTACAAGCTTATTTTATCATACAGTATGTGTTAAAATCCTTCTATAAATGAAGCATTATTAGTCTGTTATATCTAATCAATTTTGCTTAGCTTTACCGTTATTTTAAAAGAATCTTTACCTGTCTTCCCCCCCGCCCCGCCCCATCTCTGACCTCACCTCTGGTATCATTTTCTTTCTGCCTAGACTTTACTTATAATTTCTTCTCTCTTTCCTTTTTGGAATTTTGAGATGGGGTTTTGCTATGTAACAGCTGACCCGGAACTCAAATTGTGGGTCTGGCTGGTCTTCTGCTCACAACCTTCCTGGCTTTGCCCAACCCCCCAGCACACTCCTAATCTATAACATAACTGATGACTGATAATGAATTTAATTTTTCTTTGCTTTAACTCTTGAAATGACTAAGGTAACGGCATCCCATCCCGACGTCATTTTGTGCTTACCTGATCCTATCTCAGACTTCCACCCTAACAGCCACAATCACCTTGACAACACATCTGGGACTTTCCATGGTCTTGACCATGGTCCAAACATATTCTGCTGTGTCTGGAAGATACCGCTGAGCCTTGCAAAGAAAGCAGCTGTGACTAGGCAACTCTAAAACTCCACTAAGGATGGCCCCACAAGCACTGATGTAATTATGGTTTTGTCCTTAAAAACACTGTGCCCCTGAGCTTGGGCACGGAGAGACTTTCCTGAGATGTGAGCCTGCTCTTGGTCTGGCCATTGACAGAGGACTCAGAAGTTTAATTCGTGTGGTTGTCAGGAGCCATCTCACGTCAGCCTCACAGAGAACGTTGTGTTGGACTGATGGTTGTTTCCTCTCAGCTAACAGGAGGCGGCCCTTTGCTGTCTTTTGGATTCATGGTTCTTGGTAAAAATCCAGCAATCACCTAAAGTGCTGAATTTTCCTAGATTACCACTTTTCTGGCTTTTTTTTAAAAAAATCAATTAAATAGTTTCTCTTTAATGTGTGTATGTGATGTTCATATTTGGATTTCTCTGGTATGCCAAGATTTATTGTCTGAAAAATTCTTAGTTGTTGTCTTTTGTTGTTTCTTTTAGTAGTCTTATCACCTCATACTTCAACTGGGTGCCTACTAGACATTCTCATGCTCTCCATACTTCTTTGAGTTGGAATTCATCACATCTTCCTTGTCTCTTTTGGATGCATGTGGGGTCATATATTCATGTATCTTCTGGTTTATTAATTTTTTTCTTAAGTGCTTGGAATTGAACCTTGGGCTTTGCACATGCTGTACCACTGAGCCATATTCCTAGCTCAAGCCAGGAAATTAAATATCTCTCTCTCTCTCTCTCTCTCTCTCTCTCTCTCTCTCTCTCTCTCTCTCCATCTCTCTCTCTCTCCATCTCTCTCTCTCTCCATCTCTCTCTCTCCCTCCCTCCCTCCTTCCCTCCCTTTTTTTTTTTTTTTGATTTTTCGAGACAGGGTTTCTCTGTGTAGCTTTGCGCCTTTCCTGGATCTCACTCTGTAGACCAGGCTGGCCTCGAACTCACAAAGATCCACCTGCCTCTGCCTCCCGAGTGCTGGGATTAAAGGCGTGCGCCACCACCGCCCGGCTCTTCCCTCCCTTTTTTAAAGACTGGATCACTATGTTGCTCAGGCTCATGTTGTAGTTCATGAACTCTTTCTGCCTCAGCCTCTCAAGTACTGGGACTATATATTTTTAAAATACATAGTAAAAATAGCCTGGCTGTTTTTCCGTATTTGAATTTCTTAGGATTCCTATTTCAGTTTATGTCCCAGAAATGTCGCCATTGTACTCACAGACTCTCTTTTGAAATAATTCTGGTATTTTTTTTGAAGCGTCAAGGCTTCTAGCTTTGGTAGAGGCTTTCAGGTGCGACCTAGCTTTGTATTCACCCATCCCTAAGGGTTCCTGCTTTCTCTTTGGCTTCTATACATTCTATGCTTTGGGGCCAGACAGATTTAAACACTTCATCCAATAGTTGTTTCAATAAAGAGTGTGTCTTAGTTAGGGCTATTATTGCTGTGATGAAACATCATGACCTTTTCCTTGGGAAGGAAAAGGTTCATTTGGCTTACAGCTCCTCATTACTGTTCATCACTGAAGGAAGTCAGGACAGGAACTCAAACATGGCAGGAACTGGAGGCAGGAGCTGATGAAGAGGCCATGGAGGGAGGCTGCTTACTAGCTTGATAAGCCTGCTTTTCTTCCTTCCTTCCTTCCTCCCTTCCTTCCCTCCCTCCCTCCCTCCCTCCCTCCCTCCCTCCCTCCCTCCCTCCCTCCCTCCCTCCCTCCCTCCCTCCTTCCCTCCCTCCCTCCCTCCCTCCTTCCTTCCTTCCCTCCCTCCCTCCCTCCCTCCCTCCCTCCCTCCTTCCCTCCCTCCCTCCCTCCCTCTCTCTTTCCTTCCCTCCTTCCTTTCTCTTTTCTTCTGTTTTGGTTTTTTTTTTTTTTTTTGAGACAGGAACTGGAACTCATTCTGTAGACCAGCCTGGTCTCAAACTCAGAGACCCTCCTGCCCTTGCCTCCTGAGTGCTGGGATTAAAGGCGTGTGCCACTACTACCTGGCTTTAGCCTGCTTTCTTATAGAACCCAGGACCACCAGCCCAAGGGTGGCACCACCCACACTGGGCTAGGCACTCCCCAATAAATCACTAATTAAGAAAATGCCTTACAGCTGAATCTTATAGAGGCATTTTCTCAATCAAGTTTCCCTCCTTTCTGGTAACTCTAGCTTGTATCAAGTTGACATAAAACTAGTCAACACAGTGTCATACATGGTATAAAATCTACCACATTGCTAGGAATTGAAGAACTGGTTGTGAAACGTTATCTCTAGAGTTTGATTTGACATGAGAATCCCAGAAAAGAAAATGTCACTACAATGTCACTGTAGTTTTTGACACTCCAGATATGATTTCTCTTGGTTTCTGAGTACAGTCACAGCAGGCTGGGGACAGAGCCACAGAAGAAAGAATAAATATGCTCTTAGATCTCTAATGCCAGCTACATGGAAAACAGGCAGGAGGAACCTTTTATCTCCAGGAGTTCAAAGCTAGCTCAGGGAACAAATAGAAAGTTATAAATTTCCAAAAGAAATACTTGGATTTCCCCATGTAATGCCCCCTTTGATTTATTCCAATGGGAGCTCAACTTTCATTCCTATGTACTCAAAGTTGGAGAATCATGTAGGATGCCAGATACTAGTTTTGAAATGCCCTACTGTATGGATACCATCCAGACTTACCAACACAGCATCTCGGCAATGATCTTCAACAGCACCCCACACCGAACCTGAACCCTAATTCTTTTCCTTCTCACTAGCTCACATCTTCAGTTTTGGTGACTTCATTTTCTACATTACTGTGGTTTTAATATTTAGATGCTGTAAGCCAGGCATGGTGGCATACACTTGCAATCCCAGTACTTGGAAAGTGGAAGCAGGAAGATCAGGAATTAAAGAGCAGCTTCAGCCACATAGCAAGTTTGAGGCCAGCCTGAGCTACTTGAAACATTGTAAAAAAACAAACAAACAAGAAAAAAACAAAACAAAAACAAAAACAAAAAACAACCAAGGTTAAAAATAAAACAATCCTGATAAGTTACTAACTTTTTTGTTGGTTTGGTTTTGTTTGAGATAAGAGTATCAGGTAACCTAGACTGAATTCCTGAGCCTCCTGGCTCCACCTCTCAAGTCCTGGGATTATAGGTATGCACCACTGTATCTGGCAAGTTATTAATTTTTAAAAATGTGGTATTTATTAGTTGTAAAGATTTCAGAGTACATAAAATATTTTCAATGGAAATATTATATATTATAAATATAGTTCCTCTAAGAAATAAGTCTATATACCCCAGTGAACGTCTATAGCGTTAGACATGACCTAATCTGAAAAATGTGGGCACTTTTTCTCAGGTCAGTGTTGTTTTTACCTTGTATAATCTTATTTTTGGTAAGTCTACTAGATTGCTCCATCAGGGCAACATGTAGTCAGGGATTTCTGTAATGCTTTAAACAGGATTCCTCTAATAACCTGAGGTATGAGATGTAAAGACGGGAACATTTAGATGCCTTTATTCCATGCCACCACATAGGGGTTGAACCCCAGGCCTTGGGCACGAAAGGCTACTGCTCTATAACACTTGACTTAACCCCTGACACTCTCCCAGACTGACTTTGATATTCTAGCAGCCTTGATGCAGATAACTGGGCAGACTTGTTATCTACATTTATCGTCCACCTTCATTTACTCCATAATACAATACAGAGTTTTATCTTCTCAGAACCTGCAATTAGGTCTACTTATTGTACAGGGCAGGAAATGAGAGAATATGAGGCTGTCAAAGACCCAGTCCATCTCCCTTTTGGTCTCTTTCTCCTGTTTCAATGATACACCCCTTCAAAATATAAACCCATACAATTCTAAATTAAATTCAGAATTATAAAACATGTGGTACTTGGGAGTCTGGCCTATTTCCACACTTAATGACTTCCAGTTGGATCCGTGTTCTTGCAAATGTCATGACTGCACTTTCCTGTAGGCTGTTTAAAATTCCATAGTGTTTTTGTACTACATTTATCTATTGATCTGTAGATGAGTACATAGGCTGGTTCAGTTTCCTGGCTCTTGTGAATAGTGAAGCAATGAGCAGGGGTGGGAAGGTATCTCTGTGGCATGTTGCTTAGTTGTTGGTGTATATACTCAAGTGCTATGGCTAAATCATATGGCAGTTCTATTTTCAGTGTTTTGAGGAACCTCCATACTGGTTTGTAAAACAGGTTTATTATTACTATTATTGGTTTTTTGAGACAGAGTTTCTCTCTGTGGTGTTGAGTGTCCGGTAACTTACTCTGTAAACCAGGATGGCATCGAACTCAAAGATCCACCAGTCTCTGCATTTGCTGGCATTAAAGGTGTGTGCCACCGCACCTGGCATGGTGTGTCTTTATGTGTATGGGTGTTTTGTCTGCATGTCTGTCTGTATATAGGTGTGTGCAGTGGCCAGAGGCCAGATGTCAGATCTTCTGTAACTGGAGTTACAGATTGTTAGCCAACATGTATCTGCTGGAAACTCCAGGTCCTCTGCAAGGGCAACAAGTGCATTTAACCACTGATCCCTCTCCAGCTCCTCCGTGAGACTTTTTAAAGTGGTTGCATGAGTCTGCATTCTCATTGGCAGTGAATAAGGGTTCCTCTTTCTTCATATCTTCTGTAGCATGCTTTCTTAATGATAAGCTCTACTGGAGGTGATGGAATCTCAAAGTAGTTTTAATTTGCATTTTCCTATTAGCTCAGGATGTCGAATGTTTTCCAAGTACTTATTGGCCACTTATATGTCTTCTTCTGAGAACTGTCTATTTAGACCGTCATTCTATTTACTGAATATATGACTTGGATAATTTTTGAAGTACATTATTCTAGGTATTAATCCTGTCTGAGGTGTAATGGGTTGTTTTTTTTTTTTCTTTCTTTCCCCCATTCAGTAGACTTTCTCTTCACTGGTGATTGTTCCTTTGCTGTGAAAAATTTTATGTTTCATGTAATCCCATTATCAATTCTTAGGATTACCTCCTGTAATACTGGAATCCTTTCCAGAAAATCCTTTAACTTGTTTCCCCCAGTGGTTGCAGTTTCAGGTCTTACACAGTGATCTTAATTCATTTTGATCTTTATGTAAGATGAATGATGTGAATCTAATTTCATTCTCATGTGTGTGGAGATCCTGTTTTCCCAGAATGGTTTATTAAAGAGGCAGTATTTTGTCCAATGTGTTTTTGACAACTTTGTCAATGTACCAGATTCATCATCTGAGTGAGTGCTCTCTTCTCTGTTGGTGGTGTTTATTTCATCTGTACCATGTTGTTCTTGTTACTATGGCTCCATAGTATGAGGCTGGGTTTCATGATACTGCTCAAGACTGCATTATCCAGTCTTTTCTGCTCTCATACAAATTTGTATTGCTGTTTTCTAATTTTGTGAAGAACATCACAGGGATTTTTATGGGGATTGCACTGAATCTTTAGATTGCATTGGGTAATACAGCCATTTTTTTTTTAATAGTACTAATTCTGCCAATTCTTCAACATATCTTTCCATCTTTTGGTGTCCCCCTACCCCCCCCCCCCCATGTGGTTTCTATCACTTGCTTCAGATTTTCTTGGAGGTTTTCTTAAAAATGCAAACTTTGGGTCTAATGCTCTATTTGTTAAGCCTTGCATCTAAGGATGGTTCCTGTAAATCTATACTGAAGACTACAGATGGGCTATCATTTTATTCTATAACTTTGTGCTATTACTTTGTGGCCCTGGGAGGGAGAAAACGCCCAGACGATCGAGCCAGTTTTCAGGTTTTTACAGCCTTGAAATGTTGGCATTTTAGGTCAGATGATTTCAGGTTGTGGCAGACTGCTGCTGTGTGGAAGTATGTTTACTAGTGCCCCTACCCTTTTCCTGCTGAGCCACTGAAATACGTCCCGTACAAAGCCCAACGGCCTGGACTGGGATTAAGAATAGGTTCCCAGTCCAAGGTTCAGATGCTGGAGAACAGTGTGTGGCAAGGCTCAGCTGCAGGGATAGGGATAAGGTGAAGTAAGAGCTTCTAGGTGATGCGGACACTAGTACTGTGCTTCCAGATGGGACACTAAGACTCGACCTGGAGAGGCATGGAACACAAAGTCCAAAAGTAGGCAGGGTTTGGCAGGTTAGCAAACGTTTTTCTTTTCTGTTACGGTTGATTTTAGTGTCAACTTGCCACAAATTATAACCAGCTAAGTAAGTGGAGCGCCTCACCTGAAGAACTGTCCCGATTTCCTAGATGTGGGAAGGCCCACCCTGACAAGCTTTCCCCTTGTGTTGAGTTGATTCACACTGCTAGTTCTTCACTATTAGCAGAAGCATTTCCAAGTCTTCACTGTACAACAGGGACCACAGGCTCTATGGGAATTCCCTGGACTTCCAGTGCCCGACCTGGGGACTACCGAGGTACCCCAACCTATGAAGCGACATCATCCCCATAGTGAAAGACAGATATTCTTGGCTATTCTGGGACCATTCCAAGTATTTCGGTATCCAGTCTCAAGAACTGAGTACTGGGTTCTTAGTGTCTCAGGTGTGATATGGCTATCATTATTTTAAAGCCCAACTACCCCCAACCCCCACAGGGTCTCATGCAACCCAGGCTGGCCTTGAAATGTCCTTCTACACAACAGGACAATCCCTACTATGTTAATGGACCACAAAACAAGCAGGCAAACAATCAAACAAACAAACAAAAAAACCAACCAACCAACTAACAACGGAAAAAAAAAAAAAAGAAGAAAGAAAGAAAGAAAAGGAAGAGTATCAAAGCTTTACTTATATTTACTTACTATCTAAATCCCTCTCAATGTACAGATCAAGCTTGGACCAATATAAAGAAAGGCAGTACAGTAACAGGAAGAGTCCACAGCAGAAGGGAACCTATTTTCTGAAGTAACATGACAGGGAATTCAGTGTAAGAAGTTCTATAGTCCTTTAAGTGGGTACACTTGTCTGAAAAGTAAATCCCATGAAGGACACGGATTAAACTTGATCAATCTTGGACAAACTAGATACTAAATTAAGCAGTAATTTCAAAAGGACTCAAGAACTCTGTAAAAGCAGAGTTGTACTGAATATTTTTATTCAGGATGAAAACAGACAGACACCACCCCCCTCCCCCCCAACAACAAAAAACCCAAAGCAACACAAAAACATCTCCGTCATTTGCAGTATCGGTCAGCTTTCAATTTGGCTCTCCTGTTTAAGACACACAGAAGGATCAATGTAAAACATACCATAGAGAGTCAATTGCTACTAAATAGAAAACTCATGCTTGGAAATTGTTCTGTTTTCATTACTGTATTCAATATTCATATTAAAAAGATTTTTATTAAAACTTTACCTTTCAACTTTTTTTTATGTAAAATGGATTCTGGTCTTATGAAACTTGCTTTGTAATATTTAACAGAGGTGGCTTAAGAGCTTTTTCAGGTCACAAGAGAAATGTTAGTCACTCATGAGTTTAAGCCTGCCCTAAGTTTCTACTGGGCGGCAACGGTGTATTTTTTTTTTAAACTGGTTTTAAAGTTGCTAGATAAACAGTTTATTCTATTTCAGAGTTCACAGTCTGACTATATTTTATGTTCCTTTCTGCTCAGAACTACACACACACACATTAATTTTCTGGGTTGAAAAAAATTCTCCCATTAACTGATTTACCTTTACCAACCAGTTAACTGGAAGTATATGATTAAGTATTATTTTATCAGATAGTGGGAAGGATTAAGAGTGATTTACAGCACTCTTATTTATGACTGACAGGAGATTATCAGATTCTTTTTCAGTTTGGTGCTGACTGTAGGCTGTTACTTATTTAAATAAAAATGAATTGGAACAGTATCAATAATGTGTTATGATAAATATTTTGCATACTGCTGAATCAAACCTTTCTAAAACAGGTTCAATTTCCCTCTCTGAACTTTTAGTCTGGATACAAATTCGTAATTTTTATCTCAGTTTTAGGAACCTCTACTACTCAAACAGAACACAGAATCTTGCTATTACTCAAGCAAATTTCTAACTCTGTTCCTAATTCTTAAGGCAAGATGATGGGAAGCAAATTTATGAGAGGCAAGCATGGTAACTGCTGCACCATGGAAATGGCCTGGTGGTTATATGGTAATCGCTATACCATGGAAATGACCTGGTGGTTCAGAAAATTATGAAATTGTTTCAATCAAACCTGAAAAGCTAAAAGAATGTAAGTATTTACATTCTGGTTATAATTTGGAAGTTTATTTTTAGCATGCTTTCCCCTGACTTATGTCTTCTTTGATAATATTACCACATAGATTAAAGAAGACAAAAACCCTAACACAACAGTAATTTAAGAACACACTACTTTTGAAAACTGCTGTAATTTATGTAAATATACAATTACCTGTCCAGAAGTGTCTCATGCAAAAATCCATCTTTCCGAGCCTTTTTAAGAATTTTACTATCTTCTTTGCTTATTTTGAGTTTGTGGTCTTGGAAGCTCTGAAATTTCTTTCTGTTAAGAAAGATTTCTCATTGAAATAAACAAATCTCTAACTTTCATTGTGTTCTCTTACCAAATTCCAAATACTATTAAAAGTTTTTCCCACCCATTCATTTAACAAACCTAATTGTATTTCTTTAAAAATTGACAGTTTTTCTACTACAAGGGTTACTTCTTATGATCCATCAAGAGGGCTGTCGCTTGGGTAGCCCTGCAAAGCCTTCTAGGGATGTTGGCTGACTGCAATCCTCATGTCTGGAACATGAATGATCTCTGGTTGGCGAGATAGCAACTCTGCTAAAGAAAGGGAGAGCTGACTAACCCAAGGTCTTTAGCTTTACGCACTCAGCTCATGGCTCTGTCCTTGAGTTCCCATTATAGGCCTTTCTGGTCCTTCAGGTACTTTCTTAGCAGGTGTCCTGAGAAACCCTCCCATCACAGTGGAGTCTGAAGGGAGAATACATACACATAGTTGATTTCACACTGCTTCACATTCCCTTTGTCTTCTTCTGGGATGTCATCTTTCTTCTTGGTTTCTCTTTCAGCACAGGATCTAATCTGGACATTGATGAGAACCCAACAGGTTACACATTTATCTCCCTTTCCCCACTTGCTAAGCAAGAGCACTCTACGTGACTTCTTATGCAAGCCAAGAAAACAGTAACTCAGCAATAAGATTTACGAAGACAAGCTCAAGGTATGTGATGTGTTTTTGATTTGTACACATGTATCATTTACAGAAACAGCTGGAATTATATGTCAGTTGAAACAAGACTTCATCAGATTCCAGGTGATGATCATCCACCTGATGATCCTGAGAGTTTATTGAGAATTTTAGTGTGATATAAAGGTACCTGTATGACATTTATAAGGAAGAAGGAACTTTCCCTTCCAGTTAGTGACTTGCATCAACGTAAAACAAACCATCGTTTTATGGGCTGCATGTGTATTCCCAAAGAGAGCAAACTCCGAGGGCCACAGACCAAAAGCTCTAAGACATTTATTTGTGTTTATTTAGTGACTACCATCATGGGTGCTAAAGTAGCTGTGGACAAGAGTACAGCCTTCCTGTCAGGCAATTTCACAATCGCTAACAAAATCACACAGGCCCTATAATTTTGATTTTGCAGATTCAGGCATTTGTTGCAGCAGTGTTTCTAAGGACAAAAGCCAGGAAACAATCTACATTTCAGTTTATACAAGACTAACTGAATAAAGGTAGGGGCATCCCTAAAAAGGAACACTACGTAGGTGATAAAAAGGAGGAAGGAGAAGACTTTTGATATAGATCTACATGGACAGGGATCTCCAAGATACAACAGCAAAGCAAAGTGAGAAAGGGGTTTATATAAGACGATAAAGCAAGCAAGCAACAGCAAATCCAAGTCAAGCAGGATGGGAACTGGGTAAGCAGTGCAGGTGGGAGACACCAGCCTCGGAGGCTTTTACTTTGAAATTTTCATGCTTTCGAACAGATTATCTATCTTAAAAAGGACGTATTAGCAGAGCAGTAGAGAAGCTTTGATCAGTTATTTCTCAATTACTTTGAACAACTAAGACGTGATCACTGGACTTGTGATAGTTAAACACATGTGGATCAGCACAGAAGAGGGTGTTAGGTCTGGAAAGACGGTCAGCGGCTGCCCAACGTTTCTCAGACGTCACTACTAGCCTGTAGGTGTTTACCTTTATCATCTCTTCTTCTCCTGCTGTTTTATTCTTTGCTTCTATGTCGCCTGCTTCATTACATCTAATAAAGCAGCTATTTGAGGCCAATAAAGCCATTTTCCCCTAAATAAAACAAAGAAAAAAGAAAAAAAATCAAGCTATGAATACTTTTAGAAATCTTAAGTTATTATGGTAATTTAAAATTTTCTCCCCAATTCTAAAATCAAAAAGAATTTAGAGAAATCCTGGAAAATACAAAAGCATATAGAAGGGAAACCAAAATCATCCCAAATCCTGATATTCAATATTATCACAATAAATGTTGTTAGTGTGTTTTTCTATTGGGTTGGAAACTATAGCTCAATGGAGCACTTACATCATCTTGATACTCAACATATTATCACAATAAATGTTGTTAGTGTGTCTTTCTATTGGGTTGGAAACTACAGCTCAGTGGAGCACTTACATCGTCTCTTACTTTCTTCCACCAGGACAGCATTCTACCTACACAAAATTAATTTCTTTCTTTAATTCCTATCTCTGAAGATAGAACTCATTAGTTAAGTTAAAAATTATCTTTAAAGAAAATAAAACCTATGGATAATATGCAATAATCTCTGTGAGTTTGAGGCCAGCCTGGGCTACAGAGTTGAGTTCTAGGACAGGCTCCAAAGCTACACAGAGAAACCCTGCCTCGAAAAAATTAAAACAAAACAAACAAACAAACAAAAAAACCCAACCAACCAAACAAAAAAGCTGGCCTTTGACCTAGAGGGAATTTTATGTAGAATGGCATACTTTTAGGGGTTGAATGGTTATGATTATACTGATTTCTATTAAATAAAAATCTCTAGAACAAAAAGAAGAAATGACACCCAAAAGGAGTAGATGCAAGAAACAAACTCAGAGCTGACATCAATAAAAACAAACAAATACAAAGTATTAATGAAACAAATAGTTGGTTCTCTGAGAAAATTAGTAAGAATGATTAACCCTTAGCCAAACTGACTAAAAGGCAGAGAGAATATCCAACTTACAAGATTAAAGAGGAAAACAAACACCAAAGAAATTCAGAGACCCGTAAGAACATACTTTAAGAACCTGTACTCCACCAAATTGGAAAATCTAAAAGAAATGAGTAATTTTCTCAATATAGACCACCTACTAAGGTTAAAAATAGGGTAAAAAACCCCAATGTAGGGAGGCAGAGGCAGGCAGATCTCTGTGAGTTCGAGGCCAGCTTGGACTACAGAGGGAGTCCAGGAAAGGCACAAAACTTCACAGAGAAACCCTGTCTTGAAAAAGAAAAAACAAAAACAAAAAACAAACAAACACAAAAAACCAAAAAAAAAAAAACCAAAACAAACAAACAAACAAAAAAAACCAATGTAAACAGACCAAGAACCTCTAGTGAAATAGAAGCACCCATTAAAAGCCTCCCAATCAAAACCAACCAACCAACAGCAAAAAAAGAAAAGAAAAGAAAAGAAAACAAAACAAAACCTGGGCCAGATGGTTTTAATTCAGAATTCTACCAGTCAAAGACGAGTCAATACCAGTATCCCTCAAATCATTCCACAAAATAGAAACAAAAGAAACACTGTCCCATTCTTTTTATGAGGCCACAGTTTACTGTGAGCCTAAACAACATAAAGACTCAACAAAGAGAGTTACAGACCAATTTCCCTTATGAACACAGATGTAAAAATTCTCAGCCAAATACTTGCAAACCAAATCCAAGAACACAGCAACCAGATCATGCATCATGATCAAGTAGGCACCATCTGAGAGATACAGGAATGGTTCAACATAGGTAAATTGATAAATGGAATCTACCATATAAACAGACTGAAAAACAAGCCACATGATCATCTCATTAGATGCAGAAAAGGACTTTGACAAAATCTAACACCCTTTCATGATAAAAGTCCTGGAGAGATTGGGGATACAAGAAACATGCTTTAAAATAATAAAGGCAGTTTACAGCAAGCCCAAAGACAACATCAACTAATGGAGAGAAACTCAAAGCATTTCCACTAAAATGACAAGATAAGGTTGCCCACGCTCTACAAATCTATTAAATATAGTACTTGAAATCTTAGCTAGAGCAATAAGACAACTGAAGGAGACCAAGCAAATACAAATAGTAAGGGAAGAAGTCAAAGTATTTTTATTTGCAGATGGTATGATAGTATATTTAAGTGGCCCTAAAAATTCCAACAGGAAACTCCTACAACTGGTAAACACTTTCAGCAAAGTAGCAGGATACAAAATTAATTCAGGAAAATCAGTAGCCCTATTTACAAATGACAGTGTGAGAAAGAAATCAGGGAAACGACACCTTTCACAATAGCCTCAAATAATATTAAATATCTTGGGGGAGTATAACCAAGTAAAGACCTGTATGAAAAAACTTTAATAAGACACTGAAGAAAAAAACTGAAGATATTGGAAGATGGAAAGATCTCCCATGTTCACAGATCCACATGGCTTCATGTGGAAACACAAAAACCCAAGATAGTGAAAACAATCCTGAATAATAAAGGAACTCGTGAAAGTAGTACCACCCCCGATCGCAAATTGTACAGAAAAATAGATTTTGTTCATCAATATAATAGAACCGAAGACTCAGACTTAATCCACATATATATGGACACCTGATTTTTCATAAAAAAAAAAAAAAGCCAGAATTACAAACTGAAAAAAAAAAAAAAGCATTTTCAACAAACAGTACTGGTCAAACTGGACAGCTGCATGTAGAAGAATCCAAATAGATCCATATTTATCACCCTGCACAAAACTCAAGTCCAAGTGGATCAAACACCTCAACATAAAACCAAGTCTGACAGAGGAGAAAGTGGAAAATAGCTTAGAACTCACTGGCAGAGAAGACTTTCTGAATAGAACACCATTAACACAGGCACCAAGATTAACAGCTAATAAATGATACCTCACGAAACTGAAAAGCTTTTGTAAGGCAAAGGACACCATTATTTGGACAAAGTGGCAGCTGACAGAATGGGAAAAGATTTTTACCAACTAGACATCTGATAGAGAGCTAATGTCTAAAATATATAAAGAACTCAAGAATCTGGTCATCAAGAAAACAACTCAATTAAAAAATGGGGTACAGATCTAAACAGAAAATTCTCAATAAAAGAAACTCAAATGGCTGAGGAGCACTTAGAAGAAATGTTCAGCATCCTTAGTCATCAGGAAAATGCAAATCAAAACTCCTTTGAGATTTCATCTTACACCAGTCAGAATGGCCAAGATCAGTAAACCAAATGACAGCTCATGCTGGGGAGGATGTGGAGTAAGGGAAACACCCATTGCTGGTAGGAGTGCAAACTTGTACAGCCACTATGGAAATCAGTGTGGCAGTTCTTCAGGAAGGTAGAAATCAATCTAACTCAAGATCAAGCTAGATCACTCTTGGGTACAAACCCAAAGGGATGCTTCATGCTAGTACAGACACACTTATTTAACCATGTTCATTGCTGTCCTATTTATAACAGTCAGAAACTGAAAACAGTCTAGATGCCCCTTAACAGAAGAATGTGGTACATTTACACAATAGAATATTACTCAGCCATTAAAAAAATGAAATCATGAAATTTGCAGGTAAATGGATAGAACTAGAAAAAAAATCATCCTACCATCTGAGTGAGGTAACTCAGACCTAGAAAGAAAAATACAGTATTCACTTATATGTGGATGTTAGCTATTAATTCACTGATAAGCAAGCTATGATCCATGTAACCCCAGAGGGTAGGTATAGAGTAAGAGACTGGGAGGAGAGACAGCTCTCCCCAGGGAGGATAGTTATGATAATTATTCTATTCTCTAAGAACAGAATAATTAGTTCTGAGGGGTGGGAGACTAGAATGGGGAACAGAAGGGAATACAGGGAGAAACAGCTAAAACTAACGGCCATTTTAAGGGGTCATATGGAAGCCCACTACAGTAGAAGCTTCCTAAAATATACACATATATGAAGGTGACCTAAACAAAATCATCGAAAAACAGGGGAGGCAGAACCCCAACTGGACATCTTTCATCATCAAAGAGAGCTTCCAGGACTGGGAATGGGTTACATATAATAAAGGTGTTGGCCAACAACAACTCAGGTTAGCACCAGGGTTATTGGTTGCTCTTGACAAAATGATGGCAAGGCCTTTATTACTGAAGACAACACCTACATAACTCACTGAACACGGAGGAGTCGAGCTGGTACCTATCTAGAGCTTTATCTCCCGTGGACCAGTCAGTGTTCATGGTACTGGAAGGTAGTCTGCATGCTACCAAAGGAGAAAAGTAAACACCAACCCAGCTACACATCCTTTATCTGATGATGACCTGCCTGCGAAATACACCGGTGTAACTGTGGCACAAAGCTTGTGGGAGTAGTAAGCAACTAACATCAGGTTTAATTTAAGGCCTACTCCATGAGATGGAAATCAATGCTGTTTGGTGGCCAAGAACCTGAGAGTAGATAGGCCAGGGACCTATCGGAAAACCGAATACTACTGTTCTGCTAAAGGATGTAGCAATGTAATGATGCCTAATGGTCTTCCGCTATAATCATGGATCAGTGCCTTGTTCAGCCATCATCAGAGAAAGCTTCCTCCTGAAGCAGATGGGAAAAATACAGAGACCCACAGCCAGATAATAGGTAGAGAGTGAGACATCTTGATACACCCAGTCCTAAATGGGGTATCTCCATCAAATCCCTACCCTCAGGGCTCAGTGAACCCTATGGAAGAGGAGGTGGAAAGCAGGTAAGAGCCAGACAGAGGACACCAACTAAACAAGGCCTTCTGAACATAGCATGACTGAGGCACATATGAACTCAGAGAGACTGGCAGCATGCACAGGGCCTGCAGAGGTCTGCACCAGATGGGGTCCTAGAGCTAAAAGGTGTAGTGGGTGTAGTGGGTAGCCATTCTAGCTTTGATCTGGAAGTTCCAACCCCCATTGAGACTTCAGTAACTGTCCCCCCTACAAGGCGGGGCCAAGAGAGGGCCCTGAAGACCAGAGATTTGGATGCGCTGGCTCTCTTGGTTCCTGGACCCTGGACGCTGGAGGCAGACCGAGCAGAGTTCTCCAGAGAACACCACCAGACTGCGCCATGCCTTTCCTAGACCCTATAACCTACCTATCCCTTCATTTGTAAGTTATGCCACAAAATAAACCTCCCTTTTAACGATGTGGAGTGGCCTTAATAATTTCACCAATAAGTGGGCACCAGCCCCCATCCCTAAACCAAAAGCTATCTCTAACTGGTAACCACTTGCCAATGAAAAATTAGTTTTCTCTAAGGGAGTCTCACTGGGGGAAACAATCCGTTCTTAAGGGATTGTACATGCCAGCAGTAGATGCCAACACAAAACGAACTCAATGGCATCTTTGGAGGTTCTTTGTTTCATGATGTTGAGTCAGAGCATTTTTTTTTTTTAACCTTACAAGTCCAATGCTTATATATTATGGCTTCTGGTTTCGTGTTTTCATGGGATTCCTATGTGTGTGAACATGTGTGTCTCTATTATGTGTTTCTTGTGCTTTTTTTTTTTGGCTCTGTTCTTTTGTTTGTTTTGTCCTATTCCAGTGTTTTTTTAAATTTTATTATATTGTATTTTATCCTATTATTGCTCCTAAGATGCTTGTTTGTTTTCTACTAAGGAGAGACAGAAAGAGTGTGGATTCCGATGGAAGGGGAGGTAGAGAGGAACTGGGAGGAGTAGGGGGAGGGGAAGCCATAATCAGAATATATTGTATGAGAAAAAAACTACTTTCAATAAAAGAAACCAAAACAATAAATAAGTATTGTTGAGTACAGTTCTTGCTCATGAGATGTCAAAATGTGTTTCTCACAACAATATGGCCATGATTGCTTGCCAGTCACTGACTCAAAATTTTATCCTAGGGGATGAAGGAAAGGATCAATTACCTCATCTTGGGAGAATAGAGTGCACCAAGGCATCACATTATTATTATTATTATTATAATTATTATTATATTATTATTATTATTATTATATCATCATTTTTGGTCTCTTTGGGCTTAAATGTAGGTAGTGCATGTGTATGCGTGTGTATGCGTGTGTGTGTGTGTGTGTGTGTGTGTGTGTGTGTGTGAGGGTGCATGCTCCTGTACATGTGAAGGCTGGAGGACACCTGCTGTAGGATATCTGATCACACGGTGAACCCCAAGATTTCATTATTTACTATGAAAAACCTGTTTCTAGCTGTGGTATAGCTCAGCCCTAGCACACACCTTTAATCCAAGAGTTTCCTGCTTGAATATTGTAAACAGGGGTAAAGTCAACCACAGGTCAAGAGGCAGAGCAAGCCACCAGTTGATAGGAAGTGAACATAGGATTATTAAGAAAAAACCATAGAGTAGGAGGGACTCAGGAGGACGGATAGAGAGACACAGGAAGTAGAAGGGAGGCGCATGCAGTTTGAGAGAGAAAGGAGAAGAGGGAGGTTTCTGGAACATCAACAGAAGAGGAAGGTCAGCTGGGTGCTTTCTCTGCCTCTTTCAGCTAGCAGGCTTTCATCCCAGCATCTGGCTCCCAAGTCTTTATTGGTAAAATCGAATGATTGAGGATTTGTTAAAAACAACAGACCAGGTGTCCTACTCATTACACTGTCTTATTCCTTTGGAAAGGGGCTCAGTGAGCCTGGAGTCAGGCTGGTGGCCAGCAGGCCCAAGCGACCCTCCTGTCTCTGTGGCAGCACTGCGGTTACAGGCACATGCTGCTTCATCCAGCTGTTCTGTGGTTGCTGCAATCTGAACTGAGGTCCTCATGCTGATGCTGCACGTGTTCTTGCCACCTCTCCAGCCCTGATGCTCGCTATGCTGAAATGTACATACACACCACTGTTGCTGAACAGCTACTGAACTTTTCTTCTGGCTTTTCTTTAGTTTTTGATACAACTGAGTATTTACTAAAGTTGATTTATCTTTAATGAAACTTGTTTATACTGCCTTTCACAAACTGAAACTCAGAGCTGTCCAAAGGGTGTTTATCTCAATGGACCATGATTTACTAGTCTACGCACAAACTGTCCTAATGCAGCATTAGCTGCTTCCTCACTGCCCTCTTGTCAGTCTCTAAGGGCTCTGAACCAACTCATGTGAAGAAGATGCTCCTGAAACACCCGGGGATTTGCTTCTTTTTTGAAACCCCAACACTTAAATGCAAGAGTCCTAATCTTTTCATGGAAAACAAGACAAGGCCTCAATGGTGGATGAGACCAGAATGAGGAAGGTATTCCTTCCTGTTGCACTGTTCTGACATCGTTACAGGGTTATAAGTTCTTCTAATTGTTTTCAATTTAACATATAACACTATTACAATTTACCCTTTATTGTTTTATTATTAATTTTAGAGAATGTGCTTTTACTGATAATGACGTTTTCTTAAACTGGTGGAGCATCCTTCTAAGTGACAGTACTTACATCTTGAAATACTGGTTCCCACTGTTCTCTTGGCCCAATTGCATCTGAACGCCCAACAACAAGTCCGTCTGAATTTATACCAAGGTATTTTCCATAGCCAGATTTCAGGGCAATTCTTTGGTTTAATAAAAAAGATAAATGTTAAAAATTAAGAGTAAGACTTTAATTATAAAATATAGAGTATATTATGTATACTTATGTATCTGTGTGTGTATATATATGCATAAACATTAATAAATCCAGACATGTTTACAATGGACACCATATTCTCTATAATCTTATTTTTGCTTTCTAATATAATTATTATACAGTATCTTACATTATACAGCAATCATTTTCCAAATGCATTATTGTCCTATCATAGATGTATAAAAGCCACCTTTTATGCTATTATACAGTCTTACTGAGTTCTATTTTATATATAAAACTGTTGATTTATCTTTAGAAGAGGAAGCCACTAGATTGAAGGTTATCAACTTCTGGTTATAAAACAGTCTTTTTTAGGAGCCCAGGCTGACTCCCACCAGATATCAAAACTTTACAGTTTCTTAACTTGTTTTCAAGAAAAGGCTATAACAACTTAGGTTCTCACCTCAAATTAAGATTTTATTGAGGAGAAGGGGTGTGCTCTGAGGCAGAAGTCTCGACCTTCCTAACACTGTAACCCTTTAATTTAGTTCCTCATGTTGTGGTGACCCTCAACCATAAAATTATTTTTGTTGCTACTTCATAACAGCAATTTTGCTATTGTTTTGAGTTGTAATAATATGCAGGCTATGTGGTGTGACCCCTGCGAAAGGGTTGTTCAACCCCCAAGTTGAAAACCACTGTTCTAAGCTATGCATCTAGCCAATAAATTATTTTAATCTTGTACTTTTGAAAAAGCATACCCTGGGTATGGTGGCATGTGCCTTTAGTCCTAGAGCTCAGGAGGCAAAGGAAGGTGAATCTCTGTTGAGTTAGAGGCCACCTTGGTCTACTTAACAAGCTCCAGGCCAGCCAGAGCTACATAGTGAAACCCTATATATCTATAAAAAAAGAGAAAAGAGCCGGGCGGTGGTGGCGCACGCCTTTAATCCCAGCACTCGGGAGGCAGAGCCAGGTGGATCTCTGTGAGTTCGAGGCCAGCCTGAGCTACCAAGTGAGTTCCAGGAAAGGCGCAAAGCTACACAGAGAAACCCTGTCTCGAAAACACCAAAAAAAAAAAAAAAAAAAAAAAGAGAAAAGAAAGAGAGAAAAAGAAAACTGATGTATGTCTTCATTGTTAGATTGACTGATTTGGGTATCTTTGGGGGTGGTTCCAGCGAAGTTTAACTAAGGAGGCAATACACACTCTGAGTGTGAGCGAGACCGTTTTATGAGCCGGGATTCCAGAGTATATAAAATTGAGAAAAGAAGGAAGGTAGCTGAGGGCTGCCACCCCCCTCACTGTGATGATACCTGGAGATATGGAGTCCCAGACACATTTCCTGCCAAGACCAACTTTACCCTCTTAAACCCAAACCCAAAGTGTTTTCCCTTAAGTTGTTTCTTGTCAGGTCTCAGACAAGAAAAGGAACTAAACTACTTTAAAAATGATGAAAAACACAATATGGGAAAAATAGTACTGTATATTCTTTGCATGATAGTTATTAGAGAGAATGACATCAGCATGTTTTTATTTTCTTTTTCCACTTCAAAACTACCTGGTGTGTGCTCATTTTCTATGGATGTCATCAGGATCATGACTGCTATGCAGAGATACCTCCAAGGAACCACTCACTGCATACAGAGATTTGTGCAAATACTTTCCTCATTTTTTATTGCTCATAATAGTTTTGTTTGTAACTATAAAGAAGTTTATTGACTTTCTGTTCCTTTGCTTTACTCCTAAGTCTTTCAAAGAAATATAAACGCTATTATTTAAATTTGATTTTAAAAATAATGATTTCTGATTTTTATTTGCCAACCAATCTCTGGGGAGGCCGAACTGACCTCATACTCAGTTGGGGATTGATGATAATATAAATCATTATTTTGTTGCTGTAACTACTACTAGAACATTGACACTCAATTTCCCATCTACTACTCAAAAGTATCATTCTGCACTTTTGCACTCTTCTCAGAACAAAAATGGTCAATTTTTTTGTGTGATCATGGAACACTCTATTGAGTTTCAGGAATATTCTTTTCTTTTGCCCTTCTAGCTCCTGAGTTTTCTGAGATAGGGTGTCACTATATACCCTAGCTGGCCTGAACTTGTAATCTCACTCCTGAGCCTCTCAAGTGTTGGGATGACAGGTATCTGCCACCATGACTATGTCTCTTCTGATTGCAAATCTCTACATCATAGTAGTTTCTTCTCATGCTCTTTCTCATCTATTTAATTTGGTCTTTGACATTATTAATTTTCATCTTTAAGCTCTTATTTTTTTTTTTAGACGAGTAGTATATATTGAGAATATCTACATACATAGTACAGGCTAAATATCTCTAATCCCCAAACCTCCAAAACCCCAAATTTCTGAGCGAAGACACCAGGCCACATGTGGATAATGTCAGATGGCTGCCTGTGATTAGTCACAGCCAAATTCAGGAACAGTGACACACTTTGCAAAATTATCTCGAGACAAAGTATATGTGATGTAAATAAAACATCTTGTGCCCTAATGAAACATCATGTGCACACCTTTAGTCCCAGCAATCAGGAGGCAGAGGTGGACTGATCTCAGTGAGTTCGAGGCCAGCCTGGTCTACAGATCGAGTTCCAATACAGCCAGGGCTCTGTAGAGAGATCCTGTCTCAAAAAGAAAAGGAAAAGAAAAGGGAAAAAAAAACCTCCTTTTCAAAATATTCAATTAAAATTATTCTCTGATCTTGTATTCACTAATAGTGTAGTTTTTTTTTAAACTTAAGTGAAATTATTATTATTATTTTTTGAGACAGGGTTACATGTAGCCAAGGCTGGCCCCAAACTCATTATACAGCCAATATGGCCTTGAACTCCTGATCCTTCTGATTCTGTCCCCTATGATATGAGACAGGTATGAAAGGCATGCATGACCATGCATGGTTAAGTGAAGTTACATTTTAAGGCTTTTAAACACAGTTCAAGGAAAGCTTACCTGGAATCAGACAGTTTGACGGCAGTAAACTGCTCTGGAGGACTGGGGCCCTCATCCACTACAGGAGAACAAAAATGGAAATATACAACATTTGCTGTAGATATATACATAACGCTATTTTATGCTTTGAAAACTAGTTTTTCCCCTAGAGTTAGTTACAGGTAAGGATACTGAGATATGTGGACACACTGTAATAATACACTATCTATACTAGCAAGACACTGTTACATGGTGACTTCATGGACTTTGTAAGACAGGCTGGCATGACTTGTTCAGTCACTTCTACTATAATCTCCCGTTTTTCAAACACAGTACACGAGTAACAGTATGTGAAATACTAAATGCTCTTATTTACTCAAGGAACATCCACTCTGGCCAAATCATACACCTTCTTACTTTCCAATTACTTCATTTCCTGTGGTGCTTCCACAATAAGGAGAACTGCCTAAATGTCTGTTAACTATACCCAATTCTGAAGAGAAAAGAAACCAAACCAACAAAACTTCAAACTTCTGGTTCAATTAGATTTTCTTCTTTCTTTTCATTTATAAGTACAATTTTTTTTGGGTTGTTGTTGTTGGTGGTGGTTTTTCAAAACAGGGTTTCCCTGTGTAGTTTTGGTGCCTGTCCTGGATCTCACTCTGTAGATCAGGCTGGCCTTGAACTCACAGAGATCTGCTTGCCTCTGTCTCCCGAGTGCTGGGATTAAAGGTGTGTGCCACCACTGCCCGGCATAAGTGCAATTTTTAATGTGATTTTAATGCTATTTTTAATTTCCACAGGGTTCTTCTGACAGTAGTCAGAATGTTTCAAATGCTTCCTCTGGAAAAAGACAGTTCTCAATAGCAGGTGTGAGGAAGGAAAATGGGGAGGCGCTCACTGGGATGGCAGCCCTGCTCAGGAACACGCTCCGACTCATCCACCAGCTTTGGAATGTTTCCCTTGGCAGGGCCTTCCCATCAGTGTTTGTCCCACACAAACCTTCTCTGTGCGGGGCTCCCAGTGTAAAAAGGCCATTGTCCAGGGCATGGATATAGGCTCCTTTATCCATTTCAATGGCAATGGTTCCTGAAATCTCCCCAAAGTTGGATACAGTCCACCAGATTCCTACAAAACAAAAATCAAGGTTTAACCATTTTATTTTAGGGTTACTTGAGGTTTTCTGTTGTTTTTACTATAACTTACTTCTAAAAGCCTGTATTTGACAATCATAAGAATCAATGCAGAGAGACCTGGTTTACCCTCCCCTGACTTCCTCCTAATTACACCACCTTGCATAACTCCTGTACAACCGTTAGCACTTGACATCGACATAATCCCAAACCTCACTCACAGTTTACCAGTTCCGCATGCACTTGTTTGTTTACACAGGTAGATTCCTGTGACTGATGTCACACTCTCACACATGCAGAGATACCAAAGAGGAAGAAGGTGGGGCGGTGGTGGCGCACGCCTTTAATCCCAGCACTCAGGAGGCAGAGGCAGGCGGATCTCTGAGTTCAATGCCAGCCTGGTCTACCAGAGTGAGTTCCATGACTTTCAGGGATACACAGAGAAACCGTTTAAAAAAAACCCCAAAAAAACCCAAAACCAAACCAACCAAACAAACAAAAAAACCCAACAACCCAAAACCCAAACAAACAAAAACCCACACCAAAGAACCAAAAACCAAACCGAAACAAAGTGATAAGAGAATAGTTTCTCTGATTGCGGACCCCATCCCAAATGCTTTCCAGTGGCAATGTTTAAATGAGTCCCACAGTGCTCTCCAGCCAACAGCCTCTCCTTTCCTCCAAGGATGCCTGAGACCAATGCCAAAGCCTACATACGCCAATGCTTTCCCCTACATCCATGATAAAGCTTCATGCATGCTAGGCAACTAACTAGCTTGCCACTGAGCCACCCCCAAGCCAACATTTAATAGTAAAGAAATCATTTTAACATAGCATCTCAATAGTGAACTTCAGAAAAATACATTTCTGACACTCAAAATTTTCAGTCTCTGCCAAAGTAGAGAAAATTATACATTACTTTTAGAAATCTCCACTGCCTAAAAAGTTATCCACAGCAGTTGTGTTTTCTTCTTGGGAATTCAAGTTGCCTCCACTCAAAGGCCAGAGGTATGTTTACATGTTTCATGGCTGCAGGATCACCCCAGGCTGAGCTGTCAGAAAGCAGCAGGTGCTATGAACAGAGCTCACTAAGTCAATCACAGTTTTGTTTTGTTTGGGTGGTGGGGGGACCCAATTCAGCACCTCGAAGCTTAACGCTGTCTAGTGCTGCACATACTGGAGCGGGATCTGAGATCCACTCCAATACTTTGTTATTTCTGTTTACGAAGGGACAGGAAATTCTACACTTTTCCACCTTCCAAAGGTGGTGTTGCGAAGTCTCATTTACAGTATTACTGAGAACATACTTTCTTGGTTTATTTTTATGGACATTAAAAAAAACATGTATTCTGCAGTCGTCAGTTACTGTTTTTTATATGTCAAAACAATTGGCAGGTGGGGTACACGTTAAATCTTTGTTGCTCTTTGACTAATTCTTCAACTTACTAAGAATTCTTTTTAAGATGGTCAACTATATTCATTATTTTGGTAGAATGCCTATGAAGATCCTAACATAAAAATCATACTATATGGGGGACTACTCAAGACTATCTGCTGAAGACGAGAAATAACTATGATTATTCTCATCATATCTGTTCAACATTTCCAAAGTCCTGACTAGTAAATGAAAGAAAAGACACAGGAAGAAAGGAAAATTAAAACAATAGTCAAAGGAAACATGACCCCAGCTGTTTATATAAACAAAAATAGCAATGATAATGAGGAGTGTAATACCTCAAAGAGCAAGGTCGATAGAGAAATATAAATGATATACAATTAAGATACTGAATCCCAAATAACCTAGAAGCAATACAATGCTCTCAGATAATCCAATAGGCTTTATTTAAATGAAATGGTAAGTTAACTCAGAAATTTATCTGGACATAAAAAAACTCAGAAGAGCTAATTTTATCAAAGGAAATATAAAGTAGAAGGACTCAACTATTGGACCTGGAAACTTCATGAAGTGAAAAGTGAAAGTAATAAAGACAAATATATAACAGAAAAATGTGTACATGGAACGCGAGTCAAGAAACTGACCAACAGACAGAAACTCAACTGATTTTCAAATAGCTGTTTCATGGTGAAAGGTAACTAACTATTCAAGAGGAGGCTGGAACCGGTTGTAAATAGGAAAAACAAAAGCAAACCCAACCCCTGAGTCCTATCTTATACTATACAATCAACCTATGTGGATAATAAAACCAGGAAAAAAGAAAATTCTAAACAAGTACAAGTTTGTCATGATAAGCTAAATAAAGATCTCAAAGGCAGTAACCATGTGAGAAACAATTAACAGGCTTGAGAACTAGTGATCAGCTCACCAGAAAAGCACTATAAAGAAAACAAAGGGCACCAGGTGGGAGAAAGGACTACTTGCTATCAAGGACGTACAACAGCAAAACCATTTAGGAAATTTTGGTACATTCTAATATTGTTAAATACTCACCTATCCTAAAACTTTGCAAATCAACACTCATGTATCTACTCTTGATTCTGACCCTAATTATAGAATTTTGTTATTTTAGAATCACTTTTTCAAATGACACAAGGTTTCCCATATAATTTCTACACCATTGCCTATCTTCTTTAAATCCTTTACTACATCTATTCGTGGTGTGTGTGTGTGTGTGTGTGTGTGTGTGTGTGTGTGTGTACACAGGCATGCACATGCAGAGGTCAGTGGACAATCTGTGTGAGTCACTGCTCTCCATGGACCTATACCAGGTTGTCAGACTTGGCCACAAGCACCTTTATGCTGTGGCTTATTGCTCTGTGTAAAAAAAAAAAATGCTGATTGGCCAGTAGCCAGGCAGGAAGTATAGGCGGGACAAGGAGAGAGGAGAATTCTGGGATGTGGAAGGCTGAGTCACAGAGACACTGCCAGCCGCCGCCATGAGAAGATGTTAAGATACCGTAAGTCACCAGCCACATGGCAACTTAGATTAAGAGAAATGGGTTGATTTAAGATATAAGAACAGTTAGCAAGAAGCCTGCTGTGGCCATACAGTTTGAAAGCAATATAAGTCTCTGTGTGTTTACTTGGTTGGGTCTAAGCGGCTACAGGACTGGCGGGTGAGAGTGATTTGTCCTGACCGTGGGCCAGGCAGGACCAGGAAAACTCAAGCTACACCTTTACCTGCTGTTTTATTTTGCCAAAGTTTCAAAATTTAACTTGCCAAGTTTTTAATAGACATTTTATAGATGTGGCAAGCCATAGGAATATGAAATAGAAGTCCAGCTGTATATTATAAGCTATACCTCGACAAGACCAAGGGTCAGTTGAGTGGGAAGCCAATCAGCAGGGACTATTGGTGTTATATAGCTTAATATTCAGTTGTGCCTTGCTATGAATTCCTTGTGCTCATAATTCTCCTAAAATATGTGTGTGTGAATCTCCATTTCAAATCACCTGGATAGTCATGGAGACAGAGCCTTCTGCCTCTGAGCTCCAGCCCCCCTTTTTAGCATTTATTTGGGGTATCTGCCTTTTGCAAATACCCTCCTTGAGCTACTTCCAAAGCTAGAGTCAACCCCAAATAAAGCCTTAAAAGACAAGCAAGGAAAGAGAGCTACCAGGTCATCTGTTAGATGCCTTGAACACCACCCTCCCTGGCAAGATAAAATATCCTTTCTGAGACTACCTGTCTCACAGGCCAAATTCCTGCCCACTAGATGAACAAGCTTTGTTTCTTGTGCAAATCAAAGCCTCCCCCCTCTCTCACCACCCCAGAGAACCTCTTAGATCAAAAAGGGCTTTCCTCTTACCAGGTGTTTCAAGCTGTGATGCAGATTGACTAGCTATCAGTACTCTTCCCCCACCCTGTCAGGAAACTGGAGGCAGAGGAAAAAAGTGACAGTTTTAACTTTTAGTGACCTACAGACTTTCCCTACCCTATCGTCTGTAAGTTTAGAGTTGAACACATTTATGACAGACTCGTAATGCCTTCACCTAACCACAATAAGGATATATTTCCAGCACATAAATTCCTTTTCTGATTTTTTTCAACTGCTAACTGACTCCACTCTTATCTCTCCCCTTTGGGGTTGCAAATATAATTGCCAGGAAACCTCTAGCGGGACCCCTACAATCTTGTGCTGTATACAAAATATGAGATGTTACTGCTTGGGATAAGATATAGGCCAGTCCTGGGAGGAGGAGGTTAAAAGGAATGAAAGGAACCAAGGAAATGAAGAGATTGGAGAGAGTTGAACTGGAGAATGAATGATGGTGACTGATGAATAAATGAAATGAATGAAAGAGCTCTGAGCAACTGGATTCATTCCTGCACTGATGGTAGTGTCTCTCCTGGGGCCCTGGAACTGTATAAATTTAAGGTTGGACCCTTAAATATTATACAAAATATAGAAATTTGATTTAGCATATAGCTAGATATACAAAAGACAAAAACAAAAGACAAAAACCCAAAACATATTTGATTATGGATTTGGGAGAGGCTATTTCTAGTACCATTTATAGGGTACCTTGATGTTCTATTGTGTTTAGGATTTTCATTCACTTCAGGGTACAAAATAATTAATTTACCAGATTATACTTCCATTGGAAACAAAGAAATTGCAGACTTTTCACTGAAATTCATGCACTTCCAAAGAAAATCATGTGTAAAATGTACTTGGGTAAGCAGCACTTTGGTGTGACAGGCATAAGTTCTACTTAGCTGTTCTAATGATAAGAACAACAGTGACATCTAGTGAGCTTTCAAACCGAAGGCTCTGACAAGCAAGTCCTCAGTTCTAATGAGGTAAACACTTCAAATGGAACATCCACCATCAACAGATGCCAGCGTTTCACTCAATAAAGAACTGAAGTGGCTCACCCACAATATCAAGTTGAGTTTCCTCATCTTCTTCCCGTTTCCTCTTCTTATCCTTGCTCTTCTTCTTTTTACTGAAGGAAAAAAAAGATACATACATGAGTTTGGACATATTGATATATGTGTTGAAAATTATGAGATAAACATTCAGAGGAGTCGTGCAATATATATACTGATTTATAGACAAATGATTTTTAAAAACTTACAGATATATTATATTTAAAATACTGAGAAGTTGCTTCTGGCCCTGTGTCCATGTTGCTACATTTAAAATAATAATCTACAGTCCCTGTTACTCTGTGATAAAAACAAAACAAAACAAAAACAAAAACCCCAAAACAATCAACCAACAACCAACAAAAACTAATCTATCAATCACTTTCCCCACTAAGGAGGATAATAATGAAGACAAATTCTTAGAGTTCCTATGAGGATTATGGTGACTTTGAACCTTCTATTGCTGAAGAATGAAGTGGTCTAGTCTCTGCTCTGGCTAGTGTTTTGGTCAACTTAACACAAGCCAGAGTCATTTGGGCACACGGAACCTAAACTGAACAAATATCCCCACCAGATTTGGCCTGTGGGCAAACCTATGGGGGTATTTCCTTGATTAATGATTGATATAGGTGGGCCTAGCTCATTTTGGCCTGGTGGCCCAGGTGGTGTAAGAAAGCAGGCTGAGCAAGCCAGTAAGCAGCATTTCTCCATGGCTTTTACACTGGTTCCTGCCTTCTCTTTCCTGGATGACAGACTACAAGAGGTAAGCCGAAACAAACCGTCTCTCCACCCCCCACCACACCTTTGGTCAGGGCGTTTTATCACAGCAATAGAACCGCTAAACTAAGACAGCCTCTTTGGAAAATATTTCTCAAAAAGCTAAACACCGAGTTACCATAAATAATACCGAGGTGACTCCACTCCCATATATCTCCAAGAAAAATGAAAAAAGCGTGTCCACAAAATAAAAGAATATTGATAGCATTATCACTAGTGTAAAACGCTCATTAAATGAAGAAAGAACAAAACATGCTAATGATATACAAAAGGAAATCATTCAGCCACAAAACAAAACAAATACACTGCTCTGCAATATGGATGTTCCTCAAAACCAAGTGAAATAAGTGAGGTATAGTGACTTATGCCTTCAACTCCAGCACGTGGGATGCTGAGGCAGGTGGATCTCTGTGAGTTTAGGCTAGTCGGAGCTACAGAGTGAGACACTGTCTCAACAACAACCTAAGTGAAAGAAGGCAAACACAGAAGGTTATGTATTGTAAAATTCCACTGACATAAATATTAACCAGCAAATCCTTATAGACTGAAAGCAGTTGACAGAAACTGGAAGGAGGGGCCGATGGGTATGATTGTTTAATGGTTAAGGGTTTACTTTAGAGTGGTAAAAACACATACATAGTGGTGAACTCATAAATATACTAAAACCAATTAGTTGTATATTTTAAAAGGAGGAGTTTATGGTATATGAATTACAGCTCCATAAACGAAAAACACAGAGATCTTAGAGGAAAAGTGATTATCCAAAGTGCTTAGAACAAATCCTGAGCCGGGCCGTGGTGGCTCACACCTTTAATCCCGGATCACACCTTTGATCCCAGCATTCTAGAGGTAGAGGAAGGCAGATCTCTGAGTTCGAGGTCAGCCTGATCTACAGAGAGAGATCCAGGACAACCAGGACTACACAGAGAAACCTTATCTCAAACAAACAAACAAACAAACAAACAAACAAACAAACAAACAAGAACAAATTCTGAAACATGGAGATGCTATACTGGTTTTAATGTCTGTCTTCTTTGCATCTTAACTACAAAGTTTCCAGAAGCTAATTCTGTTCTCCCTGCAGCTACTTCACACAGTTTCAGGTCCGGTCAGGATACATTCTTCACGATGCCACACTCCAGCAGCAGTTCTCAGAGGCACGGGGCTCCCTAACAAGTACCTCCTGAAACTGCGTTACCAGTGATCCAGGAGAGAGGTGCACAACTTTGGCCAAATCTTTCACAAGAGGACGGAGAGACCAATGGGCAGGTAAGCTTCTCGCAAAGAGCGAACTATGTAAGTCACCGCCAGCACGCCCTCACTTGGCTGTTACAAGTCTGCGCTGGCTGTCTCTTGCAATTCTCGTCAACTCTTTTGACGGTCTCGAGATGCAAGGAACATAAAAAAAAAATAGCTGAGCTCTTAATGAATGAGCAAACGAGCCGCCGGCCTTGGTCGCTGGTGCGGTCGGCATCTGAGCCCTACACCCACGTCAAAGGTCCCAAAGCAAGAAATTGCTGCAGAGAGCGAGGCCTTGGGGAGGGGAGGGGGGGGTCCCCAGCATGGAGCTCCACGGGCAACTGGCCCTCCCTGTTTCGGGGGCTCCCCTGTCAGGCAGCGTCATCTCGGGGGGCGGCCACCCCGGTCCTGCCTGGGACGCGCCGAGAACCCCGGCTCCCGCCCGAGCTCCGCCTCACCTCTTGGCCTTCGCACCCTTGAGCACGAGTTTGGTGGACTTGACATAGGAGTATTCGGCCATGGCTCGGCACTCAGAGGTGGCAGCCGAGTCCCTGTAGACCGGCGGGAGGACGTGGCGAAGGACGGAGAGCGGGCTCTAACGGCGGGAGACGAGGGAGTCCCTCACCGACCCTCCGCCTCCTCCAGCTCTGCGCTACGGAAGCTCCCACTTCCTGTTTACCGTGGCCGAGCCGCTACGGCGGCCGCGGAGGGTCCGGCCGCGCCAGCGTGCTTGCGGTTCCCGCGGCGAAGTCCCGGATGTTGGGGCTTTTTTTTTTTTTTCCCCCGTCCCCAGCAGGCGAAGCGGACAGAGGCGGCCCCCTGGTGGACGAGAAGGTCTCTGCTTCCTGTCGCGGAGGCTGCCAAGAGAGGGCCGGGGTTGGATGGGGCAAATACTGAAACGATCACATCTGCCCGCCCACACTTTTTGCCGCGGACAAAGCCCGATGCTCCAAGCCGCTGAGCCTGCGTGGCGGAACCGGGATCTGAGTTCTATGGAGGCGTGGGTCAGCGCCTTGGCCTCGGGGCGGCTTTGTCGAAGGCTTCAGTTCCATGCCTGTTAATCGTATTGAGTAATGAGTGCTCAATTGGAGCCCTGAGTAATGCAGGGGAAACAATAGGGAACGAGGTAGTGTATAGTTGTTAAATGCTGTCGCCTACCGCAAGCGCTGTGGTTTTGACATGGAAGGCTAACTTAATCCGTCTTTCTGTGCAGGTTCTTGATCTAGCAACGAACATTATTTCTTTTGCCTCCTCCAAACTTTCCCATGATGTCATAACTTTTTCCCATTCCAAACAGCCCACCGTAGACACAACGTCTGTATGACTTTTGTTTTTTTCAAAACAACAACAACAAAACAAAAACAAAAACAGGGGTTGAGGATTTAGCTCAATGGTAGAGCACTTGCCTAGCAAGCTCAAGGCCCTCGGTTCGGTCCTCAGCTCCGGAAAAACAACAACAAAAAACAAAAAAACCCCAAAACAACAACAACAAAAAAGAAAACAATCCTCCTTTAGTCCTGTGAAAGAAACATGGATGTCGTCATACTCAAAATGGAATGGCTTTGTCAACGCTTACAAACACAAAACCGTACATTTATGAAGGAATGGTTCTTACCTGTTGTGGCTTGCAAGTATCTATCACAAAAGACAGTATCTGAACCCCAAACTTGCCCAGAGGCTGCCACAGCCTCATACAGGAAACACTTCTAATAATAAGAAGTTCTCATTATTCAGCAAATATGAGGTCTATTGTTACTAACCCAGCCAAGGATTAGTGTTTAAAATTATCTGTGTTTAAAAACCTCTTTGTCTTGTTGGTTTTTTGTTTTTTTTGTTTTTTTTTGTTTTTTTTCTTGTGCTGGGGACCTGGTCTTGTGATAAGAAGGGAAGATAGGAACTGGACATGCAGCTTAGGGCAGGGACCTGGAAAGTCACACAACCAGGAATGTCCTTGGTTTTCTCAAGAATACCAGAAGGGGAGCTCTGGTTTCTTACCACCTCCTAAAAGAGCACCCTTACCTGGAGACATCCTGAGGGTGTGATCAAAGCTGTAGACACTGATTTATCTCTTTTGGAACTGGATTTTCATGGTGAAAATAGGATTTTTATCTCATTCCCGATTTTAGCCCATCTCCTAAAAGATGTTTGGGTTATCGCTTCAGAGAGGAAAATGCCCAGTAGTCTTGATTAGAAGCTCTACAGAAGCTGGCTATATTTTTTCTTCCTGGAAACCCCACCCAAACTGCAGTTGGCTGATGGAGCCTCAGCTGAGGCTATTCTAAGGTCTGCCTGATTTTCTGAGTTAAGACTCAGAAAAGGGTGACTTTACATTTCCCCCTTTCACATTTCTTTGAACTACTGGCCAAAATCCCGGGTGTTCTTTTTCAGGCACTGTGTGTGTGTGTGTGTGTGTGTGTGTGTGTGTGTGTGTGTAATTTTATTTTTTTACTGTTTTTCTCTAAAACTTCCACTGTGGCTTCTTACAGACAACATAGTTTTCTCTCTTCTCCTGAGATGATGTGAATATGTATGAAGAAGTGTAATGTTTCTTGCCCTGGGGTTCTTCTTTTGAACACTAATAAAATGGTACATGAGTTTTTGTTTGTTTGTTCCTAAATTCTTTTATCATGGAGACTAAGAAACCTGGAAGGATACATCTATTTCCCCTGTAACTTATGGTACTCACTGCGCAGCATCCCAAAATTTCTGGTAACACCAGTGTTCTACTACTGAGCTAAATCCCTGGCTCCTGTCCTCTTTGTCCCTCATCTCAGCCTCCTTGAGAATACCCATAGTTATGTTACACTATGCTGTGAAAATGCTTTGAAGTATCTTGATTCTTCCCCCTAGATTGACATTCTCCTACCTATTTATACAAGGCAGCTCATTTTTTTTTGGACACACATATGGAGGGAATCCTATTACTAGTTAATAAATATTGTGATCTTTTATTGTATTTATTTATTTTTTTCTGAGACAGGGTTTCTCCATGTAGTTTTGGTACTTGTCCTGGATCTCGCTCTGTAGATCAGGCTGGCCTCAAACTCACAGAGATCCTCCTGGCTCTGCCTCCCGAGTGCTGAGATTAAAGGCATGTGCCACTGCCACCTGGCTTGTGATCTTTTAATTTTTAAAAAAAAATATTTTCATGTGTGTAGGTGTTTTGCCTACCTGTATGTCTGTTCATCATGTGCCTGGTGCTTGGGGAAACCAGGACAGGGAAGATTGTGTTGGATCTCCTGGATCTGGAGTTAACAGGTAGCTGTGAGGTGTCATGTTTTTAGCTGTTGATGCATTTCTCCAGCCTGTATTGGTGACCTCCCCTCATACTTAATCTTTGACACTATGCTGAGTTATTGGGAAAAATTTTAATGCCCTGTTTTGTTTTTTCTACCTAGAATACTGTTCCTTATCTTTACCACCCCCACCCCTCCGCCTCAGGTTACGCTTCTGAGTTTCTAAGGTTGTTGGTGACAAGGATCCAATTGTAGTTTCCAATTGGAATCATGGTAGACACTAGTTTAAGATAAAGTCCTAAACCCCTCACCTAGAGAGTATCTACTTCACAGATGGCACTGGGGTGTATGTGGTTTTGATAAAAATCACACGATGCTTACATTCAAGCAAGTACAGAGAAGTTCTATTTTTATGACGGACAGCTAAAGGTAGCTTTCATGTTTCCTGTTTAGAATAAAAATGTATTTTTAAAGGAGAGTTGCATGACTAGCTACAGTATCAATACATGCTGGAAAAAGGCCAGAGTGCTATCAGAACAACCACATATTAAATAAAAGGAGGAGTGGGCAGGGGTGGGGGAAAATTGTGAATACTTCTGCTACAAGTTTAAAGGCCAAATTATACAGAGTAAGGTTGCAAGTAGCACCTGTAAGGTACAAAAGCTTTATAAGCATGTTTACCCATTCTCTGACTTTCAGTTATCAGGTGACTTACTCTAGAATAGTGTCTCTCAAGACTCGTGTTGCGATCAGGTTGTGCCCTGCTCTAAGTTGGTCTGAACTGTGTAAAACATTGGCTTTCAGGCTATGCTTTTTTTCCATTTTACAAGCAATATTTGCCTCCATTTTTGAGTGGGAATGCAGAGACAGAATGACTTTGCACCTTGTTATACATGTAGGCACTTCCACCTGTCCAGCGCTATCCATGATACACAAGCTTGCTGGGGGATGTCTTTCTGTACTCTGTGAATATATGTTGTTCCCATTGGTCAATAAATAAGCTGCTTTGGCCTATGGCTTTAATATAGTGCTGATTGGCCAGTAACCAGGCAGGAAGTATAGGTGGGACAACCAAACTAAGGATGATGGGAAGGAGAAGGGTGGAGTTGAGAGATGCCAGCCAGCTGCCGAGCAAACAGGACTTGTAAAATTGAGGTAATGAGCCATGAGCCAAATGGCAAAGCATAAATAGAAATATGGGGTTAATTTAAGTGAAAGAATTAGCTATTAACAAGCCTGAGCTATTGACCGAGCATTTATAATTCATATTCAGCCTTTGAGATGGTTATTTGGGACCAGGGAGTTGGGCCAGGAAATGTATACATAACACTGATGAAAACAGCTGTTAAATCCTGAGGTTCATTTCAACATGGCAGCCTTGCAGCTTGGTCCCATTCCTCCAGCCACTCTCCACTGTGGTGGTGATTCATGGCATCTCTATCAGCTGCCTGCTTATGTCTACAGTAAGGCTTCTTTGACCTCCCTGAATTCTGTTGTGGCCTCTTTAACCTGTTTGTAGCTATTCTGAATCACACACACACACACACACACACACACACACACACACAGTCCCTGAGACTATATATATAACCCGAGACTATATCAGTTATTAAGGCTAAAAAGAATCTGTTTCAGGACATGCATGAGTCCACACCAGGTCTTCTGTATTTATATTATGGCTTCCAGTCTAGTGGTTTTTTATGGGATTTTTGAGTGTGTCAATGTATAGATCTCTGAGTCTTGTGCCTCCTCTTGGACTCTTCCTCTTCTGTTTGTTCATTTTGTCTAACTTCAATGTGATAATTTTTGTTTTATCTTATTGTATTTTACTTTTGCTATACTTAAAAAAAAAGAACTTGTGCTTGCCGACAGCTATTAAAGAAGATTGGGGGTTACTTTGCAAATTGCTGGCAATGGAACTGTTACAGCTTGTGAATTTGTTATGTGATAAATTCTGACATCATGAAAAGACACAACGCATTCATTCATGTCTCTGCTACATTTTATGCAGGACACACCCTATGCAGAAAGACTGCATGAATTAATTTTCAAGGTGAATTGCCACCAACGTTACTATAGCACTTGTGGTGTCTAGTTAACTGTAGTTTATAGTCTTCGATAATGGTTTCCTGTTCGTTACTCATGTCTTCCCAGTGAAACAATACAACAGACAACTGTGGAATTGTAATACCTGGTGAAGTTGCTCAACACCATGGCTCCGTGGAGCCAGCTATCCTTTAGGCAGCCAGGAGTGAGCCAACACTGCTTGCCCTAGGGAGTGCGTGCTCCTCCGCAAGTATGGGCAAGCACCTCTAGAGGACTGAGTCATTTCATGCTGTGACTCATAACACACTCACTTATTGGAGACTCAGCAGGAGGGCAAGTCAGCCCTATGGAAAAGCCACAATGACTTTTTTCAATCCTCTCTTCTTTGTGTGTGTATGTGTGTGAGTGTAGGTGTGTGTGTGAGTGTATGTGAGTGTATGTGTGTGTGAGTGTGTGTTTGTGAGTATGTGTGTGTGTCTTTGTGTGTGTGTATGAGTATGTGTATGTGTGTGTATCTTTGTGTGTGTGTGAGAGTATGTGTATGTGTGTGTGTGTGTGTGTCTTTGTGTGTGTGTGAGAGTATGTGTATGTGTGTGTATGTCATAAAGCACAAAGACCTACTCTAAGAACTGCTGCTTTCTGTGCTCCTCACGGCATTTATCTTACTGCGGCACCCTCTCTATTGCTGCAATTGATGCTCAGCCTTCTGAAGTACCTCTAGAAGGAAGTCAGGAACTCTTATTCCAATCAATTAATAAGGGTTTTGATTCTCTCCTTAATTGTTCCCAAATCACAGACAATTCAAGTAACTATAGAACATGGGGGCTGGATTGAGAGAAGGGAATTGTCTTTGAAGCAGTGAGAACGATACTGAAGAGCAAGGGTCCACTTAGAAAGAGGGTAGGGGGATAGCATTGGAGAAATCCTTGGTTGGACCCATACAGATGTGTGTGTGTGTGTGTGTGTGTGTGTGTGTGTGTGTGTGTGTGTGTGTGATGCTCTCATCCTCACTTGGAGCTTGGAATGAGAGCTACCAGAGGTTCATACACTGAGGGTTTTTGAGGTCTACTTGGCTCAAGCCTATCTTGACTGAGTTCTGGACACAGTTTTATGTTAATTTCAGTGAGTGTACCACTTTCTGGTTTTGGGTCAGATGATTAGATTTTATCACTGGAAATCCTGGTTCAGAGGTGGCTCAGCTGGTACAGCGGCTTGCTGTGAAGCATGATGACCTGAGTTAAGTGCTCAAGACCCACACGGAAGGAGAGAGGTCTCTTGAAAGATGTTCTCTGACCTCCACATGTACACCAGTATGTCTGTGTGAGTGAGTGAGTGTGTGTGCGTGTGCACACACACACGTGCTCGCACATGTATGAAATAAAATACATGAGAAATTTCAAAATTTAATTGTGATTCAGGGCTGAAGTTGGCTGTGGCCAACACAGTTTTTAAAATTTGATGTTAGTGAGGATACAGGTCTGGCCTGTTCTGCCAGACCCTATATAGTTCTAGCCTTTCTATTCTGTCTGTCACAAAATCTAACTTTAAATAGGCCCTCTACAAGCAACAAACTGCAAGCTTATGATAGACTCTTGCTGGAGGTCCAAGCCTAGCCTGGGCTGACAGTTCCAATATTTGGAAGCTCCTCTATCTTCCAGTTCTTGGGCTGGCAACAACATCCTTACTCCACCGTCCTCCCAAAGCAGTGGCTCTCCTTATGTTCTGGGGACTCTTCTACTTCCCAAGGTAAATTTTCCAGTGCCCAGATGAGTTTTTATTTGAAACAACTGGGAGGCAGGGGAAGAGTGTAGGGAGGCGTCTTAGTATCCCACCACGTGCAGGACGGCTCCTCCCCACTGAAGAATTGCCCATAGTGCCAAGGGTGTGAAACTTGCCCTCAGCCTTCACCTACAACTTTCTTTTGCCAGCTCCCAGTCTGCCAGAACAAGCAGTAGCTTGAATTCCCGTCTGTAAAAATCACCTAGTTACTTGCAGATTCGAAGCGAAGATTTCCAAGATCCATCCTTGGAGATGGAATCTTAGCGAGTCTGGGACTCTCGAGCCTAGAGTTTGCATTGTGACCAGTGCTCTAGGTAATTCTGAAGAAAGTAATATGAATTGCCCTCTGACAAACGCTGCCCCAAAGTGATTGAATTTTGATTCCAATCCCAAAACACTTACTTGGTATATGAGACGATCTGCTGGATGACTGATTTTACTGGAACAAATATTCTGTTTTCTTGCATGGCTTTGTATATAGGATGTATTCCTGGCTTTCTGTCACTTTACTCTGATTCATATTCCCCTGCTTCTCATCTTTATTTCACTGTGCAGAATTAACTTAGATCCCGATAAAAATGGTATACATTAAAAATGACCATGGGCTGGGTGTGACTATGCACATCTTTAAACCTAGAGGCTGAGGCAGGCAGATAGCTTTGAGTTTGAGGCAACATGAGTGCCAGGCCAGCCAGGGCTACGTAGTGAGACCCTGTCTCAAAAAAAAAAAAAAAAAAAAAATGCACTAAAGCTGGGAAAGAGTCCTTCCTGCTCCTCAAATGTGCAAATCCTTGGGTTTGATCTGCAATGCTGCATTCATTCTCTTAGACAAGGCAGGCAGGCACCCAACACACACACACACACACACACACACACACACACACACACACACACACACACACACACATACACACACACATACACACAGCCTGGGTCTGTAATTTACAACAGTGGAGGAAGATATATAAACATAATAAATAGTGGTTTTAATCTATTTTTCCAATTAATAATAATTAATGAATTATGGAGACAGGGTCTTACCATGTAGGTTAGGTGCTTTGGAACTCACTATGTAGACCAGGCTGGACATGAATTCACTGAAGTGAACATGCTTCTGCCTCTGGAGTGCTTGGATACAAGCACGTTCCACTACACCTGGCCCAGCATGCTTTCCTACCAAGGCTGTTAGATCACTGGTGTTACACACTGGGAGACAAGCAGGTGCAGAGTAAATGCGTGTAAATATTGCCATGTGGTCTACATTTCCTATCTTGCATATGAAGAAGTTACGAGAAAGTCTGTTTTAAGCAGTAATGAAATAAAGACACATTCTGGCTAAGTGTTCTTCTAGTGGACCAGTCTGTAATAGTGACTTTATCAAAAATAGGATTACCCACATCTGTGGTGATATTTGTAATCTGAGAAATAAAGCTCGCCTGAAGATCAGAGGACAGAGCCAGCCAGAGTTAGCCACAGAGGTCAGGCAGTGGTGACACACACCTTTAATCCTAGCACTCGGGAGACAGAGGCGGAGATCCACCTGGATCTCTGTAAATTCAAGGCCATGCTGGGCTACATGAGATTAATCTCCAGTTTAAAAGAGAAACAGCCAGGCAGTGGTGGCACACACCTTTAATTCTAACACTTGAGAGTCACATACCTTTAATCCTAGCACTAGGAAGGTTGAGACAGGAAGTCTGGGCGGAGAGAGGAACATAAGGCAGAAGGAGACAGGTATTAGGCTTTTTCAGCTGAGGACTCATGGGCATTCAGTCTGAGGATTCGTGGAGACAGGATCATCTCTTATCGGCTGAGGAGCTGGCGAGGTGAGAAGTGGCTGTGGCTTGTTTCCTCTGATCTTTCAGCATTTACCCCAATATCTGGCTCCGGGTTTTTGTTATAAGACCATTTAGGATTTGTGCAACACACACCCAAAAGTATTTGGGTGGTACAAATTGGAATCAATAGCTGTTTTTTTTTTTTTTAAAGAGAGAACATGAAGTTGGGTGGATTGGGAAGTGGGAGTGGATCTGAGAGGAGCTGGGGAAGGAGAATGAATAAGATCAACTATATTATATGAAATTCTCAAAGAGTTAGTAAGATATTAGTAAAATTAATAAAATGAAAAAGAATGCAAAATACAAGATTACACAAAAGCATGAATTCATGGGAAAAGCCAATATATATGACTGCCCATATTTTTCAGAGTAGATAGTTTCAGTGTTTATGTTTAGGTTCATTGTCTTACTTTCGTCATCTCTAATTGCTGTTAAGTACATCTGGCAATTAAAAATTCATATATGTGCCTTTAAGAATTTTTATTAGATCTTTTTGATTCCAACTTCTTTTTTCTTTGATTTCCATCTGTATTAGGTTTTTCCTGTTCTTATGTTGTTTTGTTTTGGAAAGAGTTATAACAACTTAAAAAAGTCCTCCCCAAACAAAAAGAAAAAGAAAAAGAAAAACAATCAAAAGCTGTGTGGTGGTGGTGGTGGTGGCACTCTCCTTGCCTTTAATCCCAGCACTCAGGAGATAGAGGCAGGCGAATCTCTGTGAGTTCAAGGCCAGCCTGGTCTACAGAGTGAGGCCCCGGACAACCAGGACTACACAAAGAAACCCTGGCTAGAGAAACAGAACAGAACAAAAACAAAGAAACAAAAATCCGTACTGACTTGTTCCAGTATCAGGGTCACTTTGGAGTTAGTTTTCATTGGCTGCTTTATCTTGCGAGTGTTTCTTCATGTCTAGGATGTCACTGGATTGCATCCTGAATTTTGTTTTGTTCTGCTGGAAAATTAAAATTAGACCTTTTTATGTGTATGAGTGTTTTGCCTGCATGCATACATGTGCACAGCACATGTGCCTGGTGTCTGTGGAGGTCAGGAGATGGTCAGATCCCCAGTACCTGGAGTTACAGATGGTTGTGAGCCACCGTACAGGGCTGGGAACCGAACCCAGGTCCTCTACAAGAGCAACACGCACTTTTAAAATCGTTTCCTCCCAGCCCTCTGCTGGAGAACTGTAATTGTTTTATTTAGTAGGCAGTTGGTTTGATTAACCTCTGTCTCCAAATTCAGTCTTTTTGTTGTGGGCCTCAGTGAAGTTTCTTTTCAGTTCTGTTTAGTTTGGCTTTTTTTTTTTAAAAAAAATTGTTTTGTTTTGTTTTTGATCTCACTGTGTAGCTCAACTTACCTCAATATGTAGCCCAGGCTGGCCTAAAATGCACAGGAATCTGCCGTCAGAGCTTCCTGACAGCCAGGATTGAGTTTAGGCCACCACAGCGGGTACCAGCCGGGACCTTGCATGGGAATCTGTGTGAGAACTGGGTAGTTTCTCTTTTGTTGCTTTCTCATGGTCAGGACTTCCTCCTCGGGCTTCAGATGTTTTTGGTTTTATTTTATTTTATTTTATTTTATTTTTTTTAAATTTTGTTGTGCCACCCTGAACTTTGATTCCTCGGTTTGTAAAGGTTTAGCTTCTTTGTGAGTTGTCATGTCTCTGAGTGGCACTGTCTGGGGTCTACCCTAAGAAAAAAAATGCAATCCCCTTCTTAGTAGGGGAAATCCCCCCTGCTTTCAGCTTGCTTTTGGTCACTCTCCATTCTTTAAGATAATTAAAAAGCAGTTGTTCTGAGATTAATCCGTTTTATGCACAAGGGTTAGCCTAGTTATAGTCATCCTACCAGGATCTGTTCAAATTCCTACTGGTGTCTTTCTGTGTCCTCCACAAATGGAAGATCTGAGGTTTCTTAAATAGATGTAAAACTATGACATCCTAATGAAGAAGTAAATAAAGAAATCATTAAAATAAAAAATTCATATGTTTTTAAATGCATTAGGATTATTAAATGGACCCATGGATGTAGATGACTCAGCATCTACCCAAATGCAACGCAGAGTTCCCAGGTCAACTCTGCAGGGACTCTGGTTAGTCCGTGGCTTACAACTTATCTTCAATTCAACATTACAGAAATTATATTTGTCGGGTTGTTCTAATTTTCTTATATTTTGTGACTTAAAAAAAATACTAGAACATTCTAGCCCAGTCCTGTTTTTGCTAGACAAATTATTATGGCATAGATATTCCATGATATTGTTCTTTTGTGATGTCAACATAATTAGCACTATCCAAATGTGGAGTTCAGTGCAGATAAGCTCCAATCTATCACGAGGCTGCAAATATGAAACCCATGCCCTCTAATGGAAAGATTAGAAGGAAAATGAAAAGAACAATTGCATACCTTTACTGATCCTTTCCTCTCCCATCTCTTCTCAGACTTAAACATTTAAACAAATCTGGTGGCTATAAGGGGTCATTTCCCTTAGCTATGTCTTTTGCATTCTACACTGAAGTGAAATCTCTGATGCTATTTAGTAGCTTCTTGTGCCGGTGGGAGGCTGCTCTTAGATCCTACTGGCTTTATTTACCATGGTGGAGAGAACATGTATCTTCCTTTCATTTAGCCTGGTGTTCAACACTGCCCCATAGCTCATAAAAACCGAACTGTATTTTCAGAGTCTAGTGGGGATTTACAGAGTAGAATCTACAGGCGCTTCCTTCCTTAGTGTTCAGCTAATCCAACAAGGCTCTGTGAGCCTGTTCTGGGTTCTGTTGCCTGAGGAGAAAGGCTGTAGCAGTTCTTACTGGTTCTCCTTTGCTTGTGTGTTTACATTTCTATCACTCCTGTCTGCTTATTGGTTACTAAGAGGATGTATAAATAAGAGAATAAAGAAAACAAACTGTAGCACAGATTCTAATTGGTCTTAATAATAAAAACCCGAAGTCAGATATCGGGGTAAATGCTGAAAAATCAGAGAGACAAGGAAGAAGCCACAGCCACCTCTCACCTCACCAACTCCTCAGAGGAAAGGACTGAGCTCCTGTCTCCTCCCGCCTTATATTCCTTTTTCCGCCCAGCCACACAATTTCCTTTCTCAACCTCCCTAGTGTTGGGATTAAAGGTGTGTGTGAGCCTCCCAAGTACTGGAAGCAAAGGCATGATATCCCAAGTGCTGGGATTAAAGGTGTGTGTCACCACTGCCTGGCCTCTATGGCTGATTAGTGACTGGTTTTGCCCTCTGATCTTCAGGCAAGCTTTACTTGTTAGACCACACACAAAATATCACCACAACGAACACCAGGGAAGTTTAAATATAAGTGGACTTTTGACTCCTAACCTTAGGTCTCTAACTGCCACCTGACAAAATTGTTTCGACTGCAACCATGACGATACCCGCAGTCGGCCACATAGAAAAAGTACAATAGATTAAGTTTGTAATTTGATATTCTTATTTTTTATGGTTTCTAATGTTTAAGCTGCTATTATTCTCTACTTTCTTATTTTGTTACTAAATATTTTTCCTCTATAAAAACAGCAACTAGAAACAAAATGATAGCCCCAAATAAACTAGCAAACAAACAAAAAACAAACCCAAGGAAAGACAGGAGAACTTAAAGTCGATAGTGCAGCGGACCGCAAGCGCTCATTTAGTGTGTGAGCCTTCCTGCCTCTGTAAAACTGCTGTCTAAGATGCGAAGTGCTTGGAAGTGGCCAGTTGACCTTTGATCAAGCTAGGCTGTTTGGTAGCTCTTCACACCCTGGGCCGTACTGCCGCTCAGCTTTCAAGCAGACTCATGGGAACTGTGGCCCTTCCTAACATTTAGGAAAATAGTTGTCCTGATTTTTTTTTTTTCCAGAGCCTTGCACATCCCTCGATCTTCATTTTTGGCCTAACCCTCTTTTCTCCTATCATACTGTCATGGCTCCTTCAACTTCTTACACATCCTCACCTGCCATGACTTACTTTATAAATATTCCCGTTATTACCTTAGGTTCATTGCATGCCATGGTGTTCCATCTTCTACAACAACAACAACAACCCCCCCAAAAATGACAAGGATTTGAACATCTAACAGAAGGGTAAATAAAAGTTTCTGATAGACTAATGTCCTCTTGATTGTTCCATGAAAATTCCCCTTCTGACTTTTCTTCCAACCCCAATTCAGCTCCCATTCTATTGTTCCCAGACTTGGTGAATCATACCATGGCCCAGTACTAGTGCTGGAACACATCTTTACACATCCCTCAATTCCGGTTTTGAAGCATGTACCATGCATTCTCATCACCATAGCCACTCTGTGATGGTCTTCGTTAATGTCACAAACCCATCTGAACAGTGGGTCACTTCACAGACTTGCATCTTCAATTCCAGAGACTTTACTGTAATCTTATATTTATTTGCCTGAAAAATTCTGTGTTCTCACCTCAGCTGGTCTAAAATTAGTTATAGGCTAGTGTGGGTATACATTTTTACATTTGTTTCGCCATTTTTTTTCCCTCTAGGTTTGGGAATCTTCATCTATAACTGGATAACTCTTCTGGAGTATGTTTACCTCTGTACCAAGTGAATTTTTCACTAAAATAATAAATACATATAAAATGATAAAATACATTGATTGAGTTCCCACTTGACTTTATTATTTGATTGCCATATTTAGTTTTATTGGCAGTGTGCATTTTATCTCTGAACCTAATAAGTCATTAGATTTTAATATGTAATATTATTTAGTAGTTACAAAAGATTATAGTCAGCCAGGCGGTGGTGACTCACACCTTTAATCCTGGCACCTGGGAGGCAGAGGCAGGTGGATCTCTGAATTTGAGGTCAGCCTGGTCTAGTGAGTTCCCAGACAGTCAGGGCTGTTACCCAAATAATCCCTGTCTAAAAACAAACAAACAAACAAACAAACAAACAAACAAAAAACAACTAAAGAGAAAAGAAAAAGGGGAAAAAAGAAAAGGAAAAAAAACCATAGTCTATAAAGTAATATTTCTCAATATAAGCCCTATTTTTTATGTAACAAATACAAAATCTCTAAGAAATCCCATATCTTTCCAAGTCCTAATTGCAAAGGACTCTCAGGTTTTCCTTTGACATTGGAAAATTACTGATGGCTTTACTAGTATAAGTAAGACACAAACTATAAACCATCATCTTACTTTTATTCTTCTGTTATGTTTTGTACCTCATTGTTGTTACTCAGACCCAGGAGCTGAGGGGCAATGGTGATTACAGACCTACCATTTACTTAGAGGGTGTCACAGGCCTTTCTCACTTTCCAGAGAGCTCACCTCACATCAAACCCAAGAGGAGGAGGAGGAAGAGGGTTTTCCCTTGATTTAGAAGAAAATATGGCTTCCATTTTCAACAGGATAGCAAATACAGTGAAGGACCTTTATTATCTAAAAAATATTAATGAAAGATGATAATCATTTTTCTAGTTTTAACTCCATTATTGATTTTTCTTTTTGGTGTGGGTAAGTGCTTAAAATATATTTGATAGTGAAAGTATAAAATGCAATGTGAAATTTCACACCTTCCAAATGGCTCTAATTGTATAGAAGTTCATTTAAATGTATGATGGTTTGGTTAATTTCACTGCATGATGTTTTATTTACAAGCTCTTTACAATAAAGTTAAATTTTTATCTGTATGAGTGTTTTTCTTTTTTTTTCTTTTCTTTTCTTTTTTTGGTTTCTCAAGACAGGGTTTCTTTGTGTAGCTTTGTGTCTTTCCTGGAACTCACTCTGTAGTCCAGGCTGGCCTCGAACTCACAGAAAGCCACTTGCCTCTGCGTCCCGAGTGCTGGGATTAAAGGCGTGCACCACCAAGTTCAAGGCCCCCCCCCCCCACCTACCTGAGCTAAATCCCCAACCCTGTTTGAGTGTTTTTCATGCATGTATATATTGCACCATGTCTGTGCCTAATAAAGTTGTAATACATGATTTGTTTAATATTTAATGAATACTAAAAACCTCATTCCACTAGATATTTTTAAAGCACCAGTCATTTGGCACAAAGCAAGTCTCTATAGAAACTAAACATCAAGAAAGCAGGAACACTTGGATGAATTAGTACAAAAGCTAGCTCTTCACCAAGCATCTGCCATATCCTGGAGACTTAGAACTTCTACTTTGTTGAGCGCCAGAGATAAAAGCAGTTGGAGGCTGGACTGCCCTAGAAGGGGCTCTCTTATAAAGAAAAAGTGCTATATTTCCAATGTATTGGGTGAAACATGAATCACGTTGAACAAAGGGGCAGTAATAAAAGGTAATTTACCGTTGACTTGGGAGGGAAGGAAAATGATCACCCATGAGCTGTAGCTACCAGATGGCTTCAGATGATCTCAAATCATACTCCATGTGATTAAACTGAAAACAAAACAAAATCTAAAGGTGAAAATTGAATTTAAAGTTGTCTTCATTGGCATTGCCTTTCAGGCTTTAAAGTAAATACAGAAAAGAATTCTAAGAAAAGGGATCAGTTTAGCATCAACATGAAAAAAAAAAAGGGCAAATAAGGGACCTGGGGAAATGGCTGTTACAGAGAAGTATTTGCCAGGTAACTGTGAAGACTTGAGTTTGATCCCTAGCATCCAGGTAAAACATTCTGGATATAGTGGCTGGAGAGTTGGCTTAGTGGTTAAGAGCTCTTGTTGCTCTTATAGAGGACTTGAGTTCAATTCCCAGCCCCCACGTGGTGCCTCCATAACTCCAATTCAAGGAGATCTGACATCCTCTTCTGAACCCTGCAGGTACCAGGCACACACACATACAGACATAGAGGCAAATCACTCTTACATATAAAACAGAATAAATCTAAAAAATGTGCTGGGCATGGTGGTTGTACTTGTAACCCCAGAACTGGGAAGACAGAGGCAGAAGGCTCCTGGGAGCTTGCTGACCAGTAGATCCCAATGAGCGCTTCTGCTTCAAAAACTAAGGTGGATGGTTCCCAAGGAATTGCCCCTGTCATTCACCTCCAGTCTCCACATGTATATATCCACACATGGACACACACCTGCATGGATGCACACCCAAACCCTACCTCCAAATAAGGCACTGTTAGTGGAAAATAGTAGGAAACAAAGTAGGTTCTGAACAAAATATTAGCAAATGGAATTCAATAACACCAGGACAAAGAATGTACACATGGGTTTCAATTCAAGGATGGTTCAATGCACATGCAAGTCAATCAACATTATACACCATATTAATAAAAGATAGATAAAGAATGGACAATCGCCTCAGTAAACAGAAAAGATAATTGATAAAATTCAGCAGCATTTCACAACAAAAGCATTGAATATGCTCCATATGACAGACACCTCAACAAAGTAATACCACGTATGAACAAGCCATCCCTAACACATTAGTGAAAAGCTGAAATCTATTCCTCTAAGACACAAAATGATCTCACCACCTCTATTCAAGATGGAGCTGGAAGTTAATGCAACATAATTGGACAAGAAACAACTAAAAGCATTCCAAATCAGAAGGGGGAGAATCAAAAGTTGCCCCAGCTGAAGAAGAAATGATCTTCTACCTAAGTAATCATAAAAACTATGGAAAAATGAAACAACACCTGACAATGATAAAACAATTAAAGCTAACATATTTAGCAAAGCTGTAAGATACAGAATCAACTTAAAAGTTAGTGGTATTTTTGAATACTGTTGAATTATCCCCAAAGTGAAACCAATAAACTCCCATTTGTAATAGTATCCAAAAGTCTAAAATACTTAGGAATAAACTGAACCAAGAAGGAGGAAGAGGTATACATGGAAAAGGAATTAGAGTAGATAAATAAATGGAAAGGTAACCCAAGTTTGTGGGGTTGCTGCAGGCATGTTCCCTTAATGAGAGGAATGAGATAATGTTTAAACAGCACAGGCTGTCTTAGATAATGCACACTTGTAGCATGCTAAGAGGATAGATGTGATGCACACTTTGCATGCATGCACTCACATATGTATGCACAAAATGGCAGTCATGCAGCAATAATCGATATGTTCAATCACTGGATATAACCCTTTCACAAGGTTTCTGGATACCAAAATATCAAGGTATACAACTTTATTTATTTATTTTTTTTGTCAGTGAAATCTCAATGAAGCCATTAAACGGTGAGGATGCTAATGTCTGATACCTGCAACACTCTGAACTCAGCAGTAGACTAGTAGGCTCTGAAGACTGCAAAATGGGTAGCAGGAGGCAGGTCAGGGTTAAAGGCACAGGGTGTTGACTGACCTCGTGTTGTCCTTAGGGGTATGTGATCTATCAGTCCAGAGTTTGGGGACTTTAAGACTCTTTCTCATTACAAGTTAATTAGGGGAGTTGGAGAGATGGCTCTTCCAGAGGTTCTGAGTTCAATTCCCAGCAACCACACGGTGACTCACAACCATTTATAATGAGACCTGGCGCCATCTCCTGATGTGCAGGCAAACATGTAGGCAGAAGCATAATAAATAAATAAGTAAATCTTTTAAAAAAACCAAGTTAATTAGGACACACAAACACTTTTTGCTTCTGTGGATTATACCTATGTTTAGTATATTAAAATTAAAATGGAAAGCTTAAATATTAAAATATACTTGTCACATTAGTTTTAGATTTTATTCTTTCTTTCTTGTGTGTGTGTGTGTGTGTGTGTGTGTGTGTGTGTGAGAGAGAGAGAGAGAGAGAGAGAGAGAGAGAGAGAGAGAGAGAGAGAGAGAGAGAGCAGATATGTGTATGTATGTGCTTGTAAGCGGAGAGCCAACAGAGGCCAACCAAGGCAGTCAGACTAGAGCTGGAGTTCCTGGTGGCTGTGAACCACCCCTGTGTGGGTGCTGGGAGCCAAACTCCCGTCCTCAGTACACACTCTTCCTGCTGAGCCATCTCTTCAGCTCCTACACATTACAGGATTACACTTGAACGCAAATCACATTTTTATTAAAAGTTGCTTTTCCGAGCCATAGATTTGACGAGAAGAACGGCATTGCTTTACCCTTTTGCATTCCTCTCTAATGCCTGGCTCCACAGAAGAGAGACTGATTCCCATATCTGCTTTTACATTCAATCTCTTGTGGTAGCCTGTGTCAGGAGGCCTCTAGGTTAGCCCGGGATAGACCGAGGAGGATCAGGGGTGGAAAATCAAGGTCGCACCTGTGATTTTTTTTTTAAATTCAATTTTGCTTAAGGGCTGCAGGGACCTTCCAGGGTTCCCTAGGCCCCACGTGCCTGTGGAGTGGAAGGAAAAGGCGAGCGCAGGAGAGAGGGTGTGGCGGCAGTGAGTCTTGTTGAGTGGTGCTGGAGGAGGGTTCAGGAGGTGAAAGTGTTTGTCTTCCTGTCCTGGTCACTTCTTCACTTTCCCTTTGGGCTCCTGTTGCTTGGATCTCCTTTAAGTTAGGAATGGTATGAGTGGACATATGTGATATTACTTGATTAACGTTTCATTTAATTCGTCCCTTCCCCATCTAAACTTGGAATTTAGAGAGACGACTCTAGCTGTATTGAGATGCTGTAACCCCCCTGAGGACATCTCCGCACCATTTACAGAGCTCCACAAGTAGTATACTGTCCCTTAAATACAGGATTACTCTACCCTCCCAGCCAAGAGTGCTGGGATTACAGGCGTGGGACACCACACCCGGTTCATGGGGTTCTGGGCTTGGAACTCAAGGCTTTGTACTTGTTAGGCAAGCACTCTCCCAACTGAGCTATGTTCGAAGCCCCCTGTTAACCAAATCTAAAAATGATCACTGCCCTTACAGAAAGTGATACAAACATGGTATTTACATTTTTTCTTTTTGAGACTGTAACATAATTGTATGAGTTCCTCCTTCTCTTCCATTCCTCTAAGCCCTCCCATCCACCTCTCCTTGTTCTCTTTCAAATTCATGGCCTCTAGCACAAGTCAATGATTTTTGAGCAAAGCCCACCCACTTTCTCATGGATCCACTAGGTGGGAGTGTTTCCCTTCTAATAATTCAAGGCAGGCGATCCAGAGAACACAATGTACAGTACAAAAAAAAATCACCATAGTTCCCACTCCAGAGTTATTATATTTTCAGCATGGTAGTAGATTTATTTATTCCATAAAAGGAATGTATGGTGTTTTTCTTGTAGAAAAAATAGTTTTTGTTAATGACTCAGTTCATAATTTAGCATTGTCCGAATAAAGATGTCCCTTTAAGCCCCACAACTTAATTTATAATAATTGTTTTAGTGATAACTAACTGCTTTATAAAAACAATTTTGTAATATACACTCAGCGACCGTGAAATCTTTCGCTATAAAGAATAGCAAGATCACCAACCAGCAAACTGCGTATAAACTGGAGACATTTTAGGAAAGCTATTTACATTCCAATTTACATTTTTTTTTTTATAAATTAAGACATTTATAAAATGCACTGACTATGATTGTTTCAAAAAAAAAAGTAATGGTTCTTTTTATGGTAAGGAAATGAATTGAACCTCTGTGCTCTGAAGTGCCAAAAAACAAATCAACATTCTTTATAAATAGATTTTACTGCCGGTTTAGAAATTACCTTATGCGCTTTTTAGGTGATGGAAAAAAACAAGTCAGCTGGGCTTTCCTCTGTGCATGCACTGTATTTGCTGTATCATTTTCAGAAGGGTTACGGGTTGTTGGAAGTCCAGGTTTTCTAAGAAGTGGAGAGAGGAGACAATGAAAATAAAACAGGTCTGCTTTCCTGGTTTTAAATTTATTTGCACCCCTAAATTGAGAGGATTGGAAGCCAGCAGACCTACGCTTGATTTTGACTGAGCTATGAGTGGCCAAAGCAGGCCAGACACCAAATGCTGAGACGGCGTGTGAGCCACGCATCTGGCGACCAATCAGGGAAGGAAAGCTCTAGTCAGAAGTACTGACTAAGCACTCGGTGTTAGTGCTGACTAAAGTGATGCACATTTGGAGTGCAAGATTGACATTGGAATCTGAGCTTCCTGCTGGAATCTGATACCCTTGTCTGAAGGGCAAGGTTAAGCAGTCTTAATCCAAGGCAGACAGAACCCACTTTGGTGTGCTGTACAGGTCCTGAAAGTGAGCATCGTCAAGATGTTTGAGTTCATTCAGCAAGTGGGTGTGGGACAATCCTTTTGTACACCGTGAAGATGTGTCTCTGCCAAGGCACCTTCTGATCGGTTTAATAAAGAGTTGAATGGCCAATAGCTAGGCAGGAGAGGATAGGTGGGACTTCTGAGAAGAGATAGGAACTCTGGGAAGAAAAGAGGCGGGGTTTGCTAGCCAGACACAGAGGAAGTGGGGTGTACAGTATGGAGCAGAGATAATGAGGCCCGTGGCAGAACTCAGATTAATATAAATGGGTTCATTTAAGTTTTAGAAACTAGTTGGGAATAAACCTAGGCTAAGGCCGAGCTTTCATACTTAATGATAAGTCTCCCTGTCATAATTTGGGAGCTGGCAGCCCAAAGAAAGTTGGACTAAAGCAAGCACTCCCCGATTTTGGGCTAGACAGAAGCACCTCCCTGTAGCAGGCTTTCTTTTGGGCCATCAACTAGCTCCACGGAGACTTCTGATTAGTTATGCTTGTCCCACTAACTTTTATAACTTAATTTAACCTGTTTCTCTTCATCTACCATTTGTCTCAGGGCCTTTTTTTTTTTTTTTTTTTAAACCTTCCTTTCATTCTATATGTCCTACTTTTCCTGCTTCCTTCATATCTGGTATGCTGGCGGCTACCTGGCTAGCTGGCTGGCCCCAGGCATCGCCCTCTCTTTCTCCCTCATTCTCTCTTCTCTCTTGAGCTTAGATTCCTCCTCTTACTTATTTGCCAGCCCCGCCTATCCCTCTACCCTAGCTATTGGCTGTTCAGCTTTTTATTAGACCAATCAGGTGCCTTAGGCAGGCAAAGCAACACATCTTTACATCCTTAAACAAATGCAGCATAAGCAAATATAACGCATCTTTACATAGTTACAGTAGTAATATTCCACAACACAAACAAATGTAATGCATCTTTACGTAGTTAAAGTAAAATCCCACAACACTTTCCACTCCCCTAGTCACTGAGCTTATATCTCAAGGGAAGAGGGAGAGACTAGCAGTTCATGGTCCCTGGTGACTGGAACTCGTGAGATATCTGAACAAAAGCTAATCCTCTGTCTTAGTCTGCTTGGGTTTCTCACCAATTACCACAGATTTATGATTTAATTCCTCACGGCTCCAGAAGCTAGGAAGTTCAGGGTCAAGGCCCCGGCACACCTGGCTAGTGAAGACTCTCTGAGCAGATGGCTAGCTTCTCGCTGTGCCTTTTTGTGGCAGAAAGAGAGATCTACTGTCATGTCTTTCTCTTTTCAGAGGGCGCCAATCCCATCCTGAGAGACTCTGCCCTCTCTGAAGCCTGATCATCACCCGAAGGTTCCACCTCCTAGAGAGATCCTTTTGTCAGAGCTTGTGTGGCACATGAACTTATAGCTAACAGCACCTTACCTGATAACAGCCAGTTGTCACATGGGTAAAAATCTCTAGCATTTGAATCCCAACCTATCTGAGTCCTGGGACCTAAGAACCGTTCCCCTACAGCACTTCCTGAGTCCTGGGAATGCTAACATTGATTCTTGAGAAACCTCACTTTTTTTCCAGCAGTACTTTATTAGGTTTTCACCAGAATATCCTGATAACAAGTTCTCAAAAGCCTCAAGGTGCGTGGTGGGCGTGATGGTTAGTGTCAACCCTGCAAAAACTTAGAATCACTGGGGCCTCTGCACATGCCTGTGAAGGATTGTCTTGATTATGCTAATTGTTGTGGGAAGACGCATCTTAATTGTGGGTAGGATCGTTCCCTATGTAGGTGATTCTGAACTGTGTAAGCTGGGAGAATGGAAACTGAGCAGTTGCATGAATCTGCTGCTCTTTTCTTCCTACTGCAGACATTATGTGACCAGTTGCTTCAAGCCCCTGCCATTCAGACTTCTGTGCCATGGCGGAATTGTAACCTGGAACTGTGAGCTGAATTAACCCTTTCTCCCTCAAGTCACTTTTATCAGAGTATTTTATCTTGACAATAGGTCAAGAAACTGCTCTGTGACACACACACACACACACACACACACACACACGATCAGGAAACAGTATTTTGAGGCTTTCTGCATATGGACTCAATAAAATGACATGCTGGCCTGGAGAGGACAGTAGGTGTCCGGATTCTACTCACACCCCCTTCTGTATGTCTCCAGGGATGGACTGCCTGCCGCAGCCAAGGTTAGGTCTCTTTGGAGAGCCACAGCTAAAACCAGAGCTTTCTTTGACTCTAAGTGGATTTTCCTGGGCGAGCATCACAGAAGGCTGGGGCTTCTCCTTTTGGCAGAAAGTCTAATCATTTCTCTCTCCTTCTGGGATCTTGTTCCTCCAGTGCTGAGTGAGACATGCCTGCAGAATAATCTCTGGCAGGAGCCTTCATAGCCACCCTCTTACAGACAGCACACCCCGAGACAAATAAAAACACACCAAATCCTCGACAAGCTCCCTTGGCATCATTAAGCTTTCTCTGTGGCTAGCTGCTTTCCTCTGCTTCCCTGCCTGCCAGGTAGTCTAGCTCTTTCTTATATGAGTGACCAAATCTAAGACTGGGTTGGGTTGGAGAGAAATAGAGTCGAGGCTTGGGCAGGGTGGTGGTGGGGGTAATCTCTGGCCTAGTTTGGCATCAGATTGAGTTAGTATTAGAGTTCTGGCTCAGCTCAATAGAGTTCTCTCTGTCTGTGAAACTCTCCAGGTTGTAATAAAGCATTATTTTACTGAATCTTATTTTTGGTATACACATTCTTCACAGAGACAAGGGGGAAGTCTGCTCCTGGATAAACACCATCTCAGTTACCCCCATTATCACACAGTTTGCTTTTCTTGCCAAATTAAAATTTAAACAGAGATTCAAAGAGCAAGTGTAGAGAGAATCGCATCAAGAGGTGAGTTTGTAGTGTCTTCTTAGGGACACTGATTGTTTTCCTCTTGTTCTTCCTCACATTCTAGCCCCAGACGTAAGAGTAGTAACTGGATCCAAGGCTAATTTATTGCTTGGTTTGTGGCAAGTTAGACCGCATGTAGGACTGCTGGGAAGCATCTTTTATTAATCACTGGCCCCAAATCACACTCTCTGGAGGTGTGAACTGCGAAGGCTCCATTTACTTTTTGAGTACTTGCCTAGTACTTCATGAACTACTGGGCACATTGACTATTTCGAATATTTCACATTCAATCCTCGCTGATTTCTGTACTACTTAGTCTGTATTGGTTTCTCTTTTCATTGCTTTGACAAAATACCCAATGGAAGCAGCTGAAGCGAAAGAGGACACATTTTTCACGTTTTGATTGGCAGTTTAAAGAGGAGATATCAGCCGTCACGGTGGTGAGGCGTGGAGGTGGGAGTATAAGGTGGTCTCATTGCTTCCCCAGTCAAGGTGCAAAGAAAGATGAATGATGATCCTTAGCTCGTCCCTCTGTCCCCACTCCAGAACCTATGTCTATGGGGTAGTGCCACACATACTGAGGGCGACTTTCCCTTTTTAGTTAGGCCTCTCTAGAACCATCTTTACAGACACGCCAGAGTTTTGTCTCCTAGGTGATGCAAAATCCTAGCAAGTGGGCAACAAAGATTAACCATTACAAGTCCGCACTTTTGACACCCAACACATCACTTTAAACCGTAATATTGAAGCCTGGATCCTTCAGTTCTCATGTTCATTTCATACCGCATTGATGTATTAAGGTTATAGAAGTTCCAGTGTTCAAAAACCCCCTTAAAAAAGATTTCATTGTGGCTGAGGGTTTAGCTCAATGGTCAAGCGCTTGCCTGGCAAGCACAAGGGCTTAGTCCTCCGCTGTGAGAGATAGAACCAAAGACTTTATTTTTATTTCTATTTTATGTGTATAGATTTTTGACTGCATGTGTGTATTGCATCGTATGTGTGCCTGGTACCTAGGGAGGTCAGAAAATGGTGTTGGATCCCCTGAAACTGGAATTACAGACAGTTGTGAACTGCCATGTGGCCACTGGGAACTGAATCTGAATTCTCTGCCACAGCAGCCAGTGTTCCGAACTGAGCCATCTCGCTAGCCCCATTCATTTATTTATTATGTATGTATGTATGCATGTATTTATTTATTTATTTATTTATTTATTTATTTATTTATTTATTTACTGTGTGTGTGTGTGTGTGTGTGTGTGTGTGTGTGTGTGTGTATTTGTGCTCAGGCACGGCTACGCCACCACCTGTCAAGAGGGCTGGCCAGAGGGCAACTTTGGGAGTCAGTTCTTTCTTTCTACTACATGGGTCCCCAGAAGTATTAAACTCAGGTCACCAGGCTTGACAAAAGACACATTTACCCATCAAGCCATATTGCCCGCCAAACTGGTAGGTTTTGATGGGAGCAAAGGTCAAGTCTGGGTGAAGTGAGCCTGGGCAAGACACCACCAAGAGGCAAGGGCTTAGTCCCCTTTAGGTTGGCTGAAGATCACAAAAATCAGCTCCTCTTTCTTCCAGCGCTGTCCACACTCTCCTGGAGTTAAACAGAGCTCTGAAAAGGACCTCACCGGAGCTCGTTGCCTGGTCCCGAGCTGCCCACCCTCATCAATATCTTGGCTGGTGGGGCTATTCACTCAGGGGCAATTTGCTTAGCTTTGTTGATCCACACCAGAAAACATGCTTTTGAAGTGGTTTGGAAAGCTCCAAAGGAGACGTGCTTCATGCTATTGGTATTGCTGCCAAAGAGGAAAGATTCTGCTTTTCATTAGCTGTTCAGACGGCTCAGTGTATTCCTCGAACACCTACGGCTCATGGCCCTGCTTACGCGGAGGTATGGCTAGTGTAACTGCAGCAGGAGACAGCAGAATGGCCCCACTTACTCCTCTGTTCCGGGCTTATGGATGCTTGGGTGCTTGACTGAAGGCAAGCTGGAGATCCACAGCAGTTCTTTTGACAGGAGACTGGACATTCTTTATAGCTTCCCCAGACACAAGAATTGGCAGGGTTTGAAAAAGAGTCACAGGCAGGAAGTTCATTGGCTTTATTGCCACCTCCCCAGCCATAAAACTAAAAGCTTTTTACTTAAATCATGTTTGTTCTCTCACGGGAGTAGGGGGCCATTTCCACTGATTGAAGTCTAGCCTCAGAGATTCGGTAATTTGAATAGTACATTTGAATTCAAAGATCTTGATAATGATGCTTCTTACCTCCCTCCACCCCCATTTCCCCTTGTACCTCAACACAGGAATCCTCTATGTAGTCCTGGAGTGCACTCTGTAGCCCAGGCTGGCCTCGAACTCATAGCTCCACCTGCTTCTGCCTCCTGAGTGCTGGGATTAAAGTACGCAGCACCGTACTCAGCTTCCCCTTCGGTTTTGAATCATTTTAGTCACTTCTTTTGCTTCACCAAATCCCAGGTACCTGCAAGGGAAATCTTTTCACTATGAACCTGGCTGTCTGTCACCGAGCTAGAACTACATCCGTGGTACGACCTCTAATCTCCTAACATCACAAACACCATCCTCTATTTTAGTTTCATCTAATGACTTGACCCAGGCCATTCTAATTCTTAGGAATAAGCAGAAAGGTGGAAGACTCTCTAATGTGCCTAATGATTTATATAACAAAATACTTCGTGCTGCCGACCCCCTGATTTGTGCTGCATTTGCTGATGAATAAAGTAAGTAACTAAGGATATTCTTATTTTCAAGATCTCAAGAGGTATTAACTGGCATTTGGTTACATCTCATCTATAATTCTGGTGGAATAAGTTTGGAGGCCCCTCATGCATCGGTATTCTCTCTTCTGCTCTTTCCTCCTATGTGAAATGTGGGTATCCAGGGTGACTGTGTTAGGTCCTGTACAGGAATTTTCCAGGAAGCGCGAAGTTCGCTTAGGCATGGCATTGTCTGTCCCCACAAGAGTCTCTACCCCGGCAGGTGCAGCCGGTCTTCCCTCTTATAATCAACGGGACTCGTAATTCCCTGACTCCTTCCTTTCCTGGCTCTTTAGAGACTCTCCTCATTGCTTTTCTATTTCTTCTCGGCATCTCTAGCTCTCTCCTGATGCTTGGTTGATGTCTAAACACAAATCTTTCGTTTTTATGGAACTTACCTTGTATCGTAGAGAAACTCTTCCCAGGATTCTGTAAACTTCTCTATCATCTATGCCACCTGTCTTCTTTCACGGGCAAGCTTTTCCCAAGTGTTTTCTTCACTCACTACGCCATTATCCCCATTTTCCTTTCCTCTTTCTTCAGGCCAACATGATCTCCACTTGGCCTAAGACCATTAATTAAACTACTCTTCTTTTGCTAAGATTTTTGTTCTTGAGCTAGGATTCTCACTATATAGCCCTGGCTACCCTGAAACTTGCTATGTAGACCCAGGCTGGCCCAGAACTCAGATATCCTCCTGCCTCTGCTTCTCAAGTATTAGATTAAATATCCAGTTTGCTATGTTTTTTGTATTAGTGTTGTTCTCCTTTTGCTCCTCCTTTTCCCCTCCTGCTCCTTCTTCTTGTCCTCCTCCTCTTCTTCTTTGACTCATACTATGTAGAACCAAACTTGTGAATCTTGTACATCAGTATCCCAAATCCTGGACTATAGATAAATATATTACACAATCACTGGCCCTAATACATTCTTTAAAAAGATTTATTTTTATTAGCATGTATGTGTGCATTCTGGTGGAGTCCCGAAGAAGGTGTCAGATCCCCTGGAGCTGGAGTTGCAGGTAGTTGGACATTGTCTGACACAGATTTTGAGATCAAAATTTGGGTATCTGGAAGAGCAGTAAGGACTTTTAGCTGCTGAGTCATCCCTCTAGCCCCCCAATACATTTTTTTATGTGACTCTGAGCAGATCTTTTAAATATTTCAATTAAATTGGTACTTGTATATCTCAGCAATGTTGTCCTTTTCTTGAGTCCTTGAATTGACCTAATTCACAGCTACGTTTACTTTGCATTTGGCTAGCATCCATGTACATTATTGCTCCCCTGAGTACAAGGCTAGCAGCCTGGGCACTACTGGGAGTGTGTTAGAACTGAGGTCTTAATGAATCAGAATCAGCATTTCAATGAGGAACTCAGGTGATCATGTATATTTTAAAGTTTATGCTGCTTTGCTGTAGATCTCAGCCTACTTGACAGTCCTTTAGAGAGAACTTTCCCACTTGGCCAATACACATAAAATTACTTAATGGGTTTAATCACAGAATCTGTGACAACCAGAAAGGAAAGAAAACAAAGCCCACACAGGGCAGTGAACTCTACAATCACAAGTGGTTTTTAGAGTTTTACTTAAACCTGAAGGTATTGAAATTTTTCAGTTGTATACAGGAGTATATGATGCTTGTAAATAGCTTGATTAAAGCAAATTGAAAATCGCAAGATTTGTTTGCTTTCACAAATATGTTTTTCTTCTGAAAACCAGTATTTAAGAGTTGGTTCGTTTTAATTTGCCACATCATGATACCATAGGACAGATGCACAGCTGTGAGCCACAACTGGTTTGGATTTTCCAATATTTCATTGATCTATGTTTGTGGGGTGCATTTTAGATTGTCTAGCAAGAGCACTGATTCTTTAATGTAGTTTGATTTGTTTCATTACAAGTCAATTGTTCAGTGTTTTGTTGCTAACACTTAGACATTGTATAGGTTTGTGGATCCTGGAGTCATCCGTGGATTCTGTCAGCAGCTCAGTAATGATTGTGGACATCCAGCGTTACAAAGGACATACAAGGGTTCAGACGATGAACTAAGTCATGGTTTTTAACTGTGAGGAGAAAGAAAACAAGCAAATGCTTCTTAAATTTGTCTCTGAAAGCATTTCTCAGGCATCGTGTGCTTATTCTGTTTGTGAATTATTCTGTTGCCCCTCTTGTCAAGTATTTCAGAATTTTAGGGCTATCAAAGCATTTTATTAAGTTAACTGAAAAAAAAAAAAAAACCAAACTTTGGAGTGACTCAATAAACCAAATGCTAGGAGAGATGTAATTTTAAGTATAATCTCTCCCGATTCCTTGGGTATTACGGCTGCCCTTGTTTGTTTAGTGATCGAGATGCTGAGTAGTAAACGTGAATGGCAAGCTGGATGCAGGTGTAGTGCTATTTAGACCTAATGGAGGAAACCTTTGACATCTGCTGGGAGATCTAGAGGTAGAAAAAAACAGAAGTTCAGGTCAGTTCTGTGTCACACCTCCACAGCTTAATGTTCCCCATTCTTTCTTGGAACATCAGTAAAAATCCAAGGGAGCAAGAGAGGGACCAATATTTGCTGATTGCCTTCCATGGGACACTCATTCAGTCAACCGAAAACTCTTCAGTAGGTTTTATTTTACCCAGCATCACTGGAATAGCACTGAAAAAGACATTGCAAAAACAATCTGGATAGCTACTATATATAAAAAGTAACAAGTGCTGGCCAGGGTGAGGAGAAATTGTAACCCTTGTGCATTGCTGATGCGGATGCGGAGAGATGTAGCAGCTGCCGGATACAGTATGGCGCCTCCTCACAAAGCTAAATGGGGAATTACCATATGATTTCTTCATACATATTTATACTTAGTTCACATCTATATTTATTCCCGAAAGAATTTCAAGCCAGGCCTCAGATACTCATGTCTCTCTGTGGAAAGACAACAGCTGCATTACTCACTGTAGTTGAAAGCAACCAAGAAGAAATCCGTTCATGGATAAATGAATAAACAATGGATAAACAAAACATGGCATTTGATGTGTAGATTATTATTCAGCTTTAATTTAATGTGTAGGTTATAATTTGCTTTTTTTTCTTTGAGACAGGTTTTCAGCACATAGCCCTGGCTGTCCTGGCTTGGTGCTTGGACTCCTGTCAGAGGTGCTCATGTGAATGGTCCCACTGGGGCCCAGGTCTCAGGGGTCACCCAGCCAGCCAGCCAGGGCCTTTGGGCTGCTCTTCCCAGAGCTTCTTTTTTTTTTTTTTTTTTTGACCACTTACCGTTCCCTTTCATCTAGCCAGATTGACTTCTTCCTTTATGCTTCTATACCTCAACTTCAGCTAACATTGAGGAAATCAAGATGACTTAAAATTTATGGGAGGTTATGAAATACTTCAAAGTCTATTCCTTATTTTTGTCAGTAAAATTGGTTGTCTGACAGTTTATTTCATGTAAATAATGCATTCTGATTACTCTCACCTGCATCCTTTCTTATCTTTTCCCCCAATCCTGCCAACAACTCTTCCTCCCCCAACTGGTCCCTTTCCCATGTTCATGTCTTTTTGTTTTGTTTCGTGACACTCTAAGTTCAAGCAGGGTCATCAGTGTAACCATGGGTATAGAGATTCCTAATCAAGCTTGCTGGGCTTACCATTCCATACACATCCAAAGATAGTGACTCTTCTATGGTAATATTTTATTTGTATTAAAATGTTATTTGTATGTTAATAAATAAAGTTGCCCGGGGGTCAGAGCTGATAGCAAGCCATCACAGAAGCTGGGTATTGGTGGTGCATGCCTTTAATCCCAGCACTTGGTAGGCAGAGCTAGGTAGATCTCTGTGTGTTCAAGGATACAGCCAGCATTGGAAGACACATGCCTTTAATTGCAATACCAACCATAGAAGACCTGGAGGTCTATACAGACAGGCAGTGACTAGGAGGTCATGTGGTTGGGTTTACAACCAATGAGAAGGCAGAACAGAAACTCTATAAAAAAAGACAGACACAGGAAGTAGGTCTCTTTCGGAGAGGTAGGACCACCACGAGAGGAAGGGTAAGGTTTTTAGCTCTTAGCTCTGACCTCTTGGTTTTCTTCTTTGCATTGGTTCTGTGTTTCTTATTTAATAAGACGGTTGGTTACATCTACACTCTTCCTCCTTCTCCCTCCTCAGAATCTCCTACTTGCCAAAAGTTCAGCAGAGAGGGGAAGGACTCCATGAACTCCTCCTCCACTCATAACTTGCCACTGACAATTCCAGTCATGTGCAGACAACCACAGCTGCAGTGAGTTTATGATTGCAGCGGCTGTGCCATGCTCAGAAGATAGCATTTGCCCACCCTTCTTACTGTCTCCTGCTTCTTATAGTCTTTCTCTTCTTCTTCCATGCTATTCTAGAGGGGTGATATAAATGTCTTCCTTAGGGTTGAGCACTCAGTGGTTTGAGGAAATAGCGGAACTCTGCCTAGGAGTAAGATAAAACCCGTTCACGTAGAGGCTGAGATCAACAATGGAAGGTCAGGTTCCCTGCTCCCCTTTATCACCTACAGCTCCCCTATGCTTCATCCACTGTATCTCCCCCTGTGATCCTGAGTCCTGAGCCGTGCTCAGTTCTAGTCATCTTCCTCATACCCCCTTTAACAAAGGAGCATGACTTCCATGAGGGTCTCATCTTCACCCAATCGCATTAATTCAGCAGTCCTGACTACCTCCATGCAGGCTTCCAGCACTAGCCAAAAGAAATGAGTATGTCTTCTACTGGAGAAGTCACCCTGTGCCACCTTGACCAGTATTTCCCGAGACATGGACATTTCACTTCCTCTCGTGTGAAATAGTTTTGGACTAACATTCTTTCTGACCCCTTGCTCTAACATTGTGTTCTTTTTTTGGCAAAGCCCATTTTTCCCACAGTGCCTCCGTATCAACCCCTTTTCTTTGCCTTGGCCAAAACTGCTTTTTTCTTTCTATTTACTTTTCCACACTCTGATTGATCTAAAGTATTATTAAAATTTTTATCCCAATCTCCAATTTCTATCACATATTTCCATTTATTTTTCCCAGTACTAAGGCTTCAGCCCAAGACCTCATACAGGTTAGGCATGCTCATTTTACTATTAAGTTGTATCTTTGGTCTCACATATCTCTATACATGAGTCCATGTATGAGAATGTGGAGGCCAGAAGATGATATCAAGTGTTTTTATGGTGTCTTGAATAAGAATGACCCCCCCATAGGCTCATAGATTTAAATGTGTAGGGAGTGGCACTATTTGAAAGGATTAGGAGGTATGGCCTTGCTTGAGGAAGTGTGTCACTAGGGATGGGCTTTGAGGTTTCAGAAGCCCTTGCCAAACCCAGAATCTTTTTCTTCCTGCTGCCTACAGATCCTTATGTAGAAATCTCAGCTACCATGACCACCTGCATGCTGCCATGTTCCCTGTCGTGATGACCATGGACTGACCCTTTGAAACTGTAAGCAAGCCCCAGTTAAATGCTTTCTTTTATAAGAGTTGTGATGGTCGTGGTGACTATAGAACAGTGACAAAGGCAGTCACTCTTCCTCTTTCTCTTTCCACCATTTTTTTTTGTTTTTTATTTTGAGACAGCATCTCTCAGTGAAACTGGGACTCATGGATTGGCTAGACTGGCTGGCTGGCAAGCTCTGGGGATTTGCCTGACTCTGTCCTCTGCATCCAAACACTATGAATATAGGCGCATGCTACCATGCCATGCTCTTTTAATATGGATATTGGGAATTTGAATTTGGGTCCCCATGCTTTCATGGCAGGAATTTTATTGACAGAACTATCTTCCTTACCCCCAAAGTGCTTTTTTTTTAAACCTTCATTTAGCCACCAACAAGACAGACAAACAGAAAAGAATCCCAAAATCTCACATCTGCCAAACATAAGTATCTCCTCACTGATTTCTTGATGCTATTTTATGATGATGAAGAAAATAGATTTTTTTTATTATAATTTCCAACTCCAAAAGTTGTAGATAGATGTTTTTATAGTTTGCTGCTGTGAGACTTGGAATCAAGAATGGAAGGAGGTTTTGCTGTCCACCTGCAGGTGAGAAAACACATGTAAGGGAGCCATAGAGCTGGCTCCATGGTTACAAGAGCTTGCTGATCTTCCAGAGGACCAAGAGTTCTTAGCATCCATGTCAAGAGACTCACAACTATAACTCTGGCTCCAGGGGTTTTGACTCCCTCTTCTGGCCTTTGATGACACTGCACTCTTACACACACACACACACACACACACACACACACACACACACACCACATATACACATATATAACAATAAAAATCTTAAAAGAAAATGCACACAGGCATTGGGCATTTCTGATAGATATCTTTACTTATTTTTGAGCAGTATTAATATGTGAAAAGAAGAGGTGTACTTTCTGTTGACATTTATGTTTTCCTGACAAGATTCTCCCTTAGAAAAGCAATAGTGTGTTGTGGGAACTCTTGATGCTACAACATCCTCTGCCTTCAAGGCATTACAGATAACTTGAATCAATCTGGCATCCTTACTGAGGATAAGCACACGGCAAAATGAGAGCCATTCATCTGAGACAGCGGAGTGGAGACTTCACTGCTGCTCTTCGGAGATGGCTCTGACCCTGCCAAGGTTTTGCTCTGCCAGAGCAAAGCGTGACTCTTTTATCCCTCTAATAATCAAGGTCTTTAGCATTGCATGGAACTTTCTCCCTACAATAGCGAAATGTGTAGAGAATTGTTGAAGTTCTACTCATGGTTGCTAAGGACAAGATAAAGCTTGCTTTGGATATTATAAAAGCATTGAAAGAAGTCTTTGCCAGAGTAAATAAAGTTCGATTATGTGCGCTATACAAAGGCGCTGGAAATGGGAGGGGCAAACTTTTCACGCTGATTTTAGGTAACAGAAGCAGACATCTTTATTGAATTTGTCTGGAAAAAAAAAGTCCCAAATGCTATCTGTTCTAGTCAACTCATTTCTTTTCTCCCCTTTTGATCTTTTTTTTCTTTATTCTTGTGTGCAACTCAAATGTATCTAAATGGGAGACCCAAGGAATGTATTAATTCTTTCTCAGGATATGTATATTGCTCATAAAGCAGTTTGAAAGTTCAGTTATTGGGATCATCCTAAGGGATAGTGTTGTGCCCTAAAGGGAACGTGGTTGTCCTGGTTTAGAGCTACATTTTAACATTACACACTGTACAGCCTGAACCTCAGCACCTCACGCATGTTCAGAATCCAGGCTATGTTCTCAAGTATATGTAGGGTCTTGGAAAACTTAATCTCTCTGAGCCTCAGCTGAAGTACAGTGTGGCACATACCTCATATGGGCTGCGGAATGAATCACAATTGTGTACAAATCTGGTGTAGGAACTACCCCTCCACTTTTCTTCTTTCTGTCTCTGAGTTTCCCTAGGGGTTATTTCTGGGGTCTGATTTATTAGAATTCAGGCACACAATCAAGTTCCATATTTGAGAATGAGGAGCTGCACCTGGGTGTTAAGAAATCAGAGGAGGGGCAACCATGATCTGGAGGCTCCTGGAAGGCCTGTGAGGCTAGTAAGGCAGGTCAGTGATGCTTTTTTTCCCCCATGAGTGTGAGAATATTTACTGTTTGGGGTTATTTATTGGATCATGGGCAACTTACCAGTGGCTACATACCTGAAAAAAAGAAACCCTCTTTCCTATCTAAGTCTTATCAACATGATACCATTAGACATTTCAAAAGAGACAGGGAGAAGCCCATGAGGCCTCAACCCTACCCAAAGAACTATAGGAAACCAGGAAATGCTGAGAGGGAGAAATAGTCTTCCCCAGGCAAGAACATTCCAGTTGGTTATTGAGTACCAAATGGTCATCCCTGAAAACATACGTTCAAGTAACAGTGTGCAGACTGAGCATCTTGTATTTAAGATTATATATGTATATACATATATATGCATGTAATGTTCATGAAAAAAGAGGCCATGAATTTAAAAGAGAGAAATATTACAGGACAGTTTGGATGCAGGAAAGGGGAGAAATGTGGTAATTATATTAATCTCAAAAATAGAAGAAAACAAGAAAAAAATGAATTGGGAAGTTCCTGTCTATATGACCTCAATTTCTGCCTGAGTATAGAGTATCTCACCTCAGAGGAGGCATCGAGCTGAGTGGAAGGAGGATATTATCACCAAGCACATCTGATGGGCAAATAGAAGGCATAATGGAGGAGGTGTTATCTGAATAACCTGCAAGGAAGGAATAGAATTTTATCATGCAGCTATGAGAGGCATTTTATTAAGGTTACATTTTATACCTAACACCAATTGGAATTTCTATTTCATTTTCTCTGCCTAACAATGTGAGATGAAGCTCACTGGAATTTCATAACAAATCTATGATTGAAATAGATTATAACCCTTTGTCTCCAGCGCGGGAACTAGAGCCACAGAGCAGCAGCCCATTGCTTCCAGAAGGGGTGGCCTGCCTCCGATGATTTCCAGACCAAATGACAATGTACAACCATTCTAAGGCTAAAGCTTGCAGCAGAAGTCAGGCATAGCTAAGCTGCTCTTTGTTCTAATAAGTGTACTCCTTGAAAAATAGCTTAATGACCTGTAATGATGCACCAGATTAGTCACAGTTTCTCTTAAAAATGGTGATGGAATGAAAGTATTTTGTAAACTGAGGCCTAATATATATTTAGTCTTATTGTTTGGTTTATGGCACAGATTCCTACTGGGTAGCCCAGATGGACCTTGAATTTAAATTCTCCTGCTTCAGCCTCTAAAGGCTGGGAGTATAGGTGTGCGGCATCACACCCCCTTCTAATACTGTTAATATTTTGTTATTATAGGTATGCCATGTAAAATATTGGATGACTGAAGAAAGCATGTTTTTTTTTTTTAATTATGACACTATCACAAAGCACATAGAATTTTGGTGTTCCCTTTGGAACATCATGATTGTTTTTAAAAATTTCTTGGATTTACTTACACTTTCAGGTGGATTAACAATTGAATGTATTAGTGTCTTAGACATGTAGGGAGATTTTGTTTACATTTTTAATCTGTTGAAGTACAGATAGATAAATAGAAGCACATTTGCTTCCTAACCCATCATTCTGAAGGATTAAGACCATGGGAAATACCGACTCACTTTCTTTTAAAGAAAAGAAACTTTAAAGCCCAAATTCACCCTTCTTGGCTTTTACTAGTTGATGCAACAGACTATCATAAACTGAAAACCATATGGGCAATTGCCGCTGCTCTTAGTGGCCCACCAGCACTAGTCAGCAAGATACTATTACTAAATATGAAACGTGTCTTTGTCACGTGAGAAAGAAATCAAGATGGAACTTGATTGGAAGGTTCTTCCCTGCTGGCTAGCCCTTAGAGCTGAAAGGTACTAGAAAAGCTTCTTTTTTTTTTTTTTCCATTTTTCTTTATTAAGAAATTTTCTACTCACTTCACATACCACCCACAGATCCCCCCTCCTCCCATCCCTAGCCCTCTTTCCCAAACCACCCTGCATTCCCGCATCCCCTAAATCAAGGTCTCCCATGGGGAGTCAGCAGAGCCCAGCACACTGAGCGTAGGCAGGTCCAAGCCCCTTCCCACTGCTTCTTTAGGAAAATCATCATCAATGGTCTTACTATGTGCAAGAATACTGACTGGCCAGGCAAGGTCAGCCCACTGGTGCATTGGTGGTGAGTCTCTTATAGGGATAACCAACTGTTGTCCATTTGGACTTGGTGCCCCCTTCATAGGAGGGAACTCATGCCTGGTACTGCAAGCCTGGTGAAAGCTTAGAGTTGGAGAGGCCCTAGTGGGGGAGCTATTGTTATTGTTCTGCTAAACAAACAAGATGTTCCTGTCAAATTGCCTTCTGAATAACTGTTTATGAGGTAGGTGATTTTTGCTCTCCCTCCTGACCTCCATTGCAACCTCTCCAGTCTCATCCTAAGCCCTGTAGCAGACTGCTTGCAGGTTCTGCTACCTCCGCTCCCTGGAGACTCCCTGAAACCTTGATGGGGGGCCCAGCTTTCCACCTTTCTGTGGACCCTCTCAGCCCTCTCTTCTAGCCCGTTCCCACTCCATTGTGTCAACCGTAGATATAATACCTAGAAACACTCCCTACCCAAGATCCTCAGTGGCCACATCTGTCAGGGACTCAGGTAGGTGGGTCACACTATCCTTCCTGTCCTTCATTATGATCTCCTCATTCTCCCCCTCAGCCTGGCAACAGCCTGCTTATTGGTTCCTTTCCTTCCACCTCAACTCCGTCACCAGAGACTCTAACACATGGGTCCCCCTAGCCCTTTCATCCAAGTCTTTGCAGATCATTCTTTGTCTTACTGCAACCCACTTGCAGGATCTTCTCTCCCCAGCACGCCACCAACGCCTTCAGAATCCCCTCTTGGTGTGGACAGGGTCTCCTTAGCTCTTTTCTAAAGCCCCTCTCAACCTTATCTCCTAGCCCATCTCGATTCCTCTCAGCCACAGATACCAGCCCAGACCACTATATCCAGCAAAAGTATCAATCACAATAGACAAAAAAATTCCACGATAAAACCAAATTTAAGCAATATCTTTCTACAAATTCAGCATTACCAAAGGCACTAGAAGGAAAACTTCAACCTGAAAAGGTTACACATACCCAAGAAAACACAAGGAAATAATCCCAATCAGTAAGTTAAAAGAGGGGGGAAAAACCCATGACATAACAACAAAATAACAGGAATCAATTAACAGTGCTCATTGATAAAGTTTAATATTAATGGTCTCTATTCCCCAATAAAAAGACACAGACTGTCAGGCAGTGGTTGCACACACCTTTAATCCCAGCACTCGGGAGGCAGAGGCAGGTGGATATTATATATTGATCCTCACACAGTGATAGTGGCTGACTTCAATACCCAACTTTCACCAGGCAAAAACTAAACAGAGAAATGCTAGAGTTAAATAATGTCATAAATCAAATGAACCTTTCAGATATTTACATAACATTTCACCCACACACAAAAGAATATACTTTTTTTTTTGTTTTTTGAAACAGGGTTTCCCTGTGTAGCTTTGCACCTTTCCTGGAGCTCACTTGGTAGCCCAGGCTGGCCTCGAACTCACAGAGATCCGCCTGGCTCTGCCTCCGAGTGCTGGGATTAAAGGCGTGCGCCGCCGCCGCCGCCGCCGCCGCCGCCGCCGCCGCTGCCGCCGCCGCCGCCACCACCACCACCTGGCATGAATATACTTTTTTAGGAGCTCAAAATTTGACCATATACTTGGACACAAAGCAAGTCTCAGCAAGTACAAGAAAACTGAAATAACTCCTTGCATCCTATCTAATCATTATGGATTACAGCTGGATATTAACAACAGAAAGTATACAAGCACATGTAAATGGAAAGACTCACTACTGAATGAAAAATGGATAAGTACAGAAATTAAGAAGAAAATTAAAAACTTTTTAGAATTGATGAAAATAAAACACAGCATATTCCAACTTATGGGATACAATGAAGAGTCAAGTTCATAACACTAAGTACCCAAAAAGTGGAGTGATCTCATATTAGCATCTTAATGGCACATATGAAAGCTCTAGACTACAAAGAAGAAATAACACCCAAAAGGAGTAGACTGCAAGAAGTAATGAACTCAGGGTTGAAATTGATAAAATAGAAACAACAACAGCAGCAACAAAACAATACATAGAACCAATGAAACAAAGAGCTGGTTCTTTGAGAAAATCAGTAAGATTGATAAACCCTTATCCAAATTAATTAAAACAAGAGAAGACCCAAATCAATGAAATTAGAGATGAAAGAGGGGACATCACTATAGACACCAACCACATAGAGAGTATTATAAGGATATACTTTAAAAATTTGTACTGCACCAAACTGGAAAACTGTGGTGATGTATTGTGTCCCCCAATATACTGTGTCCCCCAATAAAATTTATCTGAGGATCAGAGGAAAAAGCCAGCCACTGTATTAGACATAGAAGTCAGGCAATGGTAGCACATGCCTTTAATCCTATCACTCAGGAGGCAGGGATCTGTCTGCATCTCTGTGAGTTCAAAGCCACACTGGCAACAGAGCCAAGTGTGGTGACACACACCTTTAATCCCAGCACTAACCATAGAGGTCTGGAGGTCTTTACAGACAGATAGGAAATGACAGAGCTGGGCAGGAAGAGGAAGTGATGTAGCTGGTCAGAGAGCAAATGAGATGGCAGAACAGAAAGGCATATAGGCGTGGGTATACAGGAAGCAGGTCTCTTTGGAGACTGAGGTGTCAGTAAGGTGAGGTTAGCTTGTGGCTTTTCCTATTCCTCTGATCTCTCAGGTTTTCACCCCTGTATCTGGCTCTGGATTTTTTATTTAATAAGACCGTTTAGCAATTTGTCAACAGAAAACCTAGAAGGAATAGATAAATTTCTTGATAGATACTACACACCAAAATTAAGCCAAGATCAGATAAATAGAGCTATAACCTCTGGTGAAATAGAAGCAGTAATTAAAAAAAAAAAAGTCCAGGGCTAGATGGATTCATTGCAGAATTCTACCAGACCTTCAAAGAAGAACTAATGCCAATACTCCTCAAATTATTCCACAAAAATAATAGCCAAGGGGACAATGCCTGGTTCTTTTTAGGAGGCCACAATTTTTCTGATACCTAAACTACACAAAGATCCAACAAAGAGAGAAAATTACAGACCATTTTGTCTTATGAACATAGGTGCAAAAATTTTCAATAAAATGCTTGTAAACTAAATATAAGAACACATCCAAAAGATTATTCACCACGATCAAGTAGGCGTCATCCAGGAGATGCAGGGATGGTTCAACATAGGTAAATCAGCAAGTGTAACCCACCATATAAACAAACTGAATGACAAAAGACACATGATCATCTCATTAGATGCAGAAAAGGCCTTTGATAAAATCCAACACCCCTTCATGATAAAAGTCCTAGAGAGACAAGGGATACAAGGGGCCTACCTCAATATAATAAAGGCAGTTTACAGCAAGCCCAAAGCCAACATAAACTAAAATGGTGAGAAACTCAAAGAATTTCCACTAAAATATCAGGAACAAGACAAGGTTGTCCACTCTGTCCATATCTATTCAATATAGTCTTATTTAAAGCAATAAGACAACTGAAGGAGATTAAGGGGATACAAGTGGGAAAGGAAGCAGTCAAGTTATTTTTATTTGCAGATGACATGACATATACATACCTAAAAACTCCACCAGTTAAATTCTTTCCAGGATATAAAAGAAAATTAACACATGAAAATCAGTAGCTATCCTATATACAAATGATAAACATACTGAGACTGATAGTCTGCTCCAGGGCTGGGAATGAGACTAGAGCTACAGAAAGAGATTGAGAATCATCTACCAGAGTCCAGGTCCAGTGTGGCCATTCAGGGTCTTTGGCTGCACAAAAGGATGGAATGAGGGAGGAATTATGGGTCTGCTGCAAGGTTTGGAAGACACCCCAGGGAATGGAGGTAGGCAGGAAGGAGAGGGACCTGCAAGCAGTCTGCGACAGGGCTGGGGATGATGCCACAGTGGACTTCTTAATCTCCCGCTTCTAACTCCCTGAGCCCTGCACTGTCCTCCCCCCAGTCTTCCGTGTCTCAGTCAATGGCAGCTGCAGTGAGCCCATAGATTGAAGAGCCAGAAAACTCACCATATCTCCTGTTTCTTACGCTCCACATCAACACATGCTGTTGGAGGACATTTGGACACCATCTCTCCTCACCATATCCTTTCCATTTCTCCCTACTTAGGTGGTTGCTCTCCTGGATTATTGAAATAATTTCTTGGCTCACCTCTCATTTAATCAACCCAGCTCCCTGGAAACTTACCCTTCACTGAGTAGCCATAGTGTGATTTAAAAATGAACAAACATAAGGCAGATAATGTTTTTCATTTGCTGAAAATTCTTCCATGTTTTCCCTGATCGAAGTAAAGACCCATACCCTACCATGGCTAAACAATGTCTTAACCATTTTGCTCCCCAACGCTTCTCTGGTCTGAAGTCCATTCTTGCTCCTATTTCCAGATGTAGCCCTCAAAGATGTTAGAGAAGATGTGCTTCTGCCCCAGAGCCTGTTCATTTATAGTGTCTTTTGTCTGGAGAGCTTTCCACTGCTATTGGTGTGGCTCAGTGTCCTCTCTTTATCCAGGGCTTGGCTTAATTATTCCTTAAAATAAGAGAGGTTGTTCATTTTTTATTATTCATCTTACACACCAACCACAGATCCCTCTCTCATCCCTCCTCCCATCTCCTCCCCTCCCAACCCCTGGGCCTTCCTCCCCAACCCTCATCTGCTCCTCCAACAGAGCAAGTTGTCCCATGGGGGACAGCTAATCCTGGTACATTCAGTTGAGGCAGGACAAAGCCCCCTCCACTTTATCAGGGGTGAGCAAGATGTCAGACCATAAGTAATGGGATCCAGAAAGCCGGCTTATGCACCAGGGATAGATCCTGGTCCCACTGCCAGGGGCCCCTCAAACAGACCCAGCTACACAACGGTCTCCCATGTGCAGAGGATCTAGTCTGGTCCCATGCAGGTTCCACCACTGTCGGTCTCAAGTTTGTGAGTTTCTTTGAGCTTGGCTCAGTTGTCTCTGTAGATTTCCCCATCATGATCTTGATGCCCCTTGCTCATAGAATCCCTCTTCCCTCTCTTCGACTGGACTCCCCGAGCTCGGCCTAGTGCATGGTTGTGGATCTCTGCATCTGTTTCCATCAGTTACTGAATGAAGGCTCTACGATGACAGGGTGTTCACTAATCTGACTACCAGGGCAGGCCAGTTCAGCCCCCCTCATCACTGTTGCTAGTGGTCTAATCTGGGTCGTCTTTGTGGCTTCATGGAAATTTCCCTAGCACCAGATTTCTTCCTTACCCTACAATGTCTCCAAGAGGGGTCATTCTTGACCACTTGTAGGAGTTGACCCTCTTCTCCCGCTGAGTGGTTCTGGGGATGAAACTCAGGTCGTCATGTTTGGTGGCAGGTACCCTTTTAGGTGTCTCACCAGCTCCTTGTGCATTGTTTTGATTTAGGTACATGCTTCCTATTTCTAAGAAGAATTCAGATTCCTTATGAATTATGAATGAGTATGACTGAGTCACGTATGTGTCCAACAAAGGTTTTTTTTTTTTTTTTTTTTTTTACACAAACTAACATGGGCTTGATTAGGACTTGTTTTACTTATCTGTGGAAGCACATGAGAATGCAAAGATTCTGACCATTTCATGTAGCTTTGGGTAGGAGAGTTGAGTTAAAATCAGAGCCAAAGGAGAGAAAGAACCCATAACTTTTAATTTTCTAGTATGACTATTCTTTGTGCTGGATGATAAACTTTCTACACAGCTAAACCCTTTTCTGTCTTGGTGGAAGCTGAATATGAAATTAACCTCAGCTTGGTATTAGAAGTTGAGTAAATCCTAGTTGACGAACATTAGGGAGTAAATGCCAACTGTTCTGGTTTATTGTTGATGCAGGATCTCACGTATACCAGGATAATCTTGAATTTCTGATTTTCCTGCCTTTGCCTCCTGAGAACTGTGATTATAGGCATGTGCCAGCACACCCTATTTATGAAGTTCTGAGGATCATGCCAGGGCTTTTCACATGCTAGGCAAGGATTGTACCAACTATATCCTCAATGACAAATATTCCATTTTAAGGGTATAGATTAGAGTTTAAGTATTTCTCATACATTTCCAACCAGGGGTTGGGTCAATGGATGTTTAGAATAAGAACAAAGAATATGGAAAATGTATTCTTAGTGATTTAGGAAAAATGAAGCATTCATAATTTCTATTTTGTAACTACTCTTCCTTCTAATTTCAAGTAATATAAGATTTTAGAGTTATCTCGTGATGTACTTTGATGTCCAAATATAAACAAAAGCACCATAAATTTCCCCCATATCATTTACTTTCTTAATCTCTTGTACCCGTGTGTGTGTGTGTGTGTGTGTGTGTGTTTAGTGTTGCCCCTCTCTAAGTATACGTAGCTAGTTGATCTCTCCAAAGTGATCATTTAGGCAGACCACGCAGGTCTGATTTTTCTCATCTTTCCATAATTACTTCAAGTCATTTGATCCTTATTGTTTTTCTTTCTGGCTCCTCGATGCGCCTTCGTTCCTGTGTCCTGTCCCCTCCCGCTCCTGCCCCGACCAAGGAGTTCTGAGTGCAGCCACTCATTCCTTCCCGAGGCTTCCTTTCCTCTTCTCCCAGGGATGAGATGCCTTTTCTTACCACACAGGCACTCCCGACACTTCTCTATTGGCTGCCATTGCGCACACTAAATCCTGTTTTAGTTTCTTATAACAGTTCCGTGTCTCTTCTGCCATTATGCCTTTACAAGGACCTTCCTTCCATTACATAAAGGTGTTTTATAACGTTCCCTGCAGAGATATTAGCTTACTAGGCTGGATCTTATTTTTATTGCCTCCCTCCATTTCTAATCTGACTGTATTATTTGGTTTCGTTTCTCAGCTCCGAATGTTAACAACGTGGTGCAGATGGATGTTTTGATTTGCCTGCAGAAGTTATTAAGATGCTATTTGCTTCTCCTCCCCACAGTCATTAATAAAGATGGGGGAAAGTAAGTTCAAAAGTATTCCCTGGATCGTAGGAAATCTCCCCCTTCCCCAAACAAATTTAGTATGCCATTACTTAACCTTTCCTTCTGTTTTCTTTCATTCAATCAGTCAAATCCCTTTCACCATGCCGGAGGCGAAAGAAATGGCACACCATGTTGTGTGTTGAATTCGATGAACTTTCATCTGTGTTGAAGTCAGAATTTAGGATATTTTCTTTTTATGAATTAGCATTAGCTGCATCAAAAGGGCTTAATGGGATTCACCTGGCATGCCTTGTGTGGTGATTACTTTCTCATAATTTACCGAAAAAGAAAAGCCCCTTGATTTGTTATGGTTTTAAGGAGTGGAAACCAGCAGCTGGAAAAGGATATTGACTAGGGTCAAAGCGTGTTAAGGCATGGTTGAGTTCCTTTGTAACAGATTGGTAGGGAATGATTTTGTGTCCAAGTTTTACTGGTGTCAGCAGATTCAATGAGACCACACACTGAAACACCCAATGGCCAAATGAGGACTGGTCTCATCCAGTTAACAACTGAATACCTAGAAAAGTAGTCCTGAATTATCACAGCTGACATTGCCTCTGTGATGGAAGTGCCCTGCCCTTCTTGCCTTCCCAGACCGGACAACGTAGGAATGCCTTTGATGCAGAGACAGGTCAGTGTCTTCTCTATTCCAGGTTTGCTACACCTGAGCAACCAGTGATAGGAGGACTTAAGAGTCTAAGACAGAGTTCTCAACCTGGAGATCGCATATCAAATATCCTATATATCAGATATTTACATTGTGATTCATAACAGTAGCAAAATGAAGTAGCAGGGAAATAAAACAGTAGCAAAATGAAGTAGCAACAAAATAATTGTGTTGTTGGGGATCAGAACAACACAAGGAACTGTATTGCAGGGTCATAGCACAAGGAAGGGAGAGAATGGTCTAAGAGAAAGGTTTACTCCTTTCTCTAAGTTCTCTGTTTTCAAACTTTCCACTGTAGGGACAGAGAGATGGCTTAGTAATAAAGAGCACTGGCTGCTCTTCCTGACAACTGGGGTTTGATTCCAAGCACCCCCCGTGGTGGCTCACAACTGTCTGTAACTCCAATCCCAGTGCATACAATATCCTTTTTTGGCCTCCTCAGGAAACCAGGGCACATGGTGGACACAGACATAACACCCATTTACATAAAACATAAGTTAAAAATTGCCACTGTTCCTGAATCTTCCTTGCTTAATGCAGGTGTACGTACCCGGACTGCTAATGACAACATTTCCCTCTGCTTTCTTGATTATCTACAGGCTCTGCACAGTGATTACCTACCCGCACAGTACATCAACTCTGTATCGTCACTGGAAATGCTTCTGTTTTTAAGAAGACAACAATTTTGACTTCATTGACTTGCTAATATCCCCTGTAATAAATAGAGAAAGAGAAAGACAGAAAAACACCCAAGTGGAGATTGGGAGCCACAAAAGCAAGGCTCACAACAAAGACCTATGTGGTCTTCAGCTATCCACTGTTTTGGGGACTCCAGCACGTGGCAATCCTTGAGCACTGATACTTTCTCCATCTTAAGAATGTTGTCGTTCTCTCTGTGGTGACAATGACGTGCTGCTACTACGAACTGCTGACAGCAAGTCTCTGATTTAAAACATTTGCCATCGTCGTTTGGATCCTTTCGACGTGTCTGTTTATGAAACATGGATTCAGAAATGAAAACCCTTCCTTAAAATTTCATTTGGGTGATAACTGAATACCAGACACTCTCGTGATACTTTAGTATCTTCTTGTCTCTCCAGGGTTGTCAGCCAAACAAAAGATGCCTTCTGAGGCATACTTGTGGCAATGGAACTGTTCACCACACTAACCGTGGTGGTGAATATATTCTTGTGATAAGGAATATATTGGGGTCTGGCGTGGAGCCCAATGTCAGTGCATGTGTACCCACACACAAATACTTACATAGGCACACACAGGGGAATCAATCCATTTCTTTATTAACAGTTCTGCTTTCTCTGGTTTCAGTTCCCACCACCCAAGTTGAGCAGCTCCTGCTTATAACTGCCCACAGCTTCGTCTCCTGGGGATCTGACACTTCTGGTCTCTCTGGGCACCTATACACATGTGTACATACCTGCCGTGAGACGGTCTTTCTGTATGCTGTGAATATGTGAATATGTGTTGCTGTTATTGATCAATATGGAAGCTGCTTCAGCTTATGGAAACACAGGATATAGCCAGGCAGGAAATCCAAGAGAGATACAGGGAGAAGAAAGGCAGGGTCAGGAGAGTTGCTGTGAGCCACTGAGGGGAGCAAGATGTAATAGAACACAGGTAAAGCCACGAGACATGTGGTGATACATAGACGAATAGAAATGGGTTAATTTAAGATGTCATAGCTAGCTAGCAATAAGCCTGAGTCACAGACCAAACAGTTTGTAATTAATATTAAGCCTCTGAGTGATTATTTTATAAATAATTGACTGCTGTCCAGGTGGGACCGAGGAATTTCATTCTACACATACCCACCTTGCTACGTACACACATAATTGACAATAATAATAATAAAAAATACAATTTGCTGTCCTAAGGTCATTGCTTGTCATGTTACTGTGTGCTTGTGAGATCATGTATGTATATATGAGATCTTGGGAGGTCACACACTAATTCTTAGTTTTTCCTGAGATTTAAAACAAAACCAAACAATGGAGTCTTACAGTATATTCACTTGGGTAGCATCTGGGGTGGGAAGCATTTGCTTTTTTTTTTTTTTTTTTTTTTGGTTTTTCGAGATAGGGTTTCTCTGTGTAGCTTTGCTTTGCGCCTGTCCTGGAACTCACTTGGTAGTCCAGGCTGGCCTCGAACTCACAGAGATCCGCCTGCCTCTGCCTCCCAAGTGCTGGGATTAAAGGCGTGCGCCACCACCGCCCGGCCAGCATTTGCTTTTTGAGCAGAGAAAGAGATAGTAGAAAATCTGTCTACTTAAGGTTGCTGAGCATGGGTGGGTGAGACAGAATCATGATATACTAGGCCATGAACTGAGAGCTGTGGGAAAGCAATCCGGTTGCCTTTTTTCCTGTGGCTACTTACTGGTTCTGAAAAGACAAAAAAAAAAAAAACAAACAAACAACAAAACCCATTAGCATTTATGATATTCATTGAATTTTTCTGTTTATTGTAAAGCCAGTAGCTGGTTTGATTTCCCTATCTCCCCACTGTTCCTGACATTTTGCTGGAACATTTACTCTATCCCTAGTGATGAAGGTGTTGTGAGGTTCAAGAGTGTTGAATTCCCTGGGGATTCAGCTCAGCCTGGGGAGTCCTTGCTCTGGAGGAGGTGGGAATGGGGGAGTGGATTGGGGGGTGGGTGGGGGAAGGAGCGGGAGGAGGGAGGAGAGGGGAAGCCGTGGCTGATACGTAAAATTAAATTAATTATAAAATTTAAAAATAAAAAAAAATAAAAAAAGAGTGTGCCTTCAAAATATGTCACCTTGGGATTGGAGGGAAACTGGAGCAAACAGTAGACAGTGGACCACTTTTTAACTGGCTCCTACCTGTCTGTGATGAGAAGCACTGTCTCAATACCTGGAGTCAGGAAATATCTTTATTGCTGAAGAGACAGAAGATTATGACAGAAGGTTTTGTTAAATGCACCCCCACCCTGATTTATCATCAGGCCATATACCCTGTGTTGGTTACTTTTCTTTTTGCTCTAACATACTTGAAAAAAGCATCTTGAGCAAGGAAGGGTTTGTTTTTGTTCAAAGTCTGAGGGTATAATTCACTATACGGGGAAAATTATGGGAGCAGGAACAGGAGGCGGCTGGTCACATTGTGTTCATAGTCAGGAAGCAGAGAGAGATGAATGCTGGTGTTCAGCTCACTTTCTCCTTTTTATCTGGTCTGGGACCCCATGGAATGGTGCCATTTGTATAGAGAATGAGTCTTCCCTATTCCAGAAATACTCTTTGATACATCCTGTGGCTTGTTTCTATGGTAATTCTAATTCAGTTGCCCATCAAGATTAACCACAACACCCACTTTGTCCAGTTATAGGTCTCTATGTCTGTCTACTCTTCATCAAAACTGAAAGTAAAATTGATGAGTTTCCCTTTCTCTGGTCTTCATTTCATTATGAAGCCTCCTATGCCATATGAGATAGATAAAACAGTATGTTTGTCTCTTATTAATATTGTAATAAGTATTTGGGCCTAGAAGTATTCGAGGAAAAGAAATGTTTCCTCCCCTATGGAGGGATTAAAAAGGTTGTGGATATCCTCAGCCCTATTAGACAATCCCATTTTGTATGCCTTATTTACATCTATGCTTAATTACTGATCGACGTACTTACTGTTTTGACCCATTTCATTGAAAGAGTTGTGTTAAATGTAACTTTTTCCAACATAATATTTTTATTGATTATTTGGGAATTTCATACAATATATTCCAGTCATACTTGCTTCCCATTCCTCCCAGGTTCACGCTCCCACCCTTGAGTCCTTTCCCACAAAAGAAAAAAAAAATACACCAAATCCAATGTGTGCTACTCATTGGAACATGATCAAATTCCCAGTGGCTAGCCATTAAAGACAACTGAATCCATCACCCCAGAAACCATGAACTGTGAAGAGCTACACTTCAGCATTCCTATCACAGGGTTTTAGGACTCTCTTCAATGGCTTCCTGCCTGTTTCTTTGTGTGTGTGTGTGTGTGTGTGTGTGTGTGTGTGTGTGTGTGTGTGTGTGTATGGGAGGGTTGTCATAGAATCCTTCAATGTCTCCCATTCTCAAGTTTGAGTCTGCAGTCATCTATACTACTGCAAAAGAAGCTTCCATGCTCATAACAGCCAGCACAGCACAGATCATGGACTTCCACATGGTTTCCAGCTGCAGCATAGACCTCAGACATCAACATGGCCTCTGGTAGTAACAAGGACTGTGGAGAAACCTGTCCCCACTTTTTCCCCTGGGTACTCTTAGGGAGAAAGGGATAAGAGATATTAGTTAGAAAGATAGAAGGGAGAGAAAGAGATAGCCTTGGGAGGGCTTGGATCAACATCCACTGCCCCCTCTATCTTTTTTAAAGGGCCTTTTATAGGAATGCCAAGGGGGTGGAGCAAAAGACCTCCCCCTACCACAGCCAAGTAGAGACCCTTCCAATCACCTGGTAACCACACATGTCGTCAAGCAGTCCTCTAATGCAGCTCTGCTGGGTAAAGCAAGCTCAGGTCTCACTAGGAAACCTTTTTGGGCCTCCACAAAGGACCACAGACATCAATGTGGCCCCCTGCAGCATCACGGATGGTGGACATCCACATAGCCTCTGGTGGCAATACAAACCACAGGCATCAACAGGGCCTACAGTGGCAGTATGAACCATGGAGGTCTTTCTAGGAGGCTTAATCCGAAAAATGAATCATTCTTCAGCTTGCATATCTTGTTGTTGCTCAGAACCAGGGTGATCTTGCAGCTGGGCAGTGAGTTTGGGGCCAGAGTCTGTGTGAGTTCCCAGTTGCTGCATACCTCCCTGCCGGCCCTACTCCACATCGACGTGCTCCTTTGTCGACTGAAGCCGGCACAGTGAGACAAACCTGTCACTGCCACATCTTTAGTTCTGTCTCTCTCCATTGTGAGCATGCTGCTCTGTTCAGCCATCTTTTCTACCTCTCTATCGCACATTCATCATTCATTCATCAAAGTGGCATTGCAAACTGCTGTGTGTCAGTATATATATATATATATATATATATATATATATATATATATATATATATATATATATATATATCCCAAACAGCTTTACATGCAAATACTTATTGCAATGAGTCATTAGTCGGGTTCAAGTTTTCTGGTTTCTGAAACACCATAGATACTGGACTATTGTTGAGAATCATCTCCAATATGCTGTTGTTACCCAGAGTTCAAGGTGATCTCGTGGCTGGGCAATGGTTCCAGCGTGCAGGATCTGAGAGAGCCCCAGGCTGCTGCTGCACACATTCCTGTCTCGGTGCTGCTCACCACCGGGCACGAGCCTCGTCTCGCCGGGCACAACCTTTGTTCTTGCCACTCTACTTCTTGTCTGTGGGCAGCGCCATGCCCCACCCCCAGCCCCTAGGACTTCAGCAGGGTGAGCAGCCCAAGCCGCAGCAGGAGCCGCTCCATGCTTTTGGCCTGCCAGGATAGACCTACCTGGCAATGGCTGTGTTCCCATACCTGTCGTCGCCTTGCTTCTCTCTGACAGGAGCGTGGCTCCGGCTCTGCTCTGCCATCCCTCCACCCCAATTTAGTGAATCTTTTCTAGTTGTTCCAGAGATACTCCGTGCTCTGCAAATTTATCCTCCACCGCCTCATCTCCCTTCAAAGGCTCCGTGGGTTTCTTAGGCTCCTTGGAGCAATCGGGTGCTGGCAGCCGCCGCTATCCTGACTCATAATTGGGCTGTTAAATGCGTCTTGCCTGCGGATCTACAGTGCTTTGTCTAATAGGTGAGTTTGAGACTGGAGTACAGTGGTCCAGAGTTTCTGATCCTGAAGACACCGAACAGAAGCTGAAGGAGGAGATGATGGGGAATTTGGGAGGACACTTGCCTGGGACTCTCTGGGGGAGATTTTCTAGCTCAAAGCATATGCTAAGTTCTTGGTCTGTACCACGAGAAAATATAGTCTCCTTTTTCTTGTTCAAGGGTATAGATAAGCAAGTGCGGCACTTCCTCATAGCTTAATCATGATTTTATTTCATGGTGAAGACATCAGGGTATTATCCAGAATTTACGTGTTATGAGTCTCAGTGAACCTGTAGACTCTAGGATTTTTAAATCTTAGGCACATAGCGACCTGGGAATTATTAAAAAGCTTCATTCTGGGCATACAAATTATGAGTGGTGATAGAGTTACTGAATATCGATATTGCTTCTATGGCCTTTTACCTGAATGTTGATGTTTTACAAGGTTTCAAAGTGATTTTATCTTTTGTGTTTACCGATTGAAGAATTGTTTAGTTGGTATCCTAATGAATCATTTGAAGCTAAAAATTTTTTTGATAAAAATTTTTCCATTCATTTTACACACCAAAGATCTCCCTCTTCCCTCCTCTTGCCCTCCAGCCTCACCCTCCCAACCTACCCCCTACTCCTCACAAGAAGGCAAGGCCTCCCATGGGGAAGCACATCCAGTAGAGGCAAGCCCAAGCCCCTCCCCCTGCCTCAAGGCTGTGCGAGGTGTCCTATCATAGGTGGTGGTCTCCAAAAAGCCCTCTCATACATCAGGGATGGATTCTGATCCTACCACCAGGGGGTCCCTCAAGCAGATCAAGCTACACAACTGTCTCACCATGCAGAGGGCCTAATCCAGTCCCATGCAGGTTCTACAGCCATTGATCCAACTTTCATGAGTTCCCCCTAATTTGGTTTGGTCTTCTCTGCAGGTTACCCCATCATGATCTTGATGTACTTGCTCATAGAATCCCTCTTCTTTCTCTTCCACTGGACACCTTGAGGTCGGCCTGGTATTTGGCTGTGGATCTCTGCATCTGTTGAAGCTACAGTTTAATCATCGGTGTTAGTTACTTTTCTACTGCTGTTAGAAAACACCATGGCCAAGGCAACTTATAGAAAGCATTCATTTCACAGACTGAGAGAGTCTATGATGCTGGAGTGATGGCATGGCAGCCGGGGGTGGAAGCTGAGAGCTTGCATATTGAACTGCAAGCAGGAAGCAGAGGGTGCAAACAAGAATTGGTGTGTATCTTTAAACTCTCAAAGCCCACCTCCAGTGGTACCCTTCCTCCAGCAAGGCCACACCCCTAAACCTACCCAAGCACCACTATCTAGGGACTCAGTATTCAGATGCCCAAGAATGTGGGGGACATTGGTGATTCAAACCACCACACCATTCACAGAGGTCTATAGATCTCAAAAATGAACACTTATTCCTATGAACTTTGTAGGTATAAAAGAAAAGCAGCTCCTAATAGAAACACTGAGTTTATATTTGTGACCCTTTTAGAAAGGGGAAGAGAACGCACAAGATAGCTGGATTTGTTAAGAAAGAGAAAACAAAATAATTGAAGTGGAAAATTATAATTCTTACTGTTCATATTTCTTTATTGTTACTTTTGTTCTTTGGTGGGGGAGTGAAATCTAACACCATGACAAAGTTTTCCTCATAAGTATTCTCCCAGAGAGCCTTGTAACTAGGGAAAAAATTCAAAACTGGTCCCTCCTTGCTATGTTTTTGTTGTATGATAAACATATTCTTGTGTTCCATCAGTGTGAATTTATAATGTTCAGATAAAGTTTATGAGATGAAATTTTCTGTCTTTCAGATTTGCCTCTCCAGATATCAAGATTAATTCAGCCAGAGTAGATACAATGCTTGTTAACATGAGAAAGAAAGCATTGTTTTCCTACAAATGAATAGAAACTGATGAAAGATGGGACCCCAGTACTAACCTTTTGTTTTGAGTTCCTGGGAGAGCCATGGTGCTAAGAGATAGTATCCACCCTTCTCCCAGATATTTTAAAGATCTCTAGGTCTCCCATGTGCTGAGAGGTGAGAGGGGATTTAGAGTCTTTTTGAGAATGATTCCTCACATTACTGTGGTTTTTTTTTTATTACTAATACAAATTCTTTCTCAACATCTGTGACACAGTTTTTTTTCCCTTCCTTTTCTCCTCCAAGATAATAATACAAGGTAACCCCTCTCAAGGAACAGATTAGTTAAGCATAAGGTAAATATGTTTACCTTTATAGACACGAGGTATATATGTTTACATTTAGTTCTAAGGAATATAATTATTTACATTTAGTTTTAAGGAATTAAATTATCCATCTTCTGATTTCCTCTTTGTTGTATATACTAAGCTTAGGAGCATGGTGTGGTTACTAAGGTTAGGAGCATGATGTGGTGAGGCCTGTCTACATCTTCTCACTGGGGAGGTAGAGACAGGAGGATGACTGATTGTTTGAAGTCAGCCTGGTCTACAAAGGGTATCTGAGGCTAACTTGCTACATAGTGAGACTTTGTTTCAAAAACAAAGTCTTTTGCTTCCCAAGACTGCAGATATTAGGAACGTGACACTCAAAGAAGCCTGTGTTCTTGGTTAGAACCAGGAGCTTTAGTTATTTCTCTCCAGCATCTATCTATGTAGGGTGTATCACTGTCTCTCCTGATGTTGGGGGTGAAGGAATGCCTTCTCAGTCCCAGGTTCCTTTGGTGGAAGAAGCCTTCTAATCTGTGGAATGTAAATTGGATGAGATGTTCTCTTTTTGCCTGTTATTTGTTGTTCTGTTCTGACAGTAGCATCATGCTTGGTACAAAGTAGCATCCAGTAACTAAGGAAATGAAGTTAAGCAGGTTTAGGGGTGCTTGATCTCCACTGACATTTCCATAGAGAGAAACATTACCTGTGTGACACCACCACCCTTCTATTCCTGTCCTGGGAAGACCTTGGCTCACTTTCTTCCAGACTAAGTAACCGAGGGAACAGAACTCTATGCTGCAGGTTGCCAAATCCTACCTCCTTCCAAGGTATCAGGGTTGAGAACTCAAAGGTCCTGGGGTTGTTGCATCCACCCTGCAAAGAAATGGCAGCCAGCAGGGCCATTCTCAGGGCCCTGTGGCTTGTTGGGCTGGGTCCTCACCAGGTGTAGAAACCTTTCTAAGATTCAAAAACTTCCTTCTTTCATGATTTAATTTTCAAATGCTGCAGACTTGGTCAGCAAAGGATAAAGGAGCAAGGAAGAATGATGCTTTAGAATTCTTATTTCATGAAAAAAAAACCCCCTGAGTATGTGAAGATGGGTTGGAATGTGCAAAGAAAAGCTAAGAAAGCAGATTTGTGATAACACCAGCATGTGGCTTGTGCACCAGCTCTGAATTACAGACTGGAGGGGAAGATGCTGACAGTTCCTGCTTTCTTAGCTGTGATTGCTAGGGCTTTATTTCTCCCCTTCAATATATCATTTTTGAGCCAATGTTAAGATGAGGAAATTCTTTAAGGAATTATGTGTGATGTAGAGTGTATTCTCTCTCGTGTTATCAGTTCTACTGATAAGGACAGATTTCCAGAGGTCTCATGCTTTCGCAGGGCAGATTTCTCACATCAGGGTAGTTGGAGGCAATGGCCACAACTTTTGACATAATAGTTTATGACAGGTAGACCAAAATAATTCCTTTTTAGCAAAGGAGTTGTCTATAAATCTGTTCAGCTGGTCATCCAAAGTGGTGACATTTAAGATAGAGTTGATACGCTGTTTATCTTAAAGAAACATTTTGAAATTAATTCTTCAGCACTATGCAATATTTTATCTTTTCAGTTTAATAATATCCAAATGTGCCTTTGTGAAGCAAAAAAACACATGTGAGTTTCTTCATAAATCAGCCAGTGAGCTTTGAAAATAGAACACATTTCAAATCTGTAGCACAGGCCCTCCGTATACCATTATTGAAGCATTATGACTTTGCTGCAGTTTTGGATTTTTTTTTTATAGACTTCACTGTTACACAGTGAAGACAGAAATATACCACAGAAGTCTCTGGTTAGGAGCCAACATCTTCTCTCTTACATTCTTTCAGATCCCATTGTTTTTATCTGATATTCGGAATGGAACATACTCAGTCCACACTACCATGTTAAAGTCATTAGAAAACGTGACAGGCAAACTTACGCTTTCGACATTTCAGGTGACCCTTCTGGCAGAAGAACGGGCACTTCTAAACCGACTTTGCCAGAATTCCTGGTGCACCTCCGCTGAAAATACTGCACTTTGGGCAGGACTGATGGTAAAATTATGGGAGACCTTTACATTTGTGGAAACAAAACATGTAACTTGGAAGTTATTTCAAAAGACGCATCAAGTCTATCACTTTGTCCTGACAACTCTATCTTTATTATTTCTCGTATTTCTTCATTTATTTTTGTTTTTATCTCCAGTTCACATCATTATCATTCCCTCTTCTCTGACTAGTAGAATACCATCCCCTCCCCGCTGCTGAGGGTTCCCAGCACCTACATGGCAGCTTACATGACACAGGAAACACTCCATGCAAGAATACAAAGATTGTCTTCATAGTCGCACAGATCCTGACTAGGACGCCTTAAAATGTAGACAGTGGTAGAATTACAATTGCCACTTTTTATTCACACTTCTAAATGTTTCCCAAATATTCTATAATAAGCATGACTTTCTCATTTTTTTTTTTTTTGTTTGTTTTTTTCCGAGACAGGGTTTCTCTGTGTAGCTTTGCGCCTTTCCTGGAACTTACTCTGTAGCCCAGGCTGGCCTCGAACTCACAGAGATTCACCTGCCTCTGCCTCCCGAGTGCTGGGATTAGAGGCGTGTGCCACCACTGCTCCGCTTGTTTTTTTTTTTTTTTTTTTTTTTTTAAGTAATAGAAAAGTTAAGATGAGAACAAATATATAAAAGATATTTTAGAAATTATTTGATTTTATGTGTGTTGGTGCATATAGGTCTGTGTATCACATGTGTGCAGTGCCCATGGGGGCCAAGAGGGTTGTAAGCTGCCATGTAGGTGCTGGGAACCAAACTCAGACTTTCTAAAAGAGCAGCAAGTGCTCCTAACTAGTTCTCCAACCCCCAAATATTGTTTTAAGGTCACAACCTTTCCTTTTTTTAATGTACCAAGACTTGCATAGTTGCTTTCATGGAGTAGATGGTCTTGAATAATCTGTTCAAGAATAGTTGCTTAGTCCAACTTAATGAAGCCTATATCATGTGAGTACCATCCGAAACACCGAGATCACATGCTTAGTTGGTCTTTCCTGCCAGACTAGGATAGTTTGAACAAATGAGGCAAGAGCAAGAACCCTGGCCACGCTTCTGTGGCTGATCCGGTAGAACTACTGAGGATCCATCTTGCTTGCCTTCAGATATCTAATGAGGGAAAAGGCCAAACATATTTTTAAAACATATTAAATTTTGTTATTGTCAATTATGTATGTGTGTGGGTATGTAAACATGAGCAGAGGTGCCCCCAGAGGTTAAGACTTCAGGGAATCTTCTGGAGCTATGGTTACAAGGCAGTTGTGAGCCCCTGTGAGTTTTGGTAAGCAAACCAGTGTCCTCTACAAGAGAACTAGGTACTTTTAACTACTGAGCCATCTCTCCAGCCCCCATCCCTAACATCTTGTTCTTTATACATCTATCTATTCAGACATATATGTACACAAGCTCTGTGATGGGCAGTTCAGCAGCTAGAGAGGCAGGCAAAAATAAAATTAATATAGGATCAAACTGTACATATTAAAAAGATTATAGTTATATTAATTTAACAATTTTATGAGCAAATTAAAGCTTTGTCACTATGCAAATGTTCTGCCATTGAAACAGAATTGCCACATGAATGGAGACTTTTTCCACTGTGTATTTAAACCCACACTGCACCTGGCTGCTTTCTTTCTTCTCTCTCTACTTTGTTTGAGGCATGTGTGGGTGGGACTTTCAAGAACACAGCTGCCCCAGTGGATTAGGGTAATAAGGTTGATCAGGGGCTAGATGACAGAAAGAATGCTTTTTCTGCCTTGCAGATGGGCTCATCTGTGTAGAAGTGTGACAATTGTTTACTCAGTTGTCCTGGAGATAATGTACATGCGTTCACCAGCCAATGAGCAGCTTGGTGTATCCTTGCGTGGCTGGATTATATGCCAAACACTTTGAATTTATTCCATAAATCTTTCTGAAGGAACAAATAGATTCTTTAAAAAAGAATAAAACCTCAACTCTTTAAATTGTAAAGGCAACTGTAAAAAAATAAATGGAGAGTTATAGAGTTTTGAATGTAATGGCCTGTGGGCTTGTAGGTCAAAAAGTCAAAGCAGCCAGGTAGTGGTGGCGCATTCCTTTAATCCCAGCACTTGGGAGGCAGAGGCAGGTGGGTCTCTGTGAGTTCGAAGCCAGCCTGGGCTACAGAACAAGTTCCAGGAAAGGTGCCAAAGCTTCATGGAGAAACCCTGTTTCATAAAACAAAAACAAAAACAAACAAAAAAAACCCCAAAACAACAAAAAAACAAAACAAACAAACAAAAAAACCAAAGAGTCAAAGCAGAGACCTGGAGAACTGGCTAGTACCTAGTCATATTACAGCTACAGTGGCCACTTATTAATCTGGATTTAATCTCCGTTTCTCTTTTTGCCCAATGGCCAGTTCTCCCTCATTATAATCAATTCTACTGTCTTTAGCTCAGCTGCATATTTAAATGATTAGTAGGTAGTTATTCAATATTTATATGCTGGGAAACTTTTAGATCACCAATATCATACAATATTATAAAAATGAAATACACAATTGATTTTATGCCTTTCCAACCCATTTCCCACCCAATAGCCATCTCTAACATCACCCAGTAGCTTCCTGTTATGACCTGGTTTGCATGATTAAAAAACACATGTTCAAGTCCTCATTCTGGGTATCTATGACTGTGAACTTTTTGGAAATAGGGTCTTTGCAGATGTGGTCGAGGTTAAAATGAGACTATCCTGGATTATGGTGGACCCTAAGCCCACAGCTAGCGGTTTTATAAAAGAAGCATTTGGATTAAGAGACAGAGAGAAATAAGGAGGGGAAGTATAATGGGATCATAGATTGGAGTTCATCTGCCAGGGATGCCAGGGATGCCCAGCAAGCAGCAGCAGCTAGGAGAGGGACATGGGGCAGCTCCCCAACTGCCCCCGAGTCTGTGTGTCTCAGACTTCTGGCTTTTAGATCCTAAGAGCATGGATTTCTGTTGTAGTACATGCTCAGTTTGAGGTCCTTTGTCATGGCGGCTCTAGGAAACAGATGCACAGCTCAGCCGATGGACCAGTGAGAGCCAAGACAACAGGCCAGAGAAAGTACGACCCAAGTGTCTTCAGAGACAAATCTGGAAGTGAGCTGAAAGACACCGCACAAAACAAATCATCCCTTCCCTACTATTAGCACAGAATCAAAGATCATTAGTGTGGACCATTTTGTCTTTTTGATCGCTTCCCGTTTGCTAGCTTCATGTTGCGTCTGTTGTTCCCATTGGTCTTTTTAGCTCACTGAACAAGACAAGCTTTTGTCTGACTCAGGGACTTCATGCACACCAACTCCTTTGTTTGACAAGCTCTTTCACCTGCATTTTACTTGAAACTTCTGCTGATCTGTCGTGCCTAGTAAAAGGTTTCATCCTTAATGGCCATTCCATGATTATTTTACATCCACGAAGTTCCTAAGCTATGATTCTTGGTTGGATCTCAGGTACTTTGTTTATCCTCCATTGCATTTATCATATGAAATATAATATGATTTTCATTATGAAATAACATGTATGTCATTTAAATGATTATCATCATCTGTCTTTTTCTCTAGTTTACATGCATGTCCCTTTAGGCAGTGAGCATATATTTTTGCCTTTCCCTAGCTATCAACATAACACTTTTGAGTGAAAACATAGTGTTAGACTTTTAAGTACATGGATGGACACAAAAATAAAAATGTATGTCTTTCAAATTATTTTTGTAACAGGGTCAGAGTATTGGAGAAATTGTTTCAATAATTTTTACTTAAGTAGATGCTCTGTCAGATTAAATTTGAATGGCACAGCATTAAAAAAGCAGCTACCCTTCATTTGCTTTGAGTCACATTGAAATTTTTTAAATATACTTTTTAAAAGACTTATTTTATTTTTTATTTTATAAGTGGTCACCTGCATGGGCATTTATATGCCACGTGCATGCTTTGTAACCCCAGAGACCAGTCAGAACATGTTGTCAGACCCCTTGGAACCAGAGTTATGGATGGGTTACCATGTGGGAACCAAACCTGGGTCCTCTGAAAGAACAGCAAATGCTCTTAATCACCCGACCCATCTTTCCAGCCCTTTAACATAATTTTAAGTAATTTTTGAGAATGTTACACATGCATAAAATGTATTTCGATCATATTCATTCTCATTACTACTCCTAACCCCTTCCAGATCTACCTCCACTACACACTTCTCCCAACTTTGTGTCTTCACTTTTTAGAAAATAGCTCACTGACTCCAATTTGTGCTGCCCATATACTCACGGGTGTGGGGGTCATCCACTGGGTCAGAATTGACCTACCACTAGGGCCTATGCTCTTAAATAAAAACTGAGTTTCCCTCCTCCAGAAGCCATCAACTCTCAATCATTCCTCAGCTCAGAGTCACATTTTGAAATGCATATATTTAAAATGCTTATACCAGTATAATCCATTTTCTTTTGCCGGTTGCTCATAACAAGTGATATTTGGACATTAGATGATTAAGTGCATTCAGTGTTCAAATTCAGTAGTCTGCTCCTTCGAAGGTAATAGAAACACATACTGATAAGATTATAAACCATGTGCCTGAAACCAGTTAACACAAACTTCTTGTCATTTTGTGTTTAATTGCAGATAACTTTTAAGATTATCTATGATTTTTTCCCCCCACATAACAGTTCTCAAGCTTTTTGCTAGCATATGGCTTCTCGGACCCACATCATGGAATTCTCCACCTGCCTTGCTTTGGCAGAAGGCCAGGTTATTGACCCTTAGAGCAGACTGCAAATTCATCTTCTAAATTATGTATATTTCCTGACTGCTTTCTCTGCGCTTGTGCCCCGAGAAAGTTAAATCATGAAGAGCCGGTCTATAAATCCAAACATGTCACAAATGAGTGTGGCTCCAAGACCCGAGGAATTAGGAGAGAGTATAACAGAAGAAACGTTTGCTACATTTGGCACTGGCCTCTCCATTTTACAACTACCCACTCCAACTTACCTCACTTAGGAGGCAAAAGCACAGAGGAAAACTACCAGTGTCCTTGCTGAAAGATTCTATAATCTGTTCCTTAAGGAACACTGCATATGGTCTTTATGTCTCTAGAAAACCGATGGCCTAATGTTGCTACATGTTTTCCAGATGCAGGGGCCATTAGATATTACATTTACTTTGAGCACAATTTATGAGTGTGATATGGAATGATACCAGCTAGATCCCACACTTCCTTCATTTCCACAAAAATTTCAAGTAGCTACTCCACTTTGGTAAGATCCCTGAAACCTGGAAGTAGCCCCGAGTTGACAGTGTGGGACACAGAATGGAATAGAAAATACATAGAAATGGCAAGAGAAAAACCTCTCCCTTTGGCTGGATTGCTTATCAGCTTCCAAGTTGGCATGAAGCTATGGAGAAAGTACTTCCCAGGGAGTGAAGCTTCTAGCAGGGGTGAAGAGAACCCCGGGTGCATACATTTCTACCTTCTCTGGTGTTCTGAGATAACCTTTGGAAGCACATACTACTCTCTCTTCATGGAGATTTCTGGGGGCAGGGGATGGCACTGGTTGGCCCTCCTGGATCAAGTATATGAAAGCTTGGAGACAGAGCCCACAGGGACCAAAAAGAATCGAAGATCTTGATGGTAGCTGTGTTTATCTGCCAGCAGCAGGGTGCAATCAGAGGTGCTGGCTAGCAGTAGATAACACCTGCAAAGCCAAGAATGTCTCATTCAGAAGTCTCAGGAAATTCTATGTGGTTTGGATGTCTAGGTGGCCCATCTCCAGGACTAACTTCAGGCCTTACCTGGAATAATGTTGATGATAGAAGATGATCACAGCAGTACATTTCAGAAAAAGAGAAAGGACTAGAGCTGTCACAGCAGAAGTTCCCACAGCATACACTTAGCTTGAAGCCCACTTGAAGACTTTACCTAATTGAGACAATTCTTTTGCTATTTTATTTTTGAGTATTTCTGTATTATTGAGTAATCATTATTCAAATTTTCATCATGTTTACTCTTCCCTTTCCCTTCCAGCTTGTCCCATGTTCCTCCTGCATCCCCTGTCTTGGTCAGTGTTCTATGGCTGTGATGAGACATCGTGACCATGGCAACTCTTATAACAGAAAGCATTTAATTGGGGCTTGCTTACAGTTTCCGAGGTTTAGTCTATTTTTCATCATGGCAGGAAGCATGGCGGCACACAGGCAGACATGGTGCTAGAGAAATAGCTGAGAGGTCTATATCTGGATACGTAGGCAATCAGAAGAGCAAGCCATTGGGCCTGGCTTGGGTTTTTGAAAGCCTCAAAGCCCACCCTCAGTAACAGACTTCTTCCAACTAGGCCACACCTACTTCACTAAAGGCTATACCTTCTAATCAAGTAGTGTCACTCCCTGATAGCCAAGCATTCAAATATATGAGTATGTGGGGGGCCATTCTTATTCAAACTACCACATCCCCCTTTCAAATTCATTTTTTCCCTGTAGTATTATTGTATATACACACATAAACATAAATATCTCCTACTGAGTACAACCAATGTTGCCAACATGTACATGGGTACAGCAATTGGACATGGACAGCCTGTCTGGGGACTCATCCCTGAAGAAAACTGACTCTCCTGCCTCAGTAGCTGTCTACTGCCTGTAGCTCTTCAATTCAGAGTGGACCTTTATGAGCCCTTTGAATATCTATGTTGATGTTGATCTTGTGACTGGTGTTGACTGCAGTGGTCTTATGCAAGCAGTCATATTGCTGACAGTTCATGGGCACAACATTCCTGCCATGTCCCCATGTCCAGAAGACATTTTTTTTGTAGTAGTTTTCCTGGTCCTCTGGCTCTTACAATCTTTTTGAGTCCTCCTCTGTAATATTTCCCAAGCCTTGGATGTAAGGGTTATGTTGTAGCTGTTCTATTGGGTGATGGGCATCCTGCAGTCACTTATTCTTTGGACTTTGATGAGATGTTCTCTGTAATAGCCTCCATTTGCTGCAAAAAGAAGCTTCTTTGATGTGGTGAGAACTGCACTTATCTATGAGTGTAAGAATCAGTGTCTAGAAGGTAGTTGGGTACTATATCAATTTAGGAAAAATGTTAGTAATAAATAAGAAGACAATTCTTTTAAAATATTTTTATTAATTCTTTGAGAATGTCATACATGCATACAATGTATTTTGATCACATTCACCCCTTACCCTTCCCAGATCCACCTTCATGCTCTACCTTCTCCCAACTTCATGTTTTCTTTTTCTTCTCCTTCCTCCCTCCCTCCCTTCCTTTCTTCCTCCCTCCCTCCCTTCCTTTCTTCCTCCCTCCCTCCCTCCCTCCTTCCCTCTCTCCCTCCCTCCCTCTCTTCCCCTCTCTCTTCTTAATAATACACTTAGTTCAAGTTTGTATTGCCCACATACTTACGGTCATTGGGCCATCCACTGGAGGGTGGTCTACTTGTGGTCATACCCTTTTTTTGTTTCTTTATATAATCATGGATTCTTTTTCTAGAAAACTACCTCAAGACCCAATGATATCACTCTTGTGCATATACCCAAGGAATGCTCAATCATACCACAAAGACACTTGTTCAACTATGTTCATAGCAGTATTATTCATAATAGCCAGAACCTGGAAACAACCTAGATGCCCCTCAACCAAAGAATGAATAAAGAAAATGTGGCACATATACATAGTGGAGTACTACTCAGCAGTAAAAAACAATGACATCATGAAATTTGCAGGCAAATGGATGGAACTAGAAAATATCATCCTGAGTGAAGTAACCAAGACTCAGAAGGACAGACATGGTATGTACTCACTCATAAGTGGATACTAGATGTAAAGCAAAGGATAACCAGACTACAACCCACAGCTCCAGAGAAGCTAGCTAACAAGGAGGACACTAAGAGGGACACATGGATTGCCCTGGGATGGGGAAATAGATGAGATCTCCTGAATAAACTGGGGGTGAGGGGGGAAATGGCGGGTAGGGCATGGGGGATGAGAACATAAGGGAACAAGATGGTCGAGCTGGAACAGGGACAGAGTGGGAGAGCAATGAAAGAGATATTTTAATAGAGGAGACATCGTGGGGATAGGGAGAAACCTGGTACTAGGAAAGTTCCCAGGAATCCACAAAGATGACCTCAGCTTAGACTACTAGCAATAGTGGAGAGGGTGCCTGAACTGGCCTTCAGATTGTCGAATACTCTGTCATCATAGAGCCTTCATCCAATAACTGATGGAAGCAGATGCAGAGATCCACAACCAAGCACCAGGCCAAACTCCAAGAGTCCAGATGAAGAGAGAGAAGAGGGATTCTATGAGTTGGGGACATCAAGATCAAGATGGGGAAATCTACAGAGACAACTGAACCAAGCTCATAGGAACTTATGAAATATAGACCAACAGCTGTAGAGCCTGCATGGGACTGGGCTTGGCCCTCTGCATAATCGAGACTGTTGGGTAGTTTGGTCTGTTTAAGGGGCTCCTGGAAGTGGGATCAGGATCCATCCCTGGTGCATGAGCTGGCTTTCTGGAGCCTATTACCTATGGTGGGACACCTTGCATAGCCTTGATGCAAGAGGGAGCGGCTTGGATCTGCCTCAACTGAATGTACCACGCTTTGCTGACTCCCCATGGGAGGCTTTACCTTTTTGGAGGAGGGGATGAAGGGTGGGTTGTGGAGAGAAGGCTGGGAGGGGAGAGCAGGAGGAGGGATGAGAGGGGGTCTGTGGTTGGTATATAAAATTAATAAAAAATTTCTTTAAAAAACAAGAAAACTGACTCTCCCTCCCCCAGAACCCAGCAATTGTCAATTGCTTCTCCACCTAGATGGTGGTTAGTGAGTTGCTTCCCCTCCATGTTGAAATGCTGATTGGCTTGATCTTTTACAGGTCTTGTGCAGGCAACCATCGCCACGGTCCGTTCAGCATTCCTGTCATGTCCAGAGGACAGTTTTTCTTTTTTTTTTTTTTATCATTTTTTTTAAATATTTATTTATTTATTATTTATACAGAAGAGGGCACCAGATCTCATTACAGATGGTTGTGAGCCACCATGTGGGTGCTGGGAATTGAACTCAGGACCTCTGGAAGAGCAGCCAGTGCTCTTAACCTCTGAGCCATCTCTCCAGCCCCGAGGACAGTTTTTCACTCTGATTCTCACTGACTCTTAAAATCTTTATACTCCTTCTTTGGTGGTGCTCTCTAAATTTTGGGGGTAAAGAGTGTGATACAGATATCCACTTTGTAACTGAGAACTCTACAAAGATTCTCTGCACTTTGACTAGTTGTGAATTGTTAACTTTTCTGATTAGGTCTGAGAGCTGCGGTAATCTATGGGGATAGAGCTAAGAATTTAGAGAGAAGTCTGATAGCATTTCCATTTAACAAAGTAACAGTAATAGGTTCACCCTTGGGGCCCAAGGGGTTCTTGGTTAATTTTATAATATCAGGCATGAGTTTCCTCCTATGGATCAGCCTTATACTCAGTCATAAATCAGTTGGTTATGCCTATTAACATTGGTGATACTGTTGTATCCATGGCCGTATCTTTCTAGAATAATCATTATTGTAGTTCACAGGGTTCATAGCTAGGTAAGACAGTTGACGACACACACACACACACACACACACACACACGTATTGCTAGAGGCCTGCATGGCACCTTCCAGCATTCTGAAAGCTAGTCAGTAAAGAGGAAGCTTCCTGTTCAGTACTTATTTGATTTCTCCATATCCTGTGACCAAGTGTGTAGTGGGGAGATAATTCATAATGGTGGATTTTTAGTGAGCATAGTAGCTGATTTCATCGATTCCGGTCACCAATTCCACCTAACCTCAGAACCATTTTTGAAAACTTATAAACCTGGTGAACTCAAATAGGTATACCATTTGACCAGGCACACCCTGGAGTATAACCTGATTTGAGGTGACTGCAGTATCCACTTAGTATCAAACTTTGGGTTCAGACTAAGCCAATAGTCTCATGGAGCCCAGCCGGCTGTCCCAACTGAACTCAGAGCAAAGGTAGTAAGTATCCCAGCCATCTGGAGAAACTGAAAGAAAGCTCAGCTGGCCCACAGGTCTCATCAGTTAGGTTCTCCAGAGTCACAGGCTTGAGTGAGTAGTGAGGGTCTGTCCCTTCTCTGCTGAACAGAAACCAATACAAGGACTAAGGGATTACAGAACTCAGGAAATCATGACTGGGACAAATAACCAAACGAATGGAAACACATGAACTATGAACCAAAGGCTGAGGGGCCCCCAACTGGATCAGGCCCTCTGAATAGATGAGACAGTTGATTGGCTTGATCTGTTTGGGAGGCATCTAGGCAGTGGTACCAGGTCCTGGGCTCGCTGCATGAGATAGCTGTTTGAAACCTGGGACTTATGCAGGGACGCTTGGCTCAGTCTGGGAGGAGGGGACTGGACTTGCCTGGACTGAGTCTATCAGGTCAATCCCAGTCCTCGGGGGAGACCTTGATCTGGAGGAGGTAGGAATGGGGGGGGGGCTGGGGGGAAGGGGAGGGGGGCAGGAAGGGAGAGAACAGGGAATCTGTGGCTATTATGTAGAACTGAATAGTATTGTAAAATAAAAAATAAAATTAAAAAGAAAGAAATTAACAAAGGTCCAACAACAGACCCCAAACAATGGGAAAGCTATAAAATGAAAAAGAAATCACAAGAATTCCCTCAAAGGAGTTTAGCGGGCTATAAGAACATGAAAAAATGAGAAGTCTGACAAACAGAAACAGTGAATGCTCAGAGTCCCTTGATCTGCCAGAAGCAATGTCTCCAGGTAGCAGTGAACCTGCACTAGAACACATATTAACTAGTCAGGTAGTCCACTGTTCCTGCTCTGCACTCTGCTGACTCTGAAAGATGCCCTGTGTCCTAAGCTCATATGAGAAAGCCACATACAACAGACAAAACACTTTCCTACTTAGGGACAGCTGGGTCCACTTAGTACTGTTTACTCTCAGGTGCTTTTAGCTTGTCCCGGAAGCAGAGTAGGTCATCTCTGTGGCAGGAGCAAGGCTCTTGAGAGCTTTCCTCACAACATGTGTGTGTGTGTGTGTGTGTGTGTGTGTGTGTGTGTGTGTGTGTGTGTGTGTGTGTGTATGTTCATGAACATATGGGTAGAGGCCAGAAGATGATCTCAGGTATGATCCCTTCCCATATCCCATCTACCTTTATTTCCCCCCAGAGGCTTTCACTTATACGGTCTCTCAATGGTTGGGAACTCATGATTAATGTTAGCCTGACCATGGCCAGCAAGCTTCCAGGGGTCTGCCTGTCTCTCCCTTCCCAGTTTTAGAGTTACAAGTGCAGAATACTGCACCATCATCCAGCTTGCTGATTCAAACGCTTGTTTGTGTTTGGACTTCAATTGAACTTAGGTTTCTAGTACCGCTCCCAGCATTTAAATTCGGGTTCTGGGGATCCAGCTCGGGCAGTCATGATTGTGCAGCCAGCGCTTGACCATTTGTCTACATATTATCTCCATAGCTCAAGACAGTTTCTTCTAGCCGAGTGGTGGCGGCGCACACCTTTAATCCCAGCACTCAGGAGGCAGAGCCAGGCGGATCTCTGTGAGTTCGAGGCCAGCCTGGGCTACCAAGTGAGTCCCAGGAAAGGCGCAAAGCTACACAGAGAAACCCTGTCTCGAAAAACCAAAAAAAAAAAAAAAAAAAAAAAAAAAAAAAGACAGTTTCTTCTTATCAACTCAATGGAGATAGAATTTATGTAACATATAAAGGTGGCAATTTTAACAGATGTTTGTGTTACCTTAACCAAGCTATGTAATGTGCTTGTCACTCCATAAAGCTTGCTCTTGTTCCCTGTCAGTCATCCTCGCCTCCTCAGTCATTGACAGCTCAGGAAGCCATTGACTTGGTTTCTGTCACTGCAGATTCATTTTGCTGATAATTGAAATTTATATGAAAGGAATCACGTAACATGAGCTAAGGGGAAAGCATAGCATAGCTTATGATTTTTTTTTTAAAGGAAGGGCTATTTCATTTAGAGCATCCCATAAAATGCCAATTGACTGTTTTACTTTGCAAACAGCTTGAAAACTGTCTCTGCTTGGTGTCTTCTCTAAGCCAGCTCTGACATGGATGTCTGCTGCTATGCTGTAGGTTGTTACTAGAGTGAGATGTCTAGAGGTTAAGGTCAATGCAGAACTGAAAAGGGTGCTTACTCCAAAGAATACCCCAACCCTTCCCATGCGTGATGAGGTAACAACTCCCGTGGCTGCAACTGAACATGAAATATTCCTTCATTTTGTGGCTACTGGTAGCACTGGAATTTCCCAGGATACTTTGGCCAACTTTGATTCTTTGGCTATGCCTAAAGTGGTCTACCTGTAGGGGAATTAAAAACTGAAAAGTTGAGAAAATAAGTTTCAGTCCTTCCCAATATTCTTGCTGGCTTACTTCCTTTTTTTTTTTTGGGTGATATCCATATGAGCCTCTCGGATGCCAGCAATCTCTTACTGTCAATTCTGTGTGTCTTCTTCATCATCTCTTGTTGATAAAATCCTTGTAGGGTCTTTACATCCCAGACAAGGGGTTAGCCCATTTCCATTTTTTGACAAGATCCACTGACCCTATCCACTTTAGGCTGTCCAGGCAGCCTTGTGTGGAATACCATGCTAGGTGCTGAGGGTAAATAGCATATGGCCAGGTCCTCAGTGAGTCCATAGCTGGTAGAGGATGTCCATGTAACAACTCTAATCCCAAAACTCTCTTTTCTCTTCCTCTGAGGGGGACCTCGTGTGTATTTGGGAATGAGAGGGAATGTGGGACACCATTCTTGAATTATTTTCTCAATTTCTTCTCTATGTCACCCGCTCTAGAATGCACAGCTATGAACCAGCATTAACTGTGCTGTTAACTGTGATCTGGCACTCAGCATCTGACCTTTCCATGGCCATCATTTCAGGGCCTCATGAAAGGGGGCAGCATTGGAATCAGTATGGGAACAGATCTCAATTCTTCTGAGTCCATGTCTCAGAGTCGCAGCACAAAAGGGAGAACTTAGTAACCTTCCCCTGGTTACAATGTATCTTACTACCCAAGAGAATATGCCTAGGAAGTTAAATCAATGGTCAGGGGTGTGTCTAAAGATCATTGCTAATTAAAGTCGTTATTCCTTAGAATGGCTTGCTAATATAAATAGCTTGCTCAGAAGGTCTTTGAAGACTACAGGCCATTGTATGGTGCTATCAATTGAACTCAAAGTGTGTTCCCAAAAATTTAACTTTAAAATCACCTTTCACGGGCAGTTGTTTTAAAGGTAGCCTTCTGAAATTATAAAAGGCTTATTAGAAAGTGGAAACAACCAAACCAAAACCGAACTCAAGTTAGTAACTTTTATTCCCGAGGCCTGAAAATTAATATAAGACTGTTATTGCCAATCAAGACCGGAGCCAACGAAAGGCTATGGGGCAGAGCCAGAGTTCAAGTGATCCGAAATTACCTTGATGTGATTTTAAGCTCACAGGATAGGAAGAGATTTGGAACTTAAAGATATATAAGGATATATTAACCTTTTCTCAGAGGTTATACAGCAGACGAGGAGGGTGCTGAAGAAGCCTCTGCCTTAAAAGCAGTGTGTTCAGACAAATCCCACCTCCAAATTAAAAAAAAAAAAGTACCTGAGCAAATAGATAGGCCAGGAAATTAAGGTTGAAAACGAACAGCCCTGGAAATGATGGGTTTGGAAAATAAATGTGTTTCCACAGAGATGTGAAGTGGTGGTGGTGGGGGGGGGAAAGGGAATATGATTTATGAAGATTTAGTGATCTAGTACTAAACAGTGTGGACTGGTACCAGTGATTCAGCCTCTGGATAGATACTGTCATATCATGATTTACAACCAGGGACCAGGGAGGGGATGAGGAATGCTATTTGCATTGATCATGCAGTCTTATTTCATCAGAGTTTAGATCTTCAGAATAAATGGGAGGCATTTGATAATATTTGTATAGTAAATTGCTGAGAATTGATTGTCAGTGATAAATAAAAAGAGCTTGAAAACAAACCGAGTGAAAAAAAAAGATTTAAAAATTATAATTGCCTATGAAAGTAAAATTGGTTTATTCAGCTCTGGACCTAGGCTCTATTTTCTTATGGGTTGACAGGCAATTTAAACCACAAAATTAAACAGTAAAGGATATGGCTTTTAAAATAAATGAATCTAGAGTCTAGTCTTTTTTAATCTCAGAAGGAATCTAAACTTTCTATGAAGTGCCCTCTGTTGTCCCAACCTCCCTTCTACTTAAGCAAGGCTTCTGTTGGCAGGAGCCGGCAGTGGGTGAGTTGGCGGATTTATTGTCAGGTTCTGCCTCTGTAGAACAGCTTTCATGAAATAGCTCATCATTTTTGTTTCAGATTTTCCATCAGAAAGCTGTTCAAGTGATTCACTTGCAAAAACCTACCTTAGGATTTGTTTGTATGTGTGCTATTAGATTTTCTTTCTTTCTTTCTTTCTTTCTTTCTTTCTTTCTTTCTTTCTTTCTTTCTTTCTTTCTTTCTTTCTTTCTTTCTTTCTTTCTTTCTTTCTTTTTTTTTTTGGTTTTTCGAGACAGGGTTTCTCTGTGTAGCTTTGCGCCTTTCCTGGAACTTGTTTTGTAGACCAGGCTGGCCTCGAACTCACAGAGATCCGCCAGAATGTTTTCTTAATGATCACCCAGATGCCAGAATGTTTTCTTAATGATCACCCAGAAGAATCTCTGGTGTTAAGGGTAAAAAACAAAACAAAACAAAACAAAACAAAAAAAACCACACACTTTTTTTTTTTTTTTTTTTTTTTGCCACCAACCTGAGAGGCAGGATTGCCTTGGTTTTGTGACTGTGACCTGGTTACTCACACAGGCCTCCATGCTTTGAAGGTTTCTCAACTTGATTTAAAGTTAGTTCTGCAGTCATGGCTGTATTTTCATTTCGTATAGGGCCTCACAAAAGATCACAAATGATCCAGTTGTTGATGGCTCACCCCACGGCTGACGTTTATTGTGTTCTTACTGTGTGTCAGGTATTGTTTTAAGCCTATGTCGCCATAACTCATATTTGTACTAATTATATAGAGTGAATTGTTTTGAGTCCCACTTCAGAGATGAGAAACCGAGCCAGACAGAGCCAACGGGCAGCATTAGAAAGTGATGGAACCGCAGCTTCCAACCTGTATCATCGCCGGCTTCTGGAGCTACAGCTCCCTTTCTCTCGCTCTGCGATCCCCATTTTCTTTCGTTGCTTTCTCTGCTCGGCCGCATTCCGAATTCTTATTGGTTGTTAGTGGTGTGGTCAATGAGCAAAACTTACGGGCAGCTGTAATAGGTCTGCTCACGGAGAATGTGCTCGACGAATGCAAACACATGACGAAGTGCCTTAATTTCATTTAAATTAACCCATTGTGACTTTGGGCAAAATTTTGATTCGATGGAAGAAAGAAGGGAAGAAAAGTGGTTCCGGCAAGTGAGAGCACGGTCTACAGTCACATGGGGTCTGGATGGCTAACCTCGGGGGAGTGAGAAGCTATGTTGGACAGCTGGGCAGCCTGACAGGTGAACACAGAAAGAAGAAGTACAATCCTTGTCACAATTTGATTATGGCAGATGCTGGAGAACCACATGTCTGAGGTTTAATTTGGTTTAGGGGGACTGAGTGAGAACAACTTTTTTTCTTTCTGATTTGCAGGTGTCAGAATCTACAAATGTGGTGGGCGTGTGGCTGGAGGCGGCTAATGCAGGACAAATGTTGAGCAAGGCTGCAAGACACTTTCACACAGGTGGGACTGGGTGTGGGGTTTACAAGCTAATTGGTTTCAGATTGCTCAGGGAGGCCTTTTTGCTGCCCCCTCCGGCCATGTCTAGCATGTGGTGCATAGTAGGCACTCAGTAATATCTGAGTAAAGAAGGAATCTAGCCACGTCAGCTCTATTCCAGGCAGGCTCAATTGCTAAGAACTGTTTGTCTGCTTGGCAAATTGTCAGAGGTCTCTAGCCCTGTCCTTATGGTTGTTGATGCACAGAGCAGGGCAAAGACTATGAACACAGTGTCTTAGTTCATGTTTCATCTCCAGTGCCCAATGGGATGAATAAATGATTAAGTGTTGTTAGCATGGGATAAAAGTCAAACCCAATTCTTCAGGTCCCTAGGCCCTTACTTCCCCTAATGGGCTAAATACGGAGTCTCCGTTTATTACGTTTTGACATCCTGATGTACTGTGCATATCACTGATAGACCCAGTTGATGGCATCTTACCTTGAATTAGCTATAATGCTGAATATTGGTGTGATATATGACATAAAAGTAAATAATGTATTTGGCCTTCATCCTAACATGGATGTAAAACCCTTGTAATTTCTTGACTGATCGGGATGAGAGGAACATCTTTTGTTATTCATTTTAAATCATTCTCTGCTTCACCTGCGTTTATGCTTAGATGTCTGGTTTGAACCCCTAGATAGCTTCAAGGCAAGCAGCTGACTGACAGAGGAGCCAACCACACAATTACAAGGTAGAAACTTTTATCCCCAGCCCATAATTTTTGCAGGGTGAGAGTGGCTAGAAGTTAAGTTAACCACGAATGCTTAATACTTAAATCAATCACACTTACACAAAACCCCATAAACTATGGGGTTTTAAGAACGACCAGCTTGATGAATGCATTCATGAATGGGTGAAACCGTGGAACTCCACAGGGAAACTCTTGTGTTCTGGATGCTTCCAGACCTTGCTCCATGCACCTCTTCGTCTGATTGTTCATTTTTGTCCTTTGTAATATCCTTTCTGGTAAACTAGAAGAGTTAACCAACTGTTGTCCTAAGGTCTGGCAAATGGGATTGTGAGAACTGCTGCTTTACAGCTGTTCTGTTGGAGGTATGGGTAGCCAGATGTGCAGTGGACATCTGAAGTAGAAGGCAGCCTGTGGGACTGGGTGGGCCCTTAGCCTGAGATGTCTATTCAAATTTTGGATAGTTAGTGGTAGAACTGATTAAACTGTTAGATACCTTGTTGATGTCTGGAGAGTTGGGGTACTCACTGGTGTGGGAAGAGCCATATACTTGGTATTATCAGTGTTGTTTAGTGCACACATTATAGTAGTAGCTAGTAATCTAGATGAAGAAATTTGCTCTGAAAAGGAATCACCTAGGAGGAAGATGGGAAGTAGTTACTTTACAGATAACGCCCTTCTTTGAAGAGCAGCCCTGCCCCATCTCTGTGTCATCATACGCATAACTAAAAGAACTGGTGGCCTCGTTATTATTGTCAGTTCTAGGAAATTTCTTTGTTATCCCCACTGTTTCTATTGTTATGCTGTCCTCACAAAGCACAGTGTGGCATAGCCATGCTCGTCTGCTTCTGTGTTTGTACACCATGTGCCTGCCTGACGCCTGCAGAGGCTGGAAGTAGGCATCTGATCCCCTGGGACAGCAGCTACTGATGTTGCCACATGGGGCTCCCTAGAAGAGCAGCTTTTATCCGCTGAGCCACCTTTCCTGCTCCGTGAAGCCTGTTATAAGCAGTCTAGGTGTATAGCTTCTCTCTGGAGATTTTACTTTTTTTCGTATCAGACCTGTATTTATGAACAGGGCTGTTGCTCATTGGTATGGTTGACATGGGCCCTTTTCTACTCACCTCTGCTTATGTATATATAGCTGATGTAAGGGGAGTTTTATCATGTTTAAGAGATGTCACCACTCATCTCGGTTTAGAAATGTTCTCAGTGTTTAGGCACTAAGTTAAAAGGCATTACACACTAAATATGCAAGAAAATGTTCTTACAGATTAAATAATTTTATTCTTAATTACACAAAATGGTGGTTCAATGGGTTAACGTACTGTAATGTGTTCTGTGTGCAGAGGTACTCCAAACATCTGTTGACAGCCCCACACATGCTGCTTACGACAGTGCCCAGCAACCAGGAGGAACTCAGGATCTGTTGTCCCACATCCTAGCATGCTGATCTTAGCATGCTTGACCTTGGGTTCTGAAGGAAACCCAAACAACTGATCGTTAAAGGTCATACATTATTACCCACATCCTCTCTTGAGCAACTGAAGGAGAGATAGCTTCCTCTTGTAGATGAAAGACCAGAGGATGCGAGAGGTAACAACTGCCACCGTCCTTGTTCTTCCTGTTTCCTGCTCCATAAGGGCTAGTGGGAGGTCCCAGGCAGCAGCATTTTCATTGGGAATATGTAAGAAGAAAGAGGGCAGGCACCATGCAGAGCTGCACTGGACTTGTCTACTGTCTAGCTCCTTATCCACTCCGCCCAATTAGACATCAGAGGTCAGCATGCGTGTGAAAGGACATCCTAGGAATACAGTGCAAATAAAAGACATCTGTTCCATGTAGGTCTGTCATCTACTAAGGAGGTTGGCAGGGGAGTGAGTGCTTCAGGAATAAAAAAGGAGACTCATGATTTCTCTGAAAACATTTCCTCTAAGAAGACTCAACAGGTTCTGCCCTCATCTATCTGCCTGTTAGCCAGTAGCATAGTTCTAGGTGTCAGTAAAACATTTACAAGTGACCAGGTGCAAAACGTCCATGTGGCGTTAGGGCACTGGGAGGCAAAGCTTCTGCAGCCCGAACCAGCTCTAAGTGTGCTGGCATCTGCTGTCCCTGTAGGTCACAAAGAATGTTACAAGTGATCCTTCACTTCCTCCAGCATGCTAGCCAGGGAGAAACCCTTCCGAGAGATTCCAGATTCAGTCTGTGTTTGAAATTGCCTTGTAAGTTACTCCTGAATTCATGTTGCCTGTAAGCCACAGGCTTTGAAATGAAACACATTTTACAAATGGTGCTTTCCCAGCACCTCTTTCGCAGAAGCAGCTGTCCTATTTCCTCCAATAAGGCAATAAAACCAGAAAATGCAATGTAAGCCTTTAGGGTATATGATTAGAGAGGCTTGCCCACACAGACCAAATGAGTGTCCCAGAGCAATGTGGGGACCTTCCCTCCAATCACACAGCTCTTTCCCTGTAAGTGTGGAAGGGGTATTGGTGAACTCCCTTGTTTGGTTTATGTGGATAAAAAGAAACAGGGAGGTGTGGCATATATTGACTTCCAAGTACAAAACCAGACTTGATGGTACCATTTTAGGCATGTGACACTTGTGTCTGAGCACACAGCAAATTCTAGGATGGAACTGTAGAAAGAGCACTAAACTTCTGAACAGGATAGGCTCTTTGCTTCTGTCTGTGAATAGGAGGAGGGAAGAAATTCAGAGAGAGAGAGTCTATAAAGAGTCAGTGTGAGGAAGGGTAAAAGAGAAAGATGCTCTGAAGGAAACTTCATTTCCCTGAGTCCCAACTTCTGTTGTTATTCAGAAGAAATATAGCACAGAGTGGGATATTCTGCCAACTACAGGACTTTGCACTAGTATCCCAATGGGCTTGACTCATAGTTAGCCAGGGAAGGTCTTCTGTGACAACCTTTATTTTTGGTGATCGGTTGTTGTGAAAACCATTAGCATGGCATTTAATTAGTAAGGGGGCTTAGTTAGTGCTTATTCTATGTTGTCTTATCCTACCCTTATCAATTTCATCTGGAACATGAAAAAGAGGAGGCGGAGGGGAGGTTAAGTACCTGGTCTAAGATTATATAGAGAGTAAGTGGCAGAGCCATGGTTCAGACTTAGGTCAGTCCAGCTCGCAAGCTTGGGCTCATAACCACTGACTTCCAATATAGAAATAAAGATGGCAAAGCACTACATAATATCAGCACGCTGCAGAGGTTTCAATCAAGGGAAAATATCCCTCAATGGTTCTGATGTTCCTCCCCTCTTCTCTGCTCTGATCCATTTAGAACTGCTGATACTGTACCTAAGAAGTTATACTGTCTCACTTCCTCCAGCAATCCTGTCCCTGATAGCTGTTTTAGTTCCTTCAATAATGGAGTAAATTCTAGAATAAAATGTAAATCATCAGGGAATATAATTAAAGTAAGACTGCGAAATAAAATCCAGGACATCAATTAAATTTGAATTTCAGGCAAACAATGAGTAATTTTCACATATATAAGTATGTACCAATTAGTGTATGCACAAGTGTATACTAAAATATTATTTATTGTTTTTGAGATCCAAATTTAACTAGGCATTCTATTTTTTTAATTTACTAAGTCTGGCAAACTTAAGTTAAAATAACAACAATAAAAACCCTTTAGGTCTACCTATAGGCTGAATCTTGGATTTATTGTTTCATGCCATTGTCCAAGAAGGTGGAAAAAAAGCCCTCATAAAAGGGGAAATTATATAAAATTCTTGGATTTTCTTGGGTTTTATGACTATTCTTTTCATAAAATCTTGTTACCATTGTATGTTGTTGTTAGCCATTGGGATATTATGTGATAAATACATCAATGATTTGAAACATCACAGAGACTACCTCACATCTATAAATACTTCAACAAAGCTCTACTAGGGCAAGACACTAATTGCAGACCTCTTTTTAATATTTTCATGTCTTAACTTTTCATCTGAATGAACCATGGGGCCTTTGAGGTCTTATGGAAAACATGTTTTCCATCACCATGAACGTGAACTTGTTTAATTCAGATCATGAGTTTTGCATTTAGATGCTGTCCCATGGAGAGCCAAGTTTGTTTCTTCTTTTCTTTTCTTTTTTTTTTTTTGAGACAGAGTTTCTCTGTGTAGTTCTGGAGCCTGTCCTGGATCTCGCTCTGTAGACCAGTCTGGCCTGGAACTCATGGAGATCTGCCTGGCTCTGCCTCCCGAATGCTGGGACTAAAGGCATGTGTCACCACCACCACCACCGCCACCACCACCACCACCACCACCACCACCACCACCTGGCCCAAGTTCATCTTTATTCACTGATCCTGTGTGGTTGACTGGACACAACTACTTCTTTTAAGAGCACTGATCCCAAATCAGGTAAGCTGCCTTTTAAAAAGTGGAATAAGCCGGGTGGTGGTGACCCACGCCTTTAATCCCAGCACTCGGGAGGCAGAGCCAGGCGGATCTCTATGAGTTCAAGGCCAGCCTGGGCTACCAAGTGAGTCCCAGGAAAGGCGCAAAGCTATACAGAGAAAGCCTGTCTCGAAAAACAAAACAAAACAAAAAAAAAGTGGAATAAAACCATTAGTGCTCCAGGAATGTCTGGTTTTCTAGGCAAAGGATGCTTCTCTGTTAATAATGTTGAGCAGAATTCATTGTGGTGGCAGTAATGGTAGTATCTGGGTGGTAGTGTGTGTGTGTGTGTGTGTGTGTGTGTGTGTGTGTGTGTGTGTGTGTGTATATATATATATATATATATGCATGGATGGAGCATGGGAGAAGGCATGTGATACTGTGGTAGAATGATTTTTAACAAAAGAAAACTACTTGGTTCTAGGAATTTACTTGCATATTTTAGCAATATATCTGTTTGCTGAGCACTGTGTACTTTCAGCAACAAATCAGCCCACAAAACCGCATTGCGGCAGCATCTATTAAGAACAAGATGTACGTAGTATGCAGTGAAACATTAGTGGGACTCCGTGAAATGGAAGAAATAAAAACGTTTTAGTTTCTGACAGTATTTATAGGTTTGTGAGGTCCCGATTGCCAGTTGCTTTTTTTCTGCCTGATGATATGTCCCAGATATGGTTACTTTCCCCACATGTTAATTTCAGATGTTTTTCAGTGGGTGAATATGGATTGATAATATGCAGGGAAGTAAAAATGCACAGGAGAATTTTAATATATGGTGAGAAGGTTCCAGCTGTAAGTGAGCTGAGAGCACAGTCCCATTCCTCGCTGTTTTATTTAACAACTCCTGGTCTATTAAGGTTCGCTTCACACAACGAGCTCATGTTAATCATCTTTTGTTTTATAGCCCTTTATTTTCTTGCTGGAATCAATAGCCCATCAACTTCACCCGCCATCTACCCCGTGATCTATGAGAAGGTTCTGGTACAGGACTGAATTTATACCACAGTAATTTGCTCTGAATGTTGCCAGTTCTTTACCCAAAACATTGCTTCCAGTTTATTCTCAGAATTTTACTACTTCTTGCACAGCCGGTTCCCTGTTTTTTTTTCCGAGAACAAAGGGTGACAAATAAAATGTGAAACGTCTATATCGAGGGTACAGAAATCTGGACTTGAATGTGCAGAAGTTAAATCCATGCGGTGACATCGGTTCATAGGAGAAGAACTGGCCGTGTCACATCCTCCTGCGAGACAGACTTGATGAATTTGTTTCCACCTTACTGGAAAACTGGATCATTTCAGGAAGGCCATATTTTAAGGCAGTTTTGGATCTTGATGGTGTGTTTAGATTGCCTTGACGCAAGCAAAATCCATCACATTTGGTGTCCTGATGTGTGTTCCACTGATAGTCTTACACCCCACTCCTTCTCCCCATTTTGCTCTCATTTGCCTGGGTGGCAGCTGTCCTCTAGATCATTAGTATAAATCCAAGTTGCAGACCACAGGGGGCTGGAGTTGTTTGCAAAGATTAATTTAGAAATTAAAAGTGCATTATCCCCCTCTAAAAATATATTATCCAGATTGTGGTGCCAGCATTAGTGATAAAATGAATGATTAAGTTACCTCCCTTAATCTTATCACCAAATGTAATTGTTTGTGGTCTCTGGGAAGTGGTTGGTGAGTTCTTGCTCAGCGCCTGTTGTGAAAGATCTGAGGTCTCAGTCCCCTTACCACCCTATCTATCTATTTTTAAATTTAACAGCTCCCATCTAGTAAGTCTACAAATGCATTTTATCTCATGAAGGGATGTTCTGGTAATGATACTATACTTTTCGACATTTGTATTTGTTTAGTCACATTTATTTGTGGTGTGTGTGTGTGTGTGTGTGTGTGTGTGTGGCGTGTTTTTATGTGTGGTGTGTGTGTGTGTGTGTGTGTGGTATGTGTTTGTGTGTGTGGTATGTGTGTGTTTGTGTGTGTATGTGTGTGTGTGTATCTAGGTGTGGAGGTCAGAGAGCAACTTGAAAGAGTCATTCAGTTCTCTCCTTTCATCATGTGGGTCCCAGGATCTCGCTGTCAGGTTTGGTAGGTGGCACTTTAACCTGCAGAGGTAGCGTGTATACAATCATATTTGTTTTTCAAAGATATTATTTTGGGGGCTGGGGAGATGGTTTAATAGGTGAAAGCTCTTATGGCCTGAGTTTGGATCCACAGACACCATGGAAAAAACATCTCTGCAGTCACGCAGGTATCTGTAATCCCAGTGCCTGCCTATAGGAAAAGGGAAGAAGCCAGGAGACCCTCCTGGAGTTCAGGCCAGCTATCCTGGCTTAGGGGTAGATGGATTTTGCCTTGGGATGCCAGCTCACACATAATGACATGGAGAACTTATTGTTAGTTATGAAAACTTGGCCTTAGCTTAGGCTTGTTCCCAACTAGCTCTTATAATTTAATTAACTCATATTTTTAAATCTATGTTTTGCCTCATGGCTTGGTTACCTCTGATCTGTACCATATGTCTGATTTCTTTATACTCTTACTGGCATCTCTCTGGCTCTCTTCTTTCCAGAGTCCTCTCTGTCCCTAGAAATCCCACCTAACCTCTTTGTGCCTACCCACTGGCCATTGAGCTCTTTTTAAACCAATCACAGGAATGTATCTTCACACAATATGCAAGTATCCCACAATGCTTAGATGGCATAGAGAAGACACTGTCTCATAGAAGGTGGAAAAGTGAGTACCAATACCTGAAGATTGTCCCCTGGCCTCCACTCATGCTCTGTGACACATGTGCACCTGTGCATATGAACACACACACACACACACACACACACACACACACACACACACACACACACACAGTTTTTTCCTTAATAGTATTCTCCAGGAAGAACACACCAATTGGTTATCTAATACCAAATTGTCAGCCCTAAAAACATATACATATGAGTAACACTATATAGAATGAGAAGTTTATCTTTAGGAATGTGTGTGTGTGTGTGTGTGTGTGTGTGTGTGTGTGTGTGTGTGTGTATGTGTGTAATAGCAACTAATAAAAAAAAAGAGGCCATGTATCCTGAAAAGGCTAAACGAAGTTTCTAGATCACTTACTGCTGGCTTTCATTATTTCATCAAGATTTCTATAAAACAAATTCCTTCCCACTGGGTGAACTTGATATGGGAGCCGATTAACAGTAAAGCCCCATGCTTGCGTGTCTTCACTAGTTGACTCCCATTGCTAGTGTGACTCCAGGTGACATAGTTGAGGTGACAGCACACTGGTTGCACTACACACCCGAAGGACGTGCCGGGGACCTGTGACAAGAGGCTGCTGAGTCCTCTGTGATACATGTGGGAAAAGTAAAGATTTAAGTGGTTGAAATGAGTGAAAAAAATCTAATATATTAATTACATGAGAAAATAATAATAATAGTTTGGATATAAGAGATTAAATACATTGTCAAGCTCTTAAAAAAAAAAAGAGGCCATGAATTTGAAAAAGAGCAGGGAGGGATATATGGGAGGGTTTGGAGGGAGGAAAAGGGAATGGAGAAATGAGGTAGTTATAGTCTCAAAAATAAAAGAAGAAATAATTTCAGCATGGGAAGATATCTAAACTGTAATGTCCACACAACTACCATGTATCATTTCATTTTTTCTAACATATCTTTTTGCGTTACGTTTTTAATGCTGTTTTAATGATAAAGCAGAGCAGAAAAGGCAAACTCAGTAGGCATGCAAATCTACTTGTTGCCAAAACTGCTGAAGTTTCGTTTAGAAGGTGCCTGTGCTGGCTAGTTTTTATGCCACCTTAACAAAGGACAAAGTCATTTGGGAAGACAACTTCAATTAAGAAAATGTCCCCACCAGACTGGCTTCTATACAAATCTGTAGTGCAGTTTCTTGGTTGATGATTGATGTGAGAGGGCTCAGTTTACTGTGGGTGGGGCCACCCGTGGCGTGGTGGTCCTGAGTGCTATAAGACAGCAGGCTGAGCAAGCCATGGGGAGCAAGCCAGTCAGCAGCACCCTCCATGGCCTCTGCATCAGCTCCTGACTCCAGGTTCCTGCCCTCAGTTTCTGCGTTGGCTTTCCAAAGTGGTGGAGAATGATGTGAGAGCTGTAAGTGGGAGCATTCGCTTTCCTCCTCAAGTTGTTCTTGGTCACTGTGTTTTATCACAGCAATAGAAACCCTAGGACAGTACCTCAGTAGCAAATAGGTTCAGAGGTTGGAATCAAAGATATTTGGTTTCCCCTTTTCTTTTCAAAGCTATAAGGGGAATATATGAAATTAATGTTAAAAGTCCTGTGGGTCACGTGGGACAGATATACATGACAACATATGAGAAGGCCAGTTATGTTGTAAACTGATCATTAATTACACTTTTACAAACATAAGGGAACTTCAATGATATCTTTTTATTTTGCCTATAGCTCTTTTACACCTGGCCTCTATCATTCTCTCCTCCTCCTCCTTCTTCTTTTTCTTCCTTCTCGTCTTCCTCCTCCTCCTCCTTCCTTTTTGACCTATCACTCTCTTAACTTCAGAATCTGAAATAATCATTTCCAGCTTGTTATGTCTGACTGTCACAGATATATTGCTGGGAATAGTAGGTGACCCCGAACTTTTATGAGCTTCTTAGATCTCTTGGTGTCTAGCATGACCATGTCCAGGACCATCCCCTCCATGGAAGACAAGGTTGCTTCATACAAAGGCTGCTTTTCCATGGAACATCACTGGAGTTAGAGCAGGCTCAGCCTTCAAATTCCTTGATAAAATTATTCAGTTTTGACCTTTCTACTCAGCAGAACCTTCACAAAAGTCTCCTGAGAATGGCTACCACCTTCAAAATGAATCTGTTTGGCAAAAGTTTTGTACCTCACTAATAAAGAATAGAAGTTAGAACTTTTTATTGGGTAGCAATGATCCAAGGGTAGTATCAATAATATCACGTATTTAGAGGAAATGTCTTATAAATCTAAAGGACACAGATTTACTTGCAATTTCAACAGATTTAACATAGATTAGAAATCTTTTCCTCTGTTCCTGTTATCTTTTGTATGTAGTAAGTGATTAAACACATTGATGAGATATTACTAGGAAGTGCTTTATTTTTACCAGTAAGAAGACAGTTAAGTCTGTGATAAAATGTTATCATTTACTAATGTTGTCTGTCTTTGATGTATCTCTTTCACTGAAGGCAAGACTTCTATTATGAATGTGATCTACCACATAAATGTGAATTTGTGTTATGAAATGCATGTGCACATGTGGACAATGTTAGTTACTTTTCTCATGGTTGTGATAAAGTACCCAACAGAAAGAATTTAAGAGAGGAAAAGGTTATTTTGGCTCAGAATTTCAGTATATCATGGCAGGGAAGTTATGAAGGAGTCATTCTGTCAATGGCTGTGGGAGTGTGTGGTTGAGGCTGTCTGTATCGTTGTGTAGCAAAAGAAAGAGGGAGGGGGGAGGGAAAGAGGGAGGAGAGGGAGAGAAAGAGAGATAGAGATAGAGACAGAGAGAGACAGAGAGAGAGACAGACAGACAGACACACACACACACAGAGAGAGACAGAGACAGAGACAGAGAGACAGAGAGAGCATGCCATGCTCATATAACCATCAAAGACATTCCTCTTCTCAACCTCCTAAAGGGTCCACAACCTCCCAGCATCAATTGGGAAATAAGCACTCAAAACACAAGCATGTGGAAGCATTTCCAATTCAAACTATAACATCTCCTTCTGAGCTTATGGGTGCAGAATTCCAGGTTTGCCGTGACCATGAGCTCAACAATCAAGTGTTTTAGAGGGTTTAGATTTTACTTGACTATGAACTCATAAAAAGGGACAAAATGCTCCAAGAAATTGTTATCTTCAGGATGATCTGGAATCATTAATTAAGCTAGCCTTCTGAAAGCGACCCTAACATTCATTCCACTCTCTGTGTATAGTTGCTGCTCTTCATGCTAAAAAAAAAAAAAAAAAAAAAAAAAAGACAACTCAAGTTGGTCTTGTGACATCTTTGACCAATAAAATATATACAGAAAGATAGTTTAGGATTTCTAGGCCAGGTGTTAAGAGGCCTCCACTTCCTTTCTCTTAGAATGCTTGCTCTTAAGACTCATTCTTGGAAAATAGTTGCCATATCGTGAGATGCCCAAGTTATTGGAAAAGAACTGAAACACGATTGGAGCTGCCTCAGGTGACAGATAGCACCAAAGCCGAGCACGTAAGCGAACCACGTTGGATATTCTGCTCAAAAGGAGATAACATTATTCAATAGGAGTAGAATACCCTTCAATCTCAGTTGCTGCCACATAGAGCTGGAGATCTACCCAACTCTATAATGACAACCATGGAAGATGTTTTAGGATTGCTTCTATCCAAGGGTACCTTCTTTCATCCCTTGTAGACTGTGGATGGCCCTCGGTGTCTGAGTGAATTATATTAGAAATGATCTCATTGCATGTGGAAAGTTTTGCTTCCATGTTCTTTACTACAATAGACCAGCATTTTAAGTGAGTGATGGAGAGAGCATGATGTATTAATGATGATCTGGGTAAACAGGATGCCAGCAAGGCTGTGGTAGATAAAATCAGAAGGTTTGAAAGTTGCCAATTGGAGAGAGGTATCTCCTCAAATCCTCGGAGTATGATGTTGGCTGTGGAACATTTTTATGTAAAAGCCATTATAGACTTTTAAGATAACCTTGATTACTATAGTGCTTTCAAGATCTAACCCACATTACTAAGGAACATAGCTTTGACTAAGAGCTACCCACACATTTGTACTTTGTGTTGGTTTTATTGTTTAGCTTTTAAAACATCATGCTTTATCTTTGTTTTCTAATGGACAATGCATTTGTCTGGTGTTTTGGACAATGACCATACAATAGCCCCCCAAAAATGTGGAGTACACTTGTCCTATCGCAGTTTCAGGTTGTAAGAACTCCCTTCCCTCACTTTTTCTGAGATTGTATCATAACGGTTTCACTGAATTTAATTGTATATCCTTATTTAAACATGAGATTTAATGTAGTAAGACATCTTTATTAAAATATTAAATTAAAAAAATATTAAAAATAAAAAAATGTCTAGCTCTTCTCTTGAAAATTCACATTAACCGGATAAAGGAGGAGAAGGCAATCTCCCCAACACAAGAATGTGAGAGGTATTTTAAGATCCTGAAACAGGGCTCTAAAATTTCATAGTACTGAGAATGGGGAGTTATTTTACTTTCTATTCAGAGAAAACCATGGTACTCTTGACTAGAAATGAAATGTCTTGTCTCATTTCCACTGGCAACCATCATCCTCCTATGAAGAAAGTGGTTTTGCCCTATTTTTGATAATTAGTTTTCCAGCAATGCTAGTGAATTTAAATTACAGACTTTAGCACAAAGAGAATTTTTTCTATTATTACATTCTATGTGCATAATTTTTTAGATTAGTTGGACACGGTAGTCCTGTTTATAATCTATCAGAGGCCAAGGGTTTGAGGACAGCCTTGGCTATGATGTGAGTTCCAAGCTAGTTTGGTCCATGGAGTGAGACTAGTTTTTTGTTGCTGTTTCTTTTCTTTCTTTCCTTTTTTTTTTTTTTTTTAAATTCAACTGAAAAGATGGCTTAGTAATTAAGGCAGTGGTTCTCAACCTTCCTAATGTTATGACCTTTTAATACAGTAATTCATGTTGTGGTGACCCCCCAGTCATAAAATTATTTTCATTTTTACTTTATAACTGTAATTTTGCTACTGCTATAAATTGTAATGTGAATATCTGCGTCTTTCAATGGTAGGCCCCCAAAGGGGTTGAGACCCACAGGTTGAGAACCCTGAGTTAATGGCACTAGTGGCTGCTGCAGAGAACCTGGGTTCAGGTCCCAACACCCACATGGCAGCTCACAACCATCTATAACTCCAGTTCCAGTGGAATCTGTCACCCTCTTCTGGCCTCCATGGGCACTGCATGTACACCATGCACAAACATACATGCAGACAAAACACCCATGAACATAAAACAACAACAACAACAAAACAGAACCAAAATTTTCTTCACCTTTTTAAACAGACAACATTTAAATATTCATAGTTTTAACTAGGTTTTCCCCTCTGATCAAATCAAGGCTTACTCTTTCAAGTCGAAATCTGTGGTCTGTTCTTCAAATGCCTCCTTACCCTTTCACCTCATGTTTTTCTTGTTACAAATTATTTGAAAGCATCATGACACTTATCTTACTTATTCTTGGGCAGTCTAATCTTTTCCCAGAAAGCATAGGTCTTAATAAATCCATCAAATTGTACAACATAATCAAGGGAAAAAGAGAAGGTCAAAAGAATTAAATCTATCAATATTTTCATCTTTAGAAGTGCTGTGAATAAGAACAACACTCAGGACCCCTGTATACTCTGCTCAGATCAACCTACTCTTAACATTTTCTTATCCTTGCTATCTTCCTCTTTTTAAAGTTAAATTTATTTGCCATCTGATGTATAAGACATAAAAATTGTGTGTGTTTATGGAGCACCATTTGATATTTCAAGAACACACACATTGCATAGTTAATCAAGGCAAATGTATCTGTCTTCTCAAACACTCATTGTTCCTTCATGGTAAAACACTTGACAATTATTTCTTGTGACTTTCTGAAATGCACAGAAGATAGTCATTTTCAGCCATCTATACTCCTCTGAGTGCTTTGAAGAACCACCACATTATTTTCTATGTTATATTAATTTACTTTTCTACCAACAGTGTTTCAAGATTCACTTTTCTTCACAGCCTTATTCTCATTTGTTATCTCTAGCCTTTTTGTTTGTTTGTTTTTAGTTTTTAATAACTGAGTCTCATGTATTCTGGGCTGGTCCCCAGCATACTATGTAGCTAAGGATAACCTTGAATTTTTGATTATTCTGTTTCAACTGCCCAAGTGCTGGAATTGTAAGCAAACACACCCATGCCCAGTTTATGTGTTTCTGGGGATTGAAAAAGAGCCTTGTATATGCTAGGCAAATAGTCTATCAACTAAGCTACATGCCTAGCCATCATGGCCATACCCCCCCAATGAGGTAATATCTCCTGGTGGTCTTGGGTTCTGTAATGATTAGTGATGTTGTACATTTATTTTTTGATTTCTGATAGCTTGGGTGTTGCCTTCATGGGTCTAGGCTTTCTCTGATGGGCAGGGGCAGTCAGTGCAGAGTGAAGATGTGATACATTTGTTTATGCTATGGAACATTTGTTTAATGACGCAAAGACGTGTTGCATTCTTTTAGGTTTCATTTGTTTAATTCTGTGAAGCTTTGCCACTGTGCCTATCTAAAACACCTGATTGGTCTAAATAAGAGCTGATGGCCAGTGGCTAGGCAGGAGAAAGGATAGGTAGGGCTGGCAGGCAGATAGAATAAATGGGAGGAGAAATCTGGGAAGAAAAGATTGAGGAGCGAGAAAAGAAGGGGCCAGCCACCCAACCACATAGCCAGACATAGAATAAGAAGGAAAGAAAAGATATATAGAAATAGAAAAGGTAAAAGTCCAGAGGTAAAAGGTAGATGGGGTAATTTAAGTTAAGGAAAGCTGGTTAGAAGTAAGCCAAGCTAAGGCCAGGCATTTATAAGAAATAATAAGTCTCCATGTGTATTGATTTGGGAGCTGGGTGGTGTTGGGCCTCTAAAAGGAGTCAAAGAGTTAAACAACAACAACAACGACAACAACAAAACAAAACAAAAAACCCAACTGCAGTTGTCATTAATAACTGCTGCACTAGGGAGCTCAGATGCCATCGAGCATCCTGGTCTTTCAAGAGAGAGAGGGAGAGATTAAAAAGAGACCACACCTAGTTTGTGAGCAATGCATACATTATAAGAAAACTGGCCACTGGAAGAGTGAATGTCCAGTTGAAGAAAAACAACAGAAGAGCTAATGTATTTTCCCAAGCTCAGCAAAGTGGGATTCCAATCAAAACTTGTCTGCAAGGATCTTATCAGCTGGGCTGGGATGGATTCAGAGTAGGGAGGACCAGGCTACCTGAATTTGGACCGCCAAGAGCCTATGGTCACAATGGAAGTTGGGGGCCAACACATGGCATTTTTAAAAAATAGACATTGGTATTGAATAGTCTGCAGTAACCATGACATTAACTTCCCTGTCTACCTGAACTGCCACAATAGTAGGAACCACAGGAGACAAGACTGTCTGACCCTGTTGGCAGTCCCACTCATGCCAGATAGGAGGCCATTGAATGACTTGTGAGTTCCCTTTCCTACCAGAATGTTTGATGCCCCCTTTGGGCAGAGATCTGCTGATGTGCCCAAATAACCATTACTCCCAGAGGAACAGGAAGCCTCACCTTTGGCAACAAGGTACACTTCGGTTATGACTGTGACTGTCATTATCCAGAGATGAGGAATGGCTCCTATATTCTCCAGGAAAAATTGACCCAACACATTTACTACAATGGTTTCCCACTATCTGGGCTGAAAAGGGGCCCATGGGCTTGGCCAGAAATCATGCACCTATTATGGTGGACCTGAAATCAGTGCTGTTCCTGTACGACAGAGATAACATTCAGTGCCCTGAGAAGTACACTTGAGAATTTGGGACAGCATTCATTGACTGCTGGATATAGGGATTCTGTTAGAATGTCAATCCTCTTGGAACAGTCCTTTCCTCCCAGTCAAGATGTATCAATCAGTCCAGGACCTCTGTGCTGTCAACAATGCTATAGTTACCAATTGTCTTGTGTTCCTGCATCCTTATATTCTCTTGAGTCTTCTGCCTGCACAAGTGAGTTGGCTTCCCTGCCCTGAGCTCAAGGATGCTTTCCTCTGCCTCTGTCTTCGACAAGTCAATCATTACTTGCCTTCCAATACTTGTGGGAGGACCCACACCTGAGAAGGAAGACACAGTTCATCTGGACCACGCTTTTACAAAAAGATTTCAAAAATTTTACACGATTTGATCAGTGAGGTGTTGGCTAATGACTTTCTGACTTTTCCCAGAGAGACTTTAAATTATACCCACCTATCCTACCTGGGAGGATTATTGGAATTGGACAAAGGCCTTGCTGGCTTTACTATCTATCACATGCTACAAGATGTCCTGGAAGAAGGCTCAGACTAGTAGGCAACAAGTTAAGTACCATGGTTTTGTCATCTTCAAAGGACACTTGGCACTTGGACATGAGAGGAGACTAGCCGTCTGTGCAACACTCTGGCCAAACACCAAGAAAGGGTCCAAGAATTTCTTGGGGCTGCAGGATTTGCACAATATTTCAAGAACAACTAAGCTTCTGTATGTAGCCACGGCAGAGCCAGCAAAGGCTCCTCTGGACTAGGGGCCTGAACAAGCAAAAACCTTCAGAGAATAAAGCCACTATTAACCAGTGTCCTGGTGCCAGGCCTGCTTGGGGTCAGCCAAGGCTTTAAACTTTGTTCATGAAAAGCAGTGAGTTGTAGTGTGGTGGTCTGAAGTGCTAGATCCAGCAGCAGCTGGATGGCTACCATGCCTCTGAGCCCTGGCCGCCACAGTGACTTTGATCAGGAAGCAGACAAGATTACACTTGAAAGAAAAATTGTCTCTCCTGCTGTCGTCACACTCTTGAACAGCCAAGGACATAAATGGCTGACTGCTATTAGGATGGCACACTCTCTACTACTCCATGAAAAACCCAGAGCACTGCCTTGAGACTGTGTGTGTGTGTGTATGCTGAATCTAGCCACATTCCTGCCTGCTGTACTAAGACCTGTTGGCCACGATGACGATGAGGAGGCTATTGATGAGGTATATTCAAGCAGACTAGACCTGGCAGACATGCCTCTTCAAAATGCTGAGTTGGAACTGTTCATGGATGGAAGCAGCATTGTTCAAGAAGTAAAACACAAGTCCAGATCTGCAATAACCCCTTGAGACAAGGTGGTAGCAAAGGCCCAGCCACAAGGTTGATCAGCACAATAGACCGAACTCTGAATGCTCAGTCAAATCCTAAAACGTGCCGGGGGAAGATCAGTCAATAATACACAGACTCAAAGCATACCTCTGCCACCTCATATGCCTCTGGGGCCATTTATAAGAAAAAGGGGGGCTGCTCACAGCAGGGAGAAAGGAAATAAAAAGTGAAAAAGGAAATCTCTTAATTGCTAGAGACAGTCTGGAAGCCATGCCAGGTAGCAGTGTGTATTGAAAAGGACACAAGAAGGGAATTGTCTTGGTTTGTAAGGGAAACTGGTTGGCTGCTCAGGCAGTAAGACAAGCTACCAATGAGACAGGTTCCACACTGAGCTCTGGTTTCTAAGATTTTCTGGCACTAGAATTACCCTTTTACTCCCAGCACACCACAGAGGAGGATGAATGGGCCGCAAATGAAAGTGGAATTGAGGAGAACGGAAGTGGATAGAATTTGGCAAACCAGTTTCTAATGGGACATTGGCTCCTCTGGTGACCCAGTGTCCTAAGATGACACATTTGAGAAAGACTGCAATGGAAAAATTGCCAAGTTAATATTATTTCATACCCAAGCTTTCCACTTGTGTGCCCAAATAAGTGCTAGACTTGTAACTTATGCATTAAAGAATGCTAACCAAGGACCCTAGCCCAATCCTGGGGTTTAGACAACAGGAACTTCCTTTTTATCTGTAATAACCTCACCACCCTACACACCAAGCCAAGTGCTAGTTGGCAAGGCTTTCTCTTATTATAAAGATAGACAGGCATACTGGATGAAAGAAATAAAGGTTAAATAATAGGTTATCTGGACCAGATTTGCCCAATCTGTTGGTATAAAGACAATCCAGACTACTGCCACACCCCTAGGCCTAAACACTTTGGTAGCTAGAGTTTTCCTGCCTTGCCCACAGTTAGGACAAATCTCTGTCGCCTGCCAGTCCCACAGCTGCTCAGACCCAACCAAGTAAACACAGAGACTTATATTGCTTACAAACTGTATGGCCGTGGCAGGCTTCTTGCTAACTGTTCTTATAGCTTAAATTAATCCATTTCTACAAATCTATACCCTGCCACCATGACAAGCCGCATGTGAAGACACCCGTTAGCCACAAACTGTCATGGTGGCAGCTGGCAGTTTCTCTGACTCAGCCTTCCACTTCCCAGAATTATTCTCCTCCTTGTCCTGCCTATACTTCCTCCTGCCTGGCCACTGGCCAATCAGTGTTTTATTTATTGACCAATCAGAGCAACAGATTTGACATACAGACCATCCCACAGCACACGTCCAAGCTTATTAGCTAGACACACATTGGTACCTGGTTCTAAATGTAACTCACCATCTTCTTAATGATACTGATCCTTAACTAGCAAGACATTGCTAGTTCTGCATATCCCTAGGATGTCCTTGGTACTTAGCTACACCAGTACCATTATAGAACATGACTACAGTGGATGTATTACCAAACCACACTATAGTAAGGCCTAGTATATAGAAACCTTAATTATCTCAGAAGATTCCAGTATGAATTACAAAAAAACGAGGGAGTCCAGGACAATAGGAGGTCCAACTGGTAATCAATGTAACTGAACCCATTAAGGCCTATGGCCTATGCAGCTCCAAGCAAAGACAACATGGTACCATTCCCCACCTGGGACTTCTCTTCATATGTGGCTTATTCTTACCAGAAGATTGGACAGGAACCTGTACTTTGGCCTTCCTCAGTCCTTAAATGGACACAGTTACCAATAATTCTAATTTTTTTTTGTGCATATGCCTGACCAAAGAGAGCCATCCAAATTATAACTTTATTGATTGGACTAGGGCTCATTGCTGGAGTAGGAACAAGTAGAGGAATTGTCTCATTAAACTAATTATCATCAAGTGTCTAAAGACCTAACAGAAGATACAGGATGATTTTCAAAATCAGTGTGGTCTTATAAGAGCAACTGGACTCCTTGGCCGAAATGGTCTTACAAAACAGAAGAGGTTTCAACTTGAGTACTTGAATGAGAATTGCTTTTTAATGTAAATCAATCAGGGATCATCGAACAGAAGGCTCAATAGCTCTAAGAGTGAATCACAAAGCAAAGGCAAGAACTAGCTGATTCTTGGAATTAGTGGTGTGACACTTGAAACTGAGCATCCTAGATCATGCCATTTGCTGGGCCCCTCCTCATACTGTTCATACTACTTTTGTTTCATGGTATATTCTTAATCTGCATGTCCAATTTGTTTTGTCCTGAGAATGTAAGTATGCTCCACCATGCCTGGCTAAGTTAATATCCACAATATGATTTTCAGGTTTACTATAAGCCCCAAATGTTAGTGTTTGGAGAGACGCTGATGCATTTTCAAAATTATGTTAGGTTTCATTAACAAATCTGTGACCTGATTTGATGACAGGGTTTTATTGTAAGCCAATGGCAGAGAGAACAGAAAAATAGGACATCAGAAATACCCATGCTTGTAGAGGTACAGAGACTTTGCTTCATGATTGGTGGATCACAGTAAGTTAAGGGAGAGAAAAGCAGGAAAAACAGAGGTAAGAGACACAAAGCAGAGGTAAGCCTACACTGGGCTGACTCCCACAGGAGTCATTCATTAACTCTGCCTTGCTTTCCTTTCTGACTTCAGTAGGGAAACCAAAGTACAGGGCAATGCTTTGATAACATGGGAATGATGTCAGTGTAAAAGTAGTACAGTTTGCCAAAAGGCAGTCAGAGTTATCACTGAGTCCCTAAATGCCATCTCTGGGAAATCAATGGTCATTGTTTTTGTTAATAGTTAAGACTGGGTTTTTAATAGCCCTCATGGTAATGGCAGCGACCCTTCTATACATGCTGTAGAGTCTTCCATAAGATGTATGATGGCCATAGAAGAACCTAGAGGGTGAGTATGGTAGGACAAAGGGCAATGGCTGCAACAGGCACCGAGAAAAGTTATGTCACATGTCACAGCTTTTACAGACCTGTGTAAGTAGAAATGACAAGGCATTTGTGAACCTGGGATGCTGACGGCTTTACAACAGAAATAGTAAAGATCCAGGGGACCTCTGCAGATCCGAAGTTCTTCCCTTAACATCTTTCCTCATAGGCTACCATCACAGGCAGCTGAAAAGTTGAAGTCACCTCAAGGACGGAGTCAGTTCATACATATTTGATCTGTAAGTCCATAAGACTGTCAAATGCAAAGTTGAAAGTCTGTTGCCTCAACTCCTCTGAAGGAGTATGGTTGGGACTCACGAGAAAGGTTCAGTTAGTCATAGAGAGTGAGGAGGCTCAATTTTATCTGCTTGCCCGAAAGTATAGAGAGCTTCTTTTATTCTATTCCAGACTCTGACAGAAGGCTAGCAGAGACTTCCAGAATCCCGGCAGGCAGACTTTCTTGTTGCGTGGTCTCCCCCCCTCCTACTCTCAGGGCTGGCTGCTCCTGCTAATTTTGCAAGCCTGAGAACTGGATGGTTATGTCTGTTGCCCACACTGTGCCATGAGGCCCCTTGAAAAGTCCTCAGTATATATTTTGAGTTTTCCTGACTAAGTTGTCCAGAATATTCAGTTGTGTGTGAAATAGACTTGGTCCCAAACCATGTGAACTCAGGGGAAGGAACTGTAATTGGTCTGGGAGATAAAATTTGTTTTCTTCGGAGCTGATGATTTTTGAAAGAGCACTTTGTTTCATTTTATCACTCTGGAGCAGATAGAAATGAATCATTAAGTAGGTGTACAATGTGGTATCTTTGTTTCTGACCATAGAACCCAGATGTAGGATCTGGCTAATAGTTCCAGGTTCCTGGTCAGTCTCATGGGGTTAATGATAATCACTCCCATTTGTATGGTGCCTGAAAGTTTCCACAGCAGCTTCACGTGCATTTATCACATTAGATAGTGGTGCTGGTAATGAACGATCTGTGACTTCACCTGCTGACCCAAACGCCCTGCCAACGAGATTCTGTCTCTTTCTAAGGATTTCCTCATGAGGCTGATTTAGTTACTCAAAGCTTGTTAAAAAATAAGATAAAAGTGATAAAGGGAGAGCCTTTGGCTTTTCCTCGCCTAGGAGTTCCAAGTTCATTGTGTCTGATTATAGGAGATAAACTGCAGATGGCACTGAGAAGTATTTTTCCTCTGTCCCTATTGTCTCGACAACTGCGTCTTTTTGTGATATGAAAAAGGCAAACACCTTGCCACAACGAAGATAAGGCATAGAAATGATTAAATGACAAAGCTAAGGTCACTTTTCAAGATTAAACAGTTAGGACAACGTTTGATGCTCACCTTTTCAAACTCCCTGTTTAGCGTTCCCTTGCAAGCCTATAGACAACCGTGAAAGAACTGACTCAGGTGACAGGCTTTGTTTTCAGGTGGCTAAAATTGGCCAGTGTTTGGGAGGAGACATATCAATCAAATCTATTTTTAGAATTAAATTAGCATATAGTTTTACCAACTCACATTTTCATTCCTAGGAAAGCCAGTGAGCGCTGTCATGAAAATAGGACCAGGATTTACTGTCTCTCCATGAGCTCTGCACTAATCCAGAAGGATACCCTGTTCTTTAAACCTAACTCAGACGCTGCTGTCTCTGAAACTTGACTCTGTAATTTGGTAAGTGTTTTAAAAAAAATACAACTAAATGTCTACCACATGGTGGAAAATTAGCAATCTGGGACTGAAACTTTTGTGTGGCATTAAACCCACATATGGGAAAAATTAAATCTCATCCTCAATGCCCTCCATGTGTTCATTTGTATTAAATGAAATGCTTATAAAGTGTGACATTATTTAACTTTTATAGGGTTTGTCACATCTAGTAAAACTTATTATTGTTCTTTTGAAAAACTTCGTACAGGTGCCTCTGAGCTCACATCAGTCTGGAAACTCTATAATGTACACATAATTATATATACATATAACATATACTATATATATGTATACATATAATATACATATGCTCTATAATGTACATATAATTTGTTACTGGATATATTACTAGAATATCAACAGAATTCCAACCAGGATGACTTACGACAACACCAACCCCAATAACTGGCAATAAGCAATAATATTTATAATAATACTTTCATTTTTATAGTAAAGATTTTTATAAAACCCGCAGCTAAAGTATGAATCATAAATTGTTTGGGCAATAATTGCCTTTTGGAAATGAATGACTGCAAGTATTACATATTTCTCAAATTTAAATAACAGACCACATGACCATCACAGTTTACATCTGTGAATGTGACCATTGAGGAAATTCCATAATCAAATTTATAACTCTGAGGTTATTAGAAATTCTCAGGAAATTTGTCAGCCTGGTTGGTTTACATTGACATAGAAAGATACCTGATCTAAAAGTCTCCTACTGTTCTATTTGCTAGGGAATGATAAGTACATTAGATGCTGAGGTCTGAGGTATTCCTAGGAGCCTGGGGCATTATCTTTCTGTCTCAACAAGTGTGATTTGTAGTCCTCTGGCCTCAGTACTGCCTGTGATACTGTGTGGCGAGAGACTTGGTGTCAATTACAGACATTGCTGCATGTCTACTGCATCTGCTCACCTTGAAGTTTGTTAGATGATGCATATCCTTTCTGAGGTGGAGCCACTCTGACACTCTAAGGCCCAGAGTTTATTTATTTAACTTCATTTTTAGTGCACTAGCATTTTGTCTGTGTGAGGGCATTGGATCCCCTGGAACTGGAGTTACAGACAGCTGTGAGATGCTATGTGGGTGAGGGAATTGACCCCAGGTCCTCTGGAAGAGCAGCCAGTGCTCTTAACCTCTGAGCCATTTCTCCATACAAACTAAGCATCTGAGACTTCAAGTGCATGTTAACCTGTACATACATAATATATCTGGAGTGTAATAACATGGTCTCACCTGCTAGTTCCTAAGGTTCTAAAATGTGCCTGGCATAGAATTCAGTCACTTGGTTGTATGGTACAGGGGAATTGGCTATGATACATTGGTAAACTTGTTGTCATGGCATTTTGTGTTAAGATAAACAACTTCCATGTAGTTGCCCTGTGGACAGTGGTCCAGGAGACTTGGCTTTGCTGAGATTTGATACCCACAGGTCTCAAATTCACCATAAAATTTATGAAGTGCCCTGATACTATCTGAATTTAGACATTTAAATCGCAGTTTGGGACTTAAAAAAAAAAACCCACAAACCCCCCTATCGACAAAAGAAGTGTGATAGATCAAATTTCCAGGCAGTTTAAAAGGTGTGCACGGTTTCATACAGAGCATAGCAAAATTTATCAAACCCAGTTCTTCCCTGTAAAGACAGAGCCACAGTCTGCTTTATTACCACATACCGTGAAACAGCGTCCACAGGGCAAATGCTCTAGGTTCTGGTAGAATGATTTTGCTTCACAAGAGATGCCTGGGCTAAAATTTCACCTCGAGAAGAGCTGGACAGAGGCAATGGCTGGTCTACAGGAAAACAGATGACACCTTTGCAAGGAGCATTTCGTCTGTCTCAGGCACAATTATCCCGTCACCGCATGCTGCTGCATTCTGGGGATGATGCCACCGTGGCTTATGCTATATAGTCTCTGTGGTTCTCTGGGCCTAGATTTGCTCATGGAGCCACAGACTGCTGGAGGCAGCTGGTCGATGATCAAAGGCTCAAAGGGCTGCTAAAAAAGGACCGTAACTGTTTTTGTCCCTTAGTTACCCATTTCACGCGGCCCATTAATGTTCCTCGGGAGCTGACAAAGTGGGGTGTGATGAGAGCAGGCCTGCAGTTACGGAGTCTGTGTTCTATGGGGCTTCTTCTCCATGCAGTGGCAAAAGCGTCTGTGCAGTGCGATTTCAGCTCACAATCGTCTCTTTATTGTTATTGTCTGTAATATTTCTTCCTCTTCCGGTCATCTCATGAGGAGTGACTGTTAACTGCTCATGACTCACGGTCTTAGAACTTCCTACAGAGTTACCAGGACCGGGGAGCAAACTTTTCTTTTTCTTTGTCCAGCAGCGCGGGCAGTTTTACAGCACATAAATATTGCTAGTCACTTTCTGCTGCTATTGACAACATATGAACATTTCCCCGGCAGCAGCCAAAAGTCAATAGTTTTCAAAGGGATTTGCAAAATACATGATTCCTTTGTTTATTTATATTTCTGGTTGAGAGTGCAGATGGGAAACTCTCGGATTCTGGAGCCAACTACATTTGCTAATGAAATGTGCTGGTCCAACTGCCAGGAAGAGAAGAGTCAACCATCCAGTTTGGAGTGTTGCAGCTGGCCCTTGATAGCTTTGAGTCAGTGAAGGGGAAGCTGGAGACATTTGGTCAGACTGGAACAGGCTGGGGCAGCTTTCCCTGCAGCGAGGATCCTGGCATGCTTGGCCTTGGTTCTCCTTTACAGGGGCAGAGTGAATGCTGAGCATGGGGAGCTGTTGTATTCATATGGTGGTGCTGGTAGCAGAGCTGCTTTCTGGCTGCCTTAGGTGCCCAAGGAGCCACTCTCTGCCATCTGGCTCCAATGGAGGCTAAAGAATGAGTTTGCTGAGAACCTCATCCCATAGCTGGGGGAAGATCTCCAAGGGCCACTGGCCATTTGTGATACTTGAATGGAAGCAAAATCAGAAACCATAGAACTACTCTTCCACTGGTAATTTGAACACTAATTAGGAAGTAAACAAAATGGTAATACTAATTAGAAAACAATGAAACATTTAAGAAGTTAATCGTTTGAGATTTAAAATGCGTATGGGTTTTTGTGAATGTATATGTATATATAAATGCATGTTATATACACATGTATTATTTGAACTTAAAAATGTACACATCTTTTTGTTTGACAGTAGTTTTTTGATATCAATCCAAAGTCTATTTGTTTTTGTGGTGATGCCATCAAATCCAGGACCTTGCACATACCAGAGAAGTGACATACCCCTGAGTTACATCTTAGCCACCAAGGCCTTTTAAAAATAGTTTGTTGGCTGATTATAATCTTAATTATCTTTTTTCCAGAAGGAGCCACTGTAATGAACTATTCCTTACTTTCAAAAGGAGTGAGAAGTCAAAAATGTTTGCAGAGCATTTTGAAGGCAGAATCCTCATGGAGTTTAACATAATTTGATAACTATTTTAAAAATGTGACTCAACCCTATTGGGTTGTTTTAAAACAACCACTTGGATTTTTAAAATAGGAACAATAATTCTCTTTTTGCATTCTTCACTGATTTCAATAATAGTTCCTTAATTTAGGTAATTACCATCTTAGCTTGCATAAATAGGCTTGGAGACAAACTCAATGAACTTTTGGTCCCCTAACAGCACCTGGGGTGGGGTGGGGGAAGGGGCAGGCATACTAGAGTTCTGCACCCAGAAGTGGGTTCTTTCGCAGCATGTCTGATGGGAGAGATGGAAAACAGTGGTAAATTCAGGGAACTGGACTACCCAAATGCCAGCTCTAAGAGCCTATGTTGTATTTAAGTGGCTGACACTGGTTTCTATTACCGGTCTCTTTGCTATGAACCCACAGCTTAGAAAGTGTTGAGCCAAAGAGGGCCTGTAGGAATCTGTGTGCTGTGATATCTGGTTCTTCTGTGACTCCTGTACCAACAGGAGCCTGTCTCAGGCAGCCCCGGGAATGATTCTAATTATAATTTACTCTGTGCTTAGGCCCTGAGTACACAGCTGTTGTTCTTTCTCTGACTAGCATAGTGTGGCCAGTTATAAGAACACTAGGGTCTGGCTGAGCCAGGGCCAATATTTCCAGACTTTATTTATCCTCCCGTATCTTTTTTTTTTTTTTTTTTTTTTTGGTTTTTTTATTATTATTATTATTATTATTATTTTACAACACCATTCAGTTCAACTTAATAGCCACAGAATCCCCTGTTCTCCCCCTCTCGCCCACCCCTCCCCCCAGCCCACCCCCCATTCCCACCTCCTCCAGATCAAGGTCTCCCCCGAAGACCGGGGTTGACCTGGTAGACTCAGTCCAGGCAGGTCCATTCCCCTCTCCCAGACCGAGCCAAGTGTCCCTGCATAAGTCCCAGGATTCAAACAGCCAACTCATGCAACGAGCCCAGGACCTGGCACCAATGCACAGCTGCCTCCCAAACAGATCAAGCCAACTGACTGTCTCACCCGTTCAGGTGGCCTGATCCAGTTGGGGGCCCCTCAGCCTTTGGTTCATAGATCCTGTGCTTCCATTCATTTGGTTATTTGTCCCGGTGCTTTATCCAACCTTGGCTTCAACAATTCTCGCTCATATAAATCCTCTTCTTACTCACTAATTAGACTCCCAGTGCTCCACCAGGGGCCCAGCCGTGGATGTCTGCCTTCAGATTCCTCAGTCCTTGGATGGGGTTTATGGCACCACTATTTGGGTGTCTGGCCATCCCATCACCAGAGTAGGTCAGTTCCTGCCGTCTCGCGACCATTGCCAGCAGTCTTTTGAGGGGGTATCTTTGTGGATCTCCGTGGGCCTCCCTAGCTCTCTGCTTCCTCCCCTTCTCACCTTCTCATGTGGTCTTCATTTACCATGGTCTCCTATTCCTTGTTCTCCCTCTCTTTTCTTGATCCAGCTAGGATCTCCCACTCTTTCCCTCGACTGTCGCCCTTCATTGTTCCCACTCATGACCAGGATATTCATGTAGATCTTGTCCATTTCTCCGTGTCTTTTTTTGGGGTCCCGTTTTCCAGGTAGCCTCACTGGTGATGTGAGTAGCAGTCTAGTCATCCTTGTTCCACCTCTAGCATCTTCCTATGAGTGAGTACATACCATATTTGTCTTTCTGAGTCTGGGTTACCTCACTCAGGATGATTTTTTCTAGATCCATCCATTTGCCTGCAAACCGTGTGATGTCGTTGTTTTTCTCTGCTGAGTAGTATTCCATTGTGTATATGTGCCACAATTTATTTATCCATTCTTCAGTTGAAGGGCATCTAGGTTGTTTCCAGGTTTTGGCTATTACAAACAATGCTGATATGAACATAGCTGAGCAAGTGCTCTTGTGGTATGATTGAGCATTCCTTGGGTATATGCCCAGGAGTGGTATAGCTGGATCTTGGGGGAGATTGATTCCCAATTTTCTAAGAAAGCGCCATATTGATTTCCAAAGTGGTTGTACAAGCTTGCATTCCCACCAGCAGTGGAGGAGAGTTCCCCTAGTTCCACATCCTCTCCAGCATAAAGTGTCTTCAGTGTTTTTGATCTTAGCCACTCTGACAGGCGTAAGGTGGTATCTCAGAGTTGTCTTGATTTGCATTTCCCTGATGATTAGGGAAGTTGAGCAATTCCTTAAATGTCTTTCAGCCATTTGGGATTCCTCTGTTGAGAATTCTCTGTTTAGTTCTAAAGCCCATTTCTCAATTGGACTGTTGGTCCTTTTGATGTCTAATTTCTTGAGTTCCTTATATATTCTGGATATCAGTCCTCTGTCACCTGTGGGGTTGGTGAAGATCTTTTCCCATTCTGTAGGCTGTCGCTTTGCCTTGTTGACCGTATCCTTTGCTCTACAAAAGCTTCTCAGTTTCAAGAGGTCCCATTGATTGATTGTTTGTCTCAGTGTCTGCGCTACTGGTGTTATATTTAGGAAGTGATCTCCTATGCCAAGGCGTTCAAGACTATTTCCTACTTTTTCTTCTAGCAGGTTCAGAGTAGCTGGATTTATGTTGAGGTCTTTGATCCACTTGGACTTAAGTTTTGTGCACGGTGACAGATATGGATCTATTTGCAGCCTTCTACACGCTGATATCCAGTTATGCCAGCACCATTTGTTGAAGATGCTTTCTTTTTTCCATTGTACACTTTTGGCTTCTTTGTCAAAAATTATATGTCCATAGGTGTGTGGGTTAATGTCAGGGTCTTCAATTCGATTCCATTGGTCCACATGTCGGTTTTTATGCCAATACCAGGCTGTTTTTATTACTGTAGCTCTATAGTAGAGCTTGAAGTCGGGGATTGTGATGCCTCCAGAAGTTGTTTTATTGTACAGGTTTCTTTTAGCTATCCTGGGTTTTTTGTTTTTCCATATGAAGTTGAGTATTGTTCTTTCCAGATCTGTGAAGAATTGTGTTGGTATTTTGATGGGGATTGCATTGAATCTGTAAATTGCTTTTGGTAAGATTGCCATTTTTACTATGTTAACCCTGCCTATCCATGAGCATGGAAGATCTTTCCATTTTCTGAGATCTTCTTCAATTTCTTTTTTCAGGGACTTAAAGTTCTTGTCATATAGGTCCTTCACTTGCTTGGTTAGTGTTACCCCAAGGTATTTTATGTCATTTTTGGCTATTGTAAAGGGTGATGTATCTCTAATTGCCTTCTCAGCTTCTTTGTCCATTGTATATAGGAGGGCTACTGATTTTTTTGAGTTGATTTTGTATCCTGCTATGTTGCTGAAGGTGTTTATAAGCTTTATCAATTCCTGGGTGGAATCTTTGGGGTCACTCAAGTATACTATCATGTCGTCTGCAAATAGGGAAAGCTTGACTTCTTCCTTTCCAATTTGAATCCCCTTAATCTCCTTATGTTGTCTTATTGCTCTGGCTAGAACTTCAAGTACTATATTGAATAAGTATGGGGAGAGTGGACAGCCTTGTCTCGTTCCTGATTTTAGTGGAATTGCTTTGAGTTTCTCTCCATTTAATTTGATGTTGGCTGTTGGTTTGCTATATATTGCCTTTATTATGTTTAGGTATGTTCCCTGTATTCCTGATCGCTCCAAGACTTTTATCATGAAGGGGTGTTGGATTTTGTCAAATGCCTTTTCTGCATCTAGTGAGATGATCATGTGGTTTTTTTCTTTGAGTTTGTTTATATGGTGTATTACATTAATGGACTTTCGTATGTTGAACCACCCTTGCATCCCTGGGATGAAGCCTACTTGATCATGGTGGATAATTGTTCTGATGTGTTCTTGGAGTCTGTTTGCCAGTATTTTATTGAGTATTTTTGCATCAATGTTCATGAGGGAGATCGGTCTGTAGTTCTCTTTCTTTGTTGCATCCTTGTTTGGTTTAGGAATCAGGGTAATTGTAGCCTCGTAGAAGGAGTTTGGTAATGTTCCTTCTGTTTCTATTATGTGGAACAATTTAGAGAGTATTGGTATTAACTCTTCTTTGAAGATCTGGTAGAATTCTGCACTGAAACCATCTGGTCCTGGGCTTTTTTTGGTTGGGAGACCTTTAATGACTGTTTCTATTTCCTTAGGGGTTATTGGACTATTTAAATAGTTTATCTGGTCTTGATTAAACTTAGGTATGTGGTATCTATCCAGAAAAATGTCCATTTCTTTTAGGTTTTCCAGTTTTGTGGAGTAGAGGTTTTTGAAATATGACCTTATAATTCTCTGGATTTCCTCAATGTCTGTTGTTATGTCCCCCTTTTCATTTCTGATTTTGTTGATTTGGATTCTCTCTCTCTGTCTTTTGGTTAGTTTGGATAAGGGCTTGTCTATCTTGTTGATTTTCTCAAAGAACCAACTCTTTGTTTCATTAATTTTTTGTATTATTCTCTTAGTTTCTAATTTATTAATTTCACCTCTCACTTTGATAATTTCCTGGCGTCTATTCTTCCTGGGAGACTTTGCTTCTTCTTGTTCTAGAGCTTTCAGATGTGCTGTTAATTCACTAGTGTGCGATTTCTCCAACTTCTTTATGTGGGCATTTAGTGCTATGAATTTCCCTCTTAGCACTGCTTTCATAGTGTCCCATAAGTTTGGGTATGTGGTGTCTTCATTTTCATTGATCTCTAGGAAGTCTTTAATTTCTTTCTTTATTTCTTCCTTAACCCATTGGTGATTCAGTTGAGCATTATTCAGTTTCCATGAGGTTGTAGGTTTTCTGTAGTTTTTGTTGTTGTTGAAATCTAGCTTTAAACCATGGTGATCTGATAGAACACAGGAGGTTATTCTGATTGTTTTGTATCTGTTGAGATTTGCTTTGTGGCCAAGTATGTGGTCGATTTTAGAGAAAGTTCCATGGGGTGCTGAGAAGAAAGTATATTCTTTCTTGTTAGGATGGAATGTTCTGTAGATATCTATTAGGTCCAATTGGGTCATGACATCGGTTAAGTCCTTTATTTCTCTGTTAAGTTTCGATTTGGGAGATCTGTCCAGTGGTGAAAGTGGGGTGTTGAGATCTCCCACTATTAATGTGTGGGGTTTTATATGTGATTTAAGCTTTAGTAATGTTTCTTTTACATATGTGGGTGCCCTTATGTTTGGGGCATATATGTTCAGAATTGAAACTTCATCTTGGTCGATCTTTCCTGTGACGAGGATGTAATGTCCTTCTTGATCTCTTTTGATTGATTTTAGTTTGAAGTCTATTTTGTTGGATATCAGGATGGCTACCCCTGCTTGTTTCTTAAGACCATTTGATTGAAAAGTCTTTTCTCAGCCTTTTATTCTTAGGTAGTGTCTATCTTTGAATTTGAGATGTGTTTCTTGTATGCAGCAGAAGGATGGGTCCTGCTTTCGTATCCATTCTGTAAGTCTATGTCTTTTTATAGGTGAATTAAGTCCGTTGATATTAAGGGATATTAATGACCAGTGATTCTTCATCTCTGTTATTTTTGGTGGTAGTGTGTGTGTACTTCTCTTCTTTGGGGTTTACTGTTGTGGCTTTATCTATTGCCTGTGTTTTCAAGTGTGTATCTGACTTCCCTCGGTTGGAATTTTCCTTCTAGTGCTTTCTGTAGGGCTGGGTTTGTGGATAGGTATTGTTTAAATCTGGCTTTGTCTTCGAATGTCTTGTTCCTTCTGTCTATGATGATTGAAAGTTTTGCTGGGTATATTAGTCTGGGCTGACATCCATGGTCTCTTAGTGTCTGCATTACATCTGTCCAGGTCCTTCTGGCTTTCAAAGTCTCCATTGAGAAATCGGGTGTTATTCTGATGGGCTTACCTTTATAGGTCACTTGGCCTTTTTCCTTGGCTGCTCTTAATATTCTTTCTTTATTCTGTACATTTAGTTGTTTAATTATTATGTGTCGAGGGGACTTTTTTTGGGGGTCTAGTCTGTTTGGTGTTCTATAGGCTTCTTGTATCTTCATAGGCATTTCCTTCTTTAAGTTGGGAAAGTTTTCTTCTATAATTTTGTTGAATATATTTTCTGTGCCTTTGAGTTGGTATTCTTCACCTTCTTCTATCCCTATAATTCGTAAGTTTGGTCTTTTTATGGTGTCCCAGATTTCTTGGACATTTTGGTTCATGACTTTGTTGGCTTTAGTGTTTCCTTCGACTGATGGAACTATTTCTTCTACTGTATCTTCAATGCCAGAAATCCTCTCTTCCATCTCTTGCATTCTGTTGGTTATACTTGCATCCGAAGTTCCTGATCTTTTACTCAGGTTTTCTATTTCCAGCATTCCCTCTGTTTGTGTCTTTTTCATTTTTTCAATTTCCCTTTTCAGATCTTGGACTGTTTCCTTTGTTTGTTTCATTGCTTTTTCATGATTTTCTTTCAGTGCTTTATTGTTTTCTTCCAGGATTTTAATGTTTTCTTCCAGGACTTTATTGTTTTCTTGGAGGGCTTTATTGTTTTCTTCTAATTTGTTTGCCCTTTCCTCTAGTTGTTTACAGCGTTCTTCCAATTTTCTTGTCTTTTCCTCTACACAAGCCTCTACCTTCTTCATGAAGTTACTCATAAGGCTACTTTCTTCTGCTTCTTCCAATTTTTGGTGTTCAGGTCTAGATGTTGGAGGCGAGCTAGGTTCTGGTGATGCTGTATTGCTCTTCATTTTGCTGTATGTACTTCTGCTTTGACGTCTGCCCATCTCCTTGTGATTCCTTCTTGGTCTTATCAGTGGACTTGTTTCACAAAGATCTGACAGACTCAGGAAGACTCTCTCTCTTGTCCAAAAGGGAGTTCTCTTGTCCAACTCTTTGGTCCAGAAGGGAAGTCAGGGGCAAGCTCTGGTCCACAATGGCAGTCGGGGACAGGCTGGGAGCTGGGGGCCGGTCTCTAAGTCTCAGGAAGTGGGTGGGGTCTTGGGCAGATGGGCGTGGGGGCAGGGCGCGGAGACTGCAGGGGCTGCCGGGGGCTTGGAAATGGGGATCCCTCCCGGTGGGGCTAGAAGGGGAGCTGCCCGGTGGCCAGAACCTGGTGCCAAGTTGGGCAGGCCTTTCAGGAGTGGCTGGTGGCCAGGGATGGGGTCCTGGCTGGACCCAGGCACTCACCTCTGGTCCAGAAGGGAAGTCGTCAGGGGCCTATCCTCCCGTATCTTATTGGGAGGGTAGAGTACATAGAGTATACCGTTGCCTTTCTATAAGTAAAAAAAAAAAAAAAGAGAGAGACATGACAGTCATATTAAAAAAGAGATTGTAGTTGCAGAACAGAGCTGGCCTACATCTGGATTTGGTAAAACTCAGCCTTTGTGCCCTACTTGACAACTAAGCTAGCTGAAGTACTACAGGGTCATGACTTGCCTAGGGTCAGTTCGTCAGTCAATAGCTGGTTGCTATATGATCCCCAACCCTTGTCACTTTTAGCTCTATATTTTAACCATGTGGCCCACTACAGAACAGGCCACAAAGCATCCCAGATGTGCACTGGGGAGAAGTTCTTCCGTGACCCAGCTAACGCCAAGCCCCTTAGGACTTGGCGTTTATTAAATGTTCTCGTACAGTGTAAGCGCATTAACCTGAGTGTTATGAGGATTTCCCCGCATGACAATGTTATAAGATTTTCTCATGAGGTCACTTCCTAGGAAGGCAGGGATTTAAAAGCCGCCACAACAGGCAACGAAGCCGGCAACATGTGGCTTTACTTCCAGCCCGTCGTTTTAAGTACTGGAGAATTTATACGGACACAGTTTCCGATACAGCTGATGTAGCTCTTTTGTTTGTTCATCTGGGTTCGTTCCACCTTGAGAACACCTCTGGATGCCCGGCATGCTCTTTACCCTTGAATGGAGTATTAACTCCCACTCTTTCTGACTCCTAGTCATGAGGATTTCAAAACAATTGCATATAGCAGTCAGGCTTAGCAGCCAGGCTTTTCACTTCTTAATGGTGCATCCCAGAGAAGGCCAGCTCTTTCTATTTTTTTTCCTGTGATCTTTATCCTATCAATGATTACTAGCCCTGATAGAAACCATTCCTGCTTAAAAAAGAAACAGCATCCTAAGTCACTTCTTCCTGCTTAAAGAAAGTGCTCACGTCACTAAGGCAACCCCTATAGAGTCATGTTGGTTGATGGCATATATTTTTCCCCAAACTATTACTCAAACCAGTATTTTATTCTTACTGAGGTTAGTTTATGACATTAATTTTGCGTTCCAATGATGTGACTTAATCCAAGGCCTTTCTTTAGACATATCATAGAACTTCGTGGATATTCTATTGTTAAAACAAATGAACCCAACACCTAATTTGTTAATCTTCTTCAATGAAGTTTATGAGCTTATGAGTCCTTTCCCCCCGCAAAAGTTTATAAACTATCAGAGATTTTTTTTTTTCTGGGAGCAGCTTCACTCCCTAAACCCTCTAACCCTGTAAATGATCCTATGAAACATATTGTATGGAGTTTATTTATCAAAGGGCTACAGACTAAATCAAATTTCCTGGCACGTTTTTGTTTTCCATATGTGTTTGTTAAACCTGTGTAATTTGGTAGTTTGCCCCTGCGAACCCACAGTTAGTGCCATGCAAGCAGTAAGCAGCTGCTGAAGCCCTGGCTGGTCTGCAGAGGCAAGCAAGGCCACGAGGAATGCGGGAAGCCAGGCGACAGGCTGGAATGGGCCACATGGACCAGAGACCTCAGTACTGGCAGCTCCAACAGGGGCTCGCCTATTCCCAAAGTGGTTCTGAGCAATTCAGGATGTCAAAGACAACGTCCTTTCCAAATCGGATTTCTCGTGGTGGTGTTTGGGAAAAACGCCAGGGCTTCCTGTTACTACCCCAGTTTGGGGCTTTGGGAACCGTTTCAGCTTCTGTGTCTGTCCTGTTCTGGAAAACCATAGCACATGTGGACATGATAGAAGTCAAGGGAGTTTTATAGAAGTAGTTTGAGCTAGACCAGTTTTAAGACATCACGGTCAACGGTCCTTCGTCCTTTCCTTAAAATCCTTGTCAATGGATTGATTGCATGTGAAGCATAGGGTACAGAGGAAACAAGACATCAGCTATCTTTTAAAAAAAGATTTATTTTTAAGTGTTTGTGTGTGTATGTTAAATGTGTGTGGGTATCCATGGAGTCTAGGGGAAGACACTGGATTCTCTGGAACTGGAATTATAGGGAGTTGTGAGGTGTCACTTGTAATGGAACTAAGGTCCTCTTCAAGAAGAGGAAGTACTTTTAACCACTGACCATCTCTCAAGACCCTCAAGTGTCTTTTTACACACTGTGTAATATAAATCATTAAATGGTGAATGCAAATTAAACAGAGAAATTCATCTGTTAGCAGCATTTAATTAAATAGCACATCAAAATGTATGATATAAGGTTTCTATCTCAATCAACCTTACATTTTTTATAGTAATAACTTAGGTAAGAAAAGAACCAGATATGGTGGTGTATGGCTATAGTCTTATGTTTGGGAGACTGGAGCAGAACTGTGAGGTCGAGGCTTAGACTATATAACAATATAGTAAGACAGCCTTAAAAAAATCCCTCTGCGTATATGTGACAGTTGTGTAGCTTGGTCTATTTGTGAGACTCCTAACAATGGGAGCAAGGGCTGTCTCATATGCTTTGTCCTGCTCTTGGGAACGTATTCCTCATACTGGATTGCCTTGCCCAGCCTATAAAAAAGGGGAGGTGCTTAGTCTTATGGCAACTTGACATACCATGCTTTGCTGATACCCAAGGGAGGCCTGCCCCTTCCTGAACAGGAACAGAGGAGGAATGGGTTGGAGGTGGGGAGTGGGAATGGGAGGAGAGAAGGAGGGGAAACTGTGATTGGGATGTAAAATAAATATAAAACAAAATAAATAAAGAATTTACAAAACAAACAAACAAAAAAGTAGTAAGAAATAGTAACAGACACTTCCAAGGGGTGGTCCAACTTAATCCTCAAAATGTGTATTTTGAATTAAAGGGTGGCCATGGAATCAATAATTTGTTTGGAAGGCCTTAAAAAGGGAATGTCACACAGGACTTTCTTTATTATGTAAATATTTTTTTCATTGTGAAGAATGAGAGAGTTTTGGAAAACGTATAGAGAACAATCACACTGCTATTGTTGCTTTTTTCCCCCAGGCAGTCCACAACTCTTAGTGATGCTACTTACAGTATTTTTTGAGTGTCTAATGGTGAAAAAGCAATATGCCTTCCATCAAATTGGTGTTTTGAATTTCAGTGTCTTCCCAGGCTAGGGATATTTAGTATAAGAGGCTCTCACGATGCAACAACAAAAAATCACCACTTCTATTCAGCCTAAGATCACGAGGATCAACAGCTCACACTACAGGGTACTGTGTTGTCAAGGTGTGAGGCTTGGTAGGTTAGGTTTATCATATATACTTCATTTTCACAGTATTTTCAGTGTATTTGAGAAGTAACTTCATCATCATAGGTCAAGGACCATTAGTTTTCCTGGTACATGTGTGTGTAAAAAGGAAAAGGTAGAAGAAATATCTTTATTGATTTTTCTATCAATATGTATCTATATAATATAAAATAAAAAAGTTGGGATCATCTAACATAATGAATTTTAAACCTCTGTTAGCAATTGAGTAGATACATCATGAGAATTTCCCTCTGTGAATGAAGTTTTACAGACATGATTTTTAATGGTTTGCATAGTACCAGAGTATATGGGTAATCATGATCTAATGTTTTAATTTTAAACCTTAAGGTTCTTTTTGAAATTCTAACAAGTACAAATGGCTTCCAATCAAGTATTTCTATATGCACATTCCTTGCATATGCTTTCGCTTAGTACTAGCATAAGGTCAGGCGGAATGAACTCTGAAGTTACTGAGCCAAAAGAGATTATTTTTGAAGGGTCCTAATTTCCCACCACAATTTTTAAATTAGTAGTGGATGAGAATAATTGCATCCTACATCTTTTTAAAATTGGTTATCAAAGTTTAAAATGACTGCTTTGGGGGAGAAAAAAAAACCTTTAAGGCAGAAACTGTATTCAGACCATGGAAATGTTAATATTGGTATTCTTAGAGAATTTATATAGTCTGAAATTTCTCACTTGAATCTTGAAATGTCCATTTAGGTTTACCAAGTGTTACCCGCCTTATTGGTCACACAAACTTGTCACTGAGATGTCAAGACTATCTTTGAAAGTCAAAGATGATGTTGGTTGATGTAAACAAAATAAAAACTCCCTGCTGCAACAATTCTTGGGGAGGGTGGTTTAGCCTTCCAGGGTGTGAAGCCTTCCAGAGACTAGGCACTACAGCCCTGCCAGGTCACCTTAGAGCTCACTTCTGTGTGAGGTTTTGGCAGTTAGCCTACCTTCCTGTTCTAGAGGGCCAGCTGGACAGGCTTAGGAGCACATGTACCACAAAGTTGACCTGTATTTCCTATGATTTGTATGTGGCACATACTATTTTTGTTCTGTGTTTTAAAATTTGCAGTGAACTGGGAGTAATCCTAAAAGAATTCAACAAAATATCTGCTCTAGCCATCAGTCAGTATCAAACTACCTAATTATAGTTTCATACATACTATGCTAGACTATGTTGTGACTGTTTAGAAGGAGGAACTTCTTACTAAGGGGACGTCTTCCTTTACCGTAACATTCCCTACAACACAAACTTGCAATGTGAACCCTGGGGATTGTGTGCTGAGCTTCCTCAAGGCCTGCCCGGAGTGACCCACTTTCTTCAGTCAAGTTCTCCTTCTTAAAGTTTCCATAACCTCCCCAAACAGTGTCCCCGGCTGGGGGCTGGGGACCAAGTGTTCTAACACAATAACCTGTGGGGGCTGGGTTTCATCTTCAAATCTCAGGTTTTAGTCAGGCCCTCTAGAGGAAGGAAACCTAGGGAATGAATATCTATCTATCTATCTATCTATCTATCTATCTATCTATCTATCTGTCTGTCTGTCTGTCTGTCTGTCTGTCTGTCTGTCTGTCTGTCTATCTATCTATCTATCTATCTATCTATCTATCTATCTATCTATCTACCTATACACACATATGTATTATTTATTTATAAATAGAGCTTTAAAATACTGGTAGCCAAATCACTCCCCAGACACTGAGAACATGGCACTCCATCTTTGAGGCTGGGCACCTCAACAGCAGAGTAGTCCCAGAAGGGCTGTCTGTCACTGGGGGGTAGGCACAACCCATAGTTACTCATTCTACAAGCTCAGGTGCCTCAGTTGTCCCAGCCTGGCAGGAAGCCTGGAAAGGCCCTTGAGAGCAGATGGTCCCTATTCGAGACAGAAAGCTTGGAGATGTTGATAGCAGTGAAGGAGCCAGCAGCCTTTGCCACCGGGCAAATTGACTCAGGCAGTGAGGAGGATGGCCAACTGAGCAAAAGGGGAGATTAAAGTTCTTTTTGAGGAGTAGGTTCCCAAAAGCCAGTAAAAGTGTTTTTTTGGGGGGGAGGGGAGGGGAGCTGGATTGCTACCTGAAGGTGCTGCCCACATTTGGGGTGGGCCTTGCCATGTCAATCAAGACAATAAGGAGAATTCTTCAGGCAAGGCTGCCTACTCAGGTGATTCTAATTTGTGGCAAGTTGACATTAAACTAACCATAATAATATCATAGCAGTAATAAAATGTGTTCATAAACTTTGGGTTTATTGCTTAAAAATTATCTTTCAAAATTCTCAAGTAATCCTGGGTGGGTATAAAAATTTAAGTCATATTCTTTCTTCTTTTCTCCACTTATTCCTTCTCTCCTCCATCCCCTTCTGACCTTTTTTTGTTTCAGAGAGAAGGCCTTACTATGTAGCTCAGGCTAGACTTCAGTTCTTGATCTTCCTGCTTCGGTCTTTCCAATGCTGGCATGACAGCATATATCACCATGCTTGGCTTTGTGTTGTTAGGCACGGGTACTGTCTGTCTGTCTGTCTCTTTATTTATTTCTTGTACTGGGGCTTGAACTAAGGCCATGCATAAACTGGGCAAGCATTCCACCACTGACCTACACTTCAACCTTGTATTTTCTCAACTCAAAGGATAAAGAGGTTAAATATCTTGGCAACAGTTACTCAGTTAATCAACTGCAATTGCTATTTATACTTCTGATTCTAAATTTTATGCTCTTTTATCTCATAATTTAATACAGTATGTTACAGGGTTCATTGTTTCTAAATGAGTGCTTATTGATTTTACATGATGCTATGAGGCAAACATGAGAGTCTTTTAAAAAAAACTCTGTGTGTGTGCACATTCGTGTACATGTGCATGATGTGAGTGTGTGGGTGCATGTATGGTGGTCAAAGAACAGATTTGTTGAATCCTTTTCCCCCCCAGCTTTCCATGGGTCTGTGGATTAAGCTCAGGGTGCCAGGCTTGTGTAAGCACCTTTATTAATGAACCATCTCAAGAGCATCCAAAATCTTATGAGTTTCTTCTTGTCCAAAGGCTGAGTTAAAACAGCCTGTAGACTTGACTCAGAGTAATTTTTAAAGAAAAGGCATCAGTACTGTGTTGTGGAATAATGTGTGTGTACACTGTAAGGATTTGTTGCTGTGATTGGTTTCATAAAGAAGATGACTGGTCAATAGCTGGACAGGATAAGATTAGGTGGAAGAACCAGACTAAGGACACTGGGAAGAAGAAGGGTGGAGTCAAAGGAGTCACCACGAAGACATAGAACAAGACATGCTGGAGGACAGGTAAAGCCATGAGCCATGTGACAATACATAGATTAATAGAAATGGGTTAAGTTGTAAGAGCTAGTTGTGAATAAGCCTGAGCTATCAGCTGAGCATTTATAATTAATAAGCTTCCATGTGGTTATTAGGGAAGCAAGTGCTGAGACACAGAAAAACTGCCTACAGCACTGTGCACATGTCCTCATGGCCCAAATTTCTCTTCATGTTTGTAAAACAATCTCACCAGCAGAAGAGAATAAATGCCAAAAATCTTTCTTATTGAATCTGATCAGCTGATCACACTTACCAGAGCAGGAATCCCAAGCTTCAGAAGCTGGTGACTGGCAAATGGTGAGTTCATGGTGATACTGGGTCCCTTCTGTGTTGATAAAGAAGGAATTGATCAAGTTGGAGAAATCAAGGATGACCCCGTTCGTGTCTGATTTGTATCTATTTGTAACCACCTGCTGTGTAACTATAAATGTTGACATCTCCGGGGTGGGGGAAATCATATAGAATGTTGAATCCTGGTATAACCTCTGGCCCTGTTAACGAGAACTCCAGAGTGAAGATAAAGTTCACAATGGACATGCCAGGACTTTCATTAGTTCACAAATCGGAAATTTATTTGACCCTAACTCTCCATGCTGGTACCCAAGGGTGCTATGAAACTGAGTTCTAATCAAAACAGAATAATAAAACATAATCTAAAAAGGGGTAAATGTATAGGTTAGCTTTCAAAACACAAAGTACTTTGTTATTTTAAGTACAGAATTCTCCAACAGACAACTTTCTTTTGTACTTGATCTACAAGATATGTATTGTTTTCCTCACAGAGCTTCAAGCAGTACTAGAGTGGGACACTTAACTGCCACATAAATAGGACGGAAATGATTCTCTGACAATTTTCCAGGGTAGAATCAGTGTAGGGTGGGACTAGTATTAACTTTCTCAAATACCTACATATTCCTTTCTATGTGGATAAACTAATTAAATTCAATTTGTTTATTCAGGTAATGAGCAAATAGTGAGTGCCAACCATGTATCAACAACATTATTATATCTTATGCCTAATTGTGAACTGAAAAATAATTGCCTCTTAGGCTTGCATTAGAATATTTGAACAGTGCTATTGCTACGTTCTTAAACCCTCCCCATTTTCAGTTAAGCTTCAGTTTTGGAGACATTTTTACATTTACTGAATTAGTATATACATGTATGTGCATGTGTGTTCTCCAAGGTACACGTATGGAGGTCAGAGAACAATTTTTGGGAATCAGTTCTCTCTTTTCCCCTTTAGGTTCCATCTGATTCAGTAAAATTCCCTTACCCACTGAACCACCTTGCTGGCCCCAATTTGGAAATTTAATCAAAGTTGATAATTACAAAGAACTTAGATTCAGATCTATGCTTCTCAATTGTTGTCCATCTTACTATTAGTTTCTGAAGCTTTTATCCATTCTAATGACTATACCAGTTGATACTGTTTATGGAACTGATGTTCTAAAGACAATTCACAACACTATAGTTCTGAGATATACAGCTTTTATAGGGTAAGCCGTGTTAAATGTAGAGAATTCTTACACCGACGATAATGTATGTTCACTTACACAGATGTCTCTCATGTCTTGAAATTTTTGCGTAAACCTTTGCCATGCTCAGAGTCTAAGGTTTCCCTAGAGTTGTTTTTAGGCCGGGTCATGATGCACAGCGTCATGATGACACTTGGCTTCCACGCTCTCTTTCTGGACCCCCTTAGCTCCATGACAGGACGTAGCTCTACCGTAGAGACACATTGAAAAATACTTTGTGCAAATTTCTTCTTCTACTTGGTCATCAACATCTGAGAGGTAAACAGCCCAATATTTTTGATAGGCAGAATTTTGTAGCCAGAATGATATTCCTTTATAGAGTTACAATAACCTTTCTTATTTCTGAAAATTCTGTCATCTATTCCAAGATACATATATTTGAATATATGTGTCATATATATGTGTGTGTGTGTGTGTGTGTGTGTGTGTGTGTGTGTGTGTGTGTGTGTATGCAATAGAAAATTGTAAGAAATACTACAACAGTACTTTGCAGATGCCAAGTTTGTTTGTTTCGTTCTTTTTCTTTGTGGTCCTGAGGATTGCATCCATGGCCTTGTGAATGCTAGGCAAGGTTCTATCACCGAACGTTATCCACAATCACAGTTTCTTTTACTAATGACTGAAAAAATTAATCTTATTTCAGAATGCTAACATATGAGAAAAAATGTGATGCTAGGACCAAAGAATGGGCAATTCAGAAAAAGGTAGCCACCTTGCTTCCTAGTGTGATGACCAGTTAGGCACAGGAGTGGTGAGGTCAGGTTTATTCCTGCATGGTGCCTAATAGCCTTTGACCTCTCTGAGGAAGAGTATGTTAGTGTGATTGACTAATTCGATATATCCCATTTCAAGTGCAACACACCACGAACTAAGAACGGCTACACTGCTTTTTATGAGTTTACAAAGGTCGAGAAGCACCTATAGTTTTCTTTCTCACTAGGAGAAAGGTTTACAAGTTAAAAAGGATCACTTTCCAATGTTAAAAAAAAAACCCAGTATATGTTAAGCAAAAAATGCACTTAATATTTTTCTAGAGCCAGTGAAATAGTTCAAATACACTAAAGAAAAGAAGGAAGAGCGAAGGCGCTCATTTTTGACAATCAAAGCAGTCATGTAGTACCAACGTAGCGGGTTCTCTAGCTGAGACTGGTAGCCAGTGCCTGCAAAGGGTTTATATAGAGACGCAGTTCTGAGGACTTCTAGTCTAAGTGCTGGAGGCCGAACCCAGGGCCTTGCACATGTTTGGCAGTCGCTCCACCACTGAGTCGCACCACCAGCCCTATCATTTATTTGAGACTGATTTTTTTTTCTTTTTTGGGTTTTGCCCCAGGAGCCGCCCCCTGCCCCCAATTCAGTTGGCTTTGGGCTTCCTCTTTGATGTGCTAGGATGTTGATCCCCTTGGGCCCTCAGAGGGACTTAAAAAATATTTCTGCTTTCTTTAATGTAATACATTTTGTCTAACACAAAGGAGAGCTACCAGCCTGAACGGTAGATAAGAGGTGAACAGAAAATGATACTGGGTAAAATGAAACCTCAGGAAAAAAAAAATACAGACGCTGTTCTGAGCTTTCTGTATTTTAACTTTTTAAGTCACCAGTGCTCTTATTCCTATTTTGTAGACAAGAAAACGGAAGCGCAGAGATTAAGTAACTTCTTGGGACTGCACAACTGTGGCAGGTCCTGGAGGGGAATGAATAGTTTGAGTCTGTGGCCTGGAGGAGAGTCCTGGCTGCTAGGCTGGGAAAGTGGGGAGGTATGGGTAGGACAGAAAATTGATATCTCAAAATACCATCCACCGCATGAGTTCAGGACTAGCCAGGCATGTGATAGATGTAAAAGAAGTGTTGTTTTTTTTTTTTTTAATAAGTAAATAAATGAAAACCTTTCTCATATGACTTAACTCTCTGCTACCTGAGTTTTATGTTATTATAATTCAGATTTGCTTTTTGTTTTTTAATTTTTTAAAAAATTAAGATGATCTTTCGATGGTATGGAATAATTCTTTGAACTAGAAGTCCTAGAAAATTGCTGGCTTCACTTTTTAAAGCATTGTACCCAATCTGTGCTGTGTCACAGAGCTCTTCGTCATTGACAGAATTCATCAGTTTGAATTTTCATTGGTAACAGCTCTTTCTCCCTTGACGGATTGTGCACGCAGCGGCCCTGGATATTACCACTGAGTTTTGCTCAGTGACGGCAGGCACTCCAAAAGTCTACTTTGCTCTGCGCGCAGCCTCCATATATCCTGCCTGAAACAAGTGTTCTGGGATCTGTCTTTACCCTCCTGAGCTTATGAATCAGAAAGTCTGCTCTTTGAGAGAAGTCAAAAAACATACTGTTCCATGTCTGTGATGAGAGGCAGATCTCCCATTAAAAGAAAAGCTGAGTAGGTTGGCACATAAAAGGGAATTCCAGCTGGCTAATTTAGGGCGCTGAAAAAAGATCTAGCCGTAAGAATGCTTTCTGGCCGTGGGCCCACAGCATTTTCAACTGATTGTGAAATGGAGAGATTTTCATCACGTTGGGGACTTTGCTTTTTAGTATCGCGTTGTTCTGATAGGGGCAAACACGTGAGATTCCACAGGTCGGCCCCATTATCATAGCTGTGTTCATGCGCATGATCAGAACAAGACAGCCTCCTGCTCGGCGACACACTGCAAGTCAAAACCGAGCGAGGACCCATAAATATTTCTCCTCTCGAGGTTTTGTTTTGTTCTACCTTGCCACCTAATTTTCTTTCCTTTTGTGTTATTCTGGAAATGCTGAAAGTGCTTTAGGTGGAAGAAAACTGTAGAAAGCTGTTTATGCCTTGTGTTAATTGTTTCCCCACTGGCTTAACACGATGTATACACATTCTTTGTGGATCCGGGCAACCCGCCATTGCCGGTGTCCTCCATGCCATGCATCAGTGACGGAGAACACTTCAATCTTGTCTGTCTAGTAGTTCCCTGTAAGAGCCATCTTCTTGACAGAAAAAACTTTTCACGACTTCAGGCTGAAAGTGATGTATGTCACGTTTGTTGGGGGAAGCCATTATATAGCTTTGCCTAACTGATAGGACCAGAAAGTAACCTTCCCCTTGACTTAGAAAACGGTGGATATTGGTGGGTACTAATAATAGCATGGTCAGGCTTACCTCACATCAGCATAATCCAAGTGACACAGAGTCCTAATGAACATATAAAGCCCCCAAGTTTGCAGCCTACATAAACTCCCAAAATGAAGCACTTTCTCTTGCAAAATCCATTTCTGGTTTCTGTGAAGCCGTTAAGGTTCTCTCAAAGAGTTGCCCTCCCTCTCCCTAGAATGTCTTATTTTTCTCTTGTTGTTGCAATGTAAGCGTAAGTCTGTAGGCAGAATCTGGATTCCTGGCCCTTTGAACAGATGTCTTCTTTAGTACTCCAGATTTGAATTGCTTTGGTTCTGAACATACTCTGCAGTAATGGTCAAAGGCATTTGGAACTGTAGGATGCAGCTGGCCTCACTCTGTTAGTTCCTATTCTCTTGGTTCTCTGGACTCACAACAGTCCTTATCCTTTTTTTCTCAGACCACTCAGGGACTGGCTATCTCGTGTCTAAAAGGGAATGTCAGCTTGAGGGATGTCTGGGTAGATATTGGTACCTTAGGGCTCCAGTATTCATTTATTTTATTCTAATGCTCTTCTAGGTTTTGGGTTATTCCATTTTTGTCTGGTAACATATTCCTTATCCCTGGATACCTTTGTTGAATATTTCTTGAAGCTGGTAATGAATTCTTTCAGTTGTCATTTGTCTGAGAAAGTCTTTATTCTACTTTATTGTTTTGAATTATATACCTACAACATATATAATATTGCAGGAAGCAGAACACTGGGTTGATATTTTTTTTCCTTCAGCAATTTTATGTTCTCCTCTGTTTTCTGTATTGTGTGATTTCTAATGAGAAATCTCCTATAAACTTTCTTTGCCCCCTTTTATAATTAATGAAAGATAAACAGTCTGTAATTCTATCATGTTGACAAGCCAAAAATTTAGTCTGTCACAGTTTCATAGGAACTGGCAACAGACAAAAGACTCTAGAGTCAGAAAAAAAAATAACTATTTCTCATGGCCTGGCAAAGTAAGAAAGCCTGACACATTGGCTTCAGTCCCTCCTCCCTCCAGCTCTTTGAGGGCTGATGTCAATGGGCCTACATGGATCGTGTTGTAGGACGCTGACCTTAAAGAATTTAGATTTTTATAACGAACACCATGTGTCAGCCCTTGCTGTCAAGACACTGTATTTTACAAGGCTCTAAGCAAACCCACTGTTTGCTCTGAAGAGAATTATTATTTCTACCATGTGGTGTCATCTCCCCACAAACATCTCTGAAAAGATATTGTAAGACAAGAGCAACCAGTGCTTGACTTCATGGACAAGTCTCTTAACAGTAACAGGTTTTCTTTCCCTCTTTTTCTTCTATTCATATTCTCTCTCTCTCTCTCTCTCTCTCTCTCTCTCTCTCTCTCTCTCTCTCTCTCTCTCTCTCTCTCTCTCTTTTGTTTTTCAAGACAGGGTTTCTCTGTGTAGCTTTGCACCTTTCCTTGAACTCACTTGGTAGTCTAGGCTGACCTCGAACTCACAGAGATCGCCTGCCTCTGCCTCCCGAGTGCTGGGATTAAAGGCGTGCGCCACCACTGCCCGGCCCATATTTTTTCTCTTTTGATTGGGCTGCCTTCAGGATATCCCAATTTAACTGAAAAAATTATCTTTTAGGTTAGGGTACAAAACACTGTGCTTCATTGTGGTATCGTTGTCTGCATACGTCGTTACACTCTGTTCCCATCCCCACCACTCTTCCTCTTCCTCTCTGGCCTCCAGCTGGTTCTCCCTTTTTGGGTTAGGCCCATTCACTCTGCTTTTCTATTACGTGAATTTTGTTTTGATAGTTCAAATGTGCAATGTGTAGGTGTGTATGTCTGTTTGAGTGTTTTCTGCTCTACTTAGATTGGAGTCTAGGTGTTTATCATTGATTTTGTGACATTCTTGGCCATTATTTCATCAGCTATTTCTTTTGTCTTGTTCTTACAGGTTTTGTTCTTCTGATAGTCCAATTACACATATACCAGATCATATAATTTTGTCTCACATTTACTGGGTGGTATTTTCCCCTTTGTGTTTTATCCTACTGAATTTCTGTTGACTCCATTGAGGTGATTGATTCCTTCCTGGATTGTATTGAGTATAATGAAGTCAGTTTCTAATGGTTTGGGTGTCCTGTGTTGAAAGCTTGGTCCCTTTGATAGCAGTGTTCAGAGGTGGGGGCCAACGAGAGGTGATTGGGTCATGAGGACTAACATCTCATTAATGAGTTAATCTGCTGGAGGGTTGATAGTATAATGATCCATTCAGAGGTGAGGCCTAGCTGGGAAGTAGGTCACTGAGGGATATGCATTCAAAGGGGTATCTTTTCCTGGGATACTTCCTGTGTTTTTGCTTCCCAGAAGCCGTAGTGAGTGGTTTTCTCTACCATATACTCCCATACCTGATGCTCACTTCACTGAGGCCCAGAAACCAGGGAACCGAGTGACCACGGATTAAAATCTCTGAACTCACGGGGTGAACTCTCCTCCTTTAATTTATTTGCTCCAAGTATTTAACTCACAATGATAAGAAGATGATTGACATTTTAGAGTGCATTCTTGATCCCTATTGTGTTTTTTCACCTCTGGGATTTGAACTTGGTTATTTCCTATGGCTTCTATCTCATGCTGAAATTACACATCTGATCTTGTACACGGCCTGTTGCTTCTGTTAGGGACTTTAACATGTTATTATTGCTGTTTTAAATTCTCCAGCAGGTACTTCTAATGTCTGCAACAGAGCTAAGTCTTGTCACACAGGTTGTTTGATTCTTGGGAGTGTATATATATATATATATATATTTTTTTTTCTCAGCTTTTCATGTTCTTGTAATTTTTTGCTTGAGATTCAGACACTTTGTGGAGGGCAGTAAAGACTGAGCTGGGAAGATTTTTAAGCTTTGGGAGTGAGTACCCTTTTCTTTTAGGCCTTTACGATGCGTATTTCTGTTCATCTAGTGAGGAATTGGATGGGGTTTAAAATTGGTAGTTGCTATGGTTACCCTCAGTGCTCACCTTCCTCAAATTTCTCTAGCAATACCTGTGTGTAGTGAGGTTTTCCAGGATTTTTTTTTCTTCCCTAAAGTCTGTTCTACCCTCAGCTTTAGGTCTTCCTTTCATGCTGTTTCTCAATTTCCCTTGTAACTCTTGGAGCAGCATTACATCATGACTTGTTAATTAACACTGGGGCTTGTTGAATTGGTGGTAGTGTCTTTGAGGGAGGCTTATTTTCTGACGTTCTGATTAAATACATGGTACTAGAATACATAAGGACAACTATTTATTACGCTCTGAGCATCTCCTTCCCACCCATGATCCCCTCTCCCATTTATCATCCCTTTCCCTTCCCATTAGTGACTTTTGTTTCACTGGGCAGTTTGCGTCTGCTCTCATGTCACACACACACACACACACACACACACACACGATTTTATGTACTTACATATAACGTAGGAATCATTTGTCATGACTCCTTGAGACAAAGCCTCTATGTATCCCAGGTTGGCTTTGAACTCTTGATTTTCCTGCCTCTGTCATTCAAGCTCTAGGATTCGAAGTGTGGGCCACAAGCCCAGCTCAAGCTTTGGTCTTGATCTGTGTCCCGGGTTCTCGGAAGTGTGGCCTTCATAAGTATCACCCGCTCTTTCCCTGTGCTGTAGTTTCAATCCCAATGTGTTTTTCCTTTTCCCTGCCTCTGTTTTTTTTTTTTTTTTTTTTTTTTTTTTTTTTTTCTGTTCTCATCTTCATCAGTGCCCTAAGAGTGACACCTTTATTGCCTTTCTGGACTGCCAGTTCCATAAAGCGATTTGGCAGAGGCTTCTGGATGGACTCTCATGTTCCTCCTGCAGTGGCTGCTGCTGACTTCACTTAGATCTGAAACATGAGAGAATCCCCTACCCTCGCTCCGGCATTTCCCTAATGTGCACGTGGTAGGATGTGTGGAAAGTGTCACTCCCCATCTTCATCTGTAAAGATCTTTATGTAGTCCCACCATCCACTGCTTGGCTTTTATTAATTGCCAGTTCTTGTAGCTGAATTCTCATTGGTATCTAGATGCACCGGCCCCAGCCAAGCATGGATCTTTGTCTCATTTCTCTCTGTGAGTACCTTCTCTCTCCATATGCCTGATGATTTGATACCTTTGTGACTTCAGCCTTTCAGCAGGCCTTCTGGAACTAATGTTCTTGCATGCAGAGATGTGCTGGTGCCGTTATTTCCTGTAAATCAGAAAGAACAATCTCTTGGGATGGGGCAGGGAAATATTGGCCCACAGCAGCAGGACAGGACAGCCTGGGAAGGGACTAAGACTTTTGGAGGCTATGCTTCAAATGTTTTTGACATTTTAATGATTTGTTGGCCTCTCCCAGGGTTAGCCAGTTCCTAGGAACGGCAAAGGAAGTGCTTGCAAGCATGTCTTTTGTTTGTAAACCAAACAGTCCGTGAGTTTGAGACTGGGTCACCTTTCTGCAGTTTTTCTTTTTTCTTTCTTTCTTTCTTTCTTTCCTTCTTTCTTTCTTTCTTTCTTTCTTTCTTTCTTTCTTTCTTTCTTTCTTTCTTTCTTTCTTTCTTTCTTTCTTTCTTTCTTTCTTTCTTTCTTTCTTTCTTTCTTTCCTTCCTTCCTTCCTTCCTTCCTTCCTTCCTTCCTTCCTTCCTTCCTTCCTTCCTTCTCTCTCTCTCTCTCTCTCTCTCTCTCTCTCTCTCTCTCTCTCTCTCTCTCTCTCTCCCTCTCCCTCTCTGTTTCTTTCTTTCTTTTGACAGGGTTTCTCAGTACTCTTGACTGTCTTGGAACTTGTTCTGTAGCCCAGGCTGGCTTCAAGCTCAGAGATCCGCTTGCCTCTGCTTCCCAAGTGTTGAGGTTAAAGGCGTGCACCACCACCGATCTGTTCTGCAGTCTTAATCACACCAAGGCCTGGGACTGCAGAGCTAGGGAGTTCACACTGGCTCAGTTCTCACTGAAATTACTCAAGCTTAACTCATTCTACCCTGCTTTTTATGTAGTAACCCTAACAAAGACTCTTGCCTGTGTTTTCCCCTGGTTCTGTCTGCTGCCTTGAGTGCCCCTAGTATTTCTCAATGTGATCTGTTTTTTTTTTTTTCATAGCTTGAAGGATTTGAGTAATTTTTTTTTCTTATATGGTGGGTCAGGACTATGACCATGCTTCATTCAGTGATTAAGTAAAGGTAGAATTGCATTACATGACTCACCCAGAGAGTCATCCAGATCCAGTCTATCAGGGTGCATTGATGTAAGCAGTCACAAGTGGTCCAGGTTTAGAGTTGCAGGATAGTGATCAAAATGCAGCAACTGGCATCAAATTTTAGGGCAATGTGAGCCATGCTTAAAACACTTCCCCAATTGCTCCAAGTCATTCGCTTGAGGGGTAGGCATGCTTAAACCAAAACCATTACCTCTCAGTACAACTTTTTGCAAGCTCTAATATACATCGGGGGTTATGTAGTAGAGGTGAGGTCAGATTATGCAACAGCTGAAGCTACATGTGATTAGGTAAGAAAAAAAAGATTAGGTTAGGTACATGGAGATGATATATAAAGTACAAAGAATGCAAATTTAAATTCCTCCTTGGAGAAGATCAAATATACCCATCCAGCCTATTCTCTGAAAATGTTAATGTGGGAATATAATCTGATATGTGCAAGTCTCACGGTAGGCTGGTTATTAACTAATTAATTAATTCACTTTGTGTTTTGAGACACAGCCTCACTGTGTAGTTCTTTTTGGCCTGACTCACTATATAGCCCCCCTGTTGGACCTTAAACTTGTGATTCTCCTGCCTCAGCCTTCAAAGATTCTGGGATTAAAGGAATGTATTACCAGGCCTGGCTGCTGTTAATAACCAAAAGCTAAAACACAGGAAGGCTTGGCGTGGTCATAAAGGCTTGAACTAGACTTAGATCACTGCTATTCTCAAGTGGGAGCTCCTCTCACCAATATTTCATTGCTAAGGAAAATGTTAGTGCTCTTTAAAAATGTCAATCAATTTGGTTAATGGCTTTCAGTTCTGTTCTTTAAATTTTTGGTTATATTGTATCATTATTGTGTGTTGGGTATGTGTTGGGTGCCTGTGCCATGATAGGCATGTGGAGGTCAAAGAACAAGTTTATTGAGTTGCTTCTTGCCTTTCACCTTCACGTGAGTTCTGGGAATAGATTCCAGGCCATCAGGCTTTTGCAGGAATTGTCTTTACCAACTGAGCCATCTTGACAGCAGGGCCTTCAATTATAGTAGTGGATAGGAGGGGGGCAGATCTTTTTCAGTCCGTCCTTTCTCCAAAGCTGGACTACACCGGATTTCAAATGAGTCTAGTCGGAAGTTTCTGATCTTCAGAGAAAGGGCTTCCAGGCGTTCTAGAAACCTTCTCTGACTGTACATGTCTTTACTTACGCCATGGATTCCATTCCAGTTCTGTTGAAACCATGTCATTTGTCTCAGCTGCAGCGGAACGTCCTCGTTACTTGCGTGTGTTCTGGGTTGAGGTATGGAGTAGCAGCTGGAGGTTATTTTCTTCCCCCTCCTGGCACTGGAGCCCTGTGTTGGAATGCTGGGCATTTGCCACTCGAGTTCCTGAATCACTCAGAAGTGCTGCTGTCAGATGCGACTGAGAAATACATTGCTGTTGTCTTTTAAGTTTTGAAATTGTGGGGGTTAGTTTGTGTCACAGAAAAATACAGTTGATAATGGCAAATATGTTGAAGTAGTCTACGAAGGATCTGAAAAAGTAAGACCATAATCTTACTTTAAAGGAAGGGATTATTTTAGGCATAGTTAGAAGTATCTATTTCTAGCTAAATAAAAACCCAAATTATAAGTTATTGCTAGATAATACAAAATTGTAAGTAGTCAGTAGTTAATCTTCTATAAGGTATTCTACTCTACTAACCAAGACGTTAGATTTTTGCTGGCAAATGTCAGGAAAATGTCTGGTTCTCTTGCTTCAGATTTTCTGTTTCCCTTTTGGTAGAAAGTCAGAGGCCATTGCTGTAAAGACCAGACTGAGATTTGCAGCTGGCTTTAAGCCCTCTGATTGTACCACTAGCAGCGGAGAAATTTGCCCATCCATCCTCAGGAACATGTTTATTAGGTCAGTTTTTTTTCATTAGTTTTTTGTTTTTTGAGACAGGGTTTTTCCATGTAGCTTTGGAGCCTATCCTGAAACTCACTCTGTAGCCCAGGCTGGCCTTATACTCACAAAGATCCACCTGCCTCCCAAGTGCTGGAATTAAAGGCGTGCACCACCATGGCCTGGCAAGTTTTTTTTTTTTAAATAGGGGTGGGAATTAATACTTGTTTGGTGAGCATGTTAAAATGACTCATCCATTCTGCTTCTTAGAGTCAGCCATCCTGACAAACTTATTTCTCCTGCAAGTTTAAAGATGATGGATTTGAAAATAAGAAAAGGAAAAATAAAAAAGAACAGCTTTCTATCCCAGTGGACACCATCAAGAAGTCCACTTCTCAGGATTCTTATACTATGGAGAAATGATTCAGAATGTAAATGATTCCTTATTTTGCAAATTGGCTTGATGGTGAAATTTCATATTTTAATGATCATCTCTTGGAGTCCCCCAATGTAGTCAGTGATGATTTTACTAAAAGGACCTTTTTTTTTTTTGGTGCAGGGGATGTTTTGGTTTCCATTCAAGAATTACAAACAAAAGAAAAGGAAATACAGAAGAACTTTCCCACCCAAAGGTGATCTTTTTTTGTATATATTTATATATGTATATGTATATATGTATATTTTGAGATAAGATTTCATGTGGACCAGGACCCCTTTGTCCTCCTGTCTCTGTCTCTCTGGTCCTGGGATTATAGGCATACCCTGCTTATGTGGGACTGGAGACCAAACCCAGTTCCTTGTCCATGCTATGCAGACACTCTACCAACTGCTAATATCTCCAGCTCCCTACAGTGAACTTTTGAATTGGTTTTGAGTATAGTGGGGCATTGTCAGTGTCTTCTAAAAACCCTTTTATATCAACACTTCTACATTTTCCTACTTTGAGGATGTAACAGAAGCTGGAAAACCAGTCTTTGTTGAATGTAGACAAATATCCAAACGTATATGCCATGTAAGTCACACGAGAAGACGGCTTGGCTGTTTTTGAAATTCTTTAGCAAGAATACCTTCTGCTTCACAGTGTAAGGAGACAATATGCCTAGTACATGTGAGCTCAGGTAGATAAAAGGGAACTCTAGGTTAGTGCTTTTTGTATTGTCCTTTGTGGTGATATTTCTTCTTGACATATGTTTGCTTAGCATTTGAATGTGCTGGGTCTGCATAGTGCTACACTGAGAAGTCATTACTTCTAAAAAGAGCCATGTATTACATTAGTATTTTTTTTCAGAAGGCACGTGGACACATGCTGCTACAAAAAATATTCTCAGAATTCATAAGGCAACATATCTTCATCCATACTTATGCATGTGTGCATGTTTGACACCAAAGATATAATGATAATAATATTTGTTGTCCGTTGCAAAAGGTTGGCGCTGCTACCATGGCATTGGTGAGTAAATAAATCAACACTAGTGAGTCCAAAAAATCATTCTCCAGGCAGGGATTCTGCTAAACTAATCACCCAAGAGAACAAACAAACACACCACCAAGAGTAATTAGGAAATAGAAATTGTGTGGGTGTGTGGGGGTTACTTGTAGGAAAGCAGCTAAGAAGAAACGATTCATGACAGGTGACCCATGATTAAGCCTGGGCGACGGCTCAGAGCTCCATCCTACTCTAATGAGATCAAACAAGGTGCTATTTGTATTCATTTCTGGAAGACAACTAAGTTTCTAGTGAAATATCTTTGTAATATATTCTGGGCAATGGGATCCTGAGGATGCTGGATGTCTGTAAGGACTAAATTGTAGTAATATTACATTATAGATCTTAGCAGGGCTTTAAATAGTAATATAAATTCAGAAGAGAATAAAATGAGGTAGATAGCAACTTATAATATGAATGGGTCGGCAATATTTCAGAACACCCTCCCCACCCCCCGCCCAACACACACAGACACAAAGCAGGAAAATGTAGAGCAGAAGGTGCCAGGAGATAGACTATTGCTGTGGTTAAACAGCAGCCCTTCACAAGTCTGCCAAAGGCAGGTCTCTTTTTTTAGACTCCGTGGTTTAATTTATTTAGCTAGTTTTACATTAACGTGCTCGGCTGCAGCTTCTGGTAATATATTCATATTCTCAATGCAAAACATGAATCCTGCAGAATTTTAAGAATACATAGAACACTGTGGGTTTATTTTCACTGAGATAACAAGTGATCCCTCTCACGATGAAGAGAGAAGGCGATGTCTCTGATTGGCATCCTTTTTGGGGGATTTGAGGAATGAGAACCTACCAACTCTATGTAAGCAGATCTCTAGGAAGATTACAGCTGTTAACAGGTCCACATGCCTTATTATGTCGTTCAGAGCCTTCTGGGCCAGTGTTCTGGTCTTGGCTCTTGGGTGAATCCACTGGACATGGTGTGTTTCTGAAGGAAGGGAACAGATCAAGCCCTTTCAGCTTCTGTAATGGTGATGGGCATACATAGAAGACTCTCTCAGTTTTCTCTATCTTCTGAACACTTTGGAAAGTCTGTGGACAACTGCTCCAATATAGGCCTTGAGAGATCTTGTAAGGAATCCAGTTCCTCTCCCTAGCTAGATTTCAGTCCTCTACTATATGAAGGACATGTGATGTTTCAAGGTAATTGAGGAAAGAGTAATGAACATTTGTGGAGAATGTACTATAAAGCAGACTGATGTAGATCTCAGAATAACTCAAGAATTGGGGCCTGGAGTTGCACAGAGGTGTGCAGATGGTTCCATCTGTTTCTAGAGTTGCACAGGGGTGTGCAGATGGAATTCTTTATTGTGAAACACTAATCGAGAAAACATTAATCTAAATATTTTTACCACCAAGAATCTGCAAATATACACAATATATTTGAATGCCTGTGAATCAATCCCAGTCAGTCTAATATGATTCCCATTTTACAGATGTCCACCATGAAGAGGATTGAAAGGTTATGATTTGTTCCAGGTTATGGATATGTTAGTGGCTGTGTTCAGGGTAAAGTTGTAAATGTTTTCTATTTAGCTCTTTAAGAGTTATGTTGAAACCTTGTGTGTGTGTGTGTGTGTGTGTGTGTGTGTGTGTGTGTGTGTGAGAGAGAGAGAGAGAGAGAGAGAGAGAGAGAGAGAGAGAGAGAACAGTCTTTTCTACATGTGCATTCTGAGACTTGCCTGTAATGTAGATAATTGTATACACTGTATACATGAGTATACAGTGGGTGTGTGGACAAGGCTGGGGTGCTCAGAGGTGTTCAGGAAATGTATCTCTCATCTTACAAGTGGACTGGGTTTGGGTAAAGCTGATGATTATTAGTTGCTCTTGAGAAGTGTGGTCATTATGACTGGAAATTGCCCACAATGATTTTTACTGTTTTTGAATGTAAGAGGCCTTTCTTTGCAGGGATGCAGTTTAAGTGTGCAGGCATTTGGCATTATGTAGGAATGATCACAAATACAAATTGACTTGTAAATTAATCCACCTACACTGAAATTTATACTTAGAGTGCACATTTAAACAATATTGAGTTCAAAACAAAACAAGCTTATAAACAATAAAATACCTAAGTGTTAGTCTGTAATGTTGCTGTCTTGTCCAAAGGAAGGATTGCTCTGCTGGTGTCTCAGTGTCTTATTTGTGTGTGTGTGTGTGTGTGTGTGTGTGTGTGTGTGTATTTATTTAAGAAAAAAAATTTAATTCACTTTACATACCAACCACAGATCTCCTTCTCATCCCTCTTCCCACTCCCCTGAAAGTCTTTCCCCCTCCCCAACCCACCCCCATCCCTTCCTCCAAAAGGATAGGGGCTCCCTTGGGGAGTCAGCAAAGCTGTCTCAGTGTCTTATAAGTCAACATTAATAGATATTTTGTACATTGATACTTGTTTTATTGAATATCTAAGACCTATTTAAAAAGAATAAACAATGTTTTTTAATTGCCTTTTTTACTTTAATAACAATTTATTGGAAGAAGCTTAAATTGAGAATTGAATTATCCAAAATGCCACAAGGGTTATGCAAGTACACATGGTGTGGGCCTAGCATTGTGTGCAAGAAAGTACACAGTGCGATAAAGCTCCCCAGCTGCATACACTAGTGTGTCTCAAAACTCGACTGAGAATTCACAAATAGAGCTTTGCCATACATCCAGCAGAGGGCAGTAGAACCCCACTTTAGTGTATTCTGAAGGTTGCCTTTCACAGGAGGGCAGTTTGCTTGGTGTTATGAAACTTTCAGGCCTGACACATAATTGTGAACATTAAACATTCTGAGGAGGGACATAAAATGTATTGTGAGGTCAAACAGAATCCTTTGTCAAGACTTCTCTAGAGATCTGACCCTTTGTCACGACAATGCGAAATGCTGAAGAATGCCTGTCACTCCCTGGATTATATTATCTTGTACCGTGGGAATTTCATTGGCTAAATGTTTTTGTATATGCATTTTTTTTTATTGTGGTTTAAGTATAATGATATTCTGGGCATATATCAGGATGATTTTTTTCCTGGTTGTCAATAATGAATTATGCTTTTCATTTTTTGCTACTGGCCTTACTAAGCATGCCAGACAAGTGCTGGACCACCGAGCTGTATCCCAAGCCCATTGTTATCAAATTTTATCCCAACATCGTTTGACACTTCACATTCTCTCGAGCAATGCACTATCAGCCTGTGACAAGATCCGAGGGAGATTGATATTCTTTCTCCTTAATTCTCCACTCTCCTTCCTCTCTCCAGACTTCCTTGGGAGCTGCAGGCAGTTGGACTCAAGTGGGAAATGTAGAGAGTTTATTTGCTTGTAAGAAAAATGAATTCTCACAAGGCAAATGGAAAATAGGGGGCCCTAGTGAAAGTCCTTGTTGAACCCTGCCTATGGTCTGCCTGTCCCTTCTTGATTTGTGAGTGGAAATGCTGTGTGACTCATCAAGGAGGTTGCTGATGAGTGCAGAGGGCCACGGCAGCCTCCTTATGCACTCAGATTGAAATAAAACGTGATGGACAGAGTAGTTGTGGACACCTAAAGCTTATGTTTCTCAGGAAAATCCATGAAACATTCTGGGCACCAATGACAGGGTGTGGAGAGGCACATTTCAGTGGCACTTTCGGCAGCTCCCTCCTGTTTGTTGTTGTGTTAAGGCTGAACAGTGGACATTGCAGGGAATCTCACACCAAATGATGAAATATATATTATTTGGTTAAAAATCCCTGTAATGACATGCTGTGGATTATATCCAGGGCCTACAATACACCTGAAACCCTTGAAGGACAAAGTCAAGGATTTTGTCACCCTGGAAGAATTCCTAGAATAGAAGCTCTTTGAAGCAGTCTGTTTTGTTCACCTTGGGAAGAAAATGCCAGGGCCTCAGACCGTAGCGGGTCCTCTGCACACCATTGTTAAATGAGCAAAGGAAGCAGATTACTTAAAAAACTAACACCAAATCAAAGAGTCTCTTTATTCGAGACATAATCATGTTTTAGTGCTGAAATTTTAAACCTAAAATCTTTTCCACTAAAAATCTCATTTAGCTCACTATTTCTTTTTCAGGCTTTAAGAAATGATGGAAAGCTGGTCTCTGAGCATTTATACCATTAGTTAGACAAAATGTGACATCTATAGCAGTTACCCACCATGCTACCCTACAGTGAGGTAAGCAAGAAGTCTTGCCCTTCATGTACACAACATAATTCAGGAACCCACACAGACACACCAAGAATTGGATAGGGCAGTGTATCATTCAGAGTCATGTTTCTGTATTGTCAATTATGAGTATGCTATAAATTAAGGAAAGAAAAGGACCAGTTGGAGACAGACCTGGTTTGTTATGGATGAGGTAAGACTAGAATAACATATTTAAAGTGGATGCTGTGGCGTAGGGAAGAAGGCAAAGGGTGCTTAAAGCATTAAACTCAGCTTGGACTCTCTACCAGGCTCACACCTGCCATTTTTGGAGCAACTTTTATATTCTTGGGACTAATTGCCTTCATGTTCCATTTTGACTACTAAAGGTATAAGCTATTGAGAGACAAGATTTTGCTTTAAATGTTCAGGAGTCCTCTACTTTGCCTGACCAATAGCAGAGAGCTAATAGACTTGGGGCTGAGAAAAGGAGCTGTGTCTGAAGGTGGGGTGTGGGGTGGTATATGCGAGCAGATGCAGGGTGAGGCAAAGACACAGCCTAACAGAAGTCCTGCTGACTGTAGCAACGAGTTTGAGTCGAGGATAGATTCAAGGTGTTTGATGGATATTATCATCGAGGTAATAAGGAGGAATTTAGATGAGATATGATGGCAAGAGGGAACTATTTAGGGAGGGATGTTACATAAAGGCAGAGTTATAGGAAATTAATCTGGCTGTGATACGTGAAATGAGCTTCAAAAAGTGTAAGAAATTATCGGCAAAATTGCAAAGCCATAGAATTTGATGACACAAATGCCCCTCAATCAGCAATTCTTTTTATTCAGCTTAAAGTGATGGCTATCCATGAATAAGTTATTGGTCAACATAGTTCCATGGAGATTTTCTTTCCTATAAAAGAAGGAAAAAAGATTCTGAGACAGCACAATGTAGCACAATGAGACCAGAAGAGATGCTTTGAAACAAAACAAAATTTAGTTCTTTAGCAGAATCCTGAGGCAGATTCTTACTATTGCACTCATCATACTTCCAGCAATAAATGGGGGGAGATAATAGGTGTTGGCCATTGATAAGTAACCATCAGGCTTCCCCAGAATGTGGGGGAACTTCCATTTGAAGCCAGAGAGCCTTATTTTACAACGGTGATGCTGGAGTTCATGGAGCAGTCTGTCCTACAGCAGTTCATAGAGAGGAGTGCCTTCTCGGGGATGATGGGCAAGCAGGCAGCGTCAGACAAAGGCATTACCAAATTTGCTGACATGTGCACATGGTGTGCTCAAGAGAGCAGAGCTAAGACAAGGGGGTTTAGGCTCCAACACAAGCCTCCAGCTGGGCTCTACTTGAAGTTAACAGCCTGGGACTTTATGGAAAGATGTGTTGGTTGGCGAGGTTTTCCTGTGGAGCCTTCCCCCCTCATATGGGAAGTGGGAGACATTTGTCATCCAAGGCATACCTGAAGCCCATTTATTCTTTAGAGTTGATTTCAATATTGTCTTCTACCTGCAGTTTGCTCTTTCTTCCCCCATCTGCCTCTTCTCTCTATTGTGAGATTGTTGCAGATTGTAATATATTCTATATTTTGTGGAATTTATTTTAAGCATGCTACATTTTATAATTGTTGTATTTTAATTAGGGTTTTAGTTAGCATACAAAATAATGGGCTCTATAATGGAATTTCATATATATATGATCATACTCATCACCCTCCATACCCTTCCCACTCTCATTCCTCACTTTTACTGGTCCAAGTATCTATCTATCTATCTATCTATCTATCTATCTATCTATCTATCTATCTATCATCTATCTATCTAATCTATCACCTTTGATATATTTTAGATATTTGTACCTAATACAGGCATTGATATGGTAGGACTTTAGTATGCCATTTTTATTCTTGATTATTCTAATTCTCCCTTGAGTGTTTTATCTTCCCCGACTTCCTGAGGCTACTTGAACTAGGACATATTTTGGCTTGTCTATAGTATTGTGTACACATATTTTTGCTAGTTGCCTAAGTACGGCATTACTGATACATCTTACGCAATCCATGACACTGTAGCTTTTCTGGTATTTGCATTACTTTTTAAAACTAACATACAAAGTAGTAGGTTTAATTATGTCCTTTTCATGCACACTTTGTCCTTATTCGTCCATCTCCCACTTGTCTTCCTTGTCCCCCTGGATCCCCTCATTATTTCTCATGTTCCTGTCAATCATCCCTTTCTACTTTCAGGTAAAAAATACTCTATAGCATCCTTGTTGTCTCTTCTCTCTTTGTCGTGATCCCCTTCTAGTTTTAGATGTACACACACACACACACACACACACACACACACACACACACACACACACAGAGTGTGGTATTTGTCTTTCTGAGTCTGGCTTATTTTGATTAGCATAATGATTTCCAGGCCCATCCATTTTCCCACAAATGCCATGAGTTCACTTTTCTTTTTGGCTGAAGAGAATTCTCCATCCACTCATCTGTTGGTTGGTATCTAGGCTGGCTCCCTTTCTTAGCAGGGTGGATAGCACAACAATAAATGGGTGTGCAAGCTTTTCTCCTTTAGGATTGAGAATCTTTTGGGTATACCTCAGAGTGGGCTGCTGGGCTACGTGGTAGCCAACAGTTAGTTTTTTGGAGATGCTTCAGTTATGTAATAGTTTATGTTCTAACAAACAATGAAGAAGGGTTTCTTATTCCCACATCCGTTCTGACAGGGGCGAGATTTTTGGTGTTGAATATTTGCAATTCTTTGTACATTCTAGATATTAATGCCTGGTCTGAGGTTTACTTGACAGAGTTTTTCCACTATGCTGTAGGCTGTTTTTTCACTCTCCTAATCATTTCTTTTTCTGTTTAGAAGCTTTGTAATCTCTCAGTTCTTGTGTGCTATCTGAGTACTTTCTAGACAGTTTCATCTATGTCTGTATAATGAGGTTCTTCTCTGCATTTCACTCCAGCAGTTCCAAGAGTTCAGGTCTTATATACAGGCTTTCAACCTTTTTGAATTAGTTTTTATACAGTCATAGCTATAGGTATAATTTTATTTTTCTGCATAGGGGTATCTACTTTGCTCAGCATCATAGTTGAAGAGGATGTGGTTTTCCCTAATATGTGTGTGTGTATAATTTTAATACATATATGTGTGTTTGTATGTATGTATGTATATATATATATATATATATATATATATATATATATATATATATGTTTTTTTTTTCTTCGAGACAGGGTTTCTTTGTGTAGCCTTGTGCCTTTCCTGGAACTCGCTCTGTAGACCAGGCTGGCCTCGAACTCGCAGAGATCCACCTGCCTCTGCCTCCTGAGTGCTGGGATTAAAGGCGTGTGCCACCACCGCCCGGCTATATATATATGTTTTGATATATATCTTTTAATTACATTTTTATTTCTTTTGTGTGTATGAATGCATGGACACATGTGTGCATGTATACCATGTTGTGCATGTGGAGGTCAGAGGACAATTTGTGTGATTCAGTTCTCTTCTTCCACCGTGTGGGTCCCAGGGATTGCACTCAGGTCGTCAGGCTTGGTGACAAGAGTCTACCAGCTGAGCCCTTTCACCAGCCCTCCAATGTATATTTTTTATACATTTGTCATAAGCTCATCTGCTGTGGCTATATGAGCTTATTTCTGGCTCTTCTCTCCTAGTCTATTGGTTCGCATGTTTGTTTTTATGTCAATACCACGCTGTCTTCGCCCATATGGCTCTGGAGTACAATTTGAGGCCAAGTATTATGATACCTCCCGAGCTGTTCTTTCTGCTTAGGATTGCTCTGGCTGTTCACGGTTGTATTAATTCTCTCATAGCTTTGACAAAAGCCATATAAGGAAGGCAAGGGTTATTGCAGCACGCAGTGTGAGAGCTCATCCTATCAGGGCAGGGACAACATGAGGCAGGACCATGGCACAGCTACTCCTCTTGAATCTGTGTTCAGGAATCGGCTCAGTTTTCTTTCTTCCTTTTATTCGTCAGATACTTTGGCCCATGTGATGATGTCATCCACATTTAAGGTAGGGTTTCCCACCTCAATTAATCAAATTGAGAAAATCCCTTATAGAGGAGTTTAGAGATTTGCTTCTGTTGTATTTATAAATTCCATCTTGTTGATAATCAAGATTAACTACCATAACTCTATAATTTATAGATATTTTTTATTATTATCCCTTAGAGTTTTCTAATGAGAGACAGAAAGGGGATGGATCTGGGTGGGTGGGGAGGTGGGGAGGAACTGGGAGGGAGGGGAATCTATAATTAGGATATATTATATGAAGGAAAAAACCTACTCTCAATAAAAGGAAAAAAATTAAAACTCAATTAGAAAAAAAGTGAAAGTGATGTGTTTGGGCGTCAAGTTGACAAATGGTAGTGCTTTGATAGTTAAAATTCCCTACCAATGGCTTTTCAGAAACAGGGAAACTCACCAGCAACATGCTCAGCTGAAATTCTTGCCTTTCAAATTTATTTGCATTATCACAAGATAGAGAGCCTTTAGTGGATGGGTCTTGGCCTCAGGACACCTTTCATGTTCTTGCAGTGCAAATACATTAGGTTTCTCTTTCATGGTGCCAATCTCTTTAACAATTACTGCTGCTTTTTTGTGTGTGTCTTTTCTGTCAGTTAAACACACTCTTTCCTCACCAAACTGAGCATTTTTCATATCTGTCTGCTCAGTGTTTCCATCACGACTTTAAATTTCACCCAGCTGACAATTGGGATTAACTATCTCTGCGATCTTCTGTGTTTCCATACACATTTTAGGATTTTTTTTCTAGTTCTGTGGTGAATGCATTAGAATGCTGTTGGGGATAAAACTTGTCACATTTTAGCAGATACTTGTATGTTTATTTCTTCCTATTGACAGAGTTTCTTGAGGAAAGGAACCATAGTTCATTATCATTTTTGCATTTGTAGAACAGGGACTCTGGGAAGTGTTATATGTTAATCATTTAAAGACAACATTGTATGTTGCTAGAGCAAAAGCTTTAGGTTTAGACAGGAATGTATTTTTATGTTGGCCCAGAGAAGTCGTGAGAATTCAGACATATTATTTAAAATTCCCAACCCTACCTTTTTCTTTTTTAAATTAATTAATTCATTAATTAATTTTATTTTTATTTAAAAAAATTTCAAACAATATTTTGATCATATTCTTTGGATTGTAACAGCCCTCACAAGACCTGCATAGGTTCAAACCAGACAAAAATCTCAGCACTGAGAAGGGAAAATGGACACAAAATCCTGACAGTCTGTCTTCTCTGTAAGGCATGGAAGTCAGAAGTGAAAAGTCACCCTGCTAACAAGCTGGGTGGTGAGGACAGAGGGATTTTCTATAGCTGTGTTTCAGGGTCTGGCTACTGTATTTGGTGGATATTGGAGGCAATTGTCTCCTGACTCCCTACCTCCCTCATTGGGTCTCTGCCATTGGATGAGTCCAGGTTGGCCCCTTCTACCTCCTTGGCTATATTATCAGTATTCCTTGTCTTGTTTCTCATAATAACACACTAATAGTTAGTTTGACTCTGTAATCTTGCCAATTGAATACATTCTTATTTGTAACTCAAAGATGCGAAGACTTCTATGATCACTCATTGTTCAGCTGTGAGCTTCTATATAACCTTGTGTGTCCTTATTCACTTTTATCCATTAGGGTGTTCCTCCAGTAGGAATCACCATTTCCATCCTGTAACCCTGGAGGAGTGAACTCTTGTTTATTTTTAACAGCCCTATGAATAATCTAGGAGAAGGCATGCCATAATCATTTGTTGAAAGAAAAAAGAAACAAAGAGACTAGCAGAGCTACTGGAACTCAGCAGTTCTTTTTTCATTGTAATTCTGTGTCTTTCACATATTCTTTCTTTTTTTCAGTTACTTCTCCTTTTTTCTTCTGGTTATCATAGTTATTGGTTGTAACTGCTGTTCTTATTGCTATCACCATCATCATCACCATCACCACCATCATCATCATCATTACCACCACCATCACCATCATCACCACCATCACCATCATCATCATCATCATCACCACCATCACCACCACCACCACCACCATCATCATCATCAGCAACAGCAGCAGCAGCAGCAGTAACACTGTAATTATAATCATCACCCAATATCACCTCCCTAACAGCAGGAAATTGTTAGCAACAGCTAGGACCTGGGTGGAATGCCTGCAGAAGGGCTGTAGGGATGCTGGTAGCAATTTAGATGAGTAGCAGATGCTCTTCTCAGAGGGATCTACCTGAGGCATCAACCTGCCTGTTTCTAATGGAAGTATAAGTGATAAGGATGGATCTAGGGGCCGAGTCAGTGGGCTCCATTGGGAGCACTCACAAAGCCAGGAATCTGAATGAATTCAATAAACTTTGCTCTTCCTTCCTGTACTTTGGTTCTTATTTTTCTCTTTCATTTACAAAAATTAAAAAAAAATATTTATTTTTAACAAATTGATATACTTTATTATTAAAAACTTGCAAATAAAAAGAAGTATAGCTATTTTTAAATAAAAACATAAGTTATGTTTACATTTCTCCCAGTCATCTGTCTTTTGTTTGTAGGAGGCAAATTCCTACTGCTGATAAACAACTTCAGCAAAGTGGCTGGATACAAAATTAACTCGAAAAATCAGTATCCCTACTATATACAAATGACAATTGGGTTGAGAAAGAAATCAGGGAAGCAACACCTTCACAATAGCCACAGGTAATATAAAATATCTTGGGATAACTCTAACCAAGCAAGTGAAATACCTATATAATAAAAACTTCAAGTCTTTGGAGAAGATATCAAAAGATGGAAAAATCACCCATGCTCATGGATCATTTATTTTCAATGAATTCTAAGAACGCTTTCTTTATTTCTGACTTGACACAGTAGTTGTTAAGTTTCCATGAGTTTGTAGGCTTTCTGTTGTTTCTGTTGTTGATATTCATCTTTAAACTCTGGTGGTCTGATATGGTACAGGGAATTATTTCAATTTTCTTGTATCTGTTGAGACTTGCTTTGTGACTGAGTATGTGGTCAGTTTTGGAGAATGTTCAGTGAGATGCAAAGAAGAAAGTGTGTTTTGTGTTTGGGTGAAATGTTCTGTAGATATCTGTTAGGCCTATTTGCTTCATAACATCTGTTAGCTCCATTATCTCTTTGTTTAGTTTTTGTCTAGATGATCTGTCCATTGGTGAGAGTGAGTTAATGAAGTCTCCCACTATTAATATGTGAGGTTTGATATGTGATTTAAGCTCTAGGAATGTTTCTTTTGCATTTGGGGCATAGATGTTAAGAATGGAAATGTCATATTGATGGATTTTTTTCTTTGATGAGTATGAAATATCCTCCATTTCTTTTGATTAATTTTGTTTTGAAGTTTATTTTGTTAGATATTAGAAGAGCTACACCAGCTTGCTTCTTGAGTCCATTTGCTTATAAAATCTTTTTCCAACTCTTTACTCTGAAGTAATATTTATCTTTGATATTGAGGTGTATTTTTTTTTGCATGTAGCAGAAGGATGGATCCTGTTTTCATATCCATTCTGTTCACCTGTGATTTTGAAAGATATTATTTGACCAGTGATTGTTAATTCCTGTAATTTTGTTGTTGTTGTTGTTTTGTGTGTGTGTGTGTGTGTGTGTGTGTGTGTGTGTGTTTCCATTCTTGGGGTTTTGCTAGTGTGAGATTATTTATTTCCTTTGCTTTTATAGGTATAGTTAACTTCCTTGGGTTGGAGTTTTCATTTCCTTCTAGTATCTTCTGTAAAGCTGGATTTGTAAATAGATATTGTTTCCATTTGACTTTGTTATGAAATATCTTTTTCTGTCCATCTATGGTAATTGAAAGTTTTGTTGGGTATACTAGTCTTGGCTGGCACCTGTGGTTTCTTAGAGTCTTCAAGACATCTTTCCAGGCCCTTCTGGCTTTTAGAGTCTCCACTAAAGTTGGGTGTTATTCTTTTAGGTCTGCGATTATATGTTACTTGGTCTGTTTTAACTGAAGCTTTTACTATTCTTTCTTTCTTTTGTATGCTTAGTGTTTTGATTATTATGTGGAGAGGAGACTTTCTGTTTTTTGAATTTAACTTATTATTGATTCTTTGTGAATTTTACATCACGCATCTCTATCTACTCATCTCCCTGTCCTTTCCCATCCACCCTCTACCCTTATAAAATCACCCCCCTCCTAAGGACAAAATGAGATAAAATTTAAAAGAAAAGAGACAAGAAAAGAAAGCTGTGGAAACTGTAGTGTAACTCAGTGAGTCACACAGTCCTTTAGTCTCTATATTGTTACTTGCAAGTGTTCATTACATTGAGTCATTGGTCTGGTTTGAGGTCTCTGTGTTTTGCTACATCATCAATACTGGGCCTTGAGAGGGGACTTTCTTTTCTGGTCCAATCTATTTGGTGTTCTGTAAGCTTCTTGTACCTTTATAGACATGTCTTTCTTTAGATTAGGAAAATTTTCTTCTATAATTTTGTTAAGTATATATTTTGGGTTTTTGACCTGAGATTCTTCTCATTACTCTATTCCCATTATTTTTAGGTTTGGACTTTTCATAGTGTCCCAGATTTCCTGGATGTTTTTATTAGGAATTATTTTAGTTGCTTTAATGTTTTCTTTAACTGATGAATCTATATCTTCTTCTATCATATCTTCAACATCTGAGATTTTCTCTTCCATCTCTTGTATTCTGTTGGTGATGCTTGCATATGTAATTCCTGTTCACTTACTGGATTTTTCATTTCCAGAATTCCCTCAGTTTGTGTTTTTTTCATTGCTTCTATTTTGATTTTCTCATTTGTCCTTTCCTTTATTTCTTTAAGGGATTGTTTTCATTTCCTCTTTAAGGACCTCTTTTGTCTTTATAAAGTAGGTTTTAAAGTTGTTCTGTTGTGCTCCAACAGCACTGGAACATTCAGGTCTTGCTGTCATAGGATAGCTGGGCTCTGGTGATGAAATATTGTCCTGCCTGTTGTTGATTTTGTTCTTACACTGACACCTAGGCATCTGGGTTTAGGATGCTTGTGGGTCTAGGTGCTGAATTCTGAGTTTATCTTTGTTAGATGTGTGTTTTGTTCCTTGGGTTCTGTTTCTTCTTGGTCTTCTGGTCTCTGTGGCCTGGATTTCTGGCAGCTGGGGGAGTCTCTGTCTAAGTTGGGGGCTGGACTTCTGGAGGCTAGCTTGACCATTGGTGCAGCAGAGGGGTGGTCTCTGTCTTCTGCCTGGTGTGGCCTGTGCCTGAGTATCAGAAGTCCAGTAGAATGTTCTGTGATTCTTTTTTTACAACCTGTTTTTCCCCCTGCTTTTCACTCTCCATATATATATCATCTTGACTCCTCCAAGCCCGGACACACTTTACCATCATCATTTACTTTCTTATTCTGTTTTCTTTTCCTCATTCTGAAGGTTCAATAGACACTTAAAAATATAAAATGCTGCATTTGAAGGGACATTAGAACATGTAATTTTGATTAATTTACACCATAGCCAGTTTTATATGGACTATTTGATGTCCAATGAGCCTTTGAAAGTCTTTGGATTTTCCTTCCTAACAGTAATACTACATATATATATATATATATATATATATATATATATATATATATATGTACTTTTTTTTGGAGTAAAACTAACTCAACACAAATTTTTTCTTAAGAACTTTGTTTCTTCACTTACAGAAGATATGCCATGCTGGTTTTTACAGTTGTAGATATTTCCACAAGTGAACTCTGAAAGAACATCCTTTCTTGAGGAGCAGTGGCAGCCCAGAGCTTGAGTACTGATTAACAACAGAGTGGTGTCAAGGTGGAATCTGGGAAAAGTAGGATTGAGTTGAGCACCCCCCAACTCCCGACATCAGGGGGATAGACAAGATTTTTGGTAGAGAGCAGCTTGAAGCATGGTTCATGGGCATGGGGATTGTGTTGATCATAGAGGTGGAGATCAAGGCTGGTGCACCTACCGAGCAGGCTTTGGGTGCTAAAGGTCAGCAGAGGGTAAGGATTGTTTCTCTGTTGGCATGATGGAACTCTTGCAGCCCCCATTATTGTGGGTGACTCATATCTTCTCTGCTTCTCCATTTCTTAGTAAACACTAAGGTCACAGATGATAGAACTGGGTCTTTTTCATTCCATCCCAATTGTGTGGCCTGGACATGCTATTTTACTACTTCCTTAGTTAACTTTGAAATGGTATAAAATATCTTAAGTGTAAGCCCATATTAGTATGGGCTATTGTATTTGCTTTGGTTGTAATTCAGTGTCTAGGATGTCTTAACTCTGGAAGTGTTTGTGGAGTGTCACTACATATAGAAGCTGTTGAGGAAGAGATGCTTTTAAGCTTGCATGGTTAATTAGATTATAATAATGACCTAAGCTGTGTTAGACCCAGTCAAACCACCAATTTTCTTCTTCAGCACCTTTTTCTATTACAGGAGAGACAAAGCCTCAATCTATAGTTCCTGGATACTCTTCTGCTTGAGGTTGTAGATAAAAATTCATGATCTAATGCTTGGAAATCAGAAGTGAGAAGATGTTCACCCTGCAGACAAGTCCAGTGGTAGAAGATATCATTTCTCTATAGCTGTATCCCAGAACCTACATACTACTTTCACTCGGAGTTAATGGTAGTTCCTTCCTGACTCCACCTTTTTGTTCTACTGGGTGTCTAGTTCTGTAGGGGAGTTCTATAAAATACAATACAATATTATATAGCACCACATTTCATATATCACATTTTTTCGGCTGTTGTATTTTCTGCTTCCCACAACTAAACTTTGACAGTTTCACAGATGATCATTTTAAGCCAAGAACGATAAAGGGAAGGGCAATATCTGATTTTATAAGGATGAAAGAGCACAGCTATTAATTGTCCTATCTCACTTGACTCTTTAGTTGGAAGTACTTTCCTAGGATTTCTTATTTATCATGATGGACTCTGAAGACTTTCTTAGCAGTTATAAGATGTATTTAATGTTTTTATGAATCTGGTTGACTCTAGGAAGGAGTTCTGGCTATCAGTAGTGGCATTGACAAGTCTGTGATTTTATTATAGCACCTGGGTATCATGTAATGAGTCACTTCAATGAAGAGCAGTTTAAGGTCAAATTGTTCTGAGGACACTATCTGCTATCCTGCCTAATAATTTATGGTGACTACATCCAGTGTATTAAATTAATTTGTAATGTAGCAAAGGAGGAATTATTTAGGTTCACCCCCCACACACACTTTTTTTTTTTTTTGAGACAGAGTTTCTCTGAGTAGCTCTGGCTGTCTTGGAACTTGCTCTCTAGACCAGGCAGGCTTCAAACTCACAGAGATCCATCTGCTTCTACCTTCTGAGTACTATGGTTAAGGGCACATGTTACCACCACCTGCCAGCATCCATGGTTTTCATATTCATATTTTTGTAGAGTATCAACTTAGATCTGGAGGGATTGGGAAGAGTAAGCTAGAAGGTTAAATCTGTTGAGATCTAGGGTTGAAAATCTGGCTGGGAAACGGATGGCAGCAGATGCAGAGACCCATAGCCAAACATTGGACAGAGTTTGGGGATCCTAGCAGAAGGAGGAGGGGGTTGTAGGAGCCAGAGTGGTCAAGTACTCCTGGAGAACTTGGCCCACAGAATCAACTAAGCAGGGTTCATAGGGGCTCAAGTGACTGAAGTGGCAGTCACAGAGTCTGTATGGATCTGCACTAGGTCTTCTGCATATATGTTATGGTAGTGTAGCTTGGTATTTTTGTGAGACTTCTAACTGTGGGAGTTGGGGTGTCTCTGACTCTTTTACCTACTCTTGGGACCCTTTTCATCCTACTGGGTTGTTTCACCCAGCCTTGATATGAGGGTTTATGTCTAGTTTTTTTTTTTCTTTTGTTTTTTGGGTTTTTTTTGGAGATGGGTTTCTCTGTGTAGTTTTGGTGTCTGTCCTGGGTCTTGCTCTGTAGACCAGGCTGGCCTTGAACTCACAGAGATCTGCCTGGCTCTGCCTCCTGGGTGCTGGGATTAAAGGCATGCGCCACCACTGCCTGGCTGCCTAGTCTTATTGTAACTTGTTATGCAGTGTTTGGTTGACATCCCTGGGAGGCCTGCTCTTTTCCAAAGGAAAACAAAAAAGGAGTGGGGTCAGAGTGGGAAGTGCTGGGAGGATTGTAGGGATGGGAAACAGTAGTCAGTATGGAACATATGGGAGTAGAATAAAAAGAAGAAAAGAAAAAGAAAACCTGTCTGGGAATGAAATTGCTGAATGAAATTTGAGAGGCAACACCATGTGGAACTGTAATTGCTAGATGATGGAACAAGGTAGGCATAGCTGTGGGTTCCCTGTAATTATCCACACTGCTACTTAGGACAGTACCTTCTTTACTGTGCACATCAGTTGTAGGCTTAGTAGTACCTTTGTACAAATTACTCAATTAGCTTGTATACTTAAAATTATTTCTGAACTTACTTTGATTATTTAGCTTCTATCTCTCAATGGGGCAAAATTCAGGCTCAGTGGAAGTGATTTCCTCAAAATACTTTCATTATAATATGCTAAAAGGTAACCACTGGCCCATGAGGAAGGAGTGGGTAGTAGGTGGAGAGCTTCAGTTTAAACTTCCAGGAACATTGCCACAAACCGCTGGATAGAGTGAGTATCCTTGTTGGAGGATGAAGGATATCTACAATTGAATAGACATTAGATGTCCCTGAATTCCAGTCATTGTATACTCTGCTGTGGTTTGAATATGGTTTGTCCTTCACAGTCTGAGTTCTGGTGTGGTGTTTTTGAGGGGTGGGACCTTTAAGAAATAGGTCTAATAGAAAGTGATTTGATCATGGGGTTATGACTCTCATAATGCTATCTATCAGGAATTGTAGCTCTCATGAGAACAGATTGACAAAGAGCGAAACTAGTGCACATACTTGATCTCATGGATCAGTCCTTTTGTGTTTTTCTACTATGTGGTGATGCAGCTACCTAACCATAGGTATTTTGTTACAGCAATGCAAAATGGACTAATCCTTACACTGGGGCTGGGTGGCTGAGTATCCAGGGTTGAATTTGTCCAGGAGTGATTTGATCACTACAGATTGCTGAAAACCAACACTGTAAGTCTATTCAGCTGATCAGAGGATTTTAGTAGATGGAGGCCAGCAAAAGGAAGTATCAGGTAAGCAATTCTGATGGTTAATCTTGATTGTCAATTAGACGGGTTTTAGAATAACAACACAACCAAACCCCAGGGCATATCTATGAGGGATTATCCACTTTGGGTTAATTGAGGGGAAAAGAATTACCCCAAGTGTGGATAACACTGTTTATGGGCTGGGGTCCCAGATGAAATCAAAAGGAGGAAGCAAACTAAGCAAGAGCACATTCATCGTTTTCTGCTTCCTGAGAGGGGATGCAATGTGATCAGCCACTTCCGGCTCCTACTGCCGTGCCTGCCATGATGGACCATGTACCGCAGAACTGTAAGATGAAACAAGCTCTGTTCCTTTGCTTGTTTCGCTAGGGATTTTGTCACAGCAGTGAGATTAGTAATGAATACAGCAGTGAATCAGGCCCTGGATGCCAGCGGCCAAGGGAGTGCCCAGCCAACTGCACTTCCTGTGACCTACCTTTTTACTGGAGCCAATGTGATTTTTTTGTAGGCTCCTTCCCTTCTTGGTTCTCTCTGCTCCTTCCTCACTCTTTTCTTATCTCCCTCCTACTTTTCATTTTTCAAAACCAAGCTATGAGGAATTTGAAATATTAAATGCTCTATAAGGTATGCTACAAAAGATAATACTTTGCTATTTTCATCTTCCTCTTATCTAGAAATGGATCCTTCTGACTTTTATCACCTTTTTGGGAGTGTGGGTATTTGGTGTTGCATTTCAAAATAGCAAGCATATGCCTATTGCTAATTCTTAAGTAACCAATTTTAGGCATTATACTTTTTCTAAATATACTTGGCTTATATGATTTTATTTCAGATTTTATCTGAAGTATTATGTATATGCTTTTATTATTCTTTGAAAATTTCATAGGGGTATAAAGTGCATCTCAATTATATCCATCCCAGTTCCCTCTCTCCCTCTCTCCTGGCTCTCCTTCCCAATATACTTCACTTCTAGCTTTAAGTCTTCTGATTTTATGATTTAAAATAACCTACTGAATCCAATAATGGTGCTCATACGTGCATGGCTGTGGGGTCATCCACTGGGACATGGGCAACCTGCCAGCCGCCGCCCCTCAAAGAAAAGTGGCTCTCTGTCCCCCAGCAGCAATCACTGTTAGGCATTATTTATGGGAGTTAAAGTTTTTCTCTCTTCTTTTCCTCTCCACCCCTCTGAAGCATTCTCCCCATCACGTTATGCTTTTAGTTAGATCGGTGTTCATTGTTTCCATTACTGTGACTTATGTAACTGCCACCCAGTGCCAAGCCTATGGCAAATTACAATTGCTTTTTTTTTTCTCTACATGATTTGTCTTTTCGAGAGTCATAACTCTTACTAGCTGTTTACTACTGTGTTGTTTTGTCACCGGTTTTAACCCAAACTCCCTGGGAGTTGTCCAGCTCATTCTCAGAATTCCTATGCTTCAGGAGTTCCGGGACCTTCATCTTGAACAAATTCGCTTTCCGGAAACCTTTATGCTTTATCACGCCCCGACCTTATGTTCACATTTCTTACTTAGTTGAAATATCTGCCAATCATCCTGGTGTCTAGGAGGTGAGATAAGAGATCTCTAGAACAAGCTGGTTGGCTAGAACAGCTGAACTGGCAGGCTCTGGATTCAAACAAGAGACTCTGCTCAATACAGAAGGTGAAGAGAGATCGAGGAAGACAGCAGGCATCAGACTTGGGTATGAACTATTACATGTGTGCCCCCGAAGACATGAACTCTCTCTCTCTCCCTGTCCCTGTCCCCACCCCTCTCTCTGTCTCTCTCCTCTCTCTCTCTCTCTCTCTCTCTCTCTCTCTCTCTCTCTCTCTCTCTCTCTCTCTCTCATACACACACACACACACACACACACACACACACACACACACACACACACATGCACACAGAACTTGTTGGAAGCCATGGGTTGCTGATGTGGGCTCCAGCGTTGAGTGATGTGATTGAGGCAATGCATTGGGAAAACCTTGACATCAGTAACTGTCAGCTCTTGTGGGGACAAGTCAGGGTACTTAGAGACAAGCTCTCCAATCTTCTGAAGAGGTGAGGATCCACGATCTGGGAACTAAGGAGGGAGGGAGTGGTGCGTAGTGGCCTCAGAATTCGGGATGTAGAGTTTTGCTTCCTGCTGTGCTTTTCATCATGGCCTCCTATGTTTCCTTGTTGAAGGCTCCTTGAATATTACATTTAGTTACCTCACAAGAACAAACCATCATTTCCTTCTACAGCAGCTCTCTGGAAACCTTTATGTTGTTTAAATAGGCTTTCAAGTACCCTTTAACCTGTATCTTGCTTCCCTGCTGATCCTTTAAGTCTCCCTAGTTTAGATGATATTGGTGCTTAGCCTTCCTTAGAGTTGCCTGCAGAACTGTCGTTTTCCTTTGTTCTATCATATCAGTTCTCAGAAGCAACGACTTCCTAGCTCTGGCTTCTTTCAGCCTCTCATCTTTGTCTGTCTAGTCCCTAAAACCTCTTTACGATGCTTTGGTAGACTCACATGAAGAGCAAAACCAGATGGAGAAGTGTTAGTCTCCTTCCTCAGGAGTTTCTCAGACTTGAAAGGGGAAAAGCTACTCCTTCCTGTAGTTTGTAGGTTTTATCCACACATTTGGTTGTCTCAGTGCTAGTGAAGAATTAGGCTTTTTATTCATGGCTATGTTCTTACTCTGAAACTCAGGTTACTTTTTAGGGATAAGACAAAGGACTCAGTCCTGGAGCTCATATTCTGCATCTTGACCCTCCCTTCCATTTTTATCCTATAATCCACATTTCCTTTTGTTAACTCTATCTGTTTCATTCAGCCCCCTATCTTTATCTAAGTGGAGTTTAGTGCTCCTAGAGGTCCACAGGGGATGTTTCCTGGTCCTGGGACTCCTATAGCATTTCTTCTGTTTAGCAAGTATTTCTTGATATGAGGCTACACTGCTAAATATATTCAGAGAGTAATAAGGGCCCCAATTATAACTTACAACCTTTTTGCTTCCAGGAAGTAGCTGTTTTTATGCCTTTTGTCCAAGGACAGAGAAAGGTGCAATACTTAGAAGTTATTTTTAACTGGGAGATTTACTTTGTTTCTATAAAGCTACTCCAGGGAAAACATCTTTGTGACTTCTTTCTCATTTGGGAGCTAAACTGACATTCTACTGAAGGTGAAGGAAGGTAAAGCCTCTAACTACAGCAGTTTTGTGGCCCAAAGAGAGAACGCTGCCTCAGAATTGTCTCGCAGGGGTTTCAATGTGCTGATATTCCAATCTGGCAGAAATTGACTGGATTTCATGGAATTTGAAGTCAATTGTAAGACAGTCTGTTGGAATCATTTCATGAATTCAAAGCATTCAGAGAAAAGTGTGTGCTCAGGCATGGTGATTGAGGAATTGAAGGCGGCAAGAGCACTAGGCCACGCTTGGTTATGCTGCCCGATGCCAGTTTGGAGGAAAAGCTGAGTTTGTTGTTGAAAGCGACCGTGGAAAGTAGATACATTGATTGTGGAGTGCTGGGTGGTGGAACACTACTTACTTAGAAATAAAATCGTCCTGGCCTCAACACACTTGGAAGATCACCTCAGCCGTTGCTCTTGCCTCAGAGCCTGGTTGCCATCTTTGTTTTAAATTTCAAAAGAGTAAATATTTAAACAGTCAAGACAGAAATTAATGCCAGTTTCCCTCTATAGACACAGGGTTGGGAGTTTAAAGAGAAACTGAAACAGAGTTCACACACGAAGAGAAAATATTGTCAAAATTACATGTAATCCTTTAAAATCAAGGACATTAGACTTCCTGATTTACAGCTGGCCAGACTGAGCAAGCTTTTCTCTATAAAGCTGTTTTAAAATTAAAAAAATATGAATTTTCTTAAGTCCTGTGATTAGAGTACAATATTTATTTATGGTCCCCCCAGGCACCAACCAATAAAAATAGTTAAAGCCTTTGGTCCTTTTAGTAGTTCACAATTTTATTGCTGAAGTTATTTTGTAGATTTTATGCTTAAAGCAAGGTCAGTGTATTGCACTGTATAAATTATTCTAAGTAATTGCTCAGTTATTTTATAGCTTAGTCACGGGATTTTTTCATTATTAAATGTAACTTTCCCTTTAAAGTTAGGATGAGAAGGGCATCGTAAATCACAGGGTAGCTTGCCATTGGGGTTTCAGCTTTACCTGCGATAAGAGTTTAATAACAATCTGGCCCAGACACCAGCTCCCTCTCAATTACCTTCCACCTGGGCCTCAGTTCACACTGTTTATTAAAATCTCCCCTTGTAGTTTTTAAATGGAGTGTTTCAGATTAATGGCCCCCATGGAGTTTAACTTCATTGCACTTCATTAAAGCAAGATTGTACAAAAGGTTACTTCAATTAAATCCAGAATGCGACCTTAAATCTGTATAGAGTTTTTTCTTCTTCTTCAGAAAACGTGATAAAATTGCTCTGTCAATCCTTTGAGATTAACAAGGCAACATCTCTTCAGTGACTGAAGTGCAAAACCTTATATGCCTGTTCTGAATTTTCTTATGGATTTAGGTTTGGATTTTGTAGAATTAGGAGGCAATGCTTGGAAAGAGTCTGGAGTTGTGTGTGCATGGATCAAATTAGCGGAGAACAGACCCGCCACATGAGGCTAGACACTTTATGAAACATTTTGTTTCACTCCAGTGGATGCTCTAAAATTTGGTTATTTTAGTAAAAAAAAAATACTTCTTTTCCCATGCAATAAAAATATATTTCTAAATAGACTAGTTTGTGTCTTCTAGCAAGAAAGCAGTGTAAAGTTTCCAGAGAGATTTCACTCTTAGATTGTCCAATCTGTAAAGCATAGCTTGTGGCAGTTAACCAGTTTCTACTGGAGATTCTTGATAATTGGTCACATTAATTACCCATCATACACCATAACAATGTGGCCTCATTATCTTGAGGCAATGTGCAAATTGATGCTCATTAACACCATAACTCAGTTGCTTAATTTTATCTTTTGCTGCTTCCAGTGAAAACAGCTCTGATCCATTTCCTACTCTTTTTTTCTTTTTTTAAAATGAGTGAGATGCTTAAAATCGTGTGATCTCCTGAGCAAAATAGAGACAGTGATAGAATTTTCTTAAAGCTTTTAAAATGCTAATGAGCTTTTATTCTAAAACATAATCCAAGTTAAAAACTGATAAAGTTTTGTGGAACTGAGGTTAATAATACCTCCTTGAATATCAGTCACGTGGCATAACTTCCAACGTCTGAGTTTATATTTATGGTTTTCTGCTTTTCTTATGTTCCTTTTGCTTTTTGCCTAATTTATTTTGACTCCATGATTAAGGAGTGCACACTTAGTAAGGAATGCAAAGTAATTTAAGTATTTTCTCCCTCAGAGTTTATAAGAGATATTTTCTACCATTCAAATCAGGTTAGGTCTGGGCAGGTTTGGGCAAAATACGGTGAGCAGGAGTAAGTATATATTTAAATGCCTCCCTTGATGATATGCTACATACTGGTGCACAAGATCTATGCTAGGTAGAGAGAAGAAATGATATGTCTGAAGGAAAATGAAATAAAGTCCTTCCTACTGGACATAGTCACATTCCATATAAGTCCCTTATTTTGTGATGACATTGAAAACTGTTTAAAAACAATTGTGTAGAAGAGGGATGAGCTATTCTAAGATTACTGACAATTAACAACTCACAACTCAGGTCAGTAAAATCTTGGGTTACGTACTTTGACCCTCCATGAATGATTGGAGGATGAATGTATTTTGATTTGCAACCAGCAGAGAGCATGGACAGTCACTACCATGGCCTTTAGTGCTTTGATGAAAACTCAGGTGCAGGTTTTCCAGCCAACAATCCATGAATTTATGTTCTTCGAGTGTCCGTGTGTCTCCAGAGCTTGTGGTTTTCTGCACATTTGCTGTGGTTGAACCAAGATGGAAGACATAGCAGATTTCTACAGAAAATTTAAATCTATGAAAGAATTTGAGGAGACAACAAGGATCAATATCTTACAGAGTGTCAAGGAATTTTGTAATGCAAAGCATTTCTTTTAGATTGAGTTCTGTTGTCAATGACTTGTGTTCCTGGACTATGAAACATGTTCATGTGTGCTAAAGAATAGTTTCTCTTGATGATTAAGTAATGGGTAGCATCAGTAATATCAAAAATAGATATTTGACACACCAAAGAAATGGATTAAAAATTAAAAGTAAGGCAAAAGACAAACTTGATATTTGAGTTTAGGTTGTCCTAACAGAGTATTAAGATCACTAGTAGATGCTTCACATATGTATTTATTTAAGAATAGATGAGTAGATCTCTATGAAAACAGAGTGAGGCACATTATTAATACTAACAGACAATATTAGTTGTGTGTACCTAGGATGTGAGTTTTCAGTCTTCTCCCTCAAGCTACAGAATGAGTTTCAGTTTCATGATTTGAAAAAAATGAGTGTCATTTTTCTTCTTGATGTGGATTAGGGTGTGATGAATCTATGCATATTCAAGACAGGTTACTGGAGTGGTTGAGAGTCATAACCACATGGGCGAGAATTTTAGAAGTTGTAAGGCAGATAGCCGAAAGCGTGTGATTGCAATCTGCATTTGAAGTTATGCCATTGAAATGAGTCAGGACCCTGGATAGATCCTTGAGAGCCCAGGTTGAAACCTGAGACCACTTTCTTTCAGTTAATCATCTTTTATTTGTACTGAGGCTTCACTGAGTGGCCTCTCCCCCAAATAGAATTCTTTGAGTTTATTATTGAAGATCTCTGAACATGCAGGAAGATTTTTTTTTTTAAATTTAATCGCAAGGTACTTAGCTGTAAACAATAGATGTCAAATCTAGATAATTTAAGTAAATAACTCAGAGGAAGTTATATTCATTAGAATTATACTTTTAGAAGATTCAGTTGTAAGCCTAGGGAATCATACTAAAACATATGTGGGATCTAAGGGAAATTTAGCAGCTGAAAATACAGCCATCGATGCTATTGCTCATGACACTGCTAAACACTAATGGCAATGGCTTGGAATTATCTCCACCCTAGATCTGTTCAGCACTTTGGCCTCCTCTATGTGATTTGCATCCTGGGGAGGAGAGAGATCACACATCTGTTGTTCATTTGGCTTCTGTTACATCCTAATATACCAAAGGTGGGTGCTTAAAAAAAAAATAAAAGCTTAATCTTTGCCTGAACCTTCATGGTGTCCCACTTGGAGGATTAGGGGTCTTCTTGAATGGCCTTGGTCTTCATTTCTCCCTGTGTACCCTTTGTGTTGTAAAGATTTTAATAGAAATCCAGTGGGTTTGGCAGATGCTCAATGGTGACAAACTGATTTCAGTGTTTTCTGATGCAGGTTTCTGGTTTAACTTAGATTTAAAATTCTTGTTATTGTTTGCTTTTTCTGCCATTTTTTAAAAAAAGCCATCTCATCAACATGTTTTTATAATATTTAAAAACATATCCAATACTCCCCTTATACTTCTTTTGCTTACTCTGATAATCACACATGCAGAAATGGCAGTCATGACTAGTTCCTTGCAGCAAAGTGTTATTAATAAAGTTTCAGAAGACAGAACCAAATATAAACTTATGTTATAATTTGTTTGGATTATTTATTGTGAGTCTAGTATTTATTTAATTTAAGTGCTTCCTTTTAGAATAATATTCCAATCACATACAGACTAGGAAAATAAACAAACCAGATGGATAGAATCTGAATATAACAACCATAACAAACCAATAATATGCACTAGAATTTAGTACAATTTATAGGATTAAATTCTGGCTTAATTCTGACCATATATTTGGACTCTGTATTTTGAGAACATTCCCACAGGAATATGCATGTGGTGAGAGCCATGCTAGGGTCAAGATGCAAGTTATGAAGTTAGCTTTCATGATAACAACTAAAAGATCAATGGGTAGAGATGCTTTCCATTGAGGTAAGTGTTAGAATTAAATTTTGTTACATCTAAATTAAGAACTCTTATTAATAGAATATTGATGTGAAAAGTCATAATTCAGCATGAAGTAAAAATTTTCTGGGCCTATCACATGGTTTCTGAGGGATCTGTAACACAACTCCTACTTCTATAATTCTCCAAATGGATGTCTTTGTGTGTGCATACTCTCCCTTGAAAGCCTAAGCCAGACATGCAATTCCCCCTCTTATTTTTTTGTACTAAATTTTGAAATCTTTATGTATTTTATTAAAATATTCATAAAATTTCATGTATTGTATATGAGTATGTTGATGCTAAATGGTACAATTAATAGGGTATAGGATATAAGATAAAGTTTTCAAAATTCTGCCATTTTTTTCCTGTGTAGACCAGCCTGAATAGTGTGAAAAGTAGAGTGTTACATTGTACTATTCAAACTGCCCAAATCCAAATAAAAGCCTCTCTCCGTATAATGTGTGAATGTTTCATTTAGCCAATAATAGTGGTGACTTGGGTATTTCATATAAATGTTTTTTTTTTTTCAGGTAAATGAAAGTTACCTTTAAACACCATTAACATTTAAAAATTTTAACTAGTTGAGATAGAAAGCATTATAAAGCATACTGACTACCTCCTGGATTCAGAAATAAGAGAACATAAAAAAATATAAAAACTAGTTAGGGGCTGGAGAAATGGCTCAGAGGTTAAGAGCACTGACTGTTCTTCCAGAGGTCCTGGGTTCAATTCCCAGCAACCACATGATGGCTTAGGACCATTTGTAATGAGATCTGGTTCCCTCTTCTGGCCTGCAACCATGCATGCTATATACATAATAAATAAATAAATCTTTAAAGAAAAAAACTAGTTAAACACATGTTTCTTTTTTATTTATTTATTTAATTTAATTTAATTTAATTTTACAATACCATTCAGTTCTACATATCAGCCACGGATTCCCTTGTTTTCCCACTCCTGCCCCCCTCTTCTTCCCCCCAGCCCACCCCCCATTCCCACCTTCAGGGCAAAGCCTCCCCCCAGGACTGAGATCAACCTGGTAAACTCCGTCCAGGCAGGTCCAGTCCCCTCCTCCCAGACTGAGCCAAACGTCCCTGCATAAGCTCCAGGTTTCAAACAGCCAACTCGTGCACTGAGCACAGGACCCGGTACCACTGCCTAAATGCTTCCCAAACAGATCAAACCAATCAACTGTCTCATCTATTCAGAGGGCCTGATTCAGTTGGGGGCCCCTCAGCCATTGGTTCATAGTTCATGTGTTTCCATTTGTTTGGCTATTTGTCCCTGTGCTTTATCCAACCTTGGTTTCAACAATTCTTGCTCATACAAACCTTCCTCTTTCTCGCTAATTAGACTCCTGGAGCTCCACCCAGGGCCTACCCGTGGATCTCTGCATCCTGGAGAGGATGTGGAACTAGGGGAACTCTCCTCCACTGCTGGTGGGAATGCAAGCTTGTACAACCACTTTGGAAATCAATATGGCGCTTTCTTAGAAAATTGGGAATCAATCTCCCCCAAGATCCAGTTATACCACTCTTGGGCATATACGCAAGGAATGCTCAATCATACCACAAGAGCACTTGCTCAGCTATGTTTATATCAGCATTGTTTGTAATAGCCAAAACCTGGAAACAACCTAGATGCCCTTCAACTGAAGAATGGATAAATAAAATGTGGCACATATACACAATGGAATACTACTCAGCAGAGAAAAACATTGACATCATGAGGTTTGCAGGCAAATGGATGGATCTAGAAAAAAAATCATCCTGAGTGAGGTAACCCAGACTCAGAAAGACAAATATGGTATGTACTCACTCATAGAAGAATGCTAGATGTGGAACAAGGATGACTGGACTGCTACTCACATCACCAGTGAGGCTACCTGGAAAACAGGACCCCAAGAAAGACACGGGGATCACCCAATGACGGAGAAATGGATGAGATCTACATGAACAGCCTGGACATGAGTGGGAGTAATGAAGGGCGAGGGTAGAGGGAAAGAGAGCCTGTGGGAACAGGAGATCCCAGCTGGATCAAGAACAGAGAGGGAGAACAAGGAATAGGAGACCATGGTAAATGAAGACCACATGAGAAAAGGAAGAAAAAAAGTGTAGAGAGGCCCACAGAAATCCACAAAGATACCCCCACAATAGACTGCTGGCAATGGTCGAGAGATAGCCGGAACTGACCTACTCTGGTGATGGGATGGCCAAACACCCTAATAGTCATGCTGGTTAAACACATGTTTCTACCACACAACACTTCTACCCCTTAATTTGAAGGATGTCAAATATAATTTAATATTTATAAAATAATTCTTGTGAACATTTCTGTGAGTACTCTTATTGGACCATACTGCAAGAAAGAGGAAATATATGAGGAGAAGAACATAGAATATGGGAAAGGCTCACAGTTTTAAGTTTATTTTATATTTATATGTGTTTGCCTGAATGTATATATGTGCACCACACCATGTGCGTGTTTGGTCGTGTTTGCTCTGTAACTTAGAGAAATTAATTCCTTGCCCTTTCCTAGTTTCTGGTCAGTTTCCTGGAAATATCTGGTCTGATTGGCTTTTAGATAGCTCTTTTGAATCATCCGTCTTCATATTGTGTTCCCGTGTGTGTGTGTGTGTGTGTGTGTGTGTGTGTGTGTCTGTCTGTCTGTCTGTCTGTGTCTGCATCTTTCTTCTTACAAAGACAGAGTTATTCAGTATCACAGCCCATCCTAATGGCCTTGTTTGAACTTGAGCATCTTTTTAAAAACTTCATTTCCAGAAACCGAGGGTTGGGATGTCAAAGTATGTATCCAGAGTGAGGGGAAAAATTAAACTCCCAACAGTCCCTAACTCTCATTTCTTTATCTGCAGATCTCACAGAAATCGACGACAAAAGAGAAATATTTGTGTACACATTGTATGATTACCCGACTTGAGTTTCCTAGTTTATTCATATTCAAACTCATGGGTGTGGCTGAAAGATACTAGCCTTCTATTCCCTGCTCCACTGTTCTTTCACTCACCCTGCTCCCTTTTTTACCTCCCTGGTTATCGCTGTTACTCCATATACACACATCTAAAGATTTGTAGTTAGGAACTAGGTGCTACTGATGATTGAGAACACATAGGGCCCAACTGGATACCCATTGAAGTCATGCACATACAAGTAGCATTATACAGACATAACAGAAGGGTACAAGTGATCTGAAGGGGGAAATGGGAAAAACAGGGGACAGCTTTAATTAGGGAAGAGAGAGGTCAATATAGAAGGGAATGGAGGGAGGAAGGCAAAATTATCTGAAAAGGAATCATTAGCATCTTTTGAAAATGGTGATCAATGTCTGTATTAAGTCCTTGAGAATTTCATACATTGTAGTTTTATCATATTAAAAATCCTTCAAACACTTGAAAAAAATAAAAAAAAGATGCTAGCATGCTTTCTCCACCTTCACAGAGGCAGCTGATGGAAAGCTGATGAGATCTGCCCAGATGGACCTCCTGTGAGGACAAACTTACCCTCATTCCCTACCTCAGAAACAAAGACATTGGCAAGAAGCACTGCTGTTTGAACAGATGTTGGAGGAAAGTAACCCAGTAGCCTGGTTCTTGCTTCTGGGACCCAGTGACCAGTAAAATGTAGCTGACTTCTCTGATATGCCATTTTTCTCTCTTGTAAAGAGAGATGGACTCATTCTCTCAGACTTCTCCCACCTTTTTCTCTGTAGGTTTCCCATTGCAGTAGACGGTCTTGCTTCTGAAGACAGTGTGGAGGAAAACGATGTCTGGATGTGGAGAAAAGGGTTGCCTTGTTTTTACAACTCTCAAGGTCCATGTTTATAGTCATTTTTCTATTTGCCAGCACTTATTTCTAACAGCTCTCTCAGCTATCTATTTTCTATTCTGTGCAAGAGCCAAGTAATCCAAGGATAATTGAGCTCTTGATATATGTTGAAGGTAGCTCTGTGGTCCCATGTTTAGGTTTCAGAGAACTCCTTTTAAAAGAAAACCGCATCATTTTGTTGACTTTTAGGTTTGTGTGACACAGTTTCTAAAGAGTTAATTGACAGGTGAGGTAGAACCTTCCTTGTCTTGATTTCTTTCTTTCTGTCTTCTTCTCTCATTTCCTACATAGTGATTTATTTACCTCTGATTTGGAAATTAGAACACAAAACTGCTGGCAGATAAACAAAATATGAACAGACAACTATTTCCTCCTAGAGCAAAAGGCCAGACACTGTTAAACAAAACAAAGTAAGATTTTCAGTGACCCCAGGAAATGAGAGATAGAAGAGATCGTCAGGGAGATGAGAGCCTCATGTGGCAAATGGTGATGTTGGAACCTCTGGCATTTTTGTAGAAGTGGATCAAATTCACAGTTGAATGATAACAGCCAGGATGAAGATTTTGGAGAGCTCCTGATCCAATGCTCATCCTCTTTGCTCTACTCCTGGGTGTGTCAATTTGCCAGTTAGTTTCTTAAGTGAAAAGGCTAGTAAAAGTATGATGCGGGAGCCAACATAGTCTGGTAGCTTTCCATTCTTATTCCATTATTTTCATGGGATTTGAACACAGAAAGGCTGCTAAATACCGACGTGTCTCTCCACTCTTTCTACCATCATCTATTTGGTTTTCTTCCACAGCAATGAGTTTTAGAAACAAGCACCTAATGAGCCAAGGTCTCCAACAGGAGTGCATCTATTTTAGACCAGTGGTTCTCAACCTTCCTAATGCGACCCTTTAATACAGCTCCTCATGTTGTGGTGACCCCCGATCATAAATTATTTTTGGTGCTACTTCATGATTGTAATTTTACTACTGCTATGAATTGTAATGTAAATATTTTTGGAGATAGAGGTTTGCCAAAGGGGTCATGACTGCTGGTTGAGAACTGCTGGTTTTAGAAGGGCATACCTGAAGGGTGTTCTTAGGAGAATATTTTATCTTCTTTGTTGGGAGAGCATCATCATTCTTTTTCTGTCCTCTGTCTGTTTAACCCAGAATTAAACACTTTCAGAGTTCTGCAATGAGAACAGGAAAGAAAATAGAGTAGCCAATTTTTTTTGGGACTCTTTAGTAGCCATATGAAATTCTTCAGTAATTCTTTTTTCCTTGCATTAAAAAATTGTAAATATGCTAGGAATAATAACAGGATCAGCAATCAAGCAGGCCATTTTCTATGATAGCATGTTATCAATATTGTAATTCAGGAATCTGGCAGAGGAAAGTGTCAGGCTCTAGTCTGGAGGAAGGCCATGACACTCATTTTGCATATTCCTGCAGTCACCCAGTCATGAGGATCACATGCCTTGCTTTCTTTTTGCACACTGCTTTAGCCAAGAAGGCCTTGACCTTTTCTCTCTAATTGCTGCTAAAAGGAGCAATGGATCTGGCTTCAGCCTGCTTGTTTCTTTCCATCATAGATGGAGCCCTACTCAGACTCATTCTAAAGCATCAGTAATTTTCCACTTACAATTTTTGACACTTTTTCCTTCCAGAGGAAAGTCAGAACACTAGCTAAGTACAACACATTAAGGCTCATTTTTAAGGCAAATAGCAGATGTAGTTGATGCTTTAAAAAGACACAGTGACTTTAACTGACAACTAAAAGCAGGTCTGTTCCTGTAGTTAGATGTATGTCCTTAAGGTCAAAGCCACAATAGTAACTATCTGTGTCTACATATTGATTTTTTTTTTAATTCACACATGTTTTGTTTTTTTCAGTTAAAAATAATAAAATAGTCTTAAGGGCACATTTTTGTGCTGGTTAAATTGACCTGCATTCACTGTATTCATAATTAAACTTGGAAATTAAAAGAAATAAAGTCAAGTATTGTGTGTTATGCCTATAAGCCCTGAATTTGGAAGGCTGAGGCAGAGGATTTCTTAGAGTTTGAGGCTTGCCTGAGTTACACAGTGAGTTCCGGGCTAGACTGGATTACAGAGTGAGGCCCTGTTTCAAAAACCAAACAAACAAACTAGAAAACAGTGACAACAACAACAACAACAAAAAAGGAAAATGAAAAATATTATTAACTCAATTAAAAAGGTTATTAAGCCAAAAATATTTTAACACACACACAGACACACACACACACACACAGACACACACACACTTCTGAAAACAACTGTATTTAGTGAGAAACTAGAAATTCTTTTATATGCCTGCAAACCTTTGAATTTTCCAGTGAGAAGAAGGCACTTAACTGCAAACACACTAGACAGATATCCCAGATCAACTAAGCCTGGCCCAGACAGAACTACCCTGATGAAGTCAGCTCTAATGGCCAACCTACAAAATTCTGAGCTAAATAAAATTTGTTGTATGAGGCATTGTATGCGTCAGGTTTCCCTAGAGGGGAAAAGAGAGCCAATAGAAAATATATGGGGTATTATGGAAGACTAAATATATGAATGGAAGACAGAGGATGGAGTGTTCTTAAGGGATTGGCTCACAAGACTATCGTGGTTGACCAATTTGAAACCCGAGGAGCTGGCTGCTAGCTGGAGAGCCAGGAAAGAGCTGCTGGTGCATGTGAAGGCTATAGCCAGCCAACCTTGGGGGAAGAGCTGCCTTTTCCTTAGGGAATCTCAATGTTCTTTGCCCTTAAGGTTCTTCAACTGTCTGCCTGAGGTTAGTGAACATTTTGGAGAGTGTCCTCTTGATAGACACCTTCTCATTTAAATATTAGACTCCTCCCTTAATACTTTCACTGATTTAAATATTAGACTCCTCCCTTAATACCTTCACTGATTTAAATATTAGACTCCTCCCTTCGCTGGATCTTAAAACTGGTGTCTGATTTAAATATCTGGGTCCAAGGTCTAGCCAAGTTGACATAACATTAACGCCTCCAACCACCAACTTTAGGATGGTTAACAAAGGAACAAAACCTGACATTTTTAGGGAACATAATTTCTTTTGGCTTCTGGAGTTTAAAAGACATTTTCAACTCCAAATTTCTAAGTTTATTAATTCCAAAAGCCACAATAGTATTACTTCTTTATTGCATGTTAGGCTTTTGAAATATATTGATCTAAATCAGGCATGGTGAGTCCTGCTTGTAGTCCCAGCGCTAAACAGACTGAGATTAAAAATGTTTAAGGGAAGCTCTGTCTTTTGAGTGTGGCTGGTTGGTTCAATAGAGTAAATCAAAACAAAGAGTTGTCTTTCTTGAAGTTTTGGTTGTTGAATAGAAAATTCTTCTGATGGCCTTCTGTTGATCATCTAGCAAATGTGAATCAAACTCCTTGCCTGTGACACTGGACCTTGTACTACACGTTCCTTCTCAGCCTTCATCTCTGCTCTGCTGGCACAAAACTGAACAAAAGCATCTTTTACCTCCAGGAGTTGATTTTTTTTCTCCCTTAAAGCAATTTGCTGTTTTTTTTCTTTTCTTTCTTTTTTTTTAAGGTTCTCTCTCTGCGGTGTGCATCTTAGGACTTTCACTGGAATAATACACGTTGGCTATTCTTATGGAAGAAATGACTCCCTGCTTTTTTTCTTCCATTTCCCCCAAAGTCGCTTTGTATTGAGCTGGTCCAGTACAGCCCTCAGCAACTCTTTGTTTCTTCATTTTGTTCACAGATCTCTTGAGGCATGGATTACAAGCAGTGTGTTGTTTGAATTTCTGCCTTTTGGCAACAAAAAAGGATTTTAAAAACATGCCAATAGGGCATTTCCTGTACCCCAATAATAAAAAAGTAGAAGAAAGTACTGCTCACTAGAGATCAACAAAACCTTCCATCCACGGCTAAATCTTGGCTTGGATGCTTCTTGGAAACTAAGGAGTGTGCTTTCTTCTTTATGGATTTCTCATTGTAAACATTCCAGATGCTTCCCTATGATGGAGGGTAAGGCTTGCATTAGAGAGTGTGCAATTACAGTGCTATGTATAGGGGTCTTAAGACACGGTTACATTGGCTGAGCACGTTGTGCTTATTACTAAGTTAATTCTTACACAAATAGTATGAGTTAGTTATTAGATCAAACTGAGGCAAAGTGATTTGCTTAACAAGAAAATTTGTGTAAGGATATGAGGTAGTCAGTGGCAGACCAAGGAGGAAGACCCAAGTCTGTGTGATGTCACAAACCATGGCCTCACTCTTTCCATTGTCTAGACTGACAATATTTGTAATCATATGAAATATGGTTAAAAATGGACACAGAACCATTTCATATTAGCTCAGCGGTCAAGGGTGCCAGCTTCAGACCGAAATTGCTTCTGATCAGTTCTTTGCTTCTGTAGTTATTAGAAGTTACTTGCTTTCTCCATGTCTCAACTTCTTCCTTTTAAAAGTGAATATATTACCACCACCCATTTACTACGTACTTGCTAAATGTTAGTTATTTCTCTTTTCAAAGCATATGATGAGTTTCCATCAAAATGTCAAGATTTTGATTTCCTGTACAGCTAACTCAGTAATTGTATGTTTAGTTGCCAATAACATTTAGATTAAGGTTGTGTCTGTGTGATGCCAGTAGACAAAGTCAATTTGGGAAAATGTGAAGCCCATGACCAATTCAGTTCAAGTGTTAGTCATGGTTGCCAAGTGGTATCCTGAGGGACAGAAGCAGCAACTTCTGTTGTGAGTGATGGGGTTTTTGAAAGGTCTTTCAGTTGGAGAAGAGGCGATGTTGATGGTTAACTTTATCAAGAAGAAAAAGAAAGGGTAGCAGATGGGAATCAAACCATTTTTCAATGCAGTGCTGTGTCTCACTCTTACTGCTTTCCCTGAGGGTAATGGAAGGACTTGGAAGAAGTGTGGATATTCAAGGACCTTGCTTCCCAGGGTTACTGTGGGGACTGTGGACATGTCAGGAAAAACTTCAATTGTTCAATAATTGTTTTTCTTGCTGTAAATAGTGAACTGAAGTCCCTTATTGTTTGTCACCTGAAAACATCTCACAGGACTTGCCATGTGAGTGCTTTTGATTTATAGAATTGAAGCATGGTGCCAACTGGAACTTTTTGAATAATTATAAATATTCCATACTATTAAATACCTGTACTTCCATAAAATTGTTGCAATTTTAACATCAAACTTTATTGATTTGTAGAAAGGTAAAAAAATATAGAAAGGCATGAAAACAAACTGAATGATATGTAGAACTGGTGCACTAAGTGCCAGTAAAATGTTGCTTTAATTTACTTGTATGGATTAAGATGTAGGGTGAAATGAAATTTTGATTATTCACATCACTGTCAAGAATAAAGTTAGCCACTGCTTGATATAACTTTATTTTAGTGTTTGAAGAGTTTGTTCACATAAGATATAATGAACCCGGAATTATATTCACCAGAAAGCTATGTCTGAGAATTTCAAGTCATAACAAGACTAATAATATTATTAAAAATTTAATAATAACATAAAGACTAATTGCAGTTATATGTGCAAAAATAAGATTGTGTTGCTTTTGGTCAGGCAGTTCCTTGTTTGGAATGAGTCATGAGACGTGATTTATTTTATTTTATTTACTTTCATTTGTATGTATATGTATATGTGTGTGTGTGTGTGTGTGTGTGTGTGTGTGGTGAAGGCACAATTGTGTGTATGGGTGTGTGTGTTTTGCATACATAAGTTAGGTGGAGGAGGAGGTTGAGTGTCCAGCTATGTTACTCTCAACCTTTATCCTTTGGGACAGGAACTCACTAAGCTTGGAACTATATTGTGGCCAGAAAACCCATATGACCCTTTTTGTCCCCATCCTCCAGAGTGCTGGGGTGCAGGTATGTCTGGCTAGGTCTGGCTTTTTTACATCAGTTTTGGGGATCCAAACTCAGGTGCAAGGCAAATGCTATTACTCAAGAAGCCATCTCCCCAGCTCTCAGGTGTGTTTTGAAGATGATAACCCATGAAAAGACAGATTATGAAGCTTCACAATAGATCTCAGAAGCTGGGTCCCCTGGGGGGCACTATTCTGCATTTTCTCAGGAAAATGTCTAATCTGCTTCGAGGTAAAGACTGATATTTCATATGATGAATGAAATGCCTTCTCTACTTATGAATAAGAGTTTTGGAACTGGCTGCTGAAGTAGAAATGATGGCAAAATCACCTTTCTTGTCCAGACCCACAGCTACCTTGCTTCCAGCCTGTAATTGATTCAATGAAGTAGGTGAGACAGCGCAGGCCCTGCCCACCTGCTTAGACCCAGCCAATCCCTTTATTTATAACGATCATAACAAACCAAACTACCCATCTTGTCCTTAAGGTAGCTTGGGAGTTCAAGTCCGTTGAATCCACAAGTACTACTTGCAAAATGTTTGTGATTTAGGATGGCTAAATCACACATGCTAATATGTGCATAAATTGTGGTGTCAAGTTAATGGTCTGTACCTGAGGTGATTGAGTGACGGTCATGTTAATAGGTGTGGTCTATCATTGAAATCAGTGGCTTATACTTCTTTACTTAGCACCCCCATGTCCGAACATAATTTTTTGAGCATGAGAAATGATACAAGAGAATGCATCGCTCTTTGTTGAAGAAAAGGAGAGCCTGGAGACACTTCTCCTCTAAGTCTCCAATTCTTCCAATGAATCTGATGCATGGGATGAAGAGAGGATAATAAAGTCAATCATCAGAGAAGGGCTGGGTCCACTGTCCCTTTGGAAGCACCATTTTCTACATCATAAGTGTGGTTTTTCTATTCAATGAATGAACTGCAGAGTCCTAGGAGCCATGTGGTAGCAAGCTTAAAGCAAAGAGCACTAGCTTAATGTGGCATCTTCTAGTTTCTCATTTAACCATCCGGTAACACGTATGGTGGGGAGGTTCTTTATTTCCCCTCATCTCAGAAGCCATGGACATTCTGGCCAAAGAACTGGGTCTATGGAGCTCTATCTAGCACACTGGACTTTCTGTTATTGTATCCCTCCTTTCTGGAATTCTGAACACAAACCCATAAATGGTTAATTTGTGTCCATTTTCATATTCAATTAATATATCTTGAAACTTAGGTATTTATAGTTAATAATTTTTCTTGTAAGGTAATGTGGAGGCTTGACTGAGGACTGTTGCCCATAGGCTCATGGGTTTGAGTACTTGATTTCCTGTTCGTAGTGTTGTTTGGAGAGGTGAAGCCCTGCCAGAGGAAGTACGTCACTGGAGGGCAGGCTTGAGAGTTTACAGTCCTGACCACATCCAGTTCCACTCTCTGCTCTGTGTTTGCAGCTGAAGATGGGATCTCTCAGCTTCTTACTCTAGTCACCTGCTACAATGACCCCTCTGTCATTATGAACTCTCCCCCTGGAAATGTATGACCAACAAGCACTGTCTTCCGTAAGTTGCTTTTGGCTATGGTGTTTTATCCTGACAACAGAGAGAAATTACTAATATAGAGTGAGTAAGCAAACTAGAAAAACTCAAGCTTCAAAGCTATCAGACATATGCATGGAGATAACTTACTGACAGAATCACGTCATAACGAGTCAAAGGAATCTAGGATACCCTGGCATTTGTCTACTCCATGGAGACGGACTTTTTTAGGACACAATTATATCTTTTATCAGTTTTGTAAAAATTTTTCAAAGACAAATTTGCACAGGATAGAGTAAAATTTCTCTGCCTGATATTGTGAGGCTTAACAGGCTTAAAAGCATGGGGGTTATCATGTATATCTTTCTGGAGAACAGATTTTTTTTATATCTGTTTGGAATATTTTTCTACAGTGCAAACAAAAATATTGACTTTCTGAAGTGTTTCTTAAATCAACCTTTTTGTTTCTACTGGAGCAGTACTTTGAGATAGAGCTTTGGCTATGTTTAAGGATATGCTTAAGCTGTGCTTGAACTTGAAATATTCCCATGTCAACTTCCCAAGTAGCTGGGGTTATAAGCATGTAGCACCATGTCTGATTCACTAGGGTTCTTAATTTTAATACTCAAACCACTTTATTTTTCATATGTATCAGACAGTAGTGAGCCACAAAATAAATAACCTTTATAACTCACTGAGCTTGGCTTTTCTGGCAAGTCACATCTGGATGGAGAATAAATCAGTGACATGCTGTCTCTTCCTCAACTCATGCAATGCACGAATTCACTGTTGGGGATGGGTGGGGGCAGCAACCGTGGGTATGGAGGAACACATGTTTCAAATGTCAACAAGAAGAGAGAAAAGAAAAAAAAGAGAGAAAGGAAAACAGCTACTAATCTCGTGAGTTCACTTTCTGGGAAAAGTTAGCAGCTGAGCAGGTTTTACAGTCCCTGTCCACACACTTGGGATTCATGTCACTTCCAGTATTCACTAGATTTGTACATCCATGGATCAATTGAGCTGTATGTTTTTGTCATTCACAGCAAACATGGAAAAGATTCCCGTCTGGTGAAATGGGTTTGGTATTTAGGCTCATAAGGTATAAAGACAATAACTTCTGAAAAGGATGCATATTTAATGTGTTGATTGGGGGACTGAAAGGTGGAGCTGTCTGCAACAGTCTCAGATGCAGAATTATGGAAGGTGTTGAGTGCCAGCTCAACAGTATCCTCATAGGCACTTTTCATTCATTGCTCTGTAACACATGGTATATTTGTTTTCTCTTGCTAAAGAATTTGGAGCGATTTGAAGAACAAATATCGGAGGCAGTGACAACCCACACATGTGGAATTTTGAAGACTTTTGCAGATTGTGTAGAGCTGGTGCTGTTCCACAGCAGAGAAGGAAATTATTATAGCAGACCACAAGATTGTAAAAGTTAAAACACAAAATAGTTAAATTATGGGGCCCAGCAAAGCATGTAAGGATCAGCTGAGTCATCACACACATCTCTATCATTTAGCATTCAAATGGGCCATTTGGGTAAACATTTTTTATCATCTCATTGCTATAGTAATTCCTTGAAATGGGCTGATAATTTTATTTTCACAGTGGGTGATTATATGTGGATCAAAGGAATAGAAGAGAATCTAAGATTTCTATTTGTAAGACATAGAGTTTACCACAGTCTATTTGTTCTACCTTATTAATTATATTAATCTTATTCTGTTTAATTTCAGTTTTGAACATAGGATCTGCAGTTTACGTGTGTGTGTGTGTGTGTGTGTGTGTGTGTGTGTGTGTGTGTGTCTTAAAGATGTGCCATTTTCAGCTACATGTCTATATGTTTTTGTTTTGTACATTTTGAAGCTTTTTAAGTTGGGATATTAAAATTTAATTGTGGTGTATTTTTATTATTAGCGAACCAATTCAACCTAATACAGTGCTCTTTTAACTTAATAAAAGACTTTGAATACTATGTTGCCTGAGCACTGTTGCTGGGTTGCTTCTTTTATGTATGTTTGATTAGTTAAAATACACACAGCCTTTAATGGATGGCTTCCTATCTCAGCGTCCAGCTGTATTCTCAACCAGCAGTAGCTCCTGCATTGTTGCTGGCTTTTGTGTTAAGTCAGCTAAGGCACTGCAAACACGCAAAGAAGAATTAGACTGTTCCTGTCCAACATGAATCTGTTTAAAACTGTCTAAATTCATAATTCTCTAACAGCTTTTCTCTTTTGTGTCCTTATGTTTGGAGAAACTGGAGCAGCACTAAGAGGCTAAGGGATGGAGTGTGCCCTGCATGATGGGATCCCAGGCCAGGAAAAGAGTAGAAATAAAATGTAGCCCTAGATCACAGTGAGACAGTGAGTCTCCTTTACCTGGGCTCCAGCCTTAGCTGGCTGACCAGCTTCAGTCAAAGGGACACAGTAGGAGGAGATTAAACATCTGCTGATTTAGCAAAGGGAACAGCAGTCTTCTACTAATTTTCTGGGGTAAGCTAAAGTTTGGTAGTTGTTCACTCATTATGGGTCTGGTTTCCTTGTTGTGTACAAGCATGGAGACCTTGGGATTTTCAGGGTAATGTACGACAACTTAAATCAGGAGTTGCTGAGATGCATGTCATTTTGCATGAATGTCTTGGCCATGCAATTTTGTTTGGGCCTTAAAATAAGCCTAAGGGATTGTGGGCGCTTGAACTACAGAGAAAACACAGAGGTGATGTATGTAAAACATATCTGCTTCAGAGGACAATAGGTCAAATCACATAGCTTTTGCTACAGTGTTGGCTAGAACATTCCAGTGGCCAACATGTCTATGTTCTGCTAAATAGACTCTGACTGAAGAGTTCAGACAGCAGAGAGGGGAGGCAGATGCACTACCATTTTCCCTGTTTCATCCAAGTATTATCTCGAACAGTCTAGGGGGATACAAATAACGTATTGTTCAGCCGTGTGACCTCCAGAATTAGTGATTTTCTTCAGCCTACAAAGTAAAATGTTGTGATTTTGCTAAAAAAAAAAAAATTGTCATCCATCTGAGTTGACTTGGGAGGGGTTCCTGAGAGCATTTTTACAGGGAAAGGCATTTCCTCAGTAGTAATTACCCCTTGTTATAGCTGTCATGTGCAGCCCTGTCAAAGCCCACTCGTTTAAGCTTGGCTTCGGCACAAGGTGTTGCCGCTCTGTGAAGGTTCTGGCCTGGTGTTTAACGACAAAGCTGCCGAAAGCTTGCTTTCAATGGGCAGCAGGCGGAGGGCTCGGAGTTTATTTGGTTTTGGTCCCCTGTGATAGTTCCTGCCTGTCTCCGCGTCATAGCGGTCCCGGCTTCTGCACTGAGCCTCTCCGGCGATGGGAGAGTGGCTTCGTTTGGTCAGTGGGATCACTACACACTCTTCTACATTCTCAAACGTGTGTACTCCCGAAAGTGCTTTCCTGACACGCTCATTTCCATACCATCGCACCACCTCTCACAGGCTCTTGCCTACTTCACGTTTTTTGGGCTCTCCTGTTTGAAACGTAGCCTTTAAACTGACGTGTTCTCTCGTGTCACATGCTGAGCACTGTTAAGAGACTGCAAGAGATAAAAGATCCCAGTTACAGAGAGACTGTGAGTGGTTTTAGGGCTGACGTCTTGGAGAACAGTATGCACACCTAAAGCTATCATCTGGGCAACAGGCAGGTAGAGGCAACAGTGCCTTGTTCAGGAGGAGCCTTGAATGATTCCTTTCCTCACCGAGATAACTAGCACACAGAACTACTAGAACACAGAACTAGCACATCAGCTACTCCCTGGATTTGAACTTCATTTCTGTGTACCACATCAAATGACATACTTTGAAGAATATGCTCAATTTGCAAATGGCATTTTTGTTTCGAGGGGGTGCCTGTCCATATCTATTACTGTTTATACCAGAGGTGGTAGTTACCATCTTACTGAGTTGTTTTTATATGTCCCGTGTTCCCACATACTCATGTCACATTATTGTAAGCCCATCCGATGTGGCACAGACATTGCTTGTAGTGGACAAATGGGGAAAGTGAGGTTCATGTAGCTTATGAGTGTCAGAGAACACAGTTAAAACAGTTTTGGGCTCTGATGTACTCAGTTATTATTGCTCAAAGAAGGCCCCACCTGCGAAACTGCCATACAGCAGGCCAGAGAAGAACATGGTGGCAAATTATGCTTTTTTTTTGGGAAAAACAAAAACTCAGAAAAGCAGGGATAAAGGAAGGCAAATATTTCCCACACACTTGTTCTCCCCCAGGGAAGGTATGAGGGCTGTGGTACTTTACTGAGCAGTAGCGTGCATTGGTACTGTAGTTGGCCACTCAGCTCTTGTAATCCAGGAAGCCTGTAAGCAGATTTATGGTTGTTTAACCAGACCATGTTAGTACCACGTAATCTGGATGTGGGAGTCAGTTGTTTATGAAAATTTCCTTGGAATCCTGGCCTCTGTAAGATGTTACTGTGGGGGATAAGGGAGGTGAGCCACAAGTCATGTGGAAGCTGGGCTTGGAGATACTGACTTACTCCGGGGACAAAGTGCTGAGGAGTGTGGTCTCAGAGAATTTGGGGACACGTTAGGAGATTTTGCTTATTGCCTCACACCATTTTATAGTACAGAACTGTTTTCTTGCTGTTTGGAAAGTTTCCTTTTTAATAACTCAGCAGGAGATTGTACATTTTGTGGAAGAAATGATCAACTACATCAAGACCTCCATTTGTAATAAAATCCTTGCCAGGCTTGAGTTAATAGGCCTCCAAGGAAGAACCACTTAAAATAGAATGGGACAAACTGCTAAATAATCTACTGTCCAGCATAATCTATTGCTCTTAAGGGAGAGAGGACAGAATGTTTTGGTGTAAGTTTTCCATCTCCAATGTCAATAACTCAATGTCAGGATGAAGCTGTGGAACTCGCAGACTGCCTTAGCATGCCCTGTGCATCCAGCCTTCCTTCCCCATGCTCCCCTCTGCTCCTAGGGTGTTCTCCCTAAACACTGTAAAATGCACAGACATCAAAGTCCTTTTTATAACATTGGGGATGGAAAGGAAGGTAGTAATGTGCCACAGAAATGAAATGGACTGTGGACCACAGAGACAGCACTATTGGCTGTTAGTTTTTGTTCAACTAGGATGTTTTTACGTACTTATGACATATCAGATGGATTGGCATAGCTGACTGTTGGGGTAGGAAGAGGAAAGGGTTCAGTGTGATTTGCAGTTCAATATTCTAGTTGAGTTCCACATCATCTCTATCGTAACTGCTCTCCTTCATTTTCCCTCTCTATGAAGCTCGGTTTAACTACACTTGAACATAGCCAGGCTAGAAACAGTGTTGCTGGGTATTTCCTTAGTGGTAAGACTTAAATGTTTTCAGTTGTCCAGTTAAGGGAATCCTTGGTATATGCTCATTGTTTTCTTTAAAGAGTTTTGGAGGAAAATATTTGCTGTCCAACAACGTGGCCATAGGAAGATGGAGAAGTTCCTTCGGGTAAAAGTTTTCTTCACTTTGGCATTGTTGGACTCACCATGGCTGGATGTTCAGTGGATTCCTCAGATGTCCTGTTTGAAGCCAGTGATATCCACAGAGCTCACCCCAAATGAGACATTTTCTACCATCTGTCGGTTATCTCTCAGGGAGGGTGAAGCTCTCTCATCAATAACCATCTAGTTTAAAGTCTCTAAACTGTTTGATGACTTAGACAGAGCAGGCAATAACAACTTAATTTCAGAACAAGGTAGACCTTACATGTAAATGGGAGTTTTGGCTCTGTGTTTTATTATTTAATATAGTAATTTGATAAAAATTAAAATTTCATTTTGAAGTTGACAATAACATGAAAGGAAAATGATTCAACTATGGAAGAGTCACAAAACTGAAATTGATATCCTCTGAGGCTTAAATACATTTTTTGATGAAGTGAAGCAATGATCTCTTACCCACTGAAAAGTTCTTCCTGGGAGAATCTTCTTGACATTTTGTTATAGAATCAAGGAATTTAAAGCCTGTATGAATTAGGGTTTTATTGCTGTGAAGAAATACCATGACCATGGCAACTCTTATAAAGGAAAACATTTAACTGGGGCTGGCTTACAGTTTCAGAGGTTCAGTCCATTATCACCATGTTGGGAAGCATGGTGGCATGCAGGCAGACAAGGTGCAGGGGAGGTAGCTGAGAGTTCTACATCTGGATCTGTAGGCGGCAGGAAGTGACAGCTACACTGGGCATGGTTTGGGATTCAAAGTCCACCGGCTAGTGACCCACTTCCTCTAACAAAGTCACATGTACTCCAACAAGGCTACACCTCCTAATAGTGCCACTTCCTATGGACCTACGGGGGCCATTTTTTATTCAAGCCCCCGCAAAGCCTGTAGGATTCCACAGTGATGAGTATGTGGAGTGCTAGGGGGAAAGGATGAAGCATTGCTGATGGGTTCCTGTTCCTTCCTACTTCACCCTATTAGCCTGAGTATTGAGATGCATATGGGCTTAATTATGGAAAGTCCTCAGTAAACTATAGCACAGGCATAATCTGGGAATTGCATACTGGGGCGCACAGAAGTTAGCTATAAATGTTGTCTTTTCAAAGTAGGACCTCTTAGAGAAATGCTTGATTTTGAGCTAGGGCAGGGAAAATACACAGCGACCATAGAGGATCTTAGGCGCCAGAAAGCAAGGAAAGTAAAAGGCAAATAGAGCATGCCAATAACAAGACAAAACGGTGAGAACCTATGTGAGCCAACATAAAAGAACTGCCACTGGTCGGAGTTCCAACCATGTGAGTGAAAATAAATGCATAAAATATCATTGTGACCCACAGAAATTAAAAAATATCTGTGAGTTTGTAATGATATAACTAATTCATCAATGAGCAGAGGATGATTGGCAAATCTTCCCGACAGAAGGATTCTAAATAGTGAATTAAAAAAGCACGAGAGAATGGGAAAGATGACAATACTTCAGCAATACTTGTGAGGGTCACAGGTGAAGCTAAAATTTGTGAGTGAAACATTAAGGGTCAGAGAATGTTTGTTTGACCTCCCAAATATTTAATTCCTGTGAATTTACACTCACTTACAAGGCATTTGGTATGCCCTCTGCCAGGAGGAGCTTCACTTTCCTCGTTGTGAGGATAGATTGCTAGATTTAGTGTGACCTGTTTCCAAGGAATCTAGTATGGAAAAGGAAAAGTAGGGTCTGGGATGAAAACATCTGACAGATGTTACCTTTGCTGTGGATGAAGGTTAGTATCGCAATGATGAGCTGTGTTAATGTCATGTAACCTTGACTTGATGCAATGAGAAAAACAATTTACCTATGTGGAGCATCTTCCTGAACCCAGGCAAAGCATGAAAAAACATCAGCAAACTTATAGCTGAGTGTCTTTCCACAAAATAATAGACTACCACCCATCATAAAGAAAGAGTAAAACCATCAGGGATTGCAGAGAGAGAGAGAGAGAGAGAGAGAGAGAGAGAGAGAGAGAGAGAGAGAGAGAGAGAGAGACAGAGAGAGACAGAGACAGAGAGAGACAGAGACAGAGACAGAGATGGCAACAAAATGTCATATGGTTATTTGCATAAAATCTTTGACTGGAAAAAGGGCATTATTGGAAAATCTGAAGAAATAAAAAAAAGTCTATAGTGAAATGTTATACTATGGTTAATTGCTTGGTTTTGATAAATGTACCACAGTTACATAAGATGCTAACATCAGGGGCACATAATTAGAGAGTATAGGGTGACCCTATTAATAGCCTACAACTTTATTAGGAAACTAATATTTTTCTAAATAAAGCAGAAATTAAGAAAATTAAAGAAATCTGCTCCTTATATATTTTCTGGATTCTTCTATGTTCAGAATGCTTGTGAATATAATCACTTTGCTGTAGAGTATTATCCTGAAAAACTGATCAATTTATTTCCCATGACCTAGCAAATGAATTCTTTTTGGGTACTTCCAACCTGTGTCCCTCTCTGTGGGGGTGAGGAAAATCAAATTCACAATGAGATGCCACTTTGTGTCATTTTGGTTATTACTAAAGGGAGAACACTCCCCTTCTTCCTGGCTGCCCAGAAATAACAGTGTGTGAGAGAACAGGGAGATATTGTTACCATTGTGCACTGCTTGTGGAATGTAAGGTTCTAGGGCTGCTATGAAAAGCAGGATGGAGTCTCCTAAAGAAATTAGAAATCGAATCACCACATTCTTTAGCAACTCTTTCTGGGTAGATAGCCAAGAGAATCAAAAGAAAGGGTTCCAAGAGAGATTGGTACACTGTGTCCACAGTAGAATTGTTCGCTAGTAATTGATCTGCCATGGAGATGAATGAAGAGTCTATACGTGGGTGAAAAGATAAAACACAATGATGTATACAAGTAGTCCAGCATTACCCTGTTACTTTTTTTTTTAAAAAACATGGATGAACCTCAGAGACACTATGCTAATTGAAGCAAGTCGGCCGCAAAAATGATAAATACTCTGTGCTCCCAGTTTTATAAGGTACTTGGATTAATTGGCTCACAGAGATATGAAGGGGAATGGTGGTTTCCAGGGGGCCGAGGAGGAGGGAATGAACACTTAGGTTTATGAGGTGAAAAACTTCAGTATAGGATGACAGAAAAAGTCTGGTGATGGTAACTGAGCAACATGGATGTATTTGATGCTATTGGACTGCATGTTTACAATGATTAACACAGCACATATGCATATTTTACTGCAAAAAAGCAACTAAGATTATTTTTCCCCCATAGGCCAAACATACCTACTTTGTTTATAACTCTGTCCTAGTTAGTTTTTTGTCGACTAGAGTTATTTGGGAAGAGGAACCTCAATTGAGAAAATGCCTCTAACAGATTGGCCTGTAAGCAAATATATGGGGCATTTTTTGACTAATGGTTGACATGGGAGGGCCCAGTTCACCGACAGGGGTGCCATCAGTCCTGAGTTATATGAGGAAGCAGGCTGAGAAAGCCATGGGGGACAAGCCAGTAAGCAGTGTTCCTCCATGGTCCTGGTTCAGTTCCTGTCTCTGGATTCCTGCTTAAGTTTTTGCTCTCACTTCCTTCCTAGATGATGGATGTGGTATGGAAGTGTAAGCTGAACAAACCCTTTCCTCTCCAAGTTGCTTTTGGTCATGGTCTTTAACATAGCCACAGAAAACAAACTAGAGCAAACACACAGTATCTATGAACTTAACCGAATAGAAGCTTCTCGGGTACGGCTTTGTGAAATTTTTTTGGTGGTTTAGTATACATCCTGATTGCTATTGAATTCAGCTTAAAGCATGCTTTCCTAACTAGATATTGTTCTGTTGAACAGAACACTAGAGATGGGATAGGGTCCTGGGATGCTGGTTGATTTCCAGGGGTTTTCACTGGTGAAATGCAGCTTGCAACATGCCAAGTATGTAGAAAAGGTGTAACAGGCCTGGAAGAAGTAAAGTCATTCTAAAGGGACACTTTGTATTGCTCAGTCTGACTATCGGACTGTTGAAATAATGGACCCTAAAGAAATGGAAATTTCCCCGGGAATCTCATTCTGGGAGAAGGAAGAGCACCAGGCCGAGGGGGAAGAGATTTCATACAATTCTAATAATGTGTGAGATCACTTTACAGGACTAGGTTGAAGCCCAGACTATGATGGGCCAATTGTGGGTGAGACAACACCTTAATGGGTCTATTTAGAAGTCCATAGCCTTGGACCTCTGTTTGAACTTTGATCTCACTTCCAGACCTGAAAGATGGTTTCAGTGGACATCTTTTTTCCTCTTCCTATTGTGACCACATTAAATAAATCTCTTTCTGCTCTCCACATTCAGTTTGTCTCTTTTTAATAATTGAGGACAAGTGGCCACACTTGACTTGGGGCACATGTTGTGATTCTCCAAGTTTGGTACGTGAATGGCAGCCTTGAAGGGAAAAAGGCACATTTGGGGGGTGTCTGATGGTGCAGCCGGAAGCCTCAGTGTTGGTCACTATTCACACTCAGTAGGTCCTGTCTTAGCGGCGCTGGCTGAGGTAGTAGTGGGCAACAGGAGCTGTATTGGTGCTGTTCTCCTCTCAGTAATTATGCTGGAATGCAGCCCCAGCATTTGCTGAGTGCCACAGGTAGAGGGTTGGAATTGGAATCACACTGCCACTTGATAGTCCTAAGAAATTTTAGATTTGGTCCCATGCATTGCTGTGATACAGTAGTGATGCTGGTCAACTCTAGCCACGAGTAGCATCACAAATTTGATAAGGGTAAGAAACCATTACTTAGCCGGGCGGTGGTGGCGCACGCCTTTAATCCCAGCACTCGGGAGGCAGAGCCAGGCGGATCTCTGTGAGTTCGAGGCCAGCCTGGGCTACCGAGTGAGCTCCAGAAAAGGCGCAAAGCTACGCAGAGAAACCCTGTCTCGAAAAACCAAAAAAAAAAAAAAAAAAAAAAAAAAAAAAAAAAAAAAGAAACCATTACTTGTCCCCGTTTCTTGTGTTCTCAAGCTACATTTTTATTTTCTTGATTGTCGAGTGCTGAGCAGTGTCCTTTTGGTGAAGGACATTGGCTCGCTGGCTACTCAGCAATTTCAACTCACAGTCCTTTTCTATTTTCTCTCTGAAAGGAAGGGGAGAGAGTGATAATTGTTCATGGTGACCTTTGGTAAATATCATTGATGTTTGTGAATGTTGCCTTAATATACCATTCACAGAGGCTTGGCACATAGTTGGTGCTCAATAAATGACCTTATGTAGCATGCAGCAGCAGCTTGTGAAAAGTCAATAGGAAGTTAGATGACCTAATACAGGGTCAGCCTGATAGCAAATATTTCTGGTTCCGAGGTCATATGGTCTCTGTCACAGCTATCCTACTCTGCTGATGAGGTGCAAAAGCAGCCATAGGCAAGGGCTAAAGGAATGGACAGAGCCTTTTCAATTATCTTTATAACAAAGAAATGGGCCCAGCTTAGCCTTTGGGCTGTGGTTTTTCCATTTCTAATAACCTTGTCTTTAGCTGGTTCCTGTTGTTTCATCTTTGAGGCCATGGCTAGCTAGAAAAAGGCTTTTAGATTAAGGGTGAATTTGAGCAGAAATATATGAGCACTTTATTCCTAGATACACAGGTAAAATAAATGGAAATAATAACAGAAGAGTAAAGCACAGTTTAGTGACAGACATAGAGGATATAAAAACATAGGCATCACAGTAATGACTTTTACAACAAAAATGAAAAATTTTGCTATGTTTCTTTTGAAGATAGGAAAACAACATTAATATTGATGAATTGCTATTTTTTTTGTTTTGTTTTTTCGAGACAGGGTTTCTCTGTGTAGCTTTGTGCCTCTCCTCACTTGCTAGCCTAGGCTGGCCTCGAACTCACAGAGATCCACCTGGCTCTGCCTCCTGAGTGCTGGGATTAAAGGTGTGCGCCACCACTGCCCAGCTATTTTTTTTTTTTTTTGCCTCATGTTATTTTGTCTAAACTCCTGGACAATTAGGCTCTATGCCTCATTATGCGGGTGAGGATCCACTTTATACACGTGGATCTTCTGCTCTAAGAACTCAGATGATTAAAGTCCATGCTAAATCTTTGCTTGTATCCTCCTGATACTTGTGGGGGAAGCTGAGGAGGTGACTCTCCACCGGGTGGCCCAAATCCATCCAGCTTTTGCATCTATAGGGATTCTCTTGTCTTCTACACAACAGGCATATTTCTGCTAATGGTGAAGCATTGTGTTTTCTTAGTTTATATTCCTTGGTGCAGTATTTGCTGAGTATGGACTCTGGCTGAGCACTATTGAAGAGTAAATTTAAGGTCTTTGGGTAAGGCAAGGAAAAAAAACCCAACAAAGATCTCTGTCGTTAAGTCACTTGCTTTCAGCAGGGAGGGTCAGGGAGAGAGCAATAAGCATAAAATAGGTTGAATAGAATGTTAGTAGATGATAAGGATCACGAAGAAGAGAAATAGAGAACAGAAATGGGGAGTAGAGAGGGTCCAGCATGTATGTGTGAGTGCATACCTGTGTGCATTGATGGGGGCTTGGAGGACTTTTGTATTAATTAGTGTGGTCAGGTCAGCAGAGCTGTCCTTGTCCTCACTGAAGTCACACTGGAGCAAAGACTTGAAGGAGTTGAGGGAATAGGTAAGAGATTTTTCACATGAACAAAGACTGCCAGGACAGGCTGGTCCTTTGTGTTTCTGGACAAGTGAGTCGTTTGTGGCTATAGCACGAAGTGAGGGTAGACTTGTAGCAGGGGTGGATGGACTGTCCTCAGGGTCTGATTGCAGGTATTGATCCTTAGGACTCTGGCTCTTGGAGAGTCACCCCTGGTGACACAGAAGTCTTAAAAAGTGACTTCTGACTGCTGTGCCCAGAATAGACCATAGCATCCAATAGTAGCAACCGTGATACCATTTATAAGTGCTTTTTTTATTTTCATCCCTATGAGATATGAAGGTGACTGTGGTCACCCTGTGACATTGGAGGTGATATGAGAAGCCGGATACCAGTTAGATTTTGAAATATGGCCAGTAGAATTTTATGATGGATTGGGTATAGATTGTGAAGGAAAATAGAGTCAAAAATGATGCTTAGGCTTTTGGCTTGAGTCATGGGTTAAGAGAAATATCCTATATACAGGAGTAAAAAGATAAACTGATGTAAAAAATGATAGCCCATAACAGTAACCCCTGGTTTCATATTGCACATTCACACTGCCATTTGAGAATGCTAACAGCATTTTTTTTTTTCTGGTCTGGAGACAGCAACTTTTTGTAAAACCTATCTGCAATGTGCCATTCTTTGGCCTCACTCTTGGGCATATCCCCTCAGCTGGTTTCTATCAGAAGCTCATCGCCTGAGATGGCTCAGACTCTCCAGCCTTGCACTGCCTCATTTTGAGATGGAAATAAGTGTTGCAAGTGGAATTAGTTCTGGAATTACTCTACTCAGGGATAAATGTGCCCTGAACATTCATTTTTCTGTATGAGCACCTGAGGAATGATCGTAAGATCACTGTTGGTTCATTCTCAGTGTTCCAGAACATTCTATGGACCCAAAACTTTGATAGGTCTTCCACACATTTTATTTTATTATTTTATTTTGTTAATTTTTTGTAGTACTGGATAATGAACCTAGGGCCTTGTGCATTCTAGATAAGCACTCTTACCATTGAATTGTATCCTCTGCCCACATTGCCATTTAAATCTTCACAGAGCCAAGCAAGCATTATCTCTTTGTAGAAGATACTCCCACAAAGAATTCAACTTGAACAGTTCAAATACATTGAGGCATGGCCCTGGAACTCCCTCAACTCCAGACTTGTGTTAACCCCCAAAACAGCTCTCACCTGAAAGGAAATGAGGACATAGTTTATTCTAGAGCCATGTGTGAGTGACCATGACTTGAAAAACACAGATTGAGGTTACCACAAATTCCATATTTAGCACAGAAGCAGTTTCATTAACCTTTTATAATAACAAAACAAAGCCATCAATCCAGATGCTTTTCAGACATATTGGTGGAAACATCAGGGAGGTGTTTCCATCAATATGGGGGAAGGTACTATCTCATGGACTATTTGATGACATTCTTAGCTTTGGGGTTGGTGGAAGCTAGTGGTCTGCTAAGTTAACAGAATCCAAAGCAATTTTTTCCCCCTGTTAGTCACAGGATGTTAGTTCTGGCACAGAGGTGGGCAATGACAATAGAGAATGACAATGACAATTTTGAGGACTGGCCCAAGATAAGGTAATTAGCCTGTGGACCTGTGACATTCCAACCTCTCCACATCACTGTGGTTCTTGTCAGCTAATCACTTTTTTTCAGACACAGCTTCTTTCCTGAGATTTTCCTTGACACCTAGCTGTCTCAAGAGCTGACTATATATATAGATATATATCTGTATAATATATATATTCTGTATAATCTGGACCTGGGTTAGTTTGAAATATAAGAATAAAAAGGTTGATGGACTAAATGATTATTGAATGCCAGTGATATGCCCAGGAGTGTGCAGGGCCATGGAAAGACAGAGATGGATAATAGTCTCAGATCTGAGGAAATTTCCTGCTTCTGGACCTTTGGATCAGATCAGTGTGATGAACAGCTGCAGAGGCTCTGTCGGGAATGACTTCCCTCGTTCACCCAGGGATGAATGTGGATTACAAATATGCACTAATCCAAGTGATTTATTAATTGTTTAAATTGCATAATTGTACTTGAGAATGGTTTGCCATAGATTCATCTTAGTGTAAATCAGAACCTTTTCTAACATATTCTCATTTATGTTTTTGTTTTTCCTCAGGACTAACCATTAGAGAGAGGAGGGGTCAAATCCCAAGATGATTTCATGGGTAGAGTCACGTGTCCACCCTGACCTGAGTCACTTGCCCAGTTCTACGAGGTGATATGACAGATAAATGAATTCTACCTTGCTTAGGTCCTAACTACCAAACCTCATGCCTCAAATTGTGGTTTAGAACACACTCTAATTACATGCCACCCTTCTTACATCACCTCACAGGCCCTAAAATACCTGGCTGATCCTTTGGAGCCTGATGAGCACAGGAATGGCTACACATTGAAGACAGATTTTTGAGAGTCCTGTGGTAGGTGCCATAGCACTTTCTTGGTTTTGGTGTGTGTGTGTGTGTGTGTGTGTGTGTGTGTGTGTGTGTGTGTGTGTGTATGTGTGTGTGAATCCTGCTGTCTGCCTCCTTGGAAGCACACAGAGCCGATGGGACACACAGCCACATGGCTTTGTTCTTTGCCGAGGGCTTGGATTCCTGTCTGTCACCCGTGGGCTGAGCACATCAGCCTTTCCCTCATTCCGCCAGTCACAAGAGTCCGGGGTCACAAGTTCTATTTCCCTGCGGCAGCTTAGCTGTCCTTTTTATTCCATCATATGAATAGAGTGAGAAGGCTGGAGAGAGAACACTGAGAAGCATCTCTGCTTTCATGGCATTTGTCATATTTCTGGCTTTTTGGAAATGCTGCTGCAGGAGAAACATGTTCCCCCCTTCCAGGCACAACATATTGTATGCAGTTCAGAAAGAAAAACGACTCACCACAACCTTCATTCACCAACTATCTGCTTTTGCTGTTACTGTGATCAGCAACACTCTTTTTGTTTGATGCTATTATACACTTTTAGTAACAAGTTATTGTATTCTATGACAACACGGCACAAAACTAGACATACCAATGAAGAGGGACTCTCGGTTGAAGAACTGCCTCCATTATATTGGCCTGCGGGGCATGTTTGTGGGGCATTTCCTTGGCTGCTGATTGACATGGGAGAGCCCAACACTGTGTGGGTGGTGCCATTCATAGGCCAGTGAGCTTGGGCTCTATAAGAAAAGAAGCTGAGCAAGGTACTGGGAGCAAACAGTAGGCAGCATTCCTCCAGAGTCTCTGCATCAAGCTCCTGCCCTGAGTTCCTCTTCCTCTTTGGCTTCCCTCTATGATGTGCTGTAACCTGAAGCCAAGTAAACCCTTTCCTCTCTGAGTTGGTTTTGGCCAGCATTTTATCTCATACCAACAAGGGCACACTAGGACCAGGGGCTTTGAACTTCCTTTTCCTGGTGTGCATACCTTCTTTCTCTAATCACTTCTTACAGATAACCTGTTTCTTCACAAAACTGCATGCTGATGCCCATGTGGAGGAGTCCGCAGTTCTGTGGACAGAGCAAACCCAGAGGTTCTTCACCTGGTGACGACTGAACTCCTGTACTGTAGCAGCAATGACGATCTTAATTGGGTCTTAAAGACTGGGCATGCTTTAGTGAGCATCTATCTAAGAGGGGAGAAGAATCCTCCCTTGCCCAGCTTTGTCTACTTGTGAGTGCCTTGCTCCCCCATCCCAGGGTTTTCTCCTCCCTCTTTCAACCTATTTTCTGCTTGTGAGGGCTTCTCTCACTTTATTTTATCTTACGTGTGTGGGTGTTTTGACTATATGTATTTCTGTGTACCACATGCATGCCTGGTGCCTGTGGAGGACAGAAGACAGGGTCAGAGATCCTCTGGAACTGGAGTTGCTGATGGTTTTGAGTTACCATGAGAGTGCTGGGAATTCAACCCTGGGTCCTTGGGAAGAGCAGGCAGTGTTCCTAACTACTGAGCAACCTCAAACCCCACCCTCACTTTTAAAGAGAAGCTTTAATGAAATATAACTCACTGTGGTGGTTTGAATGTCCCATCCCCATAGGCTCAGATATTTGAATGCTTAGTCATTAGGAGTGGCACTACTTAGAAGGATTAGGAGGTGTGGTCTTGTTGAGGTGAGAAAGTGTGTCACTAGGGGTGACTTTGGGGTTTCAGAAGCCCAAGCAAGGCCCAGTGGCTCTTTCTTCTCCAATTGCCTATGGATCTTGATGTAGAACTCTTACCTACTTTCTCCAGCACCACATCTGTCCATGTGCTGCCATGCTTCCCATCATGACAATGGACTAAACCTGTGAAACTGTAAGCCAGCCCCAATTAAATGCTTTCTTTGATAAGAGTTGCTTGGTCATGGTGTTTCTTCACAGCAATAGAACACTGACTAAGACTTTCACATGTACCTATACAACTCACATACTCATACATGTGTGATTCAATATATTTACAGATATTCATAGTTACTACAGACACTTTTAGAATATTTGGAATACTTCAATACACAGCTGTATGTCTTTTGCTATCATGTCTTTCTTTACTGTTCCCATACCCCCAATATATTTTCTATCTTGGTGGAATTTTCTATTCTGGACTTTCATACAAAGGAAAATCATGTAATTTGTAGTCTGTGTTGACTGACTTCATTCACTTAGTACAATGTTGCTGAGGTCTAACTTTGTTGCACACATTACTCATTGGTAGCATTTCATTCTTTTAATGGCAGAGAAAGACTGTTACATGATTATTCATTCTGTTTATCTATCCAACAGCTGCTGAACGTTTAGATGATTTTTCAAATTTTTATTTTTAATTTTGTGTCTGTGTGTGGGTTTGTGCATGTCCAAATAGATGCCTTGGAGGCTAGAAGAAGGTGTTGGGTGCTGTGGAAATGTAGTTACAGGCAGTTGTGAGACACTTGATATGGGTGCTGGGAACTGAACTCAGGTCCCCTGGAAGAGCTCTTAACCTCTGAGCTACCTCTCTCGTCCTTAGTTTTCTCTTTTGAATGATGTTGTTATGAGCATGGATGTGCAAATATGTCTTCTAGAGTCTGCCTTCTGTTCTTTGGAATATATATATATATATATATGTATATATGTATGTATGTATATACATATATATATATATCAGAAACTAACATTTAATTTCTGAGTAGTCACATTAAAAAATAGGTAAAGTAATGTTACTAATATTTTGCTTTGCTCAATCTATCCAAAAACATCGTGTGTGTGTGTGTGTGTGTGTGTGTGTGTGTGTGTGTGTGTGTGTGTGTACACATATCATAGCCTTTCTACTGTCTTGGAAATGCAGGGTGTGTTTTACACTTACTTCTTCTCTCTGGAGTTGCCACTTCAACACTGGCAGCCACTAGCCAATACCCACACGGGATAGATAGCTGCTCATCTCTAATCACTGAAATACTTGAGACTTGGAAAGAACTGAATGTATCCCGAGAGCTGCTGAACTTCAGATCACTTTTTTCTTCTACATCTCTTGAGAAACACTTCCAAAGGAAGGTCATGAGAGCCCCAAACCTCGCTGTCAGGCCCATCCCCTTCCATCCAGGGAGACTTCAGTGAGACAGGCTATGTGATCTTGCTTGGTACTAGGAGCTCAGTACAACCTGAATTTCATTCTAGAGACTTTTAAATCTGAAAGAAAAAAAAGAAAACCCGGTTGAGGACCTTTTGCCCTTTAGTCACTTCGAAAATTAAACTTCAGATCATGATAGGGAGTGATTGACACTTTGCTGTTACAATTTCCTGTCAGCTCTAATGACTGTTTTATTTATAGCTGGTGAAAATGCCCCTTGAATGCGGGGCCAGCCCTTATGTGTGGGGTTGATGTGAGAGAGTTATCATTATGACTTCAGTCTTGCTCTTAATGGCAGCATGTTGTGCACTTGACATAAGTGCCTGAAACCATGTGACACCAGGAATATATGAAGGAAAAAGCTCCTTCCAAGACAGCTGTAGAAATGTGATAGCTAGCAATATATTGCCCCTTTTCATTGGGATTATTTATCTGAGCACCCAATCAAGAGGAGATGATACTTTCATTTATGATCATTCTGTGTCCATACCTCTAAATCTTATCCATGCCAGCGGAAGTTTTAGACAGTTTCCTAGAATGATAGATCATGGTCCAGATCTCACTTAGCTTTTGGATTGGGCAAATTTGATCCATCCTGTGAGGGTCTCCACATTCTCACCTCCCCAAAACAGGCTGAAGTGAGGTTTAATAGCCAAGGAAAATCCCACATAGTGATGGACAGAGCAGAGCCACACTGTTTGCTTTCCTAGAAGCCTGTATGTTTGTTTATAGGCTTGTTAGTCTCTCTCAGGTGGGGGCATGGAGTCTGTGATGGTTAGTTTCAACTGTCAAGTGTCACAACCTAGAATAACCCAGCAAGGGAGTCTCCATTAGTGTGGGAGCCCATTTTCAGGTTCCTAGTGGCTTTACCCAGCAGGTCTGTATAGAGAGGATGATTGGACCACGGTCCTGAGTGCAGGTGTCTGAGATGGTCTGCACTTGGCTGTGCTGGGGGGAGGTCTTTTGCTCCACCCCTTGGTGTTTCTATAAATATCTTAGGGCAGAGACAGTCAGGGCTTGTTGGAATAGGTTCCAGGCCCACCCAAGTCTATCCTATGTTTTCTGTCTGCTCCTTAACTAACTTAAGTTTCTTATCCCTCAATCCTCAAGAGTTTCTGAGGTAAATAAGTGTGGGGGCTGGTCCCTCATACATGCAGGATTACCAATATGAGGTTGGCCTGTAGGCAGGCTTGTCAGTGATTTTTCTTAATCTGGTTAATTGAAGTAGGAAGACCTACCCTGAATGTGGGCAGCATCATTTCCTGGGCTGGACCCTGAACTGAATGAGTAGCTACATTTACAGCAAGCAGGCTGAGCACTGGCATTTTTTTGCATCCATTGGCCTCTGTTCCCAATTATGGATATGATATGACCAACTCCCCCAAGCTTATGCCACAGTGACTTGCCTGCTGTGAGGTAGTATAACCTGAACTGTTAGATAGTATAAACCATTTCTCCCATAAGTTGGCATTGTCAGGGTATTTTATCACAGCAAGAATCAGAGTCCCAGAATCCCTGGTTGCATTATTTGGGATGGCAAGAAAAAGGTTTAGGAGATAAGGGCAGGGAGCCAGTGAGGGCCTCTAGCTTTTTATGTTTTTACATACCATGTGTCAACCAGATTTAAAACTCACTGGGCAAAGTTTTGTGAGCTATTTTAATTCTCTTGACATTATAAAGCATGTAATCATGTAGGCCAGGCATCTGAGTAATTAGACCTTTGGATATGGGTGCCTTCTAGCTCACAGTCTTGTGGGTATTTCATTATAGAAGAGTTATTGCCCATTCCCATTTTTCTGCTCCAACTAAGACTATTCTAAAGGAGAACAGGATGGGACAGGGTAGCTTCGATTCTGAACTTCTGTAAAAACGACTTTTATATGTTTAGCTGTGTTGAATTTTATTTGTGTGCTGAACTTTATTCTGTGGTTTAAAAGTGGCAAATAACGAGGCAATTATATGTGGCAGATGAAAAGAGACATATGAAAATGATAAACTTAGCTGTGGATCTCTGACCTAATGGAATAATCATCTTGCTTTTGAAATCCTAATTATTTTGCAGAGAAACTTTTTCCTTTACCCTCACAACTCATTTAAAGAGAATTTAAACAATCCCCCTAGCTACACTCAAGATACAATCAACATATTTAACCCTTGCATAGTCAAAGAGTTTTAGGTTAAGAAATATAGTTAGGAATTGAGAGCGGTAGAGCACCTGTAATCCCAGAACATGAGAGGCTAAGGCAGGAGGATTGCTGTGAATCTGAGGCTAGCCTGGGCTACTAGTGAGCTTGCCTGTACTGTGGAGTGATATTCTGTCTCAGTATAAGATGGTGGTTCTAGAGAGACAGGTTGGTCAGAAAAGTGCTCAGGGGACCTGAGTTCTACATCCAGAACCCATGAAAATGCCTGGCACTGTGGTGGATATTTGTAATACCTGTCTGAGCAAGTGGAGACAGAAGGGCTAATTTGCCAGCCAGTCCAGCTTCATTGGTGAACTTCAGGTCAGCAAGAGACATTGTCTCAAAGGAAATGAATGGAATTTCTGAGCATAACACTTGTGGTTGTCTTCTGCTATCCACATGCACAGGTCCACGCATCATACACACACACACACACACACACACACACACACACATGAACACTAACACACATGCATGTATACTCACACAGGACACATATACATGTACTCTCAAACACACACAAGTGCATGGGAATGTCTTCATTCTTAGTAGTAATTCACATAAAATGGAACCTAACTTCCATTACAAGTCAGTAAGTTTCCCATATGAATTTTGTGACTTTTTGTGCATTAGGTAAATTTTCTGAAGCTTATGAAATGTCTTTAAACATAACTTGTTTCTGCCCCCCTCTCCCTGTTTGTTGTTTGAGACAGGGTTTCTCTCTGTAACAGCTCTGACTGTGCTGGAACTTGCTCTGTAGACCAGGCTGGCCTGGAACTCACAGACATCCGCCTGTCTCTGCCTCCTACGTGCTGGGACTAAAGGTGTGCACCACCACTGCCTGGCATAACTTGTTTCTTTTGAACTTATTTCTCTAAAAAATATTGCTGGAAAATGAGAAAACTCTATATATCATTTGGGGATATATAGAAATAGGGAATGTTAAGTGTTTGGTTTGTAAATATAAAAATAGTGCAATGCATAAGTTGCTCTTTAGTTAAGCATCTTAATAGGCCATTATTTGTGATTTTCAAAATGATAAAATTATGTTAATTGACAGTTTTCTTTAAAAACATCTGTATAGGGAAAATGTATATTGTAAATTGGGATACATATGGCATAGAGTCCAGAGTATTTTGTAAGTAAATACACACACTATTTTACAGGACCCACTTTTCTGGTGGAATACCATTTTCTAATTGAAATTTTATATAAAACTTTTTTTTAACTTTTAAGAAATGATAAATCCTTTGGATAAACAAGTTAGAACAAACATAATTTTCCCTTTTGTTTCCCTTGGGTCGACCTAGTTAGAGACAGTTCTTTTCCACACCAGCATAGTTACTTGAAAGGGAATTTTGATGCCAATGAGTCTAAATTTAATTATTTTTGATAGGGGTCTGCTTTTTACTTTGGGGGCGGGATAATGACCTTATCTAGTTGGAGAATGTGTCAGCAAGAATAAGAAACAGGGATCATACTTGGGGGGAGACTCAGCAAACTATAACATCACTCTCCAGGGAACACTTGATGGGTGAAGCTGCAATAGACCAGAGCCAGGGTCACATCCAGTAATACCTGACTATGAGTTCCAGGGTCGGCTGAATAATAGGTGCAGCACCAGTGTCATGCAAAACATCCTCTGCACCTCCTTGACAGATCCTCTCTGGAACATGCTGACTTCTTACTCAGGCTTGAGCAACTATCGGGATGCCTCTTGCATGCTCCCTTCCCAGGCACTGGAACATACATATCTTAGAGGGCTTGTCTGAGAGCCTCCTCTGCACTCGAAACTGTATGGCATCATCCCCAGACTGTTCTTCACTTGCCTCCATGGCCCAGTATTCATTATTCTTGTTTCCTGGACCTCCCAGTGTTTAGATTGATACTGGAGCATGTTAGAATATAGGCTTTAGCAAATAGAATCTATTTGAGTGAGTTACTTAGCTTCTCTCTGTCTCCCCTCTTTCACTTCTGAAGCAGACTGATTTATCATAGTCTCACTAAGACTAGGATCCTTGATAGGAAGTTTTAAAGATAATACATCCTTCTATTTTGCAAAGGATGGGGAAAGTAACCAAGTTTTACTTTAGGCATTCCCAAATAGAGAATCCAGCTCCAGAAGTTTCTATGCAAACGAGGAAGAGAGAAATTGCAATAACACATGAACAAATAGATATAGCATGGTTATTAGCTAAACTGTTATAGGCTACTTATCAGGGAAGAGGGAGGCACTAGCAATGGCATACAATTCTGTCTTAGTCACAGAGTAATATGGGAGAAGACATTTGTCTCTACTTCTGACATTGTAAGAAGACTCATTGGATAGGCTTTTGGGTAGCACACCTGGATAGAGCAAATAGCATGTGCAGAAAAGAAGAGTCTGGAGTGAGGTCCACATCTTAGGGTTTCAGCAGATTGGGTTTTTGTTTGTTTGTTTTGTTTTTTGTATAGTTGGAAAGCAACATGTGATATGAAGGCCTTAGAGATTGAATGATGGACAAGTAGGACAAGACAAGGACCTTGGGAGCCAGGTCTAGGCATTTAGATTTTATCCTGCAAATGTCAGTGATCAAGTCAATGATATGCAAAAATCTCAGACACGAGCAGAAATCACAGTCTTTTAAAAATAAGTGTCAGCATTGTTTTTGATTGGCAGATTGTAATTATTTACATTTATAGGGTACAATGTGATGTTTTGACATATTTATGCAACATGAAATGACTAAATCAAGCTGAGTATCATATCCATCATTGTACTTACCTATGATTTTTTTTCCCTAGGAAGACATTTGGAATTTTCTCTTATTTATTTTGAAATCTGTAATATATTGTAATTATAGTTTACAAATATGCAATGTATCTCAAAACCTAGTCTCTTATCTGAAACTCTGTACCCTTTGATGGGCTTTTTCTTGCCTTTTAGCTCCCATCCCTTGGCTTTTCATCCTTACAGACTCTGGCAAGCATCATTCCATTTTCTACTTCTATGAACTTAACTTTGATTTCACATATCAATAAGATCATAGATAATTTGACTTTGTGTTTCTGGATAATTACACTTATCATAACCGCCCTGCCCCCAATTTATGCCTGTTGCCACAAATCACACAATTTCCCTGTTTTTATAGCTGATCAGTATATCCTACTATGTACACATGCCACATTTTCTCTATTGTGTCAGTCATACTTAGTAACAATTTTACTTCTTTCTTATTGAAACCTTTTACTTGTCTGCCTCACTGCCCTGGTGAAGAAATCAAGAGCTGTGGGGAACAGTGGTAGTGAGACCAGGCTCTTTTCCTATTTCTGATCATAGAGAAAAGTTTAACTGTTTGCCATTGAGACGGATGTTTTGATAGGTTTGTCCCAAGTGCCCTTTATTACACTGAGGTACTTATCTCCATATATAATCCACTGGGAATTTGCCCCAAAAGGCTGTTAAACTTTGTGAAATGATTTTGACCAATCATTCATTATGTTAGCATAACATGTCATATTTACTGCTTTTGCATATGTTTTTCCATCTTTGCAAACCAAGAATAAGTCCCACTCAATGTGGTGAATGATTTTTTTACTGTGTACTTGAATTATAGTATTTGGTTGAGGTTCTTTTTTTTAATCTATGTTCACCAAGGGTGCCAGAGTCTAGTTTCCTTATACTGCGATACCTGGCTTTGATGGCAGTATTGGTGAAATACTAGCTTTGTAAAATGGCTTTTGTTGTTGTTGTTATTTGTTTGTTCATTTGCTTTTTTGAGACAGGGTTTTTCTGTGTAGCTCTGGCTGTCCTAGAACTCATTCTGTAGTTTAGGCTGGCCTTGAACTCACAGAGATCGGCCTGCCTCTGCCTCCCAAGTGCTGAGATTAAAGGTGTGCACCATCACTGCCCTGTAAAACTACTGCAAAAGTTATGCCTTCTCAACTTTTTGGAAGAGTCAAGATGGATTGGTTGGTTTATTTACTTATTTATTTATTGTTTGTGAGGTTATGCCAAAGTGTATGTGAAGGTCAGAAGACAAGTTGAAGGAGTTGATTCTCTCCTTCCACCATGTGGGTTCCTGGGATTGAACTCATATTCTCAGGCTTGGAGGTGAGCTATCTCATCAGCCCCAGGTCTTTAAATGTTTTTCAGGAATCAGTTGTGAAGCCATCTACTCATGAGCTTGCTTGTCTTTGATGGTAGGCTTTTCATTATTGACTCAAACTCCTTACTGGACTATTAAAACTTCCACTTCTTTATAATCCAGTCTGGATTAGTTGTGTGTAGCTAAAATTTATTATTTTTCTTTCAGTTTATCTGTTTGGGTATATTGCTCATAATCATGGAGCCTTGCATTCTGATGATTTCAGTTATAACGTCTCATGTTTTTTATTTCTAATTTTATTTGATTTTTTTCTTCCTTTTCTAGATAACCTAGCTATTTTCTAAATTAAGCTCCTAGTTTCAATGACTTTACCTATCTTACTTTAAAACATATATTGGGCATGAATGTTTGTTGCAATAAATTCTTAGGTCTCTTTTTGCCACATCACAAAAATTTAGGGATACTATATCGTGACTTTTATTTGTATCAGTTATTTTTTTATTCCCATTTTGATTTCTTCAGTGACTCATCAGCTTTCTGGATTATTTTCACATAAATGGGTTTCCTCAATATTTCTCTTACTGTTATTGATTTCTAGTTTGTGTCATTGCGATCTTGTGCACGTTGCTGCTGTTGGCTAAAGGGCTCTGTATGTTTCTGTTATTTGCTTGTCTAAGGTATAACTCAAGTCCAATCTTTCCTTAGAGATTTTCTGTCCATTGTTGAAAGTAGGCTATTGAAGTCTTCTGCTGTTAGGATGGTGTTGCAGCCTCCCTCTTCAGGTCATTTCATAATGCTTATATCTTTAGATGCTTCAATGTGAGGTGCAAATCTGTTTATGATTGCTATACCTTCTTGGAAATTTGCGTGTTTGTCATTAAATACTGATCTTTTTTCTCGTGTTTTGTAGTTTTTCACTTAAAGTCTATTTTGTCTGACATAAATACTGCTTCTGTTTTTTTGTTCACTTTCCATTTGAGCTAAATGTCATTTTCTGTCTCTTCATGTTCAATCTGTATGTGCCCTTTCTAGCAAAGTGTCTCGTGGGGATTGTATGATTGGTTTCTAGAAAGTTCATTCACTCTGTGACCTTTTATTAGATAATTTGATCCATTTATATTTACGAAAATTACAGCTTGGTACGGATTTGCCATGGCCATTTTATACTCTGTTTTAAGATGGTTTTGTAAGTTCTTTGTGTTTCTTCCTCTTTGTCTTCCTTTACTGGTTGATGGTTGCTGTGGTGACCTGCTTGGCATCTTGTATCATAGTTTGCACTCCTGATATGCATATTTCTCTTTCCTGGTTGTTACAAGGTTTACATAAATTCAATTGTTATTACAAGTGGCTACTTAAAACTAATAGCAACTTCTCTTTATTATAGCAATTACACTTTCCTTCCCCCCTCCCCTTTTCTATGATTTGGATTTCAAAATCTGTGACATGCATCCTTTACCAATATGTTATAGCTATAGATATATTAAAGCAGCTTTTAAAACAGGACTTATGTATTTATTTAAATGTTTATATCTTTGTGGGCCTATGCATGTACCATAGCTAAGACGGCAACTTGTGGCATTCAGTTCTCTCCTTTACCATGTGTGTCCTGGGTATCAAATTCAGGTTGTTAGGCTTGGAGACAAGAGCCTTTCCCTGCTGAGCCATTTTGCTAGTCTCAATAGCTCTTTAAAAAAAAACTCTCTTAGTAAGAATAAGAGTGCTTTATGTAATGCCAAATATGATTTTTTTCTCTCCATATTTCTTTATGAAGATTATTTTTAAAGCCTTTTCAGCCATTTTATATAGATATCCATTTATTTTGGCCTATTATTTGAATTCATTAATATTTCTGATGGTATCATATTTACCTGGATTTTTGTAGTACTTACATCCTTGTATTGATGTGTATTTACTTGAATAGATGAATGCCCTATCTCACTTTGCAGATATTTGTTGCTATGGTTACCATTTAGTCTAGTCTGGGATTCTGAATAGTATGGCCGATAGCAACTTTGGATTGACAGATGACTAAGTGTTGGGTTGTCTGGATGGACTCTATGTAGCTTTCTGTGCTCTGGGGTTAAATAGTACTGTTGGTTGTCTTCTATGGTCTGGTAAAACCACAGAGTGGACTCTGCCACTGTCTGGGCTCTGCAATTGTCTCTGATTAGATAGAGGCAGATGTTATTTCTCCTCATTGGTCATTCTTATTGTGCGGAATGTGTAGTTGAACATGACTGCTAGGCTCTAATGCTATATGACCACGTGTACTGAAGTGTGCTGCTGTTGGCTGCTTTCTCTTGCATGGCACCTTCCCTGGCCAGAAAGCAGAGCAATCTTCAAGGTCTGTAACAAATTAAACAATATAATAAGTGCAGTGTGAATTGCAATGGCAAAAGAGGGGATTATATTTTCCCTTAACTAGAAGACATAAAAAGCTTTTAGAATCAAGGTTTAAAATTTACTCTTGTTTTTATGATTAGCAAGTTTTTTTTTGTTTTTTGCATTTGTCTTGGTTTGTACACAGAATGATGAAAAAGAAGGGTCTGTGTGTTTTTGAGAAAGGAAAGATTGATGATTTCTCAATCCAATATTTGTATTTTCTTATTGCTTAGAGTAAAGGAAGTATTGATTATATTTGCAGACTAATCATATATAATTCTCATAGTATTTCATTTGGTTAACTAGAGATACCTCTAATAATTCATTTTAAGCATCTGATTTTAGAATGGTTTTCCTCTGTAAGTGATCCAGATTCATTTTATATTTTATAATATGTAGAAATTTTAAAAGAAGATGTTTTTTGCAAGAAAGAGGTTTATATTTTCCTTTTTAGCTTAAATGATGTTTGTGTATGTGCAGTGGCTGTATTTCCTATTGAATAGTTATTTCATATAGGGATTGAGGAATGATGCCTTTCTAAGGGTTAATAAAAACATTAAATAACTTGCATCTGGGAGATATTGATTTAACAGATAATTGCTTATCCATGTTTCTGCTTGGCAGTGGCTGAACATGTAAAGTTGCTATGCCACAAAATGAAAACAGATGAGCAAATCAGAGACCTGAGTTATATAGCTGATGCGTGCTAAAAGCAGCATCAATAAAACCCAGGGGTCACAATGTCGAGAGATGGAATCCTTCTATTAATGGGGAATTGCTAATGAAAGCATGCGGCATGCCTATAATAGAGATCTCAGTTTGCAAATAGCAAAATAGAGGAAAACTCATTTTAAGTAATGGAAATCTAACTAGCCAAATAATCAAAGGACACATAAAGTAGTTATAGAGAAAGATTTCCACAGTAGGAGACACATACAGAAAGTTTTGTTTTGCTCTTGATAAAATTTTATTTAAGCAGGGAGGTCATTCATGGTGCTCTCAATCTTCCTTTTCTCTTTTATGTACTTGACTAACAATCAATGTTTACATAGAAATGCAAGATTTTTGTAGATTCTACCCCACATCATTAAATCAAGTCCCAAATAATTAAATTATTTTATTCATGTCTGCTTTTGTCACTTTCCCCTCCCTGATTTCATTTCTTGGCCTAATTTTTCACTTTATTAAGACTGACTTTTCTTAATTTATATATCTAATTTTGTATTTCTATATGTTTCTCTTAATTTCCTTCAGATATTAATATTCCTCAATTTCCCTATAAAATATCTACACTGCAATTTGTTTTTTTAGAGCTACCATGTATCTAACAGGGATAAGGTAGTTGTGACGGTCGTCTCTAACTTATTTTTTTTTTATTTATTTTTTATTTTTCTAGACAGGGTTTATCTGCGTGGTTTTTGGTGCCTGGATCTCACTCTGTAGACCAGGCTGGCCTCAAATTCACACAGATCTGCCTGTCTCTGCCTCCTGAGTGCTGCGATTAAAGACATGTGTACCACAGCCTGGCTCTAACTTATTTTTAATTAGAAATGTTCATATGGGATTGTTTTCCAAGCCTCATGTTTGCCATTTATCATTTTTCCACTTTCTTTTTTGTTTTTATTTATTTTATTTTTGAGATTTTATATATATATATATATATATATATATATATAAAATTATATTTCTCCCTTCCTTTTCCTCTCCTCATTTACCCCCTTTCACTAATTCTTGTTACATGAATATGTTCATAATATGTGCTAATATAACCTGTTCAGTCTATATACTTATACATTTTCAGGGTTGACATTTTGGCATTGAACAACAATTGGTGTGCTGTTCCCTAAGGAAGACAACCTTTCCCATTCCCAGCTTTCCCCAGTTGCCTACAGTTGTGTAGGGTTGAGGCCACTTCCTTTTAATTCATCTGTCTTGTATACTGTCTCCCTTCCTCTCCCCTTTCTCCTTCTCTGCCCCTTCTTCCCTCACATCTTCTTTCCCCAATCTTTTTTCTTTTCAAAAATCTGTATTGAACAATCATTAAAAATGAGATTTTGAAAATTTTATCCTTGTACCCACAGTTAAGTGCATTCCTCATCGAAGAAGTTTTTCTTTACAACAAATGGAGACCATCACAGAAAACTCCAAATGGACACAATGTAAGCTCCTGCATCTGTGGCTCATAGAAGAAGAGGGGGCAGATTGTAAGAGCCAGAACATGGAGAAGTCTCCTGTGAAACAGCCTCTCCTAGACATGGCTCATATACAAGACCAGAGTAATGGTAATAACAATAGATATGCTAATGCAGAAGAGGGGAAATTTCAGGGGTCCCACCCTTAGACAACAGCTATAGACAACTAATGGCTGCTAGGAGAAGGAGAATTAGCCTCGCCCAGGAATGAACTCCTGTATTGGATAACCAATACAAAGTGGTAAGCTCTGAAACCATACACATACAAACAACAAGAATGGGCATTGAGGTTGTATTTATATATCTGTGCACATACACACACACACACACACACACATATATATACACACATATGTATGTAACAATAATAACCAAAGAAAAAGAGGCTATCAATTTGAGTGTGAGGGTTCATGAGTGGGATTAAAAAAAAAAAAAAAAGAAATGATGAAGCCGAGATGTGTCAGACTGTTGCCTGCTACAAGTATTCAAGTAAGTTCAGGTCCTCACACCAATGAAAAGTATAGTGTAGTTTGTACATAAACATGGTCATTTGCTATTGTTGTCAAGTAATATGTGGCATGCGTATTATTGTACGTGCTACACTTTCACACTTGATTAAAATAAAAAAGTGATATGAGTGTCTAATAGTAATTAACGGAGACCTGACTCCATATTTTGTAGAACTTGAAGCTTTCTTTATAATGAAAAAAAAAAAAATGAGTGACGGCAGGTACCAGTGAGTTTTCCTAGTGAGTCCCTTAGCATTCTTTGGTTGGAGCCATTTGAAGACAACCCAAAAGAGGGGAGCATAGTTTTAGAAAGATTGGCAGTAGTGATGCCGACAAGACTCAGAGTCATCTAGAAACAGATGAACTTGCATGTGAGGGATACAGTAAAGAAAAGACTGAAATAGTACTTCACGGCTAGAGGAAGGTTTTAGTGTGGATGAGAGAGGGGAATCATCCAGAGGCGTCTGGAAGTGTCCAGAGCAGAGAGAAAAGGAAGTAGACTGGTCATGGCCAGGGCTCTCTGAAAGAGAAGGGAGACTAGCAGGCATGGGATGTGGGGCACACATCTTTGGGGTTGTAAAGATAGTGAGGTTCTGCAATAGTCTGGTTGCATAGTGCAGGAGGAATGGGGGAGGTGAGAAGAGTGCCTGGTGACCAGCATGGTGGCTTTGAGATGTGTGCAACGAGTACTCGGGAACAGAGGCTGAGGGAGCCTGCAGGACAGCATGGCTTTGATATTCAATCACAAACGTATGTCAAGCCATATGTCCTGAGGAATGCTGGCTTTTATCTAACCAACAGAAATCCTCCTATAGTCTGGCTTAAACTGAGCCAAGACTGTCATTTCTGGACATGTGTACTTCCTGAGACCTAACAGAAATGAACTTGGGAACAGGGATTAAGAGCAATCATGGAGCAAGGATGTTCTGAAGAGGAAATCAGCTTGGGGTCTGCAGTGAGCACAGCTTGGGTAGTCTCCTTGTCTGCTTACTCCAGGATCAAGGTTCTGGGCCTGAGGAAGGGCCCCTGACTGTGACAGACTGGTCATACTTGTTTCAGGGATCATTGAGACTAGAAGGAAAATACTGGTGTTTTTATTTGTTTTTAGAGACAGGGTCTCGCTATAGGGTACAGGCTGGATGCAAATGGCACGATCCCCCTGCCTCAGCCTCCCAATTGCCAGAATTATAGGCATGCACCATCAAGCCCAGCTTGGGAGAACCATTTTTAATTCTAGTGTGAAAGAGTTTTCTGGTTTGCTTTTTCAAGGATATGGCATCATGAATGAGGGGATTTAAATCAGAGCAGTATTAGAGAAAAGTAGCAAAATCCAAAACTACCCCCAGTCTAGAATATAACCCAAACCAAATATGAGACAAACATTCACCATGATTAGTATGAGTATATGATAGAACTAAGTTGATGTATGATCATGATTTCAGTTTAGGCTTTTATTTCAACTGTATGCACTTCAGAAAGGATTTGAGGGATTTGCTCTAGAGACAGAAATGAACTCTCTCAATTGTAGACAACTAGGATCAATTCTGAGTCTGGCAGAGTCAGGAGGATCTTATTTTTTTTGTAACAAGTCTATCAGTTTCGCCTAGAAATGAACTGGATTCAGATGATCAATAAATTCCTGCAGAGTGTATATGAGCCAGAGCCTGAGGAATGGTTGGTAATGTTCACATAGTTAGCTTCTGTTTTGTTTGGTGCTCTGAGGTGGGGATTGGGTGAAGGGGATGAAAAGCAAGAGCCATGGTTTGAGATGGATATGGGGGATAGAGGGGTGGACAGTTCAGTGGCACTGAATCCTGAGAATCCCAAGTTTCAGACTGAGGTTCTAAACAAGGAAGACTTGCTTGGTCATCCTTAACTTGCAAGCTGAGCAACTTTCAGTACGTTATTGACTATGTCTCAGTTTCTGCATTGATAAGCTTAGAATGCTAATTCTTCACTCACACCACGATATTATGAAAGTCAGATGAGATGGAAAATCTGATAGCACTTAGGAGATTTAGAGGTAAAATATTGATAATAACAAAATCACACAAAGTTGGTGGTTTTGTTTTGATACCTAATTTTGCTTCTTAAAAATACTGTAATAATAAGGATGAACCAACCCTATATTACAAGATTTAAGCTCTCGCTCTCTCTTTATAAATGAAAGAAAGCTGTGTATTTTGACTGAATCATGATCTGCGAAAGGTAATCTTTATTGTAAGTAGGTCTATTGGAATAAATTTTCACAAAAAGTTTCTTAAGTGAAAAGACTGGCTAAATTAATTAGCACAAAGTAAGTTTGTTTACAGAGTGAGTCACAAGGAAGCTGACAAATTGATTTACAGCTTAAGTGAGAAAATTCAATTACTTATTAAACACATATTCTATGGCCCAACGAACAAATACAATTTCTTTTGACAAGCATCTGTTCCAAAGTTTATGGTCATCACAGAGCCATGGTGCAGGGTCCCAATACTCAACATTTTCCAGTGCTTGCTTTCTTGTCTGGGAGATTAAAAAAAAAAAAAAAAGAAAAAGAAAAAGAAAAAAATAAAGACATAAGCAACAATAATAAAAACAGTGAAACAAGTGACATTTGTTTCTCCTTAAGTGTAAATAAACATAAAAGAGAGCTGTAATTATGTTTAAAAATAGAGGGTGTACAGGTTTAAGCTTAAATGAGTCTTCACTATTGCCGGATCATCAGTAGTTGGTATTCTTAGATCACCAGAATATAAATAAGCTCACCCTTCTTTCCTTTTATCTTGCTGAGAACTACGACCCTTATAGCACTTGAAATCTCAAAGTAATTATAGCCAATATAATTATTTTGTTTCAAGTGTTCTCATCACACATCATGGCAACATGTAGTTTTCTTTTCATTTAAATCAAAGAATATTCAAAATATCGAACGTGATAATTTTAATGACACATTTGTTATGTCTTTCACAACTTTTTCAGTGAAAAATCTGCCTCTGTAGTAAGCATCATTTTGGTGCCTAGTATGTAACATTGCTCAGTAGGTAGGTTGAATGGAGTGTGGAATTGAGTAAATAATGAAAGAAGAATACTCAGTAAGCTTTTATTTTGTAGTTTTAGGACTTGAACTCAGGGTTTTGCCCATGCTAGGCAAACACTCTAACACCAAGCTATATCCCCAGGTTGATTGTGAACTCAATCTGTAAGTTCAAGTAACCCAGGCTGGCTTTGAACTGATGATCTTCCTTCCTTCCCCTAGGAAATAACTGTGGATACAGGTTTGTATCACTAGGCCCAGATTCCTGTCTGCCCTCCCTATTAATTTGCTGTATGTTTTAGGAAAGCCCCTTTTAGTCCTCGTCAGTTTAATGATTTGCATCAAGTGGCGAATGTCTATACATTACAGAGGGCAGGAAAGTTGTTCAGGGCTCAGCTCTATATTCAGGTGGCCTCAGACCAATTTATGAAAAAAAAAATGAAACATGAAACTTGATACAGATTATGAAGTTACTGGAATCTTAGCAGGGAGAAAATTTAAAATCTATGACAGTGATATGCACATATTTTGCTAAACCCTTTGACAGCCTGCCAGGATTCTGAAAAGACCTCATTAATTGAGGTGATAATTAAGGGCAACAGTAAATTTTCCTCAGTAGATACACTGAAATTTAAAGTAACCTTGGGTAATTTTTTTTTTTAAAGATTATGCAGCGACATCTACATAATGAGAGTTCCAAGATCACCAGGGACAAGAAAGGACAGACCGAGGTTCTAGGTGGCTCAGATTTACCTTCCTTAGTAACTTTTCTCAATTAAACTTCTGTTATATTTAGAATGAAATTATGTATACATCCCCAAGTGTAGACAGTATGTCAAACTTCTCTCACGCCCCTCTCTACACAGGTGTAGAGGATACTCTAGTATACAGGTACTCTCACCCCACTTATCTCAGGGCTTCCGGGTGTTCTGGTGTGTAAACCCTGGTGGACCCTTCCTGGTACTCATACATACTTGTATTCAAAAATGTAAGAACTTGACTCTCTCAGACAGCGTCTCAAGAACGATGAAACATTGAAACCTCCAAGGTATGATTAAACGATACATCATTCTGGATCCCACCTGCAGACATTCTGATTTAATTGGTTTGCTTTGCAGCCTGGATTAGGTTTTTAAAAGCTTCCCAGATGACTCTAATGAACAGCCAAGGTTGAGAATTGCTGCACAGCTGGAGCTTTGGCCAATGTTGGATAGATACATCTCCAAGTTGGAAAATGATCAAGTCTAGTTTACCCAACTCTTTAGAATATTCCAGTGGGATTAACTTCAACACCCATAATATTGATCTCCTAGGTAATGCACCTTTGAATTTTCTCCATGTCTCTTTCTCATTTTTCTAAGACTCATTCCTATTTCCAGGGTTAATTAAAGAAAAAAAGAAAGAAAGAAAGGAAAGGAAAGGAAAGAAAAGGAAAACAAAAAACAAAACACAACCTACTTTCATCCATCTGCTTACCTAAAACTCCTCTTTTGAGGATCTGAATAGGCTAACTCAGGAAGGAGAGCATGAAGCTAATATCTGTAGAGCAGTTTGCTTTCTGACCCTCTTGAGAATCTATGCAGGGAACCACGTTTGTTTCACATGCTAAAAACATGCAAAGGGCTCTCCTTGCCTCTGCTCATGGTGTATTCTCCATATGACATTATGTCTTAGTTGCCTTTTTTTTTATTGCTGTGACAAAACACCATGACCAAGGCAACTTATACAAGAAAGCATTTAGTTTGAAGCTTGCAGTTCTAGAGAGTTATAGTTCATGACCGTCGTGGAGGCGGGGCATGGAGCAAGTAGACAGGCATGGCTCAGGAGCAGTAGCTGAGGTCTTATATCTAATCCACAAGCACAAGGCAAGCAGAGAAACAGAGAGTGGCCTGGAATTTTGAAACCTCAAAGCCCCTCTCCCCAATGATCCACCTCCTCTAACAAGGTCACATCTCCTAACCCTTCTCAAACAGTTCTACCACTGGAGATTAAGCACTCAAATATGAGCCTATGGTGGCCATTCTTATTCAAACCCCCACACTTTAAACACCCCAAAGGCAGATACTCTTGGAAAATAATATTATTACTTCAGTGTTTTCAATTTCCTTTTCCCTTTAGAATACTCACCATTTTATTAACTTGGAATGTTCTCTCAAGTATTTCCTCCACTGGTGGAGGATTCAATGTGCTTCTACTTTGGAACTGATATTGAAGAATGAATTGGCACCAATTTGGACTCCTGTTGCTTGACAGTAATATGTTTGGCTTCTTGTGTTCCATCTTTATTCAGGCGACAGGTTAATAAAGCACAATGCCATAAACTAGCTGGCTTGTAAACAAGAGAAATTTAATTTCTCATAATTCTAGAGTCTACAAGTTCTAAGATCTAGGCACTGACAGGTTCAGTGAGTGGTTTGGGCCCTCTTCCTAGCTTATAGACTACTATGGTTTTAACTTAAAATGGTACGTGGGAGAGATGTGCCTTTTCTGGTAATTTTGCTTGTTTTGAGATAAGGTCTCACTCTATGGCCCACACTGGCCCATTAGATAGCCCATGCTGGTCTCAAAATCATGGCAATTCTCCTGCTTCAGCCTCTGAAATACTGGGATTACAGAACAAACTCTTAAAGGACATCTATACTATCCATCAGGGCAAGGGATCTTAAGAACTACCCACTTCTTTTTTAAATTATTTTTTATTGTTTGAGAGTTTCATATATATATATGCTTTGATCAAATCCACCTTATACCCTAATCCTCAGTTCCTCTCTTATTCCTTTCATCACTACTTCTCCAACTTCATGTATTTTTTTTAAAACATTGATCTGTATATAACTGGCAGTACTATTGGAGTATAGGTAGTCTCTCAAGGGCTGTATCCCTAAAGAAAACTGATTCTCCTTTTCCCAGCATTTGCTTATTGATTATCAATGGCCAATAGCTCCTCAGCTAGGGATAGGACTTCATGAGGCCCTCCCTAGCCATGCTGGGAGTTCGGCTGCCTTGAGCCTGTTAGTTCTTGTTCATGCAGCCACAACTGCTATGAGTTTCTATGTACCACAGGGATTTGGGGAGGAACAAGAATAATGGAACAGGAAGCATTAAGTGGAGTGGGAGGATGGAAGACCAGGAAAGAGGAGATAACAAACATGAAAGACCTTTGAAAAGGCCATACAGGATCCTACTACCGCAGAACCTTCCTAAATTATGTATATATACATATTTTATTGTCAGTTTATCACTTAGGACAAGGGCACCTCAACTAAAGAGTTGCATCGATCCATTTGTCCTATGGCCATGTCAATGAGTGACTGTCTTGGTTGATGATGATGTGGGAGGCCCCAGTCCACTGTGGGTGGTACTATTCCTAGGCAGATGGTGCTGGGCTCTATAAGAAAGCTAGCTGAACCTGAGCCAGGGAGTGAGCCAGTAAACAGCATTACTCCATGATTTCTGTTTCCAGGTTCCTACCTTGAGTTCCTGCTCTGATTTCCCTCAAGGATGAATTGTAACCTGAGGTGTGAGCCAAAAAACTAACTCTTTTCTCTCCAAGTTGCTTTTGGTCATGGTGTTTATCACAGCAGCAGAAAGCAAAGTAGAACATGGTAGGGTAGGCCTCTGCTAGATTCCATAGGCTACTAAGTAACAAGCCCAGTGTCAGGTACGGCTTACTTCTTTTCTAGTTATTGGTCACCAACATTACAGAATACTGCCATTGTTCTTGTTTACCCTGTAGAACTTGATAGTAAGACCCTATTGCTGAAGACACCTCATTCACAGGACATGGAGAAATCAATCTGGTACTGATCTGGGAACTAGTCACTTCCTAATGACTCTTCATATCATCATCGTGGGGATTAGGGTTTCAACATATGCATCTGGGATGAGAAGGGGTGACAATCGTTCAGTCCATAACAACTCACAATATGGCTTTTTAAGTTCAATCATCTTGTGATGTGCATTAGTAGTTTGAGTTCATTTCACTTCCTTCACCTGCTCTATTCTCCCTGTTACTGATGAGTGGCAGACACACCAGAGTCCCTGGGTAGAAATCATTTGGATTGTTTTCAATTTCTAGCTATTATAAATGCAGCTGACCTAGACATCCTCAGACATTTGTGTAGACATGTTTTCATTTTCTTAGGCAAATATCTAAGAGTGAAATAATTTTGTGAAAAACCATGAGATTATTTTCCAAAGAAGTTCTACCTTTTTTTTCAGTGCCACCAGCAAAATTTGAGATTCCCAGTTGCTCTAATGATCACTAACATTTGGTATTTTGGCTTTTTAAAGAATTATACCAGGTATAAAGTAAATTCTCAGTATGGTCCCTATACAAATTTCTGTAGTAATTACCAACGTACAGCATCTTTTCACATAGCTTTTGGGCATTGGGATATCTCACTTGCTGTATGGTCTGTTTCAGTATTTTGCTCATATTTTATTTATGTGTCTTTCAGGGTATTTCTCTATGTTATCTAAGGTGTTGAATTCATTGACAGAGAGTTTTCCCTAGCACTCCTTACTCATTCATTAAAGTTAATAGTACCCTCAATGCCTTTTCTTTATTGTTGATTTGATAATTGGTACCTTATTCCTCTTATATTTCCTTGACTAGTTTCTTGCCAATTATTTATTGATCTTTTAAAAAAATAGCTTTTTGTTTCATAGATTTTTCTGGTTTTGTTGTCTAGACCATTCATTTCCTATCTTTATTACTTCCTTATATTTACTTTGGGTTTAATTTGTTTACTTTTTTTCTGTTTAAAAGTGGTATATCAGATAATTTCTCTTAGATCTTTTCTTTTTCAAAGCACAGATGATTACAACTATGCACATTAAGCACTGCTTTACTGAATTCCATGGATTTTTTTGTGTTTTGATTTCACTCTCAAGTTAAAATATTTTCTAGATTTCTTTAATTTTTTTCTCAGCCTCATGGGCTGCTTAGAAATGTATCTCTTAATTTACAACTATTTAACAAATTTAACAAAACTTGTTTTTAATTTTCCAACTCAGTCAGAGATAGTACAGAGTACCAATACTTTAAAATTAACAGAAATTTAATTGATAGTATATGGCCTATCTTAGAAATTTTAACAGTTACAGTGAAAAAAACTTTGTATCACTTAAGTCAAGGTTTTTGATAGTGCTGAGACTTCAGAATGGTTTTTCAGCCCACTTCTACCAATTTTCAAAAGCAGTCTGTGGAAATCTATGTCTATCCATACCTTCTTTTCTATTGGTTTTCACTTCATATATTTTGATGCTAAATCTATAGTCTAGAAAACTGTATTTATTTATTAGGATGTGTGTGTATGTGCTTATGTGTATGGGCATATACATGCCAGGGCACAGATATGGAGGCCAGAGGACAGCTTTTGGAGTCAGTTCTCTTCTTTCAACATGTGGGTCCTGGGGATTGAACTGGGATTGTCAGGCTTGTTGACAGGTATCATTACCTGCTGAGCCATCTTGCTGATGCAATTTAAAATTTTATACACATTTATTTATGTATTTCTGATGAATTGTCCATTTTTTATTACAAAGTATTATTTTAATGACTAACAATATTTTCTAAAGTCTATTTTATCTGGTATTAAAATATCATATCAGACTTTTATTATTAGTGTTTGTCTTAGTTGATGTTTCTATTGCTGTGGAGAGACAGCATGACCATGGCTATTCATATAAATGGAAACATTTAATTGAAGGGGCTTGCTTAAAGTTTCAGAGATTCGGTCCATTATCATCATGATGTGGAGCATGGCAGCATGCAGGCAGATGTGGTGCTGGAGCTGAGAGTACTACAGTTTTGTAGGCAATAGGAGGTTGACTGAGATGCTGGGTGGTATCCTGAGCATAGGGAACCTCAAAGCCCACCCACATAGTGACACACTTCCTCCAACAAAGCTATACTCATTCCACTCCAATAAAGCCACACCTCCTAATATTGCCACTCCCATTGAGATTATGGGGCCCAATTATGTTCAAACTACCAATGTCATATTGTACATATATTTTCATTCTTTTGCTTTTATTCTACCTTTTCTTCTTTATATTTAAACTCTGTTTCTTATAGGCAGGAGTTTATAGATTCATTCATCATTTATCTACTTTCATAATCTATTTTAAACAGATTTATTTATTTATTCTGTATACAGTGTTCACCTGCACACCAGGAGAGGGCACCAGATCTCATTATAGATGGTTGTGAGCCACCATGTGGTTGCTGGGAATTGAATTCAGCACCTCTGGAAGAACAGCCAGTGCTCTTAACCTCTGAGCCATCTCTCCAGCTCATAGTCTATTTTAAGAGGAAACATTTATTTATGTTATGTTTAATGTAATCATCAGTAGAGTAGTCTCCAAGTCTCCTCCCTTGCTTGCTATTGTCTGTCCTCCTATTTGTTCTTTGTTATTCCACCCTCTTTTCTTGTCTTATTATTTTTTATTTAGCTGAGATTTTTAATATTACATTTTTACTGCAACTTTTGTCTTATTAGGTACATTTTAAAGTGATTAGTCAGGGGTTTATTATATGAATCGTTTACCCCAACAAAAAAGGTTCATAGTTCATTGCCAGAGCGTATGTTTGAATTAGAAAGCTTTTCTGTGTATTTTCCAAATACATATCAATTAGTAATTAGCAGGTGTGTATCACAATCAATGAATAACTATGTCACTTCTGACAAAGGCTCCCGGTGATTTGTCTTTGTTTATCTTTAAAAAAACCAAAAACAAAAACTGCTGTTTTACAGTGATCAGCTCATGTAATTTAACTTTGAAAAACTATTGGTATTGAATAATAATGTTCCCTATATTCATTTTGAATATTAACAGAAAAATGTAAAAAGTCATGTTTTATCAAAAATACTTCATTAATTCGACCATCAGATCCAGAAATTATTTTAACTTTTGGAAAATGTGATCATAGATGATCTCTTTGCCAGACACTACTAAAACAGGAGAACATGCATTTTCTTAAACTACTCTTTGAGAAATATTATTTAAAAATGCAACTGAAGCCAGATTTGATGACGTATACCTATAATCTCAATGTTTGTGAACCCAACACAAGCAGTTTATGACTTTGAGGGTAGCTTGAGCTACATACCTTGCCTCAATTCCTGCTTTCCTTCAAAAAAAAAATAGAAAAGAGGTTGAGATAGGACAGACAAAGGGTACCTAAAGAAGTTATATCAGCAAAAATCTTCACAGTAAGGGAAATCTTAGAGGTGGTCACGATAATGGAGGCACAGATATTGGGTGCAAAGATGTTGGAGACTTGTATATGGTAGAGTCTGACACACCTCCATTGCAGAGAGAAGATGCTTTGCATGGAGCGTTACAGCTGGAGAAGAAGATGGAAAGCTCCACTTTGATCTCCAACACCCAAACTGTTTAAAATTAAGGTGTGCTGAATGAATAGTAGTTGTGTTGTTTTTTTATCTTCTTACTCATTCATTATTAACAGTAAGGCTTGATGATTTACTGTTTAGACAACAATATTTTTGGAGATCACAGAGCAATCATAATCGTTATAGATCTATAACTCTGTCTCATAGATCAGAGTTTCAAAACCATGCAAAGCAAGGCTTTCCTGCCCATCTCACCCCTCTCCCAGGCTCTGTGCTATTGTCTGGCACTATATGTCTATGCTTTATTTCTGTAAGATGTTTTTTGATCACAACAGCTACCTTTTTAATATATTAAAATAGATGAGAAAGAGGCTTGGGTGCACTCAGTGGTAGAAAGCTTGCCTAGCATGCATAAAGCCCTAAGTTTGATACCCCGCAGTACACACAGATACACACAAATATATACAAGAAAACAGTGTTGTATTCTATTAATTATTAGCCATTTCCCAGGCTCCTTATGTTCTAGTGAAGGCCCATGTTCCTGTTATTAAACTTATCTTTAACCTGGAAGAAAGATTTTTTTTTGACATTTCCTAAATTATGGGTCTGCCCATTTAGCTGCGTTTGTTTTTTGAAAAAGGACCATTTATTTTTTTTATTCTTGAATGTTACTTTCATTATGGAATTCTAATCCATAGAATTTTTTTTATCCCTATAAGCATATCCATCCACTGTCTTTGGCCCATACTGGTTCTGATGAATGTGCAGTAACTTCGTATCTGTCTAACATGCATACCTTTTCTTTTCACCTGTTTCTCATTGTTACTGTGGTAATTAATGGTTAGAACGGGCATTTTTAAATATAAAAAGGTAGTTAGCTAATTGGAGGAGTGTATCCTCATAGGAAAAAGTAGTTGGGTGCTGCTTCACCGGTATACCTATATAAGTGTGTGTGTGTGCGCACGTGTGCGTGTGCGTGCGTGTGCACTCGTGTGTGCGTGCACGTGGTGTACATTTGTGTGTGCGGTGAAATTTCCAAACTGATTCTTCCTGAGCCTGATAGACACTGTTGGGGAGAGTCTAATATAAGGAATCTATAACTCTGAACTTGCCAATTAAAAATATGCCTTTGATCTGAACTGGAAGCTTTATTCACAGCATCCCTGAAATTTTTTGTTCAGTTACCAGATTGGTTAGAAGACAGAAGTTGTCTGTCTCCTCGCCTTAACTGTGGTTCACTTGTTATCCTTGGTAGCCTCTCTCTACCTGATATTGTTTCAATTGTCAAATGCCTTATTTTTATATACTTGTAATTTAAATGGCCAAAGGAGAGCATTCCAGGGGTTCATTTTGTTACTGTTCATGCAGAACCTTTCACGAGAGGCCATATCCTGGGCTGATAGTGACTCTATAGATTTTCCTCTCTTCTGTTGTGCCTAGAGTCAGGTGGTAATCAACTTGGAGCCTACAAAGAAGTCAGGAGTATTGGTAAAATTATTAAGGCCATTCCACATAGTTAAAAGGGAGGTTTATCTATTGGCATAACTTACAAATGAAGGGATAGGTAGGTTGCAGGGTCTGGGGAAGGTGTGTCACAGTCTGGCAGTGTTCTCTGGAGAACTCTGCTCAGTCTACCTACACCGTCCAGGGTCCAGGAACCAAGAGAGGTGGTGCATCTGGATCTCGGGTCTTCAGGGTCCTCTCTTCACCCCGCCTTGTAGGGGTGTCAGTTACCAAAACCTCAATGGGGGTTGGAACTTCCAGATCAAAGCTGGAATGGCTACCCACTACACAGGAGACTCAAGTACAGCCTTTGATGCCCAGAGTCATGATACTGTCCTGGTAGCCATAGGTACCATGCTGTCATTTGTGTGGCATTTGGAGTTTTAGTGGTGGCTTTACATTGCTTTTTGCATCTTATAACCAACCAATGGCATGAGAATGTGAAATCCTAGGGCAAGCAGCACAGTCTGCAGCAGTGTGATTAGGTGTATCTCTGTGTGAAACTAAGAAAAATATGTGCAAGGAAACTCTTTGTTAGTACTTCCATTTTGCTTCATTATAGGTCTGCTTGGATGATCAAAATAGGTGAGTGAGACCCACAGAGGGGCAATAACTGTGCTCTCTTGACTCCTAGAGATCCTAACATCATATGGAGAGTGCAATCATCTCAACGCCACCGCTCCTTTTTGTTTTTTTCACAGTGAGGTCAGATAGAGTTTAGCAGAGATGTCCATATGAATATTGTTTCTATTCCTGAATAAGCTTATATCTTGGTTGAAAACAACATAACTTCAAAGGTCAATAGCTGGTTAAGAAGTATGATTTTTATTAATGTGATGATGCTAAACTGGATGTCTTTTTATTGCAATACCAGAGATGACTAGACTGCCTTTTTAAGCTTTTGATTATTTATGGATACACTATATGTTAATGCTATATTATATGGTTATTTTCCCTTGAAATTTTTAATGAGTGTATTGAAGCCAACATGATCAAAAAGTAAACATGTTGGGAAAGAGTTGCAGTGGATTGTAAGGCTGCTATTACTCATGATGCCTAGTCAAATGAAAATGTAATTAATACTTGCACATATCTGAAACATGTAATCCTAGAAACTGCAATTACGGGAGAGTGCTTTAATGTTTGAAAGTGGAGAATTTCCCTGAATAGAACAATTAATATTTTAGTACTCATTGGGAGGAAAATCAGGGCAATTTTACATGATTAAGTTTTTAGTCTGTGCCTTAACTTTTCTGAGATAACAACACTGATGGTTGCTAATAGGCTTTATATATCGTAAGTCATTAGCATTTTAACTTGATACACCAGTAGAGTAAGCTTCAGAAATATTTAACAGAGTTTAATGGCCTCCAGCTGCCAAATACTAGATTTAATTATTTATTAAGGCCATTATGATGCATGTTTAGATAGACTGCTTGCAATGTAGCACACAAACACTAACACTGAGATTAGCTCTAATAGACTCATTCTTACCATGACATCTAGAGATCCAGTTCTGAAGCTGTTGGCTAGGGTTTAATAATATGACTCATAAACATGTGGATGCAGAACCATCTACTGGATCATGGGCAACTAAACAGGGACAACACCCCCCCCCAAAGAAAGCTCATTCTCTCTCCCTTATCTGCCATCAGTTGTTATTAACTCCTCATCTAGGGAGTGCACTCAAGTGTCCCTTCCCTATCCATGCTGGCTTGATCTTGTGTGGTCTGATGCAGGCAAGTACAGTTGTTCTGAGTTCATGAATACAGTGATCTTGTCATAACCAGGGGACAGTGTCCTGCTCTAGTTCTCCTCAAATTCTGGTTCCTATGCTCCTTCCATTCCCTCTTCCACAAAGTTCCCTGAAATCATGTGGGAAGGATGTGATACAGATGTCCCATTCCTGACTGAGTGTTCCAAAGTACTCCACTTATTCTCTGTACTTTGACTAATGTGAATGTCTGTACTGATCACTGACCCTGCAAAAAGAAACTTGCTAAGGATTGAGAACTGCACTAATCTATGAGTGTAGACATACTTATTTAGAGGGCAATTTGATACTATTCCATTTAGCATAATAGTAGTAGGCTCTCCCTTTGGGCCTATGAGCTGTCTGGTTATGGATTCTTGGTCAAGGGACCAAGCATGAATTTCTTCCTATGTAGCATGCCTAAAATCAAGTGCCAGGCATGAATTTCTTCCTATGTAGCATGCCTAAAATAAAGCTAGAATGTAGTTGGTTACTAATATAGCATTCATGCTATTATTTTACCCATGGCATATCTTGCTAGTCATTATTGTGACTTTCAGCATTCACATCTGGGTGAGACCATTGACAGAAACTTTTCTCTACCCACAGTCTGAGTAGAGCTTTGTTTTAGTATGAAAGTTAGGCAGCAGGGAGGAATTTCACAGGTTAGTATGAATTTTATTTCTCCATGTCCTGTCATCAACATGTGTGGTAGCTTCAGCAATGAGGGTCTTACCATCAAGTTTGGGAAGCAATAAAGAGCAATGGCTATAGTATTGGTTTTTTTTTTTTGGGTGGGGGCTCTCTAAAACTGGCTCCACAAACAATTCAAGAGGAAGTGTCTCATACCTGGGTACTGGACTTGTTATTTAGCAACTTATAGCTTCTTGTAGAGCCGTTATCCCATATGAAATCCCTAAAGCAGTAGGTAGAGATAAATAATGAGGATCCATGCATAAATTAATGAAATAGAAATGCAAAAGATATAAGGAATTGATGAAAAGTATTTTATTCTTTGAAAAGTTAAACAAGATTGACAAACCTTTAGCCAAATTAACCAAAAGGTAGAGAGAAATAGACACAAATAAATACCATTTGAGATGAAAAGGGAGCTATTACTACTGATAACATGGAAATTCAGAGATTCTCAGAGATTCATGAGAACATACTTTAAAAATTTATATTCCACTAAACTGAAAAACCTAAAATGATGTGTAAATATTTAAATATTTATTTCCACTTTTAAGCCATATAAAGTTTTAGATTAACAAGGACTATCCACATTAACAATCAAAGTTACATGTATGATTATTCACTAATAGTTTAAACTGATCTAAAACAAGCAATGATGTAGAAGCAGAAATTAAAAATGTCCCATCTAAATAAAGTCCAGGTCCATATTGATTCAGCAAAAAATTACCAGACTATCAAAGAACTAACAGATATTTTTTTAAAATTATTCCATAAATTAGAAAAGGAAAGGACACTTCTAAACTTTTTACAAGCAAGCATTACTCTGATTCCCAAACCAGTTAAAAATTCAAGAACAACAACAAGACAATTATAGGACAAACTCCCTGATGAACACAAGGTAAAGGTTTTCAATAAATTCTTACAAACTGAATTAAAGAACACATCCAAAAGAATCGTCCTGATCAAGGTGACTTCATTCCAGGGATGTAGAGATGGTTCACTATATGTAAATCATTGAATGCAATTCCCCACATAAACGGACTTTAGGTTGGATATCTTATGAGCATCTTTTTTTTTTGCGCCTTTCATGGAACTCACTTGGTAGCCCAGGCTGGCCTCGAACTCACAAAGATCCTCCTGGCTCTGCCTCCCGAGTGCTGGGATTAAAGGCGTGCGCCACCACCGCCCGGCCTTATGAGCATCTTAGTTGATCTAGAAAAGGCATTTCACAAAATCTAATGTCCCTGTATGATAAAAGCCCTGGAGACATTAGGGCTGGAGGGAACATATCTCAATATAATAAAGGCTGTATATGAGAAACCAATAGCCATCATCATCCTGTTAAATGGAGGAACCCTCGAAGTATTTTTACTGAGAGCAGGAACAAGAGAAGCTTGTCTACTTTCATCACTAGCCTCTCTATGTTTTATTTTAATAATCACTGATTAAAGTTGTATTTGTCTTGGAAAATACACTTTGTTCTTTCCCATAGTTCCTAATATCAGGATAGGAAATCAGTACAGACCCAGAACATGATTCATGCATGCCCCATTTGTTTTCAATAGTTATTTGTAGATGTTTAATGTTCCTTATGATTTAGGAAGTAAACAACTCACAAGTCTCAGGAAGTTTCTGAAACTTACCAAATTTACAAGTCTCCTTCCTCTTCAAGTTATAGAAAAGCAGTGAGGGGTACTGAGTAAAGGAGTCGCAGACTTGTAGAACTGTTTGTAAGTCATACAGTGAGCTCCTGGGTCCTAGCTTTTGTGAGTTGTCATTCATGCTGGAATGGGTTTTTGGTAATACAGCTACCTTTGAGTTATCCTTGCTAGCATACATAACCCCAATAAATTCACTGTATTTCAATAATATTGTTACTTTGGTCTTTCACTGGCTTTCCATCTGGGATAAATAGGCTCTGGCTTATATCTCCTAAGAAATAGTGTCACAAAAAAAGCTCAGATTTTCTGTTTTCCCCTCTTCCACTTATCTAATTTTGCTCTACATCATCATTATCATAATTTTTTTTTTTTTAGACGGGATTTCTCTGTATAACAGCTCTGGCTGTCCTGGAACTTTCTTTCTAGACCAGGCTGGCTTTGAACTCACAGAGAACTGCCTGCCTCTGCCTCCTAAGTGCTGGGATTAACGGTGTGTGCCACCACCTCCTGGCTCTGCCCCTTATTATATATGTGATTTTGGTTGCTAAAGTGAATAGTTACTAATAATTTAAAACTTTACAATGATTTATCAAAATAGAAACAAATATCTAAAAAGCAACATATACAAAATGTGAATTTGCCCCAGGAAAGCAGTTTGTTTGTATTTTTAGTTTTAAATTCTCTGGATCTGGAGTTAAGTTGTGTATTTCCTGTCATAGACCATGGGAACTGAAAATGGGTCCTCTATATGAGCGCTATCTACTCAACTGCTGAGCCATCTCTCTAATCTGAAAGAAGCATTTTTTGGAGAAAACATCACATTTTCTAGATGCTGCTATGAACATTACTCATTGCCCTCTCATTTTTCTTTTTTTAAATTGTTATTGATTTTTAAAAAATAATTTTATTTATTTGTTTGTTTATTTATTTGCTTTACAACCTGGATGCAATTTCCCCTTTTTCCTCTCCCTCCAGTCTCTCACCTGGTTGATCCAAAGACCTAGGATAGAACCAAACATACCTGGAGGAAAAAAATATTAATAAAATGATGCCTAACGATATTCTCCTATGTATGTAGATTGGTGCCTAGCCCAATTGTCATCAGAGAGGCTTCCTCCAGCAACTGACAGAAACAGATGCAGAGACCCACAGCCAAACATGAAGCAGAGCTCAGGGAACCGTGCAAAAGAGAGGGAGAATGAAGTGTAGGATTCAGAGGGGTCAAGGACCTTTCAAGACAGCTCTCAGAATCAATGAACCTGGGCTCATAGGCTCTCACAGAGACCGAACCAACAACCAAGGAGCCTGCATGGGACTGACCTAGGTCCTCTGCATATATGTTAGAGTTGTGTAGCTTGGTTCCCTTGTGGGATTCCAACTGTGTGAACAGAGGCTGTCTCCTGATGTAGGGATGCGGGGTGGCTTGGGAAAGAGGGCTGGGAGGTGTGAGGAGGGAGGAGGGGGAATCTGTGAATAGTATGTGGAGTGAGTAGAAAATTTCTTAATAAAGAAAAATTATTATTATTATTCTATCAATTCCATCATATGTAAAAGAGTGATACTATGTCAAAAGACCAAAAAAGGAAAAAAAAATGAACATTACAAAAGAGTCTGAAGACAAACTAGCAATAAATAAACATTACCTATTATTTTATTATCATTACAGTCTATCTACTGTATAATATTTGACAAATCAAATTTGCATAGACTTTCCAGGGTAAAAATGAAAAAAAAATTACCAGCACTTCATTTATATGAATGGAAAAAATAATGTACGTTTATCTACATATTATTTCCACCCTCCCATGTAGATGTAACCAATCGTCTTATTAAAATAAGAAACACAGAGCCAATGTAAAAGAGAAAGCCGAGAGGTCAGAGCTCAGAGATAAAATCTTACCTCCTGCAGTGCTCCTAGCTTCCCCGAGAGAGGGAGGTACTTCCTGTGTCTCTGTTTAAATAATCTTTCTGTTCTGCCTTCTCATTGGTTGTAAACCCAACCACATGACTGCCTCATCACTGCCTGTAAGTACCGCCCTTCAGGTCTTAAAGGCGTATGTCTCCAATACTGGCTGTATCCCTGAACACACAGAAATCTACCTAGCTCTTCTAACCACCACGCTCTTGCTATGGCTCTAATAGCTCTGACCCCAGGGCAACTTTATTTATTAACATAAAATTAAAATCACATTTCAATACAAATAAAATATCACCATATTTCCCCTTTTCTATTTTAATAAAAAGAAAAAAGGCAAAAGGTTATAACTAACAAAAGAAAAACTATATACAAAAGTACAATAACTATATACAATATATACAAGTAACAAATACCTAAACGATGTCTAGTCCATTTGTATTTGACAAATCAGAGAAAATAATTCCCTTATCTATCCTATTTTAGTAAGTCCAAAATGTATCTAATTCACTTTTTATCCTAATTAATCTTCAACTATAACTAACTAATCTTCAACTCCCTCAGAGACCCAAGAAGGAAATAATATTAGCTAACAAAAATAAAAGCAGGAAGTGCACGCAAGCAACTTTCAAAAAATTTTGTGAGTTGACAGAAACAGCCAGCTGCCTGGATAGTCACCTGAGGTTTCTCAGCAGTGTTGGGGCATCATCTTCAGCCTATAGGCTTATCGTATCTGACAGACTCATTTGTGAAGTAGGTTGTACACAAGGTCAACAGTTCAACCTCACATTGGGTGAGAGCTGTCCATGTACCAGAAACACCTGAATTCCACTAGTGTCATGTCATGATTCAGGATTTTAAATTCTGGAAATTGTTGATGGTTTTTGAATTCAGCTGTCCATTCTTCTTGGCTGTGTATATATGGCTTCATCTCAGCATCCCCTTCTTCTCCACATCCCTCTATTAAATGCCAGTCTACTATTGAGAGGCGTGAGCTTTCAGTTGCTGTTCCATTGCACAACAGAAGCCATCGGCCCACTGCCTGTTCAGCTGCCTTCGAAGAAAAGGGTACTGTACCTTTTCCAGATTGTGAAGGCCACTTCAGGGATGGTGCCATATTGTCCTGGCCTCAGAAGATGCCTTCTGATAAAGCCATAACCACACTTGTTTTGGCAGGAATCAGTAGTCCTTTGTTTCGTGTTCTGTCTGTCCATTTTGTCCTGTTGATTTGAGGATACTTTGTTGTTCAGGGCTAACTTTTGCCACAATGAAAGTTAACTCCATATGCAGTTTCTTCAATGCCCATATTTTCTCTGAAGTAGATTGGTACTGCCAGGAGCCGACATGTCTCAAAAAAGAAAAATTTCTAAGTTATTAAAACATTTTAAATGCCATATTCTGTAGATCTCTGAAGGGTTTGAAGATGACCTGTCTAAAACATATCTGCTCAATTTTTAAAACGTATCTAATATGACTACAATTTCTATTGTAATGTCTGTAACTACTAACTTTCATTTCTTTATATCCTAATAGTTGGTAATAATGTAAAGTATTTAAAACTAGCAATTATCTTTTTCTTTTCTTTTCTTTCTTTTTTTTTAAACAAGAACCTTAAATCTAATCTCCTTTGCTTAGCCTTTTTCCTAACCCTTGACAACAACTTGTAACCAAACCCCCTAAACAATGAAAATTATCCCAGACCCAAAACCCATTAAAAAGACCAAAAAAAAAAAAAAAAAAAAAAAAAAAAACCACCCGCCCCACACCACCTCTTTGGGAATGTGGGCATCATTCTTAAAATTGCTTCCTGCTGGGTATGGGCGAAGTTATCTTTATCCTGAAAGAAAAATTTTAGGTTAATTGTCAAATTCTAGGAAAGGTAACTATATCCTTCATTATTATCCAGTCTGTGTATAAAGCCAAAGTTCAGGGTTTATCTCAAGTCCTTATTCAAGTAGTCTTTGAGACTGGATCATCTCAGCTAGTCATCTCAAAATTGCTCTGAGCACCTTGTAGTTCAAAGCTGATCTGTAGATGATGTTTGTCAGTTCAGTGATATTATTATTGTCCACGTGGAATTGTTGTTGTTGTGGGGCCCCATCTTCTTCCTGGAGACTTCAGTTGATGTTAGGCCTGGCCATGATTTCCTGCAGAAAACTGATAAGAGACTCGAACACAAAGACATATATATGCAGCTAATTGAAGCCTTTTTTCTAGAATTAGTTAGTACTCTATATGACCATTCATATCTTAACAAAGTTTAAAATGTATATGTATATATTAATCTTGTAAATTTTGATATAAAATTTATACTTTAAGAAAAGTTTAAAGAATCAGAATAGAATCAGAGAGTTGAGATTAGTAATAGAATAGTCCCTTAATTAATTTGTCTTTTGTCCTGTCCCATAGCAGAAAATGGCTCTTTTATTCTGGCATGATACAGGGAGTTTGTATTTTCCTTTTAACAACATGCTTGAGTTTAAAGAAGGAGAGAGCCATTCTCCAACTCCAAAGTCAGCTTTAAATTTTAATTGAACTGGGACTATTAGAAGACCAATAGTGTTAAATCTTTAGAGAAAAGCAGAAACAAACATTTAAGAAGACATAAAATTTTTTAGATAATATATACCCATATGCCATATACTCCCATATACTCTGTTTCCTGGGATAGATGATTTGTCCCTTTTCTTCAGTTGTCTCATTTGTCTTGTGTTCTTCAGATTCCTTAACCTTCATCCTCCTAAAAGACAAAAACAAAAACCTTTCCCCAAGACTAATTTTGGGGATGTTCCTTTTTGGCAAGTTATTATCTGATTAAATGAAAAGACATGTGTTACTGGTACAAGTTAGTTTAAATTGGATGTTCATGCTGGTTGACGAACTATCACCTCCTCTAATTAAGAGGTTTCTCTTGTTCAAATCGAACCTTTATCAATTTTGATGGTACCCACAGCTTATCTTCTCCTGTTGAAACAAAAGCAAAACCTCATCCCCAACGTAATACATACCCTGGTTTCCATTCTGAGGTCAGCACATCCTTAAAATATATAGGCTGATTTAATTCTGTAGTTTTTTCTATTACCCAATGTCTCTCTGCAGCTGTTGTTCCTTTCTCATTGGCATTCAGAAAATTCAAAGTTAATAGAGCATTATGCAGTCTATTTCTGGGGGTTTTTGTTACTCCTTTCTGTTTATTTAGCATATCCTTTAGAGTTCTGTTTGATCTTTCTATAACTGCTTGACCTGTAGGATTATGTGGTATACCTGTAATATGCTTTATTTTGTAATAATCAAAAAACTGTTTCATTTTAACAGAGACATATGATGGAGCATTGTCAGTTTTGACTTGTGCAGGTATACCCATGATGGCCATGACTTCTAGCAAATGAGTGATTACAGAATCAGCTTTTTCAGAACTCAAAGCAGTTGCCCATTGAAATCCTGAATAAGTATCAATGGTGTGGTGTACATATTTCAATTTTCCAAATTCTGCAAAGTGAAACACATCCATCTGCCAGATTTCATTCCTCTGAGTACCCTTTGGGTTACATCCTGCTGGTAATGGCGTTTGATTATAGAAGGAACAAGTAGGACATTTCTTTACTATTTCTTTGGCTTGTTGCCAGGTTATAGAAAAATCCTTTTTTAAACCTTTACTATTGACATGATGTTTTTTATGAAATTCTGAGGCCTCCAGCACATTTCCTATCAATAATTTATCAATCTCATCATTGCCTTGTGCTAAAGGGCCTGGCAGACCAGTATGAGATCGGATGTGAGTTATATATAAAGGATGACTCCTTTTCCTGATTGTATCTTGTACTTGAATAAATAGTGAAGTTAATTCTGAAGCATCAGGGATAAATTCTGCAGTCTCAATATGTAATACCACTCTTTCAGCATACTGAGAGTCAGTTACTATGTTGAGAGGTTCTGAAAAATCCACTAATACCAACAGAATAGCATACAATTCTGATTTTTGCACTGAATTATAAGGACTTTGAACCACTTTATGTAAATTTTCTGATTTGTAACCTGCCTTTCCTTGTTTATTGGCATCTGTATAAAATGTACGAACTCCAGATATGGGTTTTTGCCGTACAATTCGAGGCAAGATCCAATCAGCTCTCTTTATAAAATCAATTCTGTTGCTTTTGGGATATTTGCTGTTAATTTCTCCCAAAAAATTACTGCAAGCTCTTTGCCAAGGTTCACTTTCTGTCCATAATTTTTCAATGTCCTCCTTAGTTAATGGTACGACAATTTCTGCTGGGTCTATGCCTGCTAATTGACGAAGTCTCAGTTTTCCTTTGTAAATCAAGTCAGAGATTTTTTCCACATAAGTTTTTAATTTTTTATTTGGTTTATTTGGTAAGAATATCCATTCCAATATAATATCTTCCCTCTGCATTAATATTCCAGTAGGAGAATGCCTAGAAGGTAAAATAACCAAAATGCAGTCCAGCTTTGGATCAATACGATCCACGTGCCCTTCATGTACTTTCTTTTCTACCAAGGCCAATTCTTTCTCAGCTTCAGGTGATAATTCTCTTGGACTATTTAAGTCCTTGTCACCTTCTAAGGTTTTGAACAAATTAGTCAGTTCATCATTTTTTACCCCAACAATAGTTCGTAGATGAGAAATATCTCCAAATAATCTTTGAAAGTCATTAAGAGTCTGTAGTCTATCTCTCCTAATTTGCACCTTTTGGGGTCTAATTTTTTGTAGCTCTATTTTATAGCCTAAATAATTAATAGAATCTCCTCTTTGTATCTTTTCGGGAGCAATTTGTAATCCCCAGCAAGGCAAAATTTTCTTTACTTCTTCAAACATTATTTCTAAAGTATCTGCATTTGAGTCAGCTAGTAAAATATCATCCATATAATGATAAATTATAGATTTAGGAAATTTTTTATGTATCACTTCCAATGGCTGTTGTACAAAATATTGGCACAGAGTTGGGCTATTTAACATTCCCTGTGGGAGGACCCTCCATTGAAATCTTTTAACCGGTTGAGAATTATTATAAGTAGGCACTGTGAAAGCAAATCTTTCTTTGTCTTTTTCTTGTAAGGGTATTGAAAAGAAACAGTCTTTTAAATCAATAACTATGAGAGGCCATCCTTTTGGTAACAGAGTAGGCAAAGAAATTCCAGATTGTAGAGAGCCCATTGGCTGAATTACTTTGTTAATTGCTCTAAGGTCTGTTACCATTCTCCATTTACCAGATTTCTTTTTAATAACAAATACAGGAGAATTCCAAGGGCTGGTTGACTGTTCAATATGCTGAGCATTTAACTGTTCTTCTACCAGCTCTTCTAAAGCCTGGAGTTTCTCTGTTGTTAAAGGCCATTGCTGAACCCATACAGGCTTGTCTGTTAACCATTTTAAAGGTAGAGCTGTTGGTATTTTTGGAAGATTATCAGTTGTTGTGCCCTGTTCCTGTATAATATGGATGGCTGGTGAACACTCAAAATAATGCCTTCTAATATTTCTCTCAGAAACATGTGCTAGTTTATGATTTGTTTCTGAGATTGGAGGGATTTTAATCTGAGTATTCCATTGTTGCAACAAGTCTCGACCCCACAGGTTCATAGCTATGTTAGCGACATATGGTTTTAATTTTCCTCTCTGTCCTTCTGGACCTATACAATCCAGCCATCTTGCACTCTGTTTCACTCCAGATAATGTCCCAATTCCTAACAGTTGAACGTTTACCTCCTGAAGAGGCCAAGCTGGATGCCAAAATTCTGGTGCAATTATGGTAATGTCCGCACCTGTGTCTACCAGACCAGACAACAAAACACCATTTATTTTTATCGTTAATTTTGGTCTCTGTTCATTAATAGAAGTTTGCCAAAAAATTTTCTTTATGTTTTCTCCTGAATTTTCTATTCTCTCTGTTTCATCATCCTGACCAGCATGATTTATTCCAATAGTCATTTGGTTATTTAATTGCTCAGAGCAGGGATTTCCTCTACAGCTGCAGGAAAGGTTTGAACTGGTTTTGCTATGGGGGCCTGCATGAGGACCCTCCGGGAGTTTCCCGAAAACTGAGGCAAAGGATTACCCTGTCTGTCCTTTGTTGATCTACATTCGTTGGTCCAGTGTTTTCCCTTACCACACCTTCTGCATACTCCAGAAGGAAGGGGCATTCTGTTGCCATTGTTCCTTGAAGAAATATTGCTTCTAGGAATGACCTGTTTACAGTCCCTTTTAAAATGTCCTTGCTTTCCACACCCAAAACATCTAACACTCCTCAAACCTTTTGAAATTACTTCTCCTACCCACGTATCATTATGCTCATCAACCTCAACATTAATTGTTTCTCTAATCCAATCTTCCAAAGGTGCAGATCTTGCCTTTAACAGCCTGATTATTATTTTACATGCTGCATTCACATTCTCAAATACCAAAGCTTCAATTATTGCCTTACTAGCTTCTGATCCTGAGACCATTTTGTTTACTGCTGAAGCCAGTCTTTCTAAAAAATCTGTGAAAGATTCTTTTGGGCCTTGCATAACCTTTGTGAATGACTCAGGTTTTTTTCCTGGTTCCTCAACTCTGTCCCATGCATTCAAGGTTGCCATTCGACATAAAATTAGGGTTTGAACATCATATAAACATTGTGTTTGTATTGAAGCATATTGGCCTTCTCCAATAAGCTGATCCTGACAAACTTGTATTCCTTTATCCCTCCATTGTTTTTCTACGTTTCTAGCTTCCTCCTTAAACCACGTTAGAAATTGAAGTCTCTGGCTGGGTTCCAGAACAGCTTGTGCAAGGTCCCGCCAGTCCTGTGGTATAATCCTATTATATGTTGACCAAGAGTTTAACATTTGCTTTACATATGGGGAATTCATGCCATAAGATACTATTGCCTCCTTAAACCTTTTAAAATCCATCAGTTCAATTGGAGCCCAAATATTTTGTGTAGCCATTTGATCAGGCATCTGCTGTACGGTTACAGGATAAATTAAGGGTGACTGTGTGAAAACAGGCTTTCTTTCTGTAACCTTATGATCCAAACTTGAACCAACTTCACTGTTAATTTCTTCTGTCTGAATTTTTACAGGTTTAACAGGTTTTTCTAAAGCTGTTATCCTGGCACTTAAATCAACTATCTTTTTAAATAGTAAAATGAGAATAAGCATGGTGATAAACTGCATAATTTCCATAATACTAATCTTTTCATATAGTTGTTCCATTGTCAGACTGCCTAAAATTTCAAACAAAACCCAATTTTCTTCCAATGTACACAGGAAACCCATTTTTTTAAATGTGGAAAAAATTTGTCTTTTAAATAGTTTCCTTTATGACTTACCCAATCTGCGTAGAACATTAGAAATCCCAGCGAATTTCAAAAGCGCCACCTAGTGTCCTAGGTGTGAATCCAGAGAGAGAAAGAGAGAGAGAGAGAGAGAGAGAGAGAGAGAGAGAGAGAGAGAGAGAAAGCGAAAGCGAAAGCGAAAGCGAAGGGGTAGCCGGCTAAAGCTTAAAGCCAGCCACTTGTTCCCTCTTGAGCCGAGTCAAGGCTTGGCTTTACAGGCAGGGGCCCTGTTTAGAAGGGCAGGCCTGAGCTGTTTGTAGCACTGGCTTTAAGCAAGCAGCTCACAGTCCGGCCTGAGGCCAAGCAGACCTTGGGCCGGGGCTAGGGAGCTGGCTGCTCCGGCTAGGGAGCCGGCTGCTCGGGCTAGGGAGCCGGCCCCAAGCAGTTTTTAATGGATTCTTGTCACGTTGGGCGCCAGATGTAGATGTAACCAATCGTCTTATTAAAATAAGAAACACAGAGCCAATGTAAAAGAGAAAGCCGAGAGGTCAGAGCTCAGAGATAAAATCTTACCTCCTGCAGTGCTCCTAGTTTCCCCGAGAGAGAGCTACTTCCTGTTTGTCTGTGTTTAAATAGTCTTTCTGTTCTGCCTTCTCATTGGTTGTAAACCCAACCACATGACTGCCTCATCACTGCCTGTAAGTACCGCCCTCCAGGTCTTAAAGGCGTATGTCTCCAATACTGGCTGTATCCCTGAACACACAGAAATCTACCTAACTCTTCTAACTACCACGCTCTTGCTATGGCTCTAATAGCTCTGACCCCAGGGCAACTTTATTTATTAACATAAAATTAAAATCACATTTCAATACAAATAAAATATCACCATACTCCCATTTTTCAAACTCTGTTTATTTATATAGGTTTCCATATCTAGGGTAATAAAATTTGAAAATAAGTAATTGTCTACCAATTACAATTGGTATTAATGATGAGTTCTGGGAAGCTACCTACACAGCTACTGAACTGTAACCAGAGTCTTGCTAACTTTGCTGTGTTACATGGTATTGTCTTAATTTTAACTCCAGGCTTATTGATGCATGTAGGAAGCCATTTGCACTAATATAATTAAGAGGACCCTACCTAACTCTGATGAAAAATTGCTTGAAAGGACAGGGTCCTTATTTTAAAATAAACGAACTATTGGGAGTAATTACTATTAGCCCAACTGTAATTGGATTTAATGAGATTGAATGGAAACAAATTAGATGTAATTGGAAGCTAAGCAAAAGTCAATTAAATCTTTATAATTTCAACTTTATAAAAGTTATTGAATTAAATGACCAGGATCAATTAGCAAAGGAAATAAAGCCAGAAAGTACATTTCCAGGAAAGGGATATTTTTGTTAGAAGAAAAGTATTGTTTCACATAATGGTTAGAGTTCAATGAAAATCAGTTTAATTAATTTTGTAGCCTTGGCAATTTAACTTCAAAGAAGTAATTATGCAAATGTATAATCTCAGCTACAAAGTATTGCAGAAGTTGTTCTAAGGAATCAAAGAGTAGAATTTATTTGATAAAATAAAATAGCATATTTATTAAAACACAAGTGAATTGACTTTGCTTTGAATAAAGACATGGTTGCAATAACCCGATATTCACTTTGTAGCTAGGTTGGCTATATAAAAGCTGCATCTGACCTCCTGTAGAATTTGTGATTGAAGTGTTTTAGCACATTACCCTCTAACGACTCACTCTGTTGCGAGGTGTACTCCCACAGTGCTGATGTCAACCCTAAGGACCGTCACTCGAAAGACCCTAGTGTCAGTTTTTAACATAAGTGGTGTTCCTCAAAACTAGTCACCTGGGAGCTCACTACCAATAATGTGTGGTGACCGAAACAATCCCCTGCAAATGCAGAAATCACTCAATGTGATTTCTCCCTGGGTGTTCAAAGAGATGTGTATTCTGACTCATTTGATAATGCTTAATGTCCTTCAAGAGCGGGTACAAAAATTTACAGATTTCAAAATGTACTGGAATAGGATTATAGTTTTGATTTGGGGTGGACTTTTAAATCTCTGGGTATGATAAAATTGTTAATATTAACATTTAAAAAGGCTATCCTAATTTTAAAACAGAAGAAAAGTGGAGTTTGGAAATTTTGTTATGCTTCTTGACTTTCTCAGTACAAAAACATTAACACTTCAACAACACCTACAAAGGTAAGCACAGTGGCAAAGTGATCACAAGAAAGGAGTCTAATGAGATTGACAATAAGGGTTAGCTTTGTTGCAACTGATGTCTGAAATAAATCTAGCTGCACATACACTATTGATATGGCAAACCCTTTGTTTTTTTTTCTGGGAAAAATGCACATTTGTGTTTAATCAAATTAGAGTTGATAGAGTCATAATATTCAATGTAGACAGAAACTCTGATGTTGCAGGAATAATTTTGTACAAAAGAGTGAATCAGAGGAAAGAATCTAGACTTTGAATTGATAACAAACGTATTTTTATAACATAATCCCATTCAAACCAACTATGCTTCTTAACATGATATTGCTCCAGATGGTGCAGATCTGGCATTCTTCTGGAGTCCATGATGAAGGGAAGATCTTCAGAATTCTGGCAAGGGATGCTACTACTTTTGAAGTGGCTGACAGATGAATTTCTCCAATGAGTACAGTTGGCATATTGACAGTTATACAGTTTTTCAATATTTGATGAGAGTCAAATGATTTAAATATCTATCACTGACCTCCAGGTCTCACAGGGATTCAGTTATTCTTTTGTGTTAATAGGTAGTTAGAAGTTATGTTTGAAAATCAGAAAACATGATTCCAGTAGAGGCAAGTATGAATAAGGAGGAATCAAAGAAATGGTACAGAGAGGGAGGGGAGTGAGAAAGGGGCAGGGAAAGAGAGAGAGGGAAAAAGGATGGTGGAGAGAAATGGAGAGAAGAGGGAAAGAAGGGGAGAGAGAGCCCTTAACAAAATTGGTAAATGAGTTTTCTGCTGCCCCTTTAGCCAGATTTTACCATTCTTCTCTGATTTCTATTGTTTCTTGTCCTATCTTGTCATGTCGAGACTAAGATGAAGAAAGGAGAGCAGTAACTATATCAGAGAAATAAGAGGAAGAAAGGACCAGGGAAGTCAACACCATGGTAGAAGAAATAGAGAAGTATGAAATCAAGCATTTTGTCCCATGACAACATAGTTTCCTGAAGACCACATTTTTTTTTTTTGTGGTCTAATTGTTCTTTATTTTATATCTAGAATCCACCAATGAGTGAGTACATACCATAACTGTCTTTCTGGGTTTGGGTTACCTCACTCAGGATGATTTTTTCTAGTTCCATCCATTTGCCTGCAAATTTCATGCTTTCATTGTTTTTCTCTGCTGAGTAGTACTCCATTGTGTATATGTACCACATTTTTTTCATTCATTCTTCCGTTGATGGGCATCTAGGTTGTTTCCAGGTTCTGGCTATTACAAATAGTGCTGCTATGAACATAGCTGAGCATGTATCTTTATGGTATGAATCAGCACTCCTTGGGTATATGCCCAAGAGTGGGATGGCTGGGTCTTGAGGTAGTTCGATTCCTAATTTTCTGAGAAACCGCCATACTGATTTCCACAGTGGTTGTACAAGTTTACATTCCCACCAACAGTGGAGGACTGTTCCCTTTGCTTCACATCCTCTCCAACATTGGTTGTCATTGGTGTTTTTGATCGTAGCCATTCTAACAGGTGTAAGGTGGTATCTCAGAGTCGTTTTGATTTGCATTTCTCTGATGATTAAGGATGTTAGCATTTCTTTAAATGTCTTTCAGCCATTTGTAGTTCTTGTTTTGTGAATTCTCTGTTTAGCTCTTTAGCCCATTTTTTAATTGGACTGTTCAGTACTTTGATGTCTAGTTTCTTGAGTTCTTTATATATTGTGGAGATCAATCCTCTGTCAGATGTGGGGTTGGTGAAGATCTTTTCCCAATCTGTTGGGTGTTTTTTTGTCTTATTGACTGTGTCTTTTGCCCTGCAAAAGCTTCTCAGTTTCGAGAGGTCCCATTTATTAATGGTTGTGCTCAGGGTCTGTGCTGTCGGTGTTTTATTTAGGAAATGGTCTCCGGTGCCAATGCGTTCAAGAGTGCTTCCTATTTTCTTTTCTATTAAGTTTAGTGTAACTGGATTTATGTTTAGGTCTTTGATCCACTTGGACTTGAGTTTTGTGCATGATGACAGATATGGATCTATTTGTAATCTTTTACATATTGACATCCAGTTATGCCAGCACCATTTGTTGAAGATACTTTCTTTGTTCCATTGTATAGTTTTGGCTCCTTTGTCAAAAACCAGGTGTTCATATGTGCATAGATTAATGTCAGGGTCTTCAATTCGATTCCATTGGTCCGTATGTCGGTTTTTATACCAGTACCAAGCTGTTTTTATTACTATAGTTCTATAGTAGAGTTTGAGGTCAGGGATGGTGATACCTCCAAGGGTTGCTTTATCGTATAGGATTCTTTTAGCTATCCTGGGTCTTTTGTTTTTCCATATAAAGTTGAGTATTTTTCTTTCCAAGTTGAAGACCACATTTTTAAAAATTAACAGTGTACATCAAGCACTTCAAGTGTCCATGATGTCATGCTGATGGTTGACAAACTTTGAAAATGAGAGTCATCTGCAGGAAGGATTTAAAGACTGGTTGTTTCAGTGATGTGCATCTTCTACTAGCAATATGTTGCAGTACTTGTGGCTCAGGCTAAGTTTAAGAATTATCTGCATTGCAAATCATTTCAACATGAACTTTAAACCAAAAGGTAAAGACCAGGATCAAATTTCAGTTTTATGGTGTGATACTTTGCAAGTGATTTAACTTCTTAGATCCTTAGATTTTCTCTTAATAAAAGATAGAATATTATGCAGATTCACTGAAATATATTAAAATTATACTTACCCTTATATATAGTAACACAAGTATTGAATAAAAATCTTTTCAAAGGCTAAACTATCAATAAGTGATAGTTGCCTTACAACAATAATTCATTTTTTGACATCTTAAAATTTATTTTAATTTGGAGGGATTTTTAGAAAGATGAAACAAGAGGTAGGTCATAAATTTTTATATGTTTTAGAACTACTTTTTTAATGTCACAAATGAGTAAAAATTTAGCTAGGTTTACATATTTTAGACATCAGTTGTCTTGTATTCATGGTCTTATCTTCATTATTTATAACCTTTAGACTGGCTCTATAGAGTAGGATTTAAGTTTGGAGTTTTTCTATAAGAATTTCAGTGTATTATTTATTGATTTAAATTTTGGTCAATGGAAGGTGGTGGTAAAAACCACACTTTAAATACCAAGTTCAGCAAAATCTGAAACCATTCGTAGTTTATCTTACTCTTTAGAATTTTGCTTTTGTAGGAAATTACTCCCTCTCTTTGAATTAATAAATTAAAATTATTTTATTTCTTTAAGGCAATTAATTATTGTGGCTGTTTATATGCCTCTACTTTATTTACAAGGGCACATTTCTATTTTACTCCTACTGTTGTAAGTTATCTACTCTTGTTTTTCTTTTGGTTCATTGCTGGTAGCCTGTAGACATGTCAGAGGTGCAGCAGATGGCAATTGAAGTTCAGGTGTCTGGCCAGCAGAAGACTCTCTCTCAGATGGGTATGTCTCATTTAAGCAAGGTTTACGAGAATACAGATTTCAGAATGTATTTTGCTTCTGTTGTGTCCCTGTGTGCTTGCTGCTACCATATATTAGGTATGGTGAGTCTTCCACTGCGTATATTGTAATGTGTTCATCTCATGAATATATCTCATCTACTGGGCACATTTATGTCTGTGGATGGTCAGGAAAATGATTACTTCTTAAGCTGTTTAATTTTGATGAATAGAAACAATACCAGGATAGTTTTCATAACGAGGCCTGTTGTCCCACAGGAACTGTGAGATACTTAGGACCTGTTTTATATCATAGCTCATGCTGACATAGGAAAATTTCCACAGCCATCAAGATAGCTGTATACTATTAACTGATTTAAGGCTTCAAAGTAAGTTCAGATTAGACCAGGTGCCTGGCAATTGGGTTTTAAGATATAAATTGCCCAGGAAAAACAGTCCAGTTCACAAGGACACACAGCCAGGTATCTGATTTGTTGAACCAAGTTTAAAGGTACAAAGCAACTTTATCACAGTGCCAATCTCTTTCCTAGGTCTGGCTAATTACCTAGAACAGCAATTAACTCTGCACAAATTCCTAACCTCAATTTTATGATATGGGCATGTACCTGAAAACTCAAAGTTCAGCCAACTTTTTTTATGTTGAGCCCTAAAATTGTGTGGGTGAAATAGAGTTGCGAGTTCCCTTTTTTCATGGTCTAAAGTTACACACAGGATAGGATTTGTGTCTTGGAGAGTGCTGAGTAAGTTCAGCTGCTCTCCATGAGCCTCTGCCCCCACCCTGCAGCTTGCACACTGTGGGGATGGGGCTTCTTAGCCTCACTTGCTTCCCCTGACAACACGGCTCCCTCTCCATGTAAACAATCCAGTTCAAGAGAACTCAACATTTTTATGATTGTTAATCACAAAGTGTTACTACCCTTAGAAATACAGGATATATTCACAAATTCCCTACTTTTCTTAGTCTCCTCAGTACTTTACTTTTATAAAGCTCTTTCTCTAAATAGATAACAATGATGGGTTATTTCTTTGAAACTGCAGCTGTGAGATTACAGCCCACCAATTAGAAAGCTAAGGTTTATTACATATGTGTTGTCAGGACAACTCTGCTTCTCATCATTTACTTAAGAAATAAAATGTGAGCCTCAAACGTAACAGCTAAACACAACAGAAGCAAAATACATCCTGGAATCTGTATTCTTGTAATTATATTGCCTGAAGGATTTTCTGTTGTATATATATATATATATATATATATATATATATATATATATATATATATATTGCTGGGTAAGACAATGAAAGAGAATTCAGCATGAGAAAATAAAGAGAAACATCATTAGACACCAACTTGTGTGTTCCTTTCCTATACCCCTCATACAGAAAAGTCTAGTTTTTGCCAACACTGTGGATTGTTCACAAACCCTGTGCTGTCTGAAGGCTGGAACTCCAGGGCAGCAATAGTTCATATTACAGGAGATTATCTGGTAATCTTTTCAAAGATTTGAACATTGAGTTTTGTTGATTCTTTCCACTCAGTCCCCCACTGCTTTGATTTTTAGCTGAATAAAAATTCCTTCCGATTTCTTCAGGTATACCTTGTCATTTTCCTCTTACTTTCTACATACCTTGCTTAATATACACATACTCACACACACATGCACATATACATATATACCTATATGTATACATATCATATATATATACATATATAAATTTCCATCTTAACAATTCTTTTTTTTTTTTTTTTTGGTTTTTCGAGACAGGGTTTCTCTGTGTAGTTTTGCGCCTTTCGTGGAGCTCACTTGGTAGCCCAGGCTGGCCTCGAACTCACAGAGATCCGCCTGGCTCTGCCTCCCGAGTGCTGGGATTAAAGGCGTGCACCACCACCGCCCGGCTCCCATCTTAACAATTCTTAAATGTACAGCAAAGTACTGTGAACTATATACATGTTGGTGTGTAAAATATTTAAAACTTCTTTATTTTGCAAAACAAACACAATAGCATTGGTTATATCTTATTTTATTCACTCTCCTAGCCTCTAACCACCAATATTCTACTTTGTGTTTATTTATTTTATATTTATGAAATTGTGTATGTGTATTTTCTCTCTGTGTATGTGCATGTGAATGCAGTGCCACCAGAGTCCAGAAGAGGGCACCAGATCTCCGGATCTTACATCTGACTGTGATTTGCCCCATGTCAGTTCTGGAAAATGAATTTGGATCCTCTGGAAGAATAGGAAAAACTCTTAATCACCAAGCCACTTCTCCAGCCCTTTTACTTATGTATTTTAAGAGTTTGACTCTTGTAGCTTACATAGGTGGACTCATGCAGTATTTTTTTATCTTTTAGAATTTATGACTGGTTCATTTCTCCTAGCACAATATCCTTAAGGTTCATGGATATTGCAATGCAGGCAGAATTTCCTTTTTCTTTTAAGGCAGAATAATATTCTATTGTATGTATTGTGAACTATGCTACAATGATATAACTGTGTCTTAAGGTCTTGGTATGATGACTTCTGATACATGCACAGAGGTAGGATTTCTGAATCATTAAATTCACCAATTTTCTTAATTATTTGTAGATATTCATTTATTTATTGGTGTGTGTGTGTGTGTGTGTGTGTGTGTGTGTGTGTGTGTACGTATGTATACTGGTACATGTGCCTATGGGTTCATGTAGGTCAGAGGAGGCATCAGGTTCTCCTTTATCATTTTCTTCTTATAATTTTTACTTTTAGTCAGCCTCTTTCTGAACTTGGGGCTCATACTTTCTTGGCCAGGCTAGAAACCAGCAAGCTGATCTTCCCATCTCTGCCTTCCTTTGAGCTGGGGTTACATTAGTATGTAGGATTCCTGACATGTTGTATGTGTGCTGAAATCTAATGATGGTGGGACAAGCATGCTTAACCACTGAGCAATCTCTCCAGCCCAAATTTATTAATTTTAATTCTGGTTTTCTTATACAAAACTCCAAATCTGTAGATATCTCAGACTTTACTTACTTCTTTATTTTTTGATATGTAGTACTTCTATCATTTTTCTAAGTATATTGCATTACTGTAAGTAGTTTTATGTTAATACATTAGTTATATATTTACAGTCTCTAACTGTATTAGGCTGTAACCTCTTTGCTATTAATTTTTGATGTACTTGAATTTGGTCTAATTTCATTCTTTTGAAAGATATATATATATATTATTTGAAATCTGTTAATAGCCTTGATCATTAATCTTAATTGACAACTCAATGTGATTCATAATCACCATGGAAATGAAACTCTGGGTGGATATATGGGGTTTTACCAGAAGTTTAAATGAAGAGGGAGGGCCAGTGTTTAATGTAGGTAGCACCGTCCTATGGGCTGGAAGGAGAAAGCGAGCTGAGCACCAACGTTCATCTCTCTCTGCTTTCTGACCTCAGATGGAATATAACCAGTTGCCTCACACTGCTGCTACCATGACATCCCTATAAAAATGGGCTAGACCCTGAGCCAGAATAGTCATTTCTGTTCTTAAGTTGCCTTTTTATGGTATTTTAGCTAGATAAATAACTAGAAAGCCATTAATATAACCTGTTTTATAACCATTTACTTAGATTTCTAGTTACCAGTATAAGGATTTATTTGTTTATAGGATCTCATTAGGTCTTGAACTTGCTATATAGCCCAAGATGACCTTGAATTCTTGATCCTCTTTTTTCATTTCTCAAGTGCTGGCATTATAGGTGTGCACCACTATGCCTAGATCAAGGTGCAAGATTTTACAAATCATGTTTTATTTGTATGATACAGTTTGCCAGTTAAGGAGAGAAACATTAAAATTTAATGTTATGATAGTTGTGTATGTCCAAGAATGTCAATCATTAACTAGTGATCTTTTTGCCTCTCATGTTGTTTTTCAACTTAATCTGATTTTATTAGATACTAACACTCTTATATCAGGTATTTCTAGGTTAATATCTTTTTATTATCTCCTTTCTATGTTTCAATTTCAGTCTATCATCATATTTTACCTGTGGCTCTTTGGAGGTGCACACAACTAGATTCCTTGAATGCAGTTTCCTTATGTGTATTTAAATTATTGTTGTAAGCCACTTGCTTTTATAGTGATTACTGATGTATTTATTACACTATAATCATTTATAATTAAACCATATAGCAATAGTATATAGCATCATTACATACTAATAATGGCTATATTTGTATTTGGCTATGTTATTTTGCCACAGTTTTTCATGCTTATTTTTTGGTCCCCTTTCATTCCTGATTTCTATTGGCTTGATGGAATTTAAAATACTGATGCCCCTTTCGATTTCTGCATAATGAGAACAGCTGACATAAGCCGGACTCAGCAGAACCAACAAGCAATTTATGTGTTTTGCAGTTTTGATTTGTGGGTGTTTGCTAAGCTATTCTCAATTAGTGGGAAGTCTGTGAGGCCCCTATTGTGAGTCAGTCACTCAAGAGAAGTTTGTATTTGTTTCCACTGATATTCCAAAGCATCTCCTCCCTCGGATTTTTTTTTAAATATTTTTTTCCTTGGCTTGAGTTTTCTTAGACTCTGCTGAAGTACAAATTTAAAATCCAAATCTGTTTCAGGGTAAAACTGGTTTTGCATCCTCAAGGGGAAATGGTTTTCTTTCTCAGGACTCAGACTGAGATAGACAAGCTCCCCTTTCATCTCCTAACTTTTTATGTCTTGATTCATGATTCTGAACTGATGCCTAGGTCTTTTCTCCCACTACCCTAAAGCCTTGTCTCCGTGCTGGCATAGTTATCAGATTTTAGTCTTGACATCCTTGGGGTTGGGAAAGCTTCAGGAGCAGTCACTTTTTTTTTTTTAAATTCATTGGCCATTCAGGGGTTGGGCTTTGTCTTCCTGTCACTCTTTCTGCAGGTTTCTCTTACTCTCTCAGAGGCACAACTATGCATTTAAATGTGTGGGTTGTTTTTCTTTTTTGCATTTTTATCCGCCATTTCTATGTGTGGTCAGAATATCTTCTTCAATTCATTGCTAAAAGATGTTTACTTCACTGAAACTTAGAAACATCAGTTCCATACAAATTATATCTCTCCTAAAACCATTATTGCCTATTAGCACATGGGATCCTCAGTTGCTCTTACTGAGCCACATGGAATTCTAGTTTTGCCATATTCTCTTGATATAGTTATACTTCATTTAATAACGCTTATAACTTTGATTGTTTCTTGTGTAATGTTGGATTTCCTTACCATTAGTTCATGTTAGTGTGACTCTTGATGTCTGTCATGAAGTTCTGGGGTGTCTTAAACACATCCTGTTCTAGACAGGATTATACATACATATATATATGTATAATACATATATATGTAATAATAATTAATGAAAAATTAATTAATAACAATAATTAATAATTAATGAAAAAAGAGGCCATGAATTTTAACAAAAGAAAGGAAGGGTATATGGGAGGATTTTGAGGGAGGAAACAGAAGGGGGAAATGATATAATTATATTATAATCTCAAAAAATAAAAGTAATACATAACAAAAAGATAACCTGTGATCTTGGGCTGTGAGGAGAACATGCATCTAGTGTTATGGAGCTATTTCTGTTTAATAGGTGATTTCTTCATGGCAGGAGAGGACAAAATGCTCAGAGTAAAATAAAGTTTCTTTCTTATGTGTGGGTATTGTTGGTGGGTTTATGGGTGGTTGCTTAGCTATTCTCTACAACAGTTCTAATGTCTCTGAGAAGCAGGTTCATAAACAGATTGTGTGAACACTCAGGTGTGGACCACAAAATTTTCTTTGGTTCTTCCACTGGGAGCAGACACAGTAGTTATTTAAATTATTTAATAACTTTAGTTGTATGTATAGCTGTGTGAGTACATATAGATGAGTGTAGATGCCTGCAGAGGCCCCAGGGGCCATCAGATCACCTGCAGCTAGGATTATAGGCAGCTGTGTGCTACCTGAAATGGGTCTTGGGAACTGAACTCAGGTCCTTTACAAGAACAATACACATTCTTAACCACTGAGCTATTGCTCCAGTTCCCGCAGTAAGTTCTTGGAAAAGGATGCTCATGAGTTACATGTATCCTCAGAAATATATCTGTAGTAGCAACTGTGTACTAAGTGAAATCCATGGATATATGGTAGTCATTGATTTGTTCCAAAACGTTGCTATGTTAAAATGTTCTTTTTTATCCCTCTCCCCTTCTGTCCTTTTCTTGCTTAGTCTTGTGCATTACTCTTTCAAGTCTTCAGGAGTGATGATGTAGCTCAGTAACATCATGTGGCTCTGGTTTGATTACCATCACCGAAAATTTAAGAACCCTTCAGTGGTGTTTCATCCATAGCAGAAAGAATTTTGGTTACTGCTATTTTCAAGTTGACCACTGGATCAGTCCTCTGATCGGCTTCAAGTCTATAGGAACTTCTGCATTTTGTGGCTTTCAGGAAAATGGACATTAGCAACATATGAGGACATGAAATGCAGCTACATTTTATACTAAACTGGGCATTGTGAATATTGACCAAGCTTCCAGTGTCCTCATGATGTCTGTGAACCAAGTTTACATCCTTAGATTTGAGAGTCTCTACCATAACATGTATCACATGGCTTTTCATAAAAGATAGTAAGTCAATCTCTTTAATACCCAAATTTCACTTTTCACCCAATATAATAGTTATTAGTGGCTTTCTTCTAATTCCATCATGGCCTCATTCCTTGTACAATAACAATTATTGTAACAAAATTCTCTAAAACTTTGGACTTGTTTTCCAATTCTGTGGCATGCTTCCTGAAGAGGTCTCAATGGTAGAACTCATCATTATTTAGCAGTATCTGTTTTTTTAAAATAAATAACCACCAGTTACTTATACTTACTTTTATAGCACATAAATCTGATTCTGATTCTCACAAACATGTAGCTATATATTAATGAGAGTTTCTTGTAAGAGTTTTAAGTAGTTTGTGAAGACAATCTGCAAAGTGGAGTTTAGAAGTACTTTCAGTCTCAATAAATGAAGATGGCTTTTGAAGATAATGACTGAGAAACAAAGCATATTGGAGTAGTTAAGGTTTGATATGTATATTTCAAAAATGACTTATACTGTTTGGCACTTCTTTCACTTATTTTTCTTTTGGGAGAGACGAAAGCATTTCCATAGTGTAGTATTTAATTGTAATGATAATGATTGTTACAGTTTCCATATTAAATGTCTCCTGTAGGCTCATGAGTTGATGACTTGCTCCCCAAATGGTGGAGCTATTTTGGGAGGTGATGGTAATTTTAGGTATGTGTACATGAGTGGATATGCCTACAGAGTGCCTCCTGAGTGCTGGTATAAAAGACATGCACTACCACTGCCCAGCAAGATATAATACTCTCAGCTCCAGCACCACATCTGCCTGCATGCTACCATGTTCCCTGTCATGATGATAATGGACTGAACCTCTGACACTGTAAGTGAGCCACCCCAATGAAATGTTTTCTTTATAAGAGTGGCCATGGTCAGGGTGTCTCTTCACAGCAATAGAAACCTAACTAAGACAGAAGTTGGTACCAGGAACAGGGGTATTGCTGTTATAGGCCTGACCATGATTTTGTTTGGAGTAATATGGACCTAGGGACGATGGATGGGACTGTAGATTAGAAAAGCAGTTGAACAGACTAGGTGCTGCTTAATGGACCATCCTAGTAGGATCATGGAAGACAGGGGTGCTAAATGTGATTTGATAAAGTATGGGGAGATGACTCAAGATGTTTCAAAGGAGAAGAATTTTAATATGTTGGCTAGAGATCATTCTTGTGATATTTTGGTGAAGGAAGTGATTGCCTTTTGCCCTTGTCCAAAGAGTCTGCCTGAGGCTAAAGTGAAGCATTTTGGATTAATTCTGTTGGCAGAAGAAATCTCAAAACAGCCTAATATAGACTCTGTTGTGTGTTTTTTAATGCTAACTCTAATGAAGATTTACAATGGAAATGAGCAAGCTGAGCAAGGTAAATTACACAGTGAAAATTTTGAGGAGAAAAAGAGTACCAGGAAGTGGAATAAAGCTAAATTCTGTGTTCATGGAGGTAAATGAATTAAGGAATAGAATAAAGGCAGTGGTGACCTCAGGGAAAGGTCATACCCAGCCAAGTTTCCAACTTGTGGAAAGCAACTAAAGGAAAGCTTAGAGCTGGATGTGGTGGGGTACACCTATAATCCCAGTACTGGGAAGGCAGAGGCAGGGAGATCTCTGAGTTTGGGGCCAGCCTGGTCTAAAGAGCAAGTTCAAGTACAGCCAAGCTCAGGCAGTGAAAGAAAACAGAAAGCTGGTGAAGATGTAATTAAACAAGGGGTCATGTTCCACCTCCAGTAAGCGGCAGAACTTGACAGCTTCAACCACATGCTTCTGGCATGTAGAGTTAAGGATAGAATAAAGAAGTTATGGAATAAAGACACTGAGGCCAGGCATGTGTCAGGGGTGTCCCTGAATGGATGTCTAGTAGAAAGGCCATTTCATCAAGTTGTGAAGTTGAAGCTTGGATTGACTTGAAGAAGTCAAGATGTTAGAGATGCTAGAGTCTTGGGATACTTGCCTTGGAGAGCTGCTAACAGGTAGTGGAACCAGCCCAAGAGAAAGAAGCATGCTGCAGTTAAACCTGAATGGAGTTGTTGGAGATCTGAAGAGGGTTTTAATATCAGACATGGAGATACAAAGTTTGGAGTTTGCCCAGGTTTTCGGTGTTGCTTTTGTCCAGTAGTTCCTCACTTTGCTCTCTTTCCTACATTTTCAAGTGGTAATGTATATCCTGTGCCATTATATGTTGGAAGTATGTGATCTGCTTTTTGATTTTGATTTTTACAGGGGTTACAGTTAGGAGATTGCCATGTGTCTCAGAAGAGAGTTTGGATTTTGAAACAAGTTTGAGACTGTTATAGACTATGGGGACTTTTAGAGTTGGACTGAGTGCATTTTTGTTTTGTTTTGTTTTGTTTTGTTTTTGCATTATGGTATGACCATATGGTGGGCCAGGGAGTGGAATGTCATGGTTTGAAAGAAAATAGCCCCCCAAAAGAGTGGCACTATTAGGAGGTGTGGCCTTGTTGGAGGAAGTATGTCACTATGGGATGGGCTTTGAGGTCTCTTTCTCTCATGCTTCCTTCAGTGTGACTGTCAGTTGACTTCCTGTTGCCTGTAAGATATAGCACTCTCCACTCCAGCACCACAACTGCCTGCACGCCACCATGCTCCCCATCATAGTGATAATGGACTGAACTTTGGAAACTGTAAGTGAGCCACCCTGAGTAAACGTTTTCTTTATAAGGGTTGCCATGGTCATGGTGTCTCTTCACAGCAGTAAAAACCTGAGACATTTCTGTACAGAAGGAATGGGTCTCATGTTGAGAAGACAAAGCTGGTACAACAAAGAATAAGAACAGAAGACTTGGAGATGAGGATCCATGTTTCCAATTCAGGCTCTGGGGCTAGCCTGAGGTCATGCTTTGCCAATGTCTTCTCTGAAATTTGGTTGAAGAAACTACTAAGCTGTTTTGAGATAATTGGTTTAAATTGGCTCTTTCTACCAGGAGTCCTGAGTCCTTGCCATCTTCATTGACAAGAACTTCATTACTTATTGACATGGTCTTGGACATTTACAGAGATTTAGTTCCTGCATTTCAGTGGTTTATATCCTTAGTACTGTCACTTGGCACTGTTCTCTATTAGTATAACAGCTAAACTCAATGAATCTTTAATACCCACTTTTCATGTATATAATTAAAAATTAACATTAATAGCTGAATGTTGTCTATCTTTCCAAGCAGTTAAGACCTACTCCAACTGACTGCTAAGTTACTTTTAGACATTTGTGTGTATGCAGATGAGGAACTCTCATTGTCAAGGTTAAGTTGTTTCCTTCTCTAAGACACTGAAAAATTGATGCATTAAAAACTGTGTGTAATCACTGCCTTTTAAGACCCCTGGGCACTGGAGATTTAGTTATCTTCTTACTCAACTGACAATTGATCCATTGTTTGCACTGGATAATCTCACTTTGTTCAAGCACACTGCTGTTTGTGTTTTTAATTCCAAACCTTAACTTATTAGGAACCATTTTCTACCCTGTTCAGTGGGAGAATGCTAATGTTGCTTGTTTATATAGAAAGTAAAATGAAGGAGTCAGTGTTGATATTTTGGCTTTGTGTCAGAGTCAAGAAAGAGTCTATGCCATCAGTAATAAGGGAATTGTTTGCTAGTTAACTTCATACATTGACCAGTAATTGCTGACAGTAATGCCTTTAATGGATGCTTCCTTTCTTTTAATTAATTTGTCTCTATTTTCTTATTTTAAATCCCATAGCAAGCAGTTATATTTTAAGTGGAGGCTTGGAATAATAATGAAACTCCCTGATGTGTCTCCACTGGCTTAAATCACAATGTCTGTGATATGTGCAGGGTTCAGGAAAGTGTTATAGGTCCCAGGAAGACCTGTCAAGCATCCTTCAATGACTTGAGCTAGTAAGTAATCTCTCACTGATGACTGAAAGGTGACCAAGTGTATGCTCTCAACAATGTCACAGGCAGTGACATTGGTCTACCAGGAGCAGCCATGGACAATTAACTGTTGTGTTTAAAACAAGCCATTTCATGTGTTTCCCTATAGAGTTTTCCTCATTGAGTCACGCTATTGACTTACACTGCAGGGTTTTATATTGGACTGTCCAGTGAAGCTCTTCCTTGTGACTTGTAAAGTTACTGCTGAGGATGCTATTTTACTGTTACAGTGAGTTCTTGATGAAGGACAAAGGGAAATTGCTTTCTAGACTCACCATGTGAAAAACTTGCTTTTTCTAAGGCAATTGTTTTATTTACATTAAGTAGACACTATAATTTTCATTTCTTTGCATGAATAACAAAGCATAAAACCAGATTTGTAACCCAGCTCTGGGAAACACAGAGAAGTGCTTAGCATGCACTGTGTAGAATCACACCTGGCTCTGTCTTTTTTTTTCTTTGCTTTACAATTCAGAGAACGTGTTCTTCCATTGCCTACTGAAAAATTATTTCATCTTGTGTTTTTATAGAATCTTAATAAAATTGCCTTTTTAAAATCATGCTGGAGTACTTGCCATGCAGGCATGAAGTCCTTAGTTCAATACATAGAACTCACATAAAAAAACATGTGAGTGCAGGAGCACATGCCTGTAAATCCTAGTACTGGGGAAACAGAGGCAGGTGTATCCTTAGAGCCTGCCAGCCAGACCAGCTAGCCAAACCAGTAAATTCCAGGCTCAGTGAGAAACCTTGTCTCATAAAATAAGGTATATAGCAATTGAAGAAGACACCTGTCATTGACCTTTGGCCCTCCCATGCATACACATGCACAAACATATGCACACACCTGCACACATAAGTGCATACACACACACACACACACACACACACACACACACACACACGGGTGCACGTATGCAAACACACAACATAAATCAGTAGGACATTTATTGTGATATGATCACAGCTTTGCCAAATGATCTCATATGAGATCAAATGCTTCTAGTAGAAATTGTCCAAAGTAATAAGTAAAAAAAGTACCGCCTTGCATGGTCAAACAAGATGTCTCAGCTGGTCTGCATTAACACCTTGTGTATATGACTGAAAAGGGGGTTCCCTTAGGCCTCATTTCAAAGCCTAAAGTCAGCTAACAAACTGAAGGAAGTCTCATCATGTGACTTCTAAATGCCTAGATAAAGTGAAGCGAAACTCTTAGAATTAGACGTGCTTATACGAGGGGGGCACTGTCAGCAATGAAGGGAGGGGAGAGGCTTATGGGAGATGACTTAGTGGGTAAAGTCCTCGCTGAGAAACTAGAGTTCAGATCCCCAGTACTTACCTAAAAGCTGGGCGTGGCAACTTGCCTGCAATTCCAGACCTTGGGAGGTAGAGACGGGATCAGTGGGGCAAGCTGGCCAGCTAGACTAGTCAAATGGGCATGATCTTGGTTAGTGAGAGACTCTCCCTCAGTAAATAAAATGGAGAGTTATTGAAGAAGGTACAGGATGTCAGCCTCTAGTCTCTACATGCATGTGTTTACACTTGCACACACACGTGTATGCTTACACGAATGCGAATGTGCATACACATACAAGCATACCACACACCCACATATAGAATGAGGTGAAAAATATCACCATTGCAAATAATCTCATAGATTTAATAGGTTATTATGTATGTATATGTAATATAGATTCTCTTATATATTTAAAGTAGTAGTCATAACAATGATAAAAATATAAACTAATTTTCAGAATAGTACACACACTGTATGCTTTGAAACATCTTGAAAAAAAGTCACTTAAAATATTTAAATTCATTTAAAAATTTAAATTTAAGGAACTAATCCTCATCTAGAAGTTTTGACTATTTAGAGTTTTCATGTTACAAAGACTTTAGAGCAGTGGTTCTCAACCTTCCTACTTCTGTAAACTTTTAGTACAGTTCCTCATATTGTGGTGACCCTCAACCATAAAATTATTTTGTTGCTACTTCATAATTGTAATTTTGCTACTGTTTGGAACCATAATGTAAATATCTAATAAGAAGGCTATCTGATATATGACCCCAAAAAGGATCATGACCCACAGGTTGAGAATCACTGCTTTAGATAAATGTGTTTTATTTTATATACATTATTACCATTAATCTGGATTTAAGCTTCTAATTTATGAGTTAAGGAAAAAATTGATAACCATAATTGGTAAAAGGAGATAGATTTCTATGATCTGAAGAGAAATCTGAGTGTAATAGCCATGATTTGAAATATTTGTTCTCTGACCTCATGAAAATGGTGATCAAATAAGTTAGAAGAAACATGTATTAAATGTAAGGATATTCCAATTTCACTAGGAAAGTGTTAATTGGTAAGTGGTCAAAGAGAAATTTCCAGAGCATCCAACAAAAACAATTTATTTTTATTCTACCATGTGCAATGTTCCATTTAATATTTAAGCTGTAATGGTGTTCATTATCCACAATTACATTTATACTTGATTTAGTGTTAGATGTTGCCTTAGATACTTTCCTGTTGCTGTGATAAGACACCAGGCCTGTGGTGGTATTGTGTTCCCCAAAATATTGTGTACTCTAATAAATTTATCTGGGGTCAGAGAACAGACAGCCACTAGATACAAAGGCTAGAAAATGGTGGCACTCACACCTTTAATCCTAGCATTCCAGAGATAGGAATCCCTCTGGATCTCTGTGAGTTCAAGGCCACATTAGAAATAGCCAAGCATGGTGACACACGCCTTTAATCCCAGAAAGCCAGCCTTTAATCCCAGGGAGTGGTGGTAGAAAGCAGAAAGATATATAAGGCGTGAGAACCAGAAACTAGAAGCATTTGGCTGGTTAAGCATTTGACTGGTTAAGCATTTGGCTGGTTCAGCATTTGGCTGGTTAAGCTTTCAGGCCTTGGAGCAACACAGTTCAGCTGAGATTCACTCTGGATGAGGACTCAGAGGCTTCCAGTCTAAGGAAACAGGACCAGCTGAGGAACTGGCAAGGTGAGATAGCTGTGGCTTGTTCTGTCTCTCTGATCTACCAGCATGGAACCCAATAACTCGCCTCAGGTTTGATTATATTAATAAGAACTTTTAAGATTCATGCTACACCAGGCCAATGATAACTTATCAAATAAACAAAAGAGTTTAATTGGCCTTATAGTTCCAGAGGATTAAAATCTATGATTGTGGAGCAAAGGTGTGGCAACAGGTGACTTGAGTAGCAGTTGAGAGCTCACATTTTGATCTACAAACAAGAGGCAGAGAGAACAAACTGTGATTGGCCTGAGTCTTTTGAAACCCCAAAGCCTCCTCCCAGAGATGCACCTCCTTCCACAAGGCCAAACCTCATAATCCTTCCCAAACAATTCCACCTACTGGAGACCAAATATTCAAATGCCGAAGTCTTACAGAGGATATCTCACTAAAATCACCACAGATGTTTTCAAGACAATGTAACACCTGCTGATTACAAATTCCAATCATGTTCATTGTGATATACATAAACACATCCCTAGGAAACATAAAATCCCTCTTTTCCATAATGATTAACTCCTGAACTTATCCTTAGGACATATCCCATTAGTTTTTCTGTGGATCACAAGGCTGTGTTCTCCTAACCACCTGGCTGTTGTTTGAGTGGAAGGATAAGATCACTGAGCAGATGTTTTCTTCCCTTCAGATATTACAAGGAAGGAGCACAATGAAGGTCTCAGGGCCCAATGCCTGCACCTCCTTGGCTGTGTGATAGCCTGGTTTTCAGCTTTCACTTGAGAAGGTCTAGGTTAATCCTGGGCTTTGGACTTAATGCTATTTCTCTTTTCTCCTTGCTTATTTATACTCAGACCCTCATGCAACAGAAGTCCAAATTTACTTTCATTTTAACAGAGAGGAGTCCATTTAAGTCAACTGAAGGCTGAATGCATTCTTTAGGCAGTTCAGCATGTGGGATTTTGGGGTAAATGCCAAGGTTGTAAATGCTACTTTGGTTCTTTGTTTTTTATTCTTTTATTCTTTAGTTTCTTCCCATAGGCATAGCTTTCTGGAAGTTTCATAGGAAGACAGGGAGACTGGGATAGGGAGAATGGATTATTTGAAATAAAATACCATAATTCCTATGATATATTTTTAAAATTTAATATTTAATTAATTTGGATAGGAAATGATGGCAAAAGGTAAAAATAGTATTGTTTTTGTTGTTCAATTATTTGTCCTTTTCTTTCACATCACATTCATTCCATGCCGTTTTTTCTTTTTGAAACACTCTATTATGGCCCCTTGCTAGTTTTCTGCCTTCTATGGTCCCCAATTTAAACACACACATATCTGAGGATTCAAATCTAGCATCCAGACACGAGAGAGAACATGTGACATTTGTATTTCTTGGTGTGGGTTCCCTAACTCAGAATGAATATTTCCTGCTTCCTTTATTTACCTGTGAATTTCATATTTTCTTACAGCTGAATATTTCCTTGTGTTTATGTGCCATATTTTCGTTATCTATTCATCAGTTGGTAGACATCTAAGCTGTTTTAATTTCCTTGTTATTGTGACTAAAGTAGCAATGAACTTGGATGAGGAAATATCTCTATAACAGACTATAGAGTCTTTTGGGAAAATTAGATAGGGGATGGGAAGTCAGGGTAGAGGAAAGAGAGATAACTAACATTAAAGATGTTTGAAAATGTCATATAGATCCCTAAAACTTTGGAGGCTTACTAAAACACACACACACACACACACACACACACACACACACACACACACACACACACATATAAGATAAGTTTAAGTTGAGTTATTCTATAAGGGGGGCCATACCTCTCCTAGAAACCATAGGCTATCAAACAAAGACCCCATTGCTAGGTATGGGTTACCATTTTAGGCTTTTTGGTCAGGACGATCTCATAGATATCCTCATACATTACCATGCTGTTTCCATTGCCTTTGGTTACTCTCTAGACATTGACACAAAGATTATTTTTATGAAGATACTACATACTTGAGTCACAGGACATAGAAAAATCAAGTTTGTGGTGACATGGAAGCCTTGTCTCTGTTGACTAGCTTTCATAGTGCTGGGAGGTTCTACACACGCTACTAGGGAAGAATAGCACTCAATAGTCTTACCCATGTGTGAACCCTGAGAGCTCCAATAATGAGTGCCCTGGCAAGCTATACCCATTGGTCCAATAGTGCTATCAATGCTCTGATTGTAATCAACCATTTTCTGATTGGATTTAAAGCCTCCTCCCTAAGATGGAACTCACACCTGGTACTGTTACTTGGATCAAAAGCTTATGGCTAGCTAGAAGACGGGTCCTAGGGGAGAACCCAGAGCTATTATTTTGCTAAATGGACACAGTAATATAAGCTGCCTTTTAAGTTCTTTATATCCATAGATTAGTGCATTTCTCAACCTTCATCAGCAAAACTTTTTGTAGTAAATGGTGATTAGTATGGAGACCCACAACTGGCCCAGTGCAGAGAATAAAGACCATGGAATGCTCAGCTTTAAATGGGACATCTGTGTCACATCCCCTTCCTCTAATGCTCAAGGATCACCAAGGAAGTGGAATCAGAAAGCTTGTAAGAGCAAGAAGAAGTGGTTGCCTGTAGTGAAACAGTGTTTCCTGGATATGACTGACCCATTGCACGTACGAACTCACACAAGCCTGAATGCACAAGACCTGTGTGACACCAAGCTAGCCAAAATCCCAGCACGGATAGGAGAGCCACTCATGAAATCCAGCTAGCTGAGAACCTGTGGTGATTGATTGCTGCTGGGAAAGCATGAGTCAGATTTCTTCAGGGATGTGGACTCTGAGAAGCTGCCTGTGCACCGGTAGATGGTCCTTTACCAATTTACATACAGGCAGAGCAAAGTGGACTCAGTGGACTGAAAAAAAAGCACATGGTTTGGGAAAGGGAAAGTGGTGCGGAGATAGGAAAGGACTCGAGGGAAGCGAGTGGAGGGAGTATTTGATCAAATACATATGTATAGATGCATGTATGAAGTTCTCAAAAACTGCTAACAAAGGAAAATGTATATATTGAAAGATATTCTTCTGAATCTCACTTGTCACCCATATGCCTCCTATAGCCACAACAGCAGAGCTCTAGTCATTAATTCCACTTGCCTTCTACTAGGGTTTCTGTTTGCATATGTAAGCTAAAGTAAATGCATACTTTTATGTTCCCCCATTTTACAGGTAAGGTAGCATCTAAGTTTTAATTTTACATTTATTCATTTTGTGTATGTGTGTGCATGTGGGCACACGTGTCTTAGCATGTGAGGAGGTCAGAGGACAACTTGCAGGAGTCAGTTCTCTCCTTCCACCATACAGATCCTAGGGATCAAACTCGGGTCATCAGGTTCGGTGGGAACTGTGAACCATCTTGTTTTAAACATGCTACATTCTAAATCTTGGCTCTTCTTTTATCACTGTCCCACAGAGAATGTTAGGATATAGAATCATCATCAGTCAGTATGTAGAATTCGTACAAACTTTAATGACTATATTCCATTGAATGGACTATAATTAACCAGCCCAATCTTACAAAAATTAAAATTATTTTAATTTCTTGGCTAATACTGCTTCAATGAGTACATTCATGCACATATTATTTTGTGATACTCAACACCTATTCTATAAACCCAAAAGTAGAATTTTCTGTGTTTAAAGTTTACAGATATTGGTAGGCCTGGTAATACCAATTTTCCTCCACATAGGTGGAGCAATGTTTTATATTCTGCATGCTCACTTAAAAGTGATATGTCAAGGTAATTTAGTTTGCTTTTCTCCTAGTACAAGTAGTGTGGTTTAGATGTAAGTTTCCCCACAGACTCATATGTTTTGTAAACTTGGTCCCTCACTTGAGGTGCTGTACTGGGGACACGGAACCTTTGGGATGTGGGTCTAGGTGGAGCAAGTGGGTCTCTAGGTGGGGTCTGGTCTAGAGGTTTGTAGCCTGGTCTGCTCCATGGGTTTTTCTCTGCTCTACTCTACAATGAGGTGTGAAAAAGTAGCCTAGAGGTCTGCTGCCATGGATGAACTGGTCACCCACCATGTCTTCACCACCATGACTGATTTTTATCCTTTCAAGTTATCAACCAAAATAAATCCTCTTCCCTAAGTTGCTTCTTGTGTAGTATTTGGCCGCAAGAGAAACCACTAATATGATACTTGAGATTGACATCTATTAAAAAAAATCCCTTGAAACTTTCTAAGAATTATCTGCTTATATCTTGAGAAACTTCTATTATTACTACTAATGCTAATTTTCTTTTGCTTACTGATTTCTAGGAACTTCCTATAGTAGTGAATTTATCTTCTTTCTGCCATATTATTAGAAACATTTCCCTCCATTTATGATGTATTTTTCTTTTCATTTCCTTATTCTTCTTTGATTTTGGCACAGTATCATACAATTTAACTGGTTTTTTAACTCATTACAGTCCTCCTGCTTCAGCTTCTGAAGTGCTTGAACCCTGTCTCTTGGCTTTGCTTATTATCTTTTGAACAGACAGAGCTATCTTTGTTTCTTTCTGTACCATAAAAGTGTTAATATTTCATGGATTCTGAATTCTCAGAAGTACTTTGAAAGGTTTTATTTACTTCCAAGTTTTCTTCCTTGTTATTTTTTGTTCCTTTTCTGGTATTTCTTTTATTTATAATATTTGAATTTTTGTTGTATTTTGAATTTATTCTGGAATATGCAATGGGAGATTAATCTGATTAAAAAATTATATCTACCCAATGGTTTAAACACAAACCAGTGAATTATCCTGTGGTGGTGTTGTGTTCCCCAAAATATTGTGCACCCTAATAAACTTATCTGGGGTCAGAGAATAGAACAGCCACTAGACAGACATAGAGACCAGAAAATGGTGGCACTCACGCCTTTAATCCTATCACTTGGGAGGCAGAGATCCATCTGTAAGGCCACACTGGAAACAGCCAGGCATGGTGACTCATGCCTTTAATCCCAGAAAGTGATGTCAGAAAGCAGAAAGGTATATAAGGCATGAAAACCAGGAACTAGAAGCTTTTGGCCTGGTTAAGCTTTTAGGCTTCGAGCAGCAGTTCAGCTGAGATTCATTCTGGATGAGGACTCAGAGGCATCCAGTCTGAGGAAACAGGATCAGCTGAGGAATTGGCAAGGTGAGGTTGGCTGTGGCTTGTTCTGCTTCTCTGATCTTCCAGCATTCACCCCAATACCCAGCTCCTGGTTTGTTTTTATTAATATGACCCTTTAAGATTCCTGCTACACTATCCTATCTTTCCCGAGAATTTGTTATACTGTCTTAATCTCCCTTCCTTAGAGGCCTGGGTCATGGCCTGAGATATGCTACTTCATCAGTGGTGACACCAGTCTTTTGGCTGGGGTCAGGGTAAAGAGGGCCTCCCATCTTGTGGTTACTGATGCAGTAAGTGTCCTGCAACACCTTGTGGAATGATAGACTAGAATCTGGTTTTAGTCTACCTATCACAGACTCCTGCTGTTTTTATTGACATTTAGGAGATTTTCTTGAACAAACACTTATTGATTTGCTGTCTGCCTCTAGGTCAAATTTCCAGAGACTTTAAATGTTTACATTTTCGAATTCACACCAAGTAAGCGGTTATTTCACGGGCACACCATGGGGGAGGGGATAATCACAGGGATGCTGGGCAAGGGGGATAGAGGACAACTTGACAAGTTCCTTTGTTATGGATGTCTGATCAAATTCCTTTCTGTGTCCTTCAGTAGTGTTTTAAAACATTCTCTCTCCACCTATGTATTTATTGATAAAGTAATTGTTACGTTGATATAATAATATGCCTCTCATTGTTCTCATGTTAGATTTCGTGTATTTATGAGTTTTCAACATGTGTTTTTTTGTGACTAGTTTTCATGATAGCATGGTATATTTAAATTTTGTATTTAATTATTTGTTTCCTGGGGTGCCATGATCTGAACTTAGGCTCTCATGTATCCGAGCACATAGTCTACTGTTGATTTCTACTTCCAGCCCAGGGTTTATGTTCTATATGATACTATTACACAATACTTGATGAATGCATCCATTTACTGTTGTAGATGTTTTAGAGACATTTCTCTGTTGTATTTTAGCAGTGAATGTTGCTAATAAAACTATTGGCTCAGCCAGTTACATTTATGTTGGTCCTCTGCCTCCTCAATTTGACTCTTTATCAGGGCAGTGTAAAGCAGTTTTTCTTTTCATGTTTCTAGAAGGTTTTTTTTTTTTTTTTTTTTTCTTAATGTTTCTGTAAAATTTTCAGGGACGTTCTTTGTGTTTCTCTTTATAGTAATCTAATTTTGTGTTGGCAAATGTCTCTTGGTCCATGCTTCAGGTGATCATGTGGCTCTAGGACTTTCATTTTATTCTTCCAGGATTCTCCAATCCCCTCTTGTGGGTATATTGCTGTATTCGCCTTTCCTACCGTCCATCGTCATCATTTTAATTCTAACATCATGTAATTCTGAACTTGCTCTCAGTTTCACTCGATTTACTCTTTCCTTCATTTCTACTGTCTCCCTTCACCTCCAACTCTTCTTCCATGTTTGTTTTCCTTTCCATGATTATTTTAGTTTATCTTTAAAAAATATTTTTTTTTGGGTTGGTACACACCTTATTCCTCACTGCTTACTGTGATTTAGACAGGTGTTCCTCAAAGTGCAAATGATAAGGACTTGATTGTCAGGGTATAGCGGATCTGCGTCTTGGAGAAGGTCTTTAGGGGGATGTTGGGACCCTAGTCTTCTCTTCTCTCTTTGCTTCCTGGTTGAGCAACTTCACCACTTGCTTCTGCCATGAGGTCATCCTCTGCACTGTAGGAAAAAAAAAAATGAGTCTATAAACCAGACTGAAAACTCCAAACTGTATGCCACAGTAGACCTTTCCTTGTTTTAATTTCAGTATTTCAGATGTTTTGTTAATTGAAGGCTAACATACTGTTTCACTACTTTCTTCCCATGTTATATTTAGGCTTCATGGTTTTCTACTTTTGATGTAGGTGGTTCATTAGTTTTTTTTTTCCCCCTTAGCTCAACACTTGAATAAACACTTCATCTTTTCCTTACTAGTGATCATTGTTGCGTACTCTTTATCTGTTGAATTTTGGGCTTTGTTTTTTTATTTTCCATAGGTTTTCTTTTTCATGGCATCTTTACATAGTCAATATTTATTACCAAAGTAAGAATTATTTTTAATCAGAAATTTGTAGGAAATTTCAATAGGGACTAGGGGAGGAGAAGATACAGGTGGAACAACTCCAGATTCTCTTTCCATAACAAAGAAACAGATTCTCTGACAAGTAGGGCTACTTTTTGGGATTCTTTGTACAGCAACACCATCTGAAGTCAAACTGAGCTGAAGAGGGCTTCTGATGACATGTCTGTCCTGAAGCCACAATTGCAAGAAAATAACTTGAGGTTTGCATTTCAGACTCTCTCAGAGAAGCACAGCTTTGCTAGTGTTTTCTCAAATCAACAATATGGTGCTCTTTAACCTTTGAAATTTCCTTTTATCCTTTTTTTCTCACGAGACTTACTGATTTCTACTGTTCAGGGTCTCTGCATGTATCTTGGAGTCTCTGGTTTATTATGTATTTTCTTTTAGTTTTGTAGAAAATAAAATTTGTATTAAAAAAAATCTTTTTGAGCTGGGTGGTGGTGGCCCATTCCTTTAATCCCAGCACTTGGGAGGCAGAGACAGGTGGATTTCTGAGTTTGAGGCCAGCCTGGTCTACAAAGTGAGTTTTAGGACAGCCAGGGATACTCAGAGAAACCCTGTCTTGAAAAACCAAAAACCAAACCAAACTCCCCAAAACCGTTTTTTTTTTTTTTTTTTTTTTAAGAATTCTTTTTAGAAAGAGTACTAAAGGATAATATTTATACATCTGTGGTAATATCACAGTATTGCTCTAGAACTTAACAGTACATAGTCACAGACCTCTATTCTGAATTTTCTACATTTACATCTGTTATATGTATGATGTTTCATGAGGAGACTACAGTGTTTGATGAAGGAGGAGACAAGCTCCATATGCATAGCATTTCTTTCTGCTGTTTCATTTGAGGTAGCTGCACCAACTTATGGCAATTAATTTTATTTAGAACCCTGTAGTCAGGGCTAATTCCTAGGTAGCAGCAGAATAGAATGAGCTCTTAGATGGGAAGGAGTTGAACTGGTGATAAACAGTATATCCATTTTTGAATTGCAGCTTGAAAAAAACTTAAGGTAAAAACACAAGAACCACAGGCTTCATGAATGATCTGGAGTTTCCTTGTACTTCATTAAAAGAAAAACATGAAGGGTATTAAGTGATACTCAAATTGAAGGTGAATGAAATTTTGAGGAAAAAATGGTATAGACCATTTGTTTTTACTGGACAGTAATTTATAGGCATTTTAGCATCATGTACCACATCCATAATAAGTTGATATACATACACAAAGAGAACTATACATTTGAGGGAAGGTTTATTTTATTTGAAGATAGAACGATTTCTCCAGAGGAGGCATTATTTAGAGGTCTTATATAGTGCGTATTGATATCAAGGGAATAGGTGAGTTTTCCCTTTTAAAGAAAGGTTGCTTTGAAAGAGAAAACAAGGTCCTTTCACAATATGTGGACTAGAAAAAAACTGGTCAATTTCCCCATGAAAAATCACCTGTACAGCATTATTAAGCATCAATAACACTTTAAGTTTTGCTCTAAAGGAATTATTAGTCCCTCTCTCCTCCCCTCCTGGCCTGCCTCCCTCCTTCCCTCCCTCCCTTCTTCCCCCCTCCCTCCTGTCCTTTAGTTGGAGATCGACCTTGAATAATATTTTCACTCATTATCTGCATCTAAAAGTAAACATTCATATGTGTCGTACCTTCTTAACAACCAGCATTTTACAATTATTTGAAATTTTATCATAATCAAATTTGTGAGTACCATTCAACTGCAATGTTGATGTCGGGGATAAGCTGAAAATGAACATGAGTTTCTATTACTGGGAAAACGCTGTAGGGTAGCACCTGGTCCCTGCACTGTCCTCCGCCCCCCCCCCCCCCCCCCCCGACCTGGAAAGATGACTTGTTAGTGCACCTTTACTTAGAGTAAACAGAATGAGTGTGTTGCCTGACTGGTGTGGGAATTGTTTCATTTCTGCTGGGAGCCACTTAGGAGGATTCTATTGGCGTGTTCTTTGTACCCGTAGCAAGGCACAGCCCAGGAAGCGCAGGGCTGAAAAGGTCATGTCTTTTCTTTCTGAAAGCTTGAGCGCAATCCTAAGTGCAGAGGTCCTCTGCAGAAAGATCATTACTTGCTATGGCCCTTGTTTTGAATATTCTTAATCAGGTTACTGGCAATAAGAGCGCTGTTCCCTTTGGTTACCAAACAAAGAAGCACTTAGAGCAGCAGGTCACCTGGGAACTGCACCAGCCAACACTAATAAGTTAAAAGTACCACTGGGATGGGAAGGAATTGGCGGAACTGCCTGGCTGGTGGGCTGCTAATCTTGTTTATCTTGTCTGTGGGTTTTTTTTTTTCCTTTCTCTTTCAGGTTCATTTCTCAACAGTCTCCTTTCATTGTTTATGTGCTTACCTGTGCTCATTTAAATTGCCTTAGTGGCAGCCGAGAAAAATTAGCATATAGAGCCTGGAAACTCAACTTTCCAATTTTATTAATGAGCTGAATTTAGTTCCCCTTTATTTTTTAACTGACCCCAAGAGCATTAGCAAAAAGTGTAGACCTAGGAATGCAGGTGAAGTAATAAGGAAGAATTATCAGTCACCCTTAATTTAATTGGTGTCACCTTAGCTTTTAGTAGGGTAATAGGATGGGATTGCCACCTGCAATCATTCAAGGCTACTTTGCTCACTAATTAGCTTACTTAAAAAAAAATTAAACAACCTTTCAAATGTGAGGGAAACAAGCCGGCGAAAACCACTAAAACACAGTATCTGTTATATAACATTCATGGAATATTGGGGAATTTGAGGGTTTTGAGAAAAACCAAGTGCAAATTCTACACAGGTAGAAGAACTTGCTTGTTTTGTGGACTTAGTGAGACTCGAGGCACTAGAGGTAATTTTGATGTGTTTAGTACTTCAAGGTCTCTTAGCTAATGCTGCTCATTATTGGATGGTCTCTGTGTAAAATACCCTGTAGAGATGGTATTACGGGTAGGAAGGGTGTTTGACTCTTGGATAAAAGTGCCATTTTTAGCCACTGGTAGTTGTTGAATGTGTGTTGATGTCCATTATGGCTACTTTAGCATGTGCAGCAGCTCAGGGGTAGTGGTGTGGCCCCATCAGCAGATAGTATGGGATCGAATCTAGAACACACACAATTCCATATCAAGTTGAATATTGTACCATGCAGTGTAAACACATTTGTCAAGAATTACGAGTAATCATCTACAGCAGCAAGGTGGGATGTGATTAAAGAAAAAGCCTGTGGGTCTCTCTTACCTTTTTTGCCACAGTTATTTTTATCTTCTAATGGAGAGAACTTGCAAGTCTGTGATGATGAACTATAGGTGTTACCGATTTTCCCTGAACAACTTCTGATTCCTATTCAAACACAAGATTTCAGTAGATTTGACAGCCTACTTTACTTACTATTTATTATTGTTGTTATTTTTAAATTTATTTGTTTTTATTTGACATGCATTGGTCTTTTGCCTGCTTATATGTCTGAGTGAGGGCATTGGATACACTGGACCTGGAGTAACAGACAGTTGTGACTGGCCATGTGGGTGCTGGGAATTGAATCCAGGTCCTCTGAAAGAGCAGCCAGTACTCTTAACCAGCCCCTATTTATTATTTTTTAAAAGGTAATATCTAATTTAAGTTAAAAACAAAAATAGCTTGGAACTAACACTAAGAACAACCACCAAGCCAACTCCTGAATAGAGCATGGTGGTTACATTGACTGGAGGCTGGAGATAAAGGGACATGACATGTAGCTGGAGAAATTGTAAGTTGCTTGCAAATCAATTTCTTTGAGGGTGAAGGGTTCTGTCTTAGGCTTCTATTGCTGTGAAGAGATGTCATGACCACAGCAACTCTTATAAAGGAAAACATTTTGTAAGATAAATTGCTAAACGGTTTTATTAATAAAAAAAAAAACACCCAGTGATATTGGGGTAAAAACTGAGAATTCAGAAGAGCAGAAAGAAGCCAGCCATGTTCTTACCACTTGGAGATCCTCAACCAAAAAGAGAGATACTTTCTGTATACCCATGCCTATATCTTTTCTGTCCCTGCCATCTCACTTCCTCTCTCTGCCCAGCTCTGTCACTTCCTGTCTGTCTGTATAGACCTCCAGACCTCCATGGTTAGTGCTGGGATTAAAGGCTTATGCCACCATACCTGGCTCTTTTGAATGTTAGGATTAAAGGAATGTGCTACCGTTTCCTGATTTCTATGTTTCATAAAGTGACTGGCTTTTTGCTCTGTTGTTCAGATAAGCTTTACTGGGGCTCACAAATAAAATATCACCACAACATTTAATCGGGGCTGGCTTACAGTTCAGAGGTTCAGTCCATTATCATCATAACAGGAAGCATGGCAGCACACAGGCAGACATTGTGTTGGAGAGGTAGCTAAGAGTTCTACATCTGGATCTGCAGGCAGCAGGAAGAGAACTGTGTGCCACACCAGACCTGGCTTAAGCTTCTGAGACCTCAAAGCCTATCCCCAGTGACACATTTCCTCCAACAAGGTTGCAGCACCTAGTAGTGCCTCTCCCTGTGAACCGAAGGGGGCCATTTTCTATCAAACCACCACAGGCTCCTTGGGTCATTCCTGACTATTAGATTGCCTATGGACTTCTCTCTGAGAGTGTCCTTTAAGTCTCAAGAAGTTAGCCATCTCTGTTCCCCTACACAGGATCTATCTTCTGTCTCAGCCAACTCTCCACAGTGGAGTGACCCAAACAACACCATTTCTCTGGATGCAGGGCTCGGGGATGTACATTCTGGTAATTTATATTTCTCTTCGTATGTCTCTTCATCGATCTCTATTGTCATCACAGTTTCTTCTGCATCTTCTAGGATCATATTTAAATGCTGATCATAAGCATGTAATCTGCCTTGAAGCTCTCAGTTGTTTTTCATCTACTTTCGTCCATCCAGGCTAAGCCTTGCGAGATCCAGATCTCCCCTATGGTATTGATAGTTTGTTGCTGATTCATGTTGTCTGCCATGTTTCAGATGCTGTGCCTTTTCCCATCTCCTGTGGGAATAGACACTCTGGCACCATACGTTATAATGGCTAGTTCCACAACTGGACCTGACCACCTACTAGCCTAAATTCTTCCTTTTACTGTATAAACTCACTGCTAGAGCTAGTACTACCCATCATTATTGTGATTGTTAACATGTGTTGATCTGTTCAACAGGCACCATGCTAAAGATTTTATATTCATTTATTTCATTTCATCTTTGCCTCCCAAAATTTTTGTTTGTATTCATATTTGACAAAACAGTAGTTTAGGCACACACACACACACACACACACACACACACACACACACACACACACCACACACACGGGGGGGGGGGAGGGCGGAGGGGGAGACAGTGTGTGAGTTAATTCTCTGTGTAGATGGCTGTAACTTATGTATTGGTCCATTCCGTAGACAGTAATTTTCTATTTCTATACATTTGCTATTTTACTTCCTGTTTACTGAATAATACAACTATCTTACTTTGGAATATCCCATAATTTCAAAAGTGAAACTGTGCTATGAAGTATCAATAAATGTCAAACTCTAGTCTTATTTTTATAGTGGTTAATATAGCCTTAAAATTTGAACATTTACACCAAAAGACAAAGTGATTACATATTATTATGCTTTTAAAGAGTCTGTAAAGCAGGCCTTACCATTTGAGTTCAGCTAGATGCAAACTTTCAGCTCATAAATGCTGCTTCTCTTCTATTTTATGAGCTTAATTTTATCCATATAGCACTTTGGAGTACCCCCAAATGAAAGGATTGGAGTCTGTAAATTCAAGTGACTATTAAAAATAACCTATAGAAATAGATGAGGAAATGGGAACTATTTTTCCTATGTTGCACAAATTTTCATTTACAGTTTGATATATAAGAAATATTGAAATGCATTCTTGTATTTAATCTAGATATTTTTTGACTAAAGTTTACAGACTGCTTATATAAAACTCTATCCTATGAAAAATACTTTATATACATTGGGCATCAGAGGTCTGGTTGTTTCTGAGAAAGTATTGCAGCTATTCTATTTGTTTGTATTGATGTAGACTGTCTTAAAGATGGAGACCACTTACATGATGTTGGAGGGTTAGTAATTCTCTGATTGGTTAATCAACATTGTGAAAGTGTTGAGTCGGACTGGCAGGCTAGAAAACTAGTATGAATTCTCTCTATTAGTAAAGATGTGAACTCATGGTCTTGGAGGAAACCAAATAGTCTCAGTCTCCTTATTGATCAAAACAGTGAGCTGTAATGACCACCTTTAAGTCTTTTTGTAGCAACTGAACTCTGGAATGATTCACTCTCTGTGGACAGTGGTTCTAAATAATAGATCACATTTGCTATTGAATGGAATGCACAGATCTCTGAGTATGTCACTTAAAATATGCTGCTTTTTTTTTTGAGTGGAGAGTCAGGAGGCACAGAGACACAGAAAGTAGAACTCTTCCTGTGGCTTCCTTTATTGAAGGACAAAAAATGAATTCTGCTAGTCAGATTTCCATCCATGTGACAGAACACCCAAGAAACTGACTCCTGAGAAAATTGATTTTGGCTCATAGCTTTGGATGTTTCAGCTCATGGTCATCAGTCTGGTTTCTTTGAGCCTAGCTAATGGGCCATCTAACTCTCACACGGGTGTATGTAGTGTAGCATGGTTTACTAATAGGTTCATGTTAACAACCCCCTCCCCCATTTAAGATTTTATACTCAGGACCACAAAGTCAATTCCAACTATGTTAAAAGCCAGTTCACTGTTATTATTAAATTAGTCACAGCAGTCAAGTTCTGAGATTCTTCGGAACAATGCCTTAGTCTTGAGGTTGTAGAATGACCACAATTCAGTCAAAAAATATTTGGCTACAATCAGAAAATGTATATTTCCATTGAAGCTTTGCTACCAAGTCATGTTGTGACTCTAGGGAGTTCTAAGCAATGTTTCTGAGCCACAGAGTCCTGAGCTCCAAACAACATTATCAGACTGGATGTTTTCTTAGGTTCCAACTGAATACAAAATTTGCTATATTCTCTAAAGCTGTGATTTAGTTTATTACTCTGGGAATAGCATATTTTTCAGGTAGAAACTTGGAATAGAAGGCAATTTTTAGAAAAATCTCATATAACTATAAAAGGAGAGAATTTTATTTTAGCATTATTGTCCTGCAGATTGGAATATATCTTAGGTCATACCATAATTCCTAAAGCATCATGAAATAAAATAATTGAAAGAAATATGGTTAGCCAATAACAAAGACATAGGCCTGTCTCAGAATTCAGAAATATATGTCTCGAACCAAGTGAAGGCATGCTAGCATTTCTGCATATAGGTCAATAAACTTGAAGACAGAAATACATTATTGTAAAAAATGATTCACCCACCTCTGTCTGAAAATATAGAAACATCTGAGGGTGCAGTTTTATTTCATCCTTTAGTATGTCAACACACTGAGCCTGCTTCTTTATTTGGAAATGAGAAAAACCTTATAAAAGAAATAAGCCAATTGGCTAAAAAGCCAATATGAAAGAATCATGGGGAAGCTATATCTCTCAGATGTTTGAGAACTTTGTAGTGCAAATTGTACTGCTCCTTTATTGTTACCAACAACTTAATTTGGGGCAGGATTGATTGACTAGAATGTTTACTAATCAGCCTGAAGTAAGACTAGGCTGGGGTCCAACCGAAGTCTGCCAGAACTTCCTTTCCAAAGACAAGGTCGACAGCTGGTCTCATTTTGGTAATGGTTTTGCCCATTATCTTATCATTTGCTTCATTTTATATGGCCCAAATCTCAAATTACAATTGTTTTGAAGACACTCAAGAGACAAGGTAAAAATAAATAAAGATTCCACACACAACACGGAGACAGAGTTAGGAGTACTTGATAATTAGGTTACCTTGCTGTAAACTTTGGTTTCCCTTCCCACTTTTAAAAAAGAGTCAGTGAGTGTATTGTTAGTTATGAGTTATTTCTGACTCTACCTTTCAGATGTAGCTAATGAGACATTGCTGATGAAACAGGAAAAACAACTTTGATTTGACCATCAAAACACACCAATTCTCTCTTGGTCCATGATAATGCTTTGTGTGTGTGTGTGTGTGTGTGTGTGTGTGTGTGTGTGTGTGTGTGTGTCGTTCTTCAAAGTTTAAAAACAAAGCAAGATGTAATGAAGCCACTGGTGTATCATAACCACAAGACAGACTGAAAAGTCCCCAATTTCAAACCCTATGGGGAATAGTCATGGAAAATGATGGTGTCGATCAGACTAGATATAGGACAATGGGGAATAATGGGGTCTAAAGAAAACTTAGGAAGGATATGCTTTTGAAGATTTCCCAAATTTAGATTATAAAGCAAATACTGTGCTCACAAGAGAAGAGTCAGGGAATATGCATTAGTTACTTTTCTATTGTTGTGATAAAATACCATGGCCAAAGCAACTTATAGAAGATAGAGTTTATTGGAACTTATAGTTCCAGAGGGATGAGTCCATTGTAGTAAAGAGGAGGGAGGCATGATGGCTGGAATTAGAAGCTGAGAGCTCACAACTTGAACTGTGAGCAAAAACAGAGAATAAATGAGAAATGATGGGATTCTTTAAACTCTCAAGGCCCAACCCAAGTGCCATACTTCCTCCAGCAAGACCACACCTACTAACCCTCCTCAAACAGCACCACCAACTTGGGATCAAGTGTTCAAATGTCTGAGACTCGGGGTGGGGGTTGGGATCTCCTTCAAAACACCATAGTGTACATTATCAGCTTTGAAAAAAAAACTAGAGGTTGAAAGACTCTGAACTTACATTTCAGGAACGTCAGTAAGATCTGCTGTCCTTCAGAAGGTAGGTAACAGGAGCTTAAGGCAAAGAGAACAAGGCAAGAGTAATACGTCAGTTTGAGTAGCTCATTGTGTTGATAGGAATTAGAAAGGCAGCCCCTTTTGTAGCAGTACAGGCCCAAGGAAAACAAAATGTCTGTATGTCCTGGTGGAACTGGAAATCAGTTCCACAGGTACCCAAATTTTATAGTAAACTGCCTAATTGGTAAGCCCAGAAAGGAAAATCCCTAAAGCCCCGACTTAACAAGATGCTGGCTAATCATCAGCCTTTATTCTTTCTGCTTCCTTGTTCTTCCCCCAACCCCTACCTTGAACTTTTTGGTGGGCTTGAGCCTGAGCAGTTTAACCTGGTACACCAACCAATCAATGTTCCTTACTTTCATTCAAATGAATCAATGAGGTTTATTCCAAATGAACCTGACCTCTGCTCACTGAAAGGATTAATAGACTTGAACTTAAGGCATATTCTGTTTGACCCAAGCTTTGTTTAAAACCAGAACAAATAATTGCTAGCAGGAAAATGTTGAAAGTTTTCTATGTATCATATGCTTTCTTCAGTCTCTCTTCTCATGTGTCAACTGCAGATTCTGGGACTAAACCCCTGTGGTGATGTGACCAATTCTTCATACTAATTTTTTCTATGAATCCCCATTGCAAAAACAATCCAGTCATTTATTTCAATGCCTGCATAGTAGAGTCTTCAACACAGTTTCCTAATCAACAAATACATAAGAAAAAATAATGACTTTGCAAAGCCTTTTTAGTATCATTAGTTTTTTTGTCTTATAAATTCCTTTGAAGAAAGCACTACTATGATCTTGTTCAGTATGAGACATGGAGAGGTAATACAGTTAGTATAAATCAAAGAACATGAGCCTTGTTATTTTCTTGCTTTTCAGTTTTTGTAAATTACCTAAACTCTACAAGACTGAAATCTGTCATCTATGAATTAGAAATGACACTACATACCCTAAGCAGCCATTGCAAGAACACATGAAATTGTGTGTTCACATGCCCACCTGTAGTTGGTTGATTTTACTCTTTGATCTTTGGGCTCTTTACTCTTTTGGGGGGCCTGCCACCCAGATCCCAAATAAATCACCTGGAGGCTTATCATTAATTATAAATGCCTGGCCTTATCTTGGCTTGTTTCTTGCCAGCTTTTCTTACCTTAAATTAATCCATTTACCTTTTGCCTCTGGGCTTTTTCCTTTTCTTACTTCTGTGTATCTTACTTTCACTCTTACTCCATGGCTGGCTATGTGGCTGGGTGACTGACCCCTAACGTCCTCCTCTCCTTGTTCTCTTGCTCCTTTTACTTTCTCCTAGATTTCTCCTTCTATTTATTCTCTCTGCCTGCCAGCCCCACCTATTCTTTCTCCTGCCTTGCTATTGGCCATTCAGTTCTTTATTAGACCATGAGGTATTTTAGACAGGCACAGTAATACAGCTTCACAGAGTTAAACAAATGCAACATAGAAGAATGCAACATATCTTTGCATCATTAAACAAATGTTCCACAGCATAAACAAATGTAACATATCTTAAAATAATGTTCTACAACACCCACCACCATGTCTCACCCTATTTTTGGTTCCATGAGACCAATAGAGACCTTGTCAACTCTTAGTATGATTAGGTCAGGTAAATAGAGTCTGGAAACTCAAAGTCACCAAACTCACCCCAACACTTCAGAGTTTGCTATTTTTGTGACTTTGAAGAATGAAAAATGGGGCAGTAAAAGGGAAGTCTACTGAGAAATAAACAGATCCATATGAATAGGGAGGGACATGAAAGGGAGTTGTCAAATAGTATACTGGGTCAGAGGCTCTTTCTAGTGTTTAGAGTGAGACTGATTGACTCAGGCCATACATAAAGTAGGCAATGATTTTGGAATAAACCTCATTGATTCATTTTAATGGATGTAAGGAATATTGATTGGTCTGTGAACCAGGTTAAACTGCTCAGGCTCAAGCCCACCAAAAAGGTTCCAAGTAGGGGTGAGGAGGAAGAACAAGGAAGCAGAAAGAACAAAGTCGGTGATTAGACAACATCCAGTTGAAACCTTTCAATAATAAGTATAGCTCACTGGGGACTATGAATATAGTGTACTGCCTATGGACATTTCATTAGATTTCCTTCTAAATTGTCTTCCTTCCCTCTTTCTTTTCCTTCTTTTCTTCCTTCCTGGCTTTGAATATGGAGGGAGTTTTGCTGGCTTATGTAAATTAAAGATCACCAAGAAGCATTAAGCAAGTAAGCCACAGAAGGCTGTCAGGGTCAGAGGGAAGGTGTTATGTGGTGGTCCTTAAACTTTTTGGTGTCAAAACTTCTTGATACACTACGAAAATTTTTGAGATGACTAAAGCACCTTTGTTTTTATTGGGGTATAAAGAAATAATAAAAAAAGTAAGTAAATATATTCAGTATATATTAATATCAAGAAGATTTGAAACTGAAACTTGAAAATCATTTTAATTTTATTAAGAAAATAAATAAGTGACATTTGTAAGCTAGGATTCTTCCGTGACATTTTTTCCAATTTTTAATGTTTTAATTTTAGGTAAGTTAATTTTTACTTATTTACTTATTCTTTTAGATGCCATATAGCAATATGCTTTATTAAATTAGAGAATATTCTTATCATTTTGTCTATTTATGAGGAATTAATTTATGTCATGATTTGTTTTAATTTTTAAATGTTTCATACAATATATTTTGATCATATTCTTTTTCCTTCCTCAACTCCTCCCAGATCCCGCCTCACCAAATTTATGTTCTTTCTCTCTCTTAAAAAATCAGAAGACCAAAAGAAAAATATCCCAAACCAAAATAACAACAGCAACAACAACAACAACAACAACAAAACACACACACACACACACACACACACACACACACACACACACACACTCCACAGAAAAGATGGAGTCTGTCTGTTTGGTGTTGTCTAACTACTCCTGAGTGTTGAGTTACTCTGAAGAAGATTGATTTTTTTCCTCTCCTATCAGTTGCAAAAAGCTTCTTCATTAGTAGTGGGACTTTGTGCCCATTTCTCTTTCTCCATGCTGGGATGATGTCTGGCTTGAGCTTGTGCAGGTCTAGACGATGCTATCACAGTCTCTGTAAGTTCACATGTGCATCAGCTCTCTGTGTCTGGAAAATGCCGTTTTCCTGGAGCTGTCAGCAATCACCGACTCTTACAATCTTTCCTCCTCCTCTTCCTCCTTCTCCTCTTCTTCTTCCTCCTCCTCTGCTTAGAACCCTGAGCCTTGATGGGAAGCGCGTTATGAAGATGAGTGCTGCAAAGCCCCTCACTCTGTGCACATTGTCCGATTGCGAATCTCTGTGTTAATTCTTATCTACTGTGAGGAGAAGCATCTGTAATGAGGACTGAGTGATGCACTGATCTATGGATATAGCAACAGCCCATTAGGAGTCATTTTATGGTGATGTTCTGCAGTCCATGACCTGTCTAGTCTCAGGTTCTTGGCCTGACTAATACTGTCAGCTGTAAGGTTCCATCTCATGGAGTGGACCTTAAACCCAATTAAAAAGAACAGTTGGTTATCCCGTAACATTTGTGACACTATTACACCAGTGGGTATGTCCTGTAGGCAGATCACCTCTGTAGGTCACAGGATTTATAGCAGGGTGAGATTAATGATTACTTTTCTGGTAGCAGTGGTGTGTATCCAGTACCTTCCATCACTAAAGTTGCTCATCAATAGGGGTAGAGCTTCTAGTTGAGTACCAGATCCAATTCTTCCCGTTTGATGTCATAATTAACATTTAGCCACAGTGTCTTACCATCAGGTTGTAGAAGTTATCAATAGCCTGTGATAGCATTGTCAATGGCCTACAGTGTTTGGGGATGAAGTCTATTGGGACCCCTTTGGCAAATGACTGAACAAAATGTAACCCATTCTTGGTAGGTACTGGAAGTTTTATTTGATGTTTAATTGAAGTATTGTTTCCCCTATTATATGACAGCTCCATTTAAATTCATTTATACGTGTATAGATTTTGGGAAACTTCTACAATAGTAAGCTTCCATGTGGTTTTTCAAAATGGCTTTAATGTTAATTTTTCCTTCACTTATTCCCTCCTCTACTCTATCTTCAGAGTCCCATTTAATCTTCCTACTCTAACTTCCCTCTTATCCCTTTATAATACTATGTTCTTTCTTGAATGATCCCCTTCTCATCGTTGGCCCCTTACTAGCTATCTAATATCTATAGATATGCAGCTATTCTGAATGAAATACATATATCTGAAGCTTAAATTTAACCTACACAAAAAGGAAAACTTGCAATATTTGTCTTTCTGGGCCCGAGTTACCTCGCTCAATATGATTGCTTCTAGCTCCATCCATTTACCTAAACATTTCATAGTTTTATTTTTTCTTAACAGCTGAATAAGATTCCATTTTGTAAAAATTTAAACTTTTAATAAAAATCTGGAGTACTAAAACCCAAAAGAAAACTGAGAAAGGGAAGTATTTCACGTTTTCAACTAGACCCCCATTCTCAAGATTCTTCTTCACATGTAGATTAACAGAAGACTGTTTCTGAGCTCTTTTGTGACAAAAATCTATGATGAATCATCTGGGATACTCAGCCACAAAGTTGTTAGTAGGAGGAGAGTGGGTGGGTAGCGTGGGGGGGGGCACACAGTGACATCTTATGGTTATTGTGAAAGTGGGTTGGTCTCTTGTAACCACTGAAAGAGTCTGTTTCAGAGGGGTTCTTGACCTGTTCTGTGAATACTACTGATTATTATGGTTTTGACCTCAAATGTTACCCAATATGCTAAAGGCTTGGTCAACAATATGTGGTGATAGTGGGTGGTGGAAAAACTTTTATAATGGGGTGTAGTTGAGTGAAGTTAGATCATTTGGGGGTGCTTTTGTAGGGGATATTGAGACTTTATTCTGTCTGTGCTCCCTTTCATCTTCAGCTGATGCAAAGCAGCTTTACTTACCACAGGATCTCTAACACAATCCCCCGCTACAGTCTCAAGAATAATGGGGCCAAACCACCATGGACTGAAAGCCCTGAATCAATGAGCCAGGTAAGAATTTTCTCTTTTTGAGTTGATCATCTCAGATGTTTAATCACAGTGAGGGGCAGATAATGAATTTCTTCCTGAGATAGCCATGCAGGAGCAGCTTAAGTAGCACGAGGACCTCCCTTCCCTTTTCTCTCTTCCTTTCTAGTAGGTCCTCCATTTATTTAAGTTATTATTATCAGAGCTCAGATGTGAGTCAGAGAGGCAACACAGCCAGAGGGTGACAGCTTAGTACCATAGTGTGAACAAATACTTTATTATAACAGGAAGGAGAACCAGAAATAGAATTAGAAAGCCTCCTTTCTTCAACTGATGCCCACTTTCTCTATTCCACATGACCTGAAAAAAACCACATACTTGGTGGGTACTTAGCTCACAGCTACAGAAGGAAGCTATTCCTTAATCTGTGTCAATCACTCATCATCTGAAGCTACCTGGACCTGTAGCCATTAACTTCCAATGAGCATTCACTGATGTGTGGAATCAAAACCAGTCTCACCCATTTCTGTGAAAACAGTATTTTTATTCATAGCTGCTCTGAAACCTTTTCATCTCTTTTCATCCTATTTTGTTTTTCAACTCCCTCTAAGGGTAAAAATGTTCTATGTTGCCTTAGTGACCAGTACTTTTTCATAAGTCATTTCCCCCCTATTAAGACTGATCTTTAGGGATGTGCACAGCTATTATTCATTCTTAAAAAGGTACATATTCTGTTTGAGCATCTGTGCTGAGAAAACCTTGGATAATGAATTCTAGTCTTTGTTAATAGGGCCAAATGGTAAGATGGTGTCAGGTAATACATATAATCCAGCTTGCTGTTAGTTTCTTCAGATGGATTTACAAATGTATTTAATTGTGGGAAAACCTAATATACCTCAGCCAATGAATATCGTGTCTCTGCATTGTAAGTGTTGATTTCTTTCCAAGCTCTGATTCATATGTGAGATGAATCTGATGAGATCTTAAAACCAGCCACCAAAGAATGAGTCCCTGAACTTGTAGAATCTGCAGAAACTAGTTCACGCCATCAGGCTGACACTGGGTCACTCCAGGGGAAGCTCGATTTATAGTTTTGGTGGGATGCCTGAGTTTGAAGTAATTCACACCAGAAAGAGGAAGTGTAGTCAAGAGTCCAGTGGGTGCAGGGAACTTGGAGGCAGAATTACTTCAGCCTCAGGATGTGAATATAGAAGTGAAGGGTGAGGATTAGGTTCAGGCTGCAGTGACCTCCTAAAGATCATGACCAACACTGAAGACAGTTGTTTTATGAATTAACAGGGCAGTTTCCAGTGTTGTGGTAGAACCAACAGCTGTGAACAGTAAATTTTGGGCTGAATCATATGTGGGATTTAGCTATTTATTCCCATATTCAAACATATTTATTTCCTGATGACTCTTACTATAATAATACCTCCAGAATACTCATAAAGTTTCCTGTTATAATTTTGGAAAAAGTAGTAGCCCCTCAAAGATATATAGTATATACTCATTAAATCACTTACTAGGGCTTTAAGTTTCAAGAAGAATCTAGCTGCATCAGTGATCCACAGTGTTAATTTATTGGCTTATCACTTGTGTATATAGTTTCATTTCCATATTACAGGCAAAGCATATCTTCACAGCATTCCTTCTAGGAAACCCTACTTTGTTCTTTTGATCCTCCTCCTTTTGGGTTCTGTAATTCTGGTTATCAAAGAGCTGCTACAGTTTCCCTCATTTGAGCAAGCCAGAGGTAAGGGCATGTTAATAATAATTTGTTCCGTCCTTTTTATATAGTGTACATAACATTAAAAACTTGTTTGTGAAGAAAAAGGGTATACACTTTGGGAATGGACAAGCACTGCTGTATTCTGTCTTTGCAGAGACTATTGTATTAGTTACCTTTCTAGTACTGTGATGAAACACCATGACCAAGGCAACTTAGAGAAGAATTTGTGAGTTTTGGTTCTAGAATTTTAGAGTCCAGGATGGTGGGTGCACAGCAAGCTGAGGGCTCACATCTTCAACAAGAAGCAAGAAGCAGAGATAGTGAACCAGAAATGATGGGAATCCTTAAACTCTAAGAATACCAAACTCCTTCCCATGAGAGCACACCTCCTAAACTTCCAAAAGCAGCACCACCAACTCACTGCTAAGTACTCAAATGGCTGGGACTATGGGAACTATCTCATTCAAATTGTCACAGCTGTGTAGATGACTTCAGTTGAAGCATAGAGTCTCTTTATCCAACACAGTGCTGCAATTTTTTTTTGCTCACTTTCTGTGATTTCCTGTCTGACTTGGTTCTCCAGCTATGTTAGCCTGCCTTATAATCTTGCTATATCTGATTCTGACCGAGGAGATGCTTGTGATGGCTCCCCTGGAGATTTCTGCCTGTCCTGACTTTCTATGCATTTCTGACTCCTCACTCCCAAATCTCTTTCTCTATAATCCTTTCCCAATTCTATAGACTGTCATGGAGTCCTGTCTTCCTTTCATACAACGTATGTCTCCATGTGCTTTTGTTTACTGCTTCCTCAGTAGAATCTGCCACAGAGGCTGATGCATATTGAGTATTCTAGGGATGCTGGTGCATCAAGGATTGAATCAACAAACCAACAAACAAAAAATCTACTGAAGACTTATTGTGTTCTAGACCTCACTAAGTGGTGAGATAAACCAATGAGATGTAGCCTTCTGTCAAGGGGCTCAATATTGCAGAGATAGTCGTTTAAGGAGATGATGATACGTAACATGGGAAGACCTAATACAGAGATGTTAGGTTACTCAGACATTTTGTCTTTGTGAGAAAAGCCCCCTACCCAAACAAGTTATGGAAGGAAAGATATATCTTGCTTTGTGTTTCCAGATAGTTGAGACCATCATCATGGGTAGGGCATTGTGGAAGACCTTACATTATTGTCTCCAGGAAGCACAGGGAACGACAGTACCTGTACTCAAGGGCTTTCTCCTTTCCCCTTTTCATTCCCTCCTGCTTATTAATGTTGTCATTCTTATTTAAGACAGGTCTTCTTATCTCAGTTAATATGTGAAGATGCCCATACAGACACACCCAGAAGTATGCTTTATTGATCTCCCAGGCACTTCCCAACCAACCAAGTTGATGAGATTAACCATCAGAGAGATAAAATCAAAACAAGGAAAATGAGAAAGCAAAAAAGTAAAACAAGAAAAAGCATGATGGGGACACAGAATTTGGGAAGAGAAGGCTCTCAGTGGATGCTAGGGCAGGCAAGGGGAAGGACTTAAATTCTGGTTCTCATACTTGCTGAGCTTCTCTGATTCCATTCCTCTTCGGTAAATGAATAATATTTACCGGTGCCACAGGGAATTGTGAGTCCCACCTAAAGCACACGTGTTACGTTGTCAGGTGGGGTCACTGTCCCTTAATCTCTGGTCAAGATTTGTGTATGTTTCCAACCTCTGCGGGTGGGCGCTCAACAGTGCTTCCTGAAATGCCTTCAGTTTTTCAGAGAGCCATGTTTGCATAGTCACTTCCAAATCTGGTTCCCTCCTTCAATGAATTCTTGCCTTCTGTTCCATCATTTCTGAGCTTGATCCTTGCTTTGGAATCCGCTGAGAGCACGTAGCCAGGACTTCAGGTGGGGAACAGGCTTTCTCAGAATATTAAGCAGAGAAAAGTTAAGATACCGCCACAATCCAGTTAAATTAAGATGGCTTATTAGAGATCCAATCTTAACTCATAGAGTAGCCATGATACTGAATATGGCTTCTCTCTGTTCTCTTATTTTTTCAGGAGCCACACACAAGCAATGAACAAGTCCAGAGCAGCATTTGCATATGGCCCTTCTCCTCGGTGACTTTGGGGTGCTAGGGGTAAATATCATCACATTTGTTTTACAGAAGAGGGACAATCAGAGGAGCTCGTGACAGCCAGAACTGAAACTCAGGTTCCAACCAAAGAACATTTCTAATTTTCTTCTGCTCATTTGTTTTCTTGTCAGTTTCCTGCCATAGAATGTAAAGAGTGGAGGAAAAATTCTTCCACTTCACTTACTAAAACTTTCATATTTAGAGCTCTGAGCTATTAAAATCCTCATGCACCAAGGAATAACAGAACATATGGAGGAGCGGGAAGATTTTCAAATCAAATATTTCTAAGGAAATACTACCCAACAACCAGCATTATGACACCAGCAGGTATTGAGCAATGCTGTTTCTGGTTCATCTTGATTGTTGGTCACTTAATTGTCCTGGTGTTTGAGTCCTTGTGTCTGCCTGAGTCAGGGTTTCCATTGCTACGAAGAGACACCATGACCATGGCAAGTCTTACAAAGGAAATATTTAAATGGGGTGGCTTACAGTTCAGAGATTTGGTCCATGATCATCATGGCAGAACGTGGTGGGTTGCAGGCAAACACAGTGCTGGAGAAGGAGCTGAGAATTCTACATCCTGCTCCATAGGCAACAGGAAGAGAGCTATGTCACTGGGCGTAGCTCGAGCATAGGAGACCTCAAAGCTTGTCCCCACAATGATACACTTCCTCCAAGGCCACACCTCCTAATATTGCCACTCCCCATGAGCTTAAGGGGGCCAATTATATTGGAACTACCACAGTGTCTGCAAAGCCAGAAGTGACAGGATAGACAGTAAAGGCTACTGAGTCCCATCTAGTCATCTGTGCCAATTTTAGGCTTCTGAGTTAAGGGTGGCTATCCCGCTGGCATGGTTACACAGTGTTCACAGGTCTGAGCCAGACATGAAAAGGTGAGTGGGATTTTTCAAGGCAAAACTGTTTGGAAAAGTTTTTTTTTTTTTTTTTTTTTTTTAGAAAGTGAGAATTGCAATGTAGCAAACAGATGAGACGAGATGAGAAATGGTTAGGGAGCTGGTGTTCTGTATGGCTGAGCGAAAACTGCTCTGGACTTGCTAATGAAATGTAAGTGGTTTCCTCCCAAACTTGGGCATAGTAATCTGGAAGAAGCGTTTCAAAAGACATCTTATTTGGAAGTGAGGAGGTTTATGTGATGTCATTTGGGGAGGCTTTTTGAAGGTGTGATTGGACACAACACAACTACAGCCTGGTGGACAGCTTCTGTTCCCCTTCATTAGTTAGCACCACTCTCCAAGCACAACTAAAATCCAACTTCTATTAAGTTATGAACTATGCCTTAACTGATAAGTCATCTTACTTTATTAGTTTAAAACAACCTCTCTAATTCTTCCTGACTATTCATATTTAGTGTCTGCATGGTTTTCTGTGGGGGATACTGTGATAATGGAAATTGAAAACGGGAAGCACTGTTCTCAGAATATCCTGGCTACTAATACATTTTGTATGTAATTTTCTACAGCGGTATTGATTTTAATCAGCTTTCAAGATGGAGCACCCCATTTGTCAAGGCCGAAGACCCAAATGTACAGTTTTTTTTTTTAACATGGCGCAAAACTGGCTATAACAAATGTGCTCAAATATATTAGTTATCTATTAACCTCAACAGGCAAGAAAGCACTACATCATTAGCTCATCTCGAGGAACACAGCAGCTGCAGCCGGGCCAGCTCCTACAGGAGATGCAGAATCAGCAGAACTCACAACCTGTGAAGATGCTGGTGTGTCTGAGGTGTCTGGCTGACCGTGGAGCAAGAGTGCTGTGAGATGAATGCCGAGATACATGGTGTGATTGTCCCCCTGACAGCAGGAGAGCATTGCCATCTTATCAAAAGCTGCGCTGTGTACATCAGAATTCACGGCCTCATCTATCTCTGGGATATGGTGTGAGCTTTATCATGCTGGAAGTGTTTCAAGCTTTGATTAATTTTTCGTGGTTTTATTTGGTTATTGAAGTGTGGCTTGATTGTGTGTTCCACCCGTTTTCTTTTAAGCACTGACAATCTTGATTAAATTTCCCTTTGAGAAGAGGGAAGAAAACAGCAGAGTAACTGTCACAATTTCTTTGAGCTGAATTGCTCTAAAGTGCTTTGAACATATCCTCCTAAAGTAACCCCTCTCGAAGATTAGTGGACGAAAGCTGTGCTGGGAAGATGGGATGTGCTGGACCTGTTCTTTTTCTTTCTTATCCTTTTTTCTTTTTCTTTCTTTTTTTTTTTTGTACAATTCTAGCTTCCTGCATACAGCTCAGCTGCATGGTTTATTTCTATATCTTTTCTTTGCTTCTTAACTCATAATAAAATAGCTGTCACACTATTGACATAGCTGTTTGGGCGATTTAAATTGCATGAGGCAGGGGTTCCATTCTTTGATGTTACTATAGATTTTTACTGTCAGAAATGCGAACCAAGGCACAAAGTAGATAAGGCTTTGTGCAGGCAGGATGGAAAAGAGAGCTACACAGGATAATACTGAAGTTGTGGACTATGATTAATAAAGTTTCACTTGCAACTGCTAAAGAGAAGTTTGCATGGCCTTTGAATTCACCTGCAAATCTCATTAAAAGAACCCACAATCCTATGTATTCGAAGCTCTCTCTCTCTCCAACTATATGGTACAGTTTGAATTAAGTCCTCAGGTAATGTTTCAATGGACAAGCACTTAGTTTATTTTAGAGATTTTGTAATTTATTCAGAAAGGAAGTATTGATGATCAGTTATGTTTCATGACTGACGTCGCTTATCTGAGACCCAAAGAAGCATAAGACTGAAGTCCAGTGATCTCATCATAGGGTGCTGTAGAGCTATATTAAATAGGGACCAGAGACAGGTGGGAGCTAACACCACATAGGTATCAGGTGACAAACTCAACTGTAAGATTGATATCTGAGAGCACATTTACATGTCCCTGCATATCAAAATTTTATATTCAGGAGTAATAGCTTCCAGGATGTTTTTGCCTTAGTAAGTTGGTCATTGATTTTGTTTGTGTTCATAAATGTGGAATAGAGTGGGACAAGAAAAAATATCACAGACAAAAGCTTCCTTTATCATTGTGTCAAAAATGATCAAATAAGAAAGATACAGTTTAATTTTTTAGGCTGTATTAAAAAATTAAATGAAGACTGCAGAGCAAGATCCAGAACGGGCACCAAAGCTACACAGAGAAACCCTGTCTCAAAAAAACAAACAAACAAAAAATTAAATGAAGGAAGTTATTACATTGAAAGAGGAGTTAGAACAGCTGGGCAGTGGTGGAACATGACTTTAATCCCAGCACTCGGGGAGGCAGAGCCAGGAGGATCTCTGTGAGTTCAAGGCCAGCCTGGTCTACAGAACAAGATCCAGGACAGACATCAAAACTACACAGAGAAACCCTGTCTCAAAAAAAAAACAAAAACCAAAAAAACAAAAAACAAAAAACAAAAAAAAAGAAAGAGGAATTAGAGGAGTCCTGTGACTGCCTGTATAGGACCTGCACCAGTCCCGTCCCCCCCCTCCCCCGCACCTCCCAAACCCTCTCACTCACACACACACTCATACACACTCACACACACTCACACACACTCACACATACAAACACAAATACTCATACCCCCGCATTCATAGACACACAGACACACATACACACTCATGAAAGTAGAAGGGGGACTATTGTGGAGGAGGTGGTCATCAGGAGTGTAAGGGGTATATAAAAAATAATGGAGGGTGAATATGATCTTAATACATTGTTTGCAAGCATGAAATTGTCAACAGTTTAAAAACATGTTAGTATTAATAAAACCATAAAAACAGTCTCTCACAGTTCTGGAAGCCTGAAGTTTGAAATCAAGGTGTGATTGGAGCCTGATCTGTCTGAGAACTCTGGAGACAGTCTTGCCGTGTCTGTTCAGCCTCTGGTAACTCTAGGTGACCTTGGGTTGTGGGAGCAATGTTCCAGTCTCTGCCTCCATCCTTACATGGCTGACTCTGTGTCTGTGCATCATCCCTTGCCTTTCTTTAGAAGGAAACTCATCACCTAGATAATTCATAAAAATCTCATCTCAAGATCATGAATCACATTGGCAGAACTGTTTTACACAGATAATATTATAATTTTGTGTGGGCACATCATTTGTGGGAGTAATTTAACTTTCCAGATACAAACCTCTGTGTATTTTAACCTATATTCTCACTAACAACAGCACTGACATTACTATAACATAATCAATTATTATAAAAACAAGTCAGTTGACTAGAAAAGAAATGCTAAATGGTTAACAAAAACTGGGCCCCAAAATATTCACAGGGGCCAGTGAGCCACCATAGGGTCCTGTCATTTGAAAGGCTCAGACAGAAAGACTGATGCTGGTTTGAGACCCTGCATCTGAAGTAAAAGCATCCATAATGAACTTTGGTTGTAGTCATGGTTTTACAGGTATGTGTATGTGTGTGTCCTCATCAAAAGCACATTAAATATGTGCTTTTTGTGTTAGTTATAATTGAATAACATTGAAACACACAAATAATGAAGGAAATGCAGATAAAATCATGAAATATAACTATCATTACATATCAAAATTTTGTAACAATTAAAGAAACAGTCTTTGTTGAGGTTGTATTGAGATTGGCATTTTCAAACATCACTGAAAGGATGGGTACTGACAGCCTTTCAGGAAGGAGGGTGGCAGAATACATGAAAATGAATACATTTTAATATAATGTGGATATGCTAACTCACAATGTAAATGAAATAAAAATATGTTAATGTGATCATTAAACTATGATTTCTAATAGTCAATAAGAGGACCAGTTAAGACAACTAAATACTATTGTCATTAAAATCATGTTTTGTAAGAAGATTAAAAATGTTCATTTTAATACCTAAAATTTGGAGAAACATTGGCATACACTTTGTTACTCATACATCTGGCTTTAATCTAAAATTTTTGGGACACTCTTTTTTTTTTTTTTTTTTGGTTTTTCGAGACAGGGTTTCTCTGCGTAGCTTTGCGCCTTTCCTGGAGCTCACTTGGTAGCCCAGGCTGGCCTCGAACTCACAGCGATCCTCCTGGCTCTGCCTCCCGAGTGCTGGGATTAAAGGCGTGCGCCACCACCGCCCGGCTTGGGACACTCTTAATTGAAATAAAAATACAAAGTTGAATGTGCAGTATAATTGCAAGTTATAAAATAAATTAACATGCACATATAAAGTTAAGAAACAAGTCATCGAATTATGACCACCAATAATCTCAGTGGTAGAAATAGTTCAAATTGATTTTAATATTTCTTATTTAAGTATTTCTTATTTATTGAAATTTTAAGTTTTTTTAATAATAAAAAGATATTCTAAAGTATTTGGTTTTTCTACATGATATTACATAAGAACAACTAGAAAACTATTTCACAGCTCTATGTAATTTATCTTTTCTAGGACTGGTCTGTCTTTGTTACAATTATGGGTGAGAGCTACCTTAGAGTCAGAGGATCATATGTAATAGAATCACAGAATTCTGCAGCTGAATGACAACACTATAATATTCCTGTTCTATGTCTTTATTTTTAGATGTAGAAAATTGTCTACAAGGAACTACATTTATTGACCTAAAAAATAGAGGTCATTAGAGGCATCTTTGCTGGAGTTCATAGAAGCTGACTGGATTAGCAGTTTATTGCTATGTACAATAACTTACCACAACACAATTGCTTAAGATAATACACACTTATTATCTCAGGTTCTGTGGTTGAGAATTTGGATATAGTTCCTGAATCTTGTGCCATAGTCTATCACAAGGCCAGGGTCTCATCTGAAATCTTGACTGTGGGGAGATCTGTTTTCCAGTTTCCCATAGTTGCTGTCAGGGTTCAATTACTTTTGGGTAACTGGGTAGGGAAAGTCATTCTTAGCTGCCTTTGGGGCTATCTTCTTGTCTCAATTCCTTGCCATGAAGCTTACCATCTAGCTCCATCAATGCTAGCAGGAGGGGGAGTCTACTGGAAAATGAAAGCCTAAATGGAAACTTTAATCTTATATGGCCTAATCCCTTTCACCAGAGTTGACTTATATTAGAAGACATAAGTCACTTTACCACTCTACATTCAAGGAGTGAGGACCAAACAGTGTCTGTCATAAATGCCAGGCTATGGAGACAATTAAAGGGCACCTTAGAGTCTTTACTATATTGGCCTTCCAATAGTATTTCAAAATTGTGCCTAGATTCCTTGCTTTTTATGTAACAAAGCTGTTGATGAAATGGAAGATTGGGACAAAATCTTGTACTTGTATCTCTATATAATGGGTATTAGTACTTAGTGGATGCTTCATTCATGGCTGATTGCTCAATTTTTTCCCCATGTACTCATTTAACAAATACAACTTGTGCTAACTGGATCTCGAGTGACTTTTTAAGTGTCACAGACATATCAGCTAGTAAAAGCAGGTCCTTTCCCTTCATGGAACTTTCAGTGTATTCAAGAGTGTTGATGGACTATAGCAACACGCGAATACACACCATATCTCATGTGGATAATAAATAAACTTGTACAAAGTGAATAAGAAGCCAGGAGAGGAGAACACGTGTGAGAGATGGTGTTATGGTTTGACTTTCAAATGCTTTCCATAGGATTGAGTTTTGTGTGTTTGATTCTCAGCTGAGAGATGGCTCAGCCGTTAAAGGCTAGGCTCACAACCAAAAACATAACAGCTGATATTCTTAATTTGAGAAGTTGTAGAATTTTTGTGAGGTGGGACCTGATTGGGGAAAGTAGGTTCCTTGAGGTAAGCCCTTGGGAGTCCATTATCTCTGACCCCTCTACTTCCTCATTGGCTAGGAAGTAAGGAGTTCTTCTCTACCTTATACTCTCATCACCATGATGCTCTGATTAACTGAAGGGGCCATGCAATTGTGGCCTGAAGTCTCCTGAAAGTATGAGCCAAAATAAAGCTTTGCTCCCTCAAGTTGGTTATGTCAGTTATTTAAATCACAGTAATGAAAGAAACTAGTATAGATGGATGTGGTAGAACCTGCTGGGTGTGTGAGCATACATGTAAGGATACTAGAACACATTATGAGAATTTCTAAAGAAAGAACCTATCATGGCACTGAGAAGATGGTGCTCAGGTCCCTGGTGGTCTGCTTTGTAGACAAATTTCTAAATGGTCTTATTAAATAAGAAACACAGAGCCAAATATACGGGTGAAAGCCTTAGAGATCATAGAAATAGTAAGAGCCACCAGCTAGCCTTAATTCACCATGCCACCGTAGCTTCCCAAGAGAGCTACTTTCTGTCTACCCAGGCTTTTATTGCCTTGCTGTTCTGCCTTCTTATTGGCTCTTAGCCCAGCTACCTCACTTCCTTGTCACTGCCTGTCTGTACAGACCTCCAGGTCTCTATGGTTGGTATGGGATTAAAGGCGTGTGTCACCACGCTTGGCTATTCCCTAGTGTGTCCTTGAACACACAGAGACTCTGACTACCATGTAATCAGATTAAGGGTGTGTGCCACCACTGCCTGACTTTTGTGTTTACCTTAAAATGGCTTGCTATTCCCTTTGACCTCCAGGCAAACTTTATTTATTAACATACAAATAAAATATCGCCACATTTTAGCACAAATAAAATATCACCACACTGCTTGGAGTTGACAATTGTTATCAATTGGCCAATATCCTGTTGCTACTCCAAAGACCATCACTTATTGCTAGTGACTAAGCATGGCAGGATACAGAGGCAGATACACTGCAAGAAAAATAAAGGACCCCACTGTTAAGTAGCCTGGCTTGGAGGATTCCATACTAGCCATCCCCAAATTCCTCAGAATTGCAGATTATTTTAAGATGTTTTCTGTAAAAATTCCTCTTACATTTTAAGCCCCATTCGGCCTTTTGTAGAGATTCTACCAGTATATTGTTTGCATGTCAAATGCCATTTTAGTATTTACTGCTCTGCTGACTCCACCTCCACCACGTGCTGGGTAGATATAAGTGTATAAACCAGGAATGGTTGAGAGATGGGGTTCAGTGGTAAGGGGCTTGCTTCCCCTGAAATCCTACATTTGACAAAAAAAAGAGAGAGAGAAGAGGGGTTGGTTGGAGTTGGAATATTTTAAGGAGGCCAGTATGGCTTTCATGGATTGAGCAGGGGTAAGAGTAATGAGGTATAATATCAGAAATGAATACAAAGTCATTGCAGGCGAAAAATAGTTGCAGTAAAAACCTTACAAAAGCCACCTTTTCAAAGAAAAAAGGATAAAAATTGTTAAACAATGACATGTGTATCAGTTATAGAATTTAAAGGAAGGGGATTGGAAAGCTGGTACCTGCGGATCTCATTAGCAGCATTCAACATCTGTCCAGGTAGTAAATGTAAGTGGTCCAGTTCTGGGCCATTAAGTTTTTGATGTTACTCATTAAAGAAACTTACGAGCCTTAGTTCAAAGGGCTGTTGCCACTGTGTCTGCGCGAGGGGTGCAGAGTGTATTTTATGCAAATTTAATAGATTTGTAATGAATGATCCTGTCCAATAAGCTGGTTAGAACATTTGGGCATTCACTTGAGAGTGACCACCAATGTCATTTTCTAAGACTCTTTGGCAGCACTGATCATTCAAATAGAACTTAACACAATGCCAGCAAGTGAGCATGAAGGATGGGTTGCTTGCTGACAATGAGAATGATTTTTTCATTGTTGTTTTTAGTTATTTCTTTTATTTTTGAGACTATAATACAATTTTACCATTTTTCCCTTCTCTTGCTTTCCTTTCAAAGCCTCCCATATACCATTCCTTGCTCTCTTTCAAATTCATGGACTCTTTTTCAGTAATTGTTGTTACATGTGCACGCGTATGTAACAACAATTGTTACATACATACGAAGAAGTTTGATTATGTGTTTTACACACACACACACACACACACACACACACACACACACACACACACACACCATGCACACACATACAAATATATTCCTAATATAGCCTGCTGGGTCTGTATAATGTTACTTGTGTGTGTATTTTCAGGGTTGACCATGTGGTCTTGGATGACTATTTCATGTGGTCTTTCCTGGGAGATGATGATTCCAAAGAGCTTTCCATCAGACCCAAAGGAAATCACCAGATACTACTGAAAGGTATAGATAAAAAATGTTTCATCTTTGGAGGTGCATAGCTTAGACCCTCATTTTACCAAAGGCCAAAGGCCTGTGGTCACCCAGACTTGACTGTATTTTCTAAAGGGCACTTAAAATACTTCTATTGCTCTCTTCTACCTCCTTGAACTATGTATGACAGGTCTTTACTACACTGATAATCAGAAGATTGGAAAACCTCTTACAGAATGATGCTCAGTCAAGCGATAAATGCTTCAGAAATTAGTCTTGAATATTATCACTGTGTATCAATTGAAGTTGGATGAAGAGCTCTACATTCATCCAAGTTCTTTCCCATACTAATTAGATACTCTTCAAAGGTGTAATTACCATTTAAAAATTACTTTGGAGTGCAGGATAGACAATAGATTTTAATGTCTTGTAATTTCTTTCTGTGTCTCTCATATTTCTCTGGCACTTTCTTATTTTGCAGATGAATCACAGGACCTTCAAGGACTTTCCTCTCTCACAAGTTAAAATTCTAAACAGAAATTCTTCTCACATGGAAAACTTGATTCAATTACCGGAGAAAGACCATAATAATTAAAATTTTGATTGCACTGATTATCAAGTTGCTTGAAATTCCTGCTACCACCTTGAGCAGAGAACAATTTCCAGTCCCAGAAGTGAGTTGCCTTGTTTACGAGTGTCGGGTAAAATAAGAAATTTGATAATGTGTCTATTGTCACAATTTGTAGCACAGTTCATACTCTGATTATATATATTGGCCAAACCCAGCCTCTTTGTTCTGCTCCTCTGGTGGGATATAATTTGGATCTTGAGTGACCCCCTCTGCAAAGTCCACCCATTAAAAGTTTCATCTGTGGTTCCACTGGGAGGTGGGTGAACATTTAGTGGGCAGAACTCAGCAGATGGAAGTTAGATCTCAGTTGGGAGGGGTAGTCTCTTGAATTGGAGATCAGGACATTAGCTCATTTCTTCTTTCTCCTTTTGTTTCCTGGGTACCATGAGGTACCATGAGGTGAACAGGTATTCATTGCTTCATGCTCCCATCATGATGTATTTTGCTGCCAAAGCAACAGGGCCGAGTAACCATGGACCGAAACCTCTGAAACCACTAGCTAAAACATAAGCCTTCCTTTTTTTTTATATTGATTATTCCAGATATTTTATCACATAAACAGTGTTTCTTGACATCTTGTATTATTTCAGAAGGATAAGAATGACATAAAGGAGTTTTGAAGTTGATGTGCATGGGGTGTGGCTATCTTAGTAATGTGGCTAATGTGGCTAATGTAGGAAAGACTGCTTGTTCTGTGGCTGAAATGAGCTGGTCCAGAAAGCAGAGCTTTTTCTTTTTCAGAGTAGGGGTTGGCTCAGGTGTTATGGTGTCAAAGAAACCTCTGGATTACAGATCTTTGATGTTATGCCACTTCTTTTTGGATCAAATGGGGGTTCATTAAAATAGCTTCAGGTCTATGTGGTCTGATCTTTTCTGTTTTCATTCATTCATTCTTTTTTTTTTTTTTTGAGACAGGGTTTCTCTGTGTAGCTTTGCACCTCTCCTGAGTCTCACTCTCTAGCCCAGGCTGGCCTTGAACTCACAGAGATCCAACTGCCTCTGCCTCCCAAGTGCTGGGATTAAAGGCGTACACCACCACTGCCCAGCTCTTTTCTGTTCTCTTTAGCATCATATTTTATGGGATACTCTTCTATCATACTGGTTTTCCTTTCATACCTTATATTCTCTACCTTTTCCCCAGACAGGAGAACTAGGCATATTGTTTAAATAATTTTTTATATTTACTTAGTGTGTGTGTCTCTCTGTGTTTGTGTGTGTATGACTGTGTATGTGTCTCTCTGTGTGTGTTGTATATCTGAGCATCATGGAGTGTGGGTGGAGGTCAGAGGATAACCTGTGAGCATTGATTCTTTCCCCTGTGTGGGTTCATTCGGAGGATTGAGCTCAGTTTATCTGGCTTGATGGCAATCATGCTCGACCCTTACTGATTCTCTGCCTGGCATAGGCTCTTCTCTTTACCTAAATAACTCTAACTCCATTCTATATCCCGTTTCAAAAACTGATGCCCAATAACTTCCTTCCTTCTGTCAACTTTCCTAGGGCTTTGGTTATGGGTGTTGATAGCCTCTCTTGAGACCTCTCCCTCCCTTCATGGCTTGCATGTTTGTATTTGCTGTGGGATGCCTTTCTGTATGCTCCGAATATGTGTTGCTCTCATTGGTTGATACATAAAGCTGTTTGGCCAATGGAGAGGCAGAATGAAGTTAGGTGGTACATTCAAACTGAAGACAGAGATGAAAAAGGGTAAAGTCATGTCGGACGCTGTGAGCCGCCACCAGGAGAAGCAAGATGTGAGAGAACAGGTAATGCCATTAAGCCACATGGCAAAACATAGATTAATAGGAATGGGTTGAGCTAAGCTATGAGAGCTAGCTAGAAAGAAGCCTGAGCCATAGGCCATACGGTTTGTAATTATATAAGCCTCTGTGTGTTTACTGGGACCGAGTAGCTGAGGGATCGGGCGAGACACAGGAAAACTTCCGCCTACACGTGTTTGTAGATGTGAATATTTGGTTCAAGTTCACTCCTTGTTTTCTTCCCCACAGTGTATTCAGAGCCAGGTGTTGAGACTGGTGTTGCTCACATGTGTCCAGAGCATGACCACTAAGGAAGGAGAAAGTGTTCAATGAACATTCATTGATGCAATACCTAAACAAATGCTTAGAGTGGTTGATCTGCTTCTCCCTGCACACACTAGCTTCAGGATGACTGTATTTCTCCATACTCTGGCTCCCTAAAGGACCTGAACTGAGCAGAATGCATCCTGACCAAAGAATCAGGTATCCTAAAAATCTTTTCTTACCTTGGCTATAAATTGAAAGACCCCAGCATACTAACTTAGCCTAACGCCATTTCGAGTAAGGTCTGAAAAGCACGGGGTGTCTACGGCCGGCCACCTGGCCCCAGAACAGGGTACTATAGGTCAGAAAAACAACTTGTAACCAAGTCAACAGGCGTGTCGAGCTCGGGGAAAAACCACGAACTGTCCTGAGTTTGAACCTGGCCTCATTTGAATCGTCCAATCAGAACCCTGTAAACCATGTTCCTCGTGCTCCTGCTGCCAGACCCTATAAAAACCCTCCACTCCAGCCCGTGCGCGCGCCAGTCTCTTGAGCCTCTTGAGGGACTGTGTTGCCCCGGGTACCTGTGTTCCTGAATAAAGCCTCTTGCTGTTTGCATCTGACTTGTGGTCTCGGTGTGATCTCTGGGCGAGGGTCTCTCCAGAGGGAAGACTGCCTTCGGGGGTCTTTCAAAATGAACTTTCAGGCCTTCTATATTTAAAGTAGTATTATTAAGAGTTGCTTTATTTGCTTAATTTTTCTTCTATGCCAAGAAAATTGAAGGTCCAGCTTTGTGTTAGTGTCATACAGACATTATTAGGTGAAATGGAGTTAGCTATAAGCAGGTCCCTGTTTTGAAATATATAGTGTTCCTTTCAATGCTGAATAAGAGATAGTAATTAATGTCATATTTCAGAAAATTCTTAACAATGGATTGTTATGAGCTGTGTCTCAAGCATAGAAATCCCATGAGGTATATAGGAGTTTCACATGTTTCATGCACAAAAGGCTACCACTATCTCTGGGGATGGGTGTGATGACCCGAGACCCCCATCATCCTGTTATGACTGTTCTCTGTCACAGTGGCTTAGGCTCTTACTAATCCTTAGGAAATGTTGAGTAGCTGGCAGCAGATGTAGGAAAAAAGTGTTGTTATGTTTTTTTTCATCTATAGTGGATTGCAAATACGAACCCAGTTCTTTAATTTTTCCTGAATCTACAGCCTGTGCAATGTAATTTCATGGTCCCTTCCACATTTGACTTTGGGATTTGCTCTGTGAAGTGGTAAAAATTCTCTAAAGAAAACCTATATGGGGCTGGAGAGATGGCTCAGAGGTTAAGAGCACTGCTTGTTCTTCCAAAGGTCCTGAGTTCAATTCCCAGCAACCACATGGTGCCTCACAACCATCTATAATGAGATCTGGTGCCCTCTTCTGGCCTGCAGGGATATGTGCAGACAGAACACTGTATCTGTAAGGAAAAGAACAACAGCTCCCCCCCCCCGCGCCTCTTCTCAATAAAAATAACAACAATAAATAAATAATAATTAAAAAAAGAAAACCTATATGATATTAGATTATGAACATATGCTGTAAAGACTTGGCTCCTGTGATTATGGAACCCAAGGAATCCTAATATTTGCAGTCAACACACTGGAGACACAGGAAATCTGGTGTTGTAATTCTTGTCCAAATGACAGCAAGCTTCTAGGAAAATGTGATGCTTCAGCTTAAACCCAGAGGCAAGACACAGGAAAACCATTATCCCAGCTCTTAGACTGGAGTTGCTCCCTCTTGTTTGAAAGAAAGCGTCTATATTCTATTCTATATTAAACCAACTGGATAAATTTCACTCACATCAGGAGGGGTGAGCTGATCTATGTAGCCCTACACTTTAAATGTGAGTTTCATACAGAAACACCTGGATAGACACAACAGAATAATGTTTGACCAAATATCTGGGCTCCCAGTGGCCCAGTCATATTGCCACACAAAATTAATCCCCATACCACGTGATTTACTTTGACCAACGGGATGTTAGTAACTGTGATCCAAGATGAGGCTCTTGCTTGGCTCATTGGATCCCTTTGTCTTTAGGGTCTCTGCTGACTGTGAGAATGCCTCTAAGCTAGCTATTGGCTAATGAGATGGAACAGAGCAAACTTGCTCCAGTTGTCCCAGTGGGAGCCATCCCAGATAATTTGGCAGCCAGCCAGGGCCCAGGCCAGTCAAGATCAGCTGAACCTCTTAGCCGAGTACCCAGGCCCACCAGCAATGAAAGCTCAGTGTTATATGCCACAGAGGGTTTGTGATAACCCCAGTGTCAGTGATCAGTCTGCCAGACATATCCATGTTGCACCCATATGTGGTCTGTTTGAGACTTTTCTATTATCTAGTCGCCCTGACACCAAGCACCACAACCTGAAGAGAAAAAAAAAAAATGCTGGAGTACCCTACAGCAACAGGAAGTGTTGAAAGGTTAGTGCTATTTGGAGGGAGAAAGCTGAAGTATATTACACTCAAGATTGAAAATGTAAGACGGTATAAACAGACTTTTTTTAGTAAATAGAGTATTTTGGCAGCTTAGCTTAGACCAGACTTAAAAAGTCTTTTATATGTAACTATTATTATTATTATTATTATTATTATTATTGTTGTTGTTATTAATTTATGTGTTCATGATGTGTGTGTGTGTGTGTGTGTGTGTGTGTGTGTGTGTGTGTGTTGCACATGCTGCAGCTTGTGTGTGGACGTCACAGGAGATCTTCATGTAGTCGGTTCTCTCTAACATTTACATGGATCCCAGGGATTAAACCAGGTCACCAGGCTTGTGGAACGGATGCTCTTACCCACCAAACCAACTCGCCAAATTTTTATCTTGTTGGCTTGGAATGGTGGGTTTACAGTGGTAACAATAATGCTTAAGATATTGAAGCATATATTTGAAGGGCGGTTTATTGGTGTCAAAATACAGTAAGTACAAAAGTGATAATGGCATGAAAGCAGCTCATGTGTAGCCAGAGTGACAGGTTACCACGTCTCCTTCCCCAGACACAGCGGAAGGAACAGCAGTTCTCAACAATGGGTAAACTAAGACTTTACTCGGGGGATGGATGGATGGATGAGAGTTTTAGTCCTCTGGGTGAGGATGTAGTTGTCAGATTCTCTTGCCTCATTTCCTGGAGCCAGGAGGAAGGTAAATTCTATTCTGTATAATAGCATGCCTTACTGAATCTGTGGAGAAGGTAGGCTGCTTTGAAAACCAAGCGATGGAAATGTTTTCTTTGTCTTTATAGATGTATGGTTCTTAGAATGGTTCGTGTGTGTGTGTGTGTGTGTGTGTGTGTGTGTGTGTGTGTGTGTGTGAAATGATTTTTTCTTAAGGATATGCATAGTCACTTACTCTACCAAGTAGGGGGGGGATACAAGAAGGTTGGCATATAATTGATATAGATTTGGGCCCTTGCTCGCAAGCTCCATGCCTTTCCTGGATAGCCTGAAAAGAATAGGGGGTACAAAAACAAGGGGACAAAGTAGGAATGTTGTCCCACGGACTTGGGCACATCCTAGCTGTTAGCGCAGTTCAAGAAGCTTTATCTCACACTCTCAGTATCTCTAAATACATTAAGTTACCAGTGTTGTCTTCAGCAGTTACAGCCAGTAAGGACCTTAAAAGGAAGGAATTTCCATTTTTCTGTTTATGTAGAAGAGGGCATTTTAAGCTGTTTCAGCCATATTCCACTGAAAAATGAGACGTGGCTCACTGAAGGCGGGAGAGTGTGAAGTGAGGAGAGGCCAGAGTCTTCCTTTTAGAGTGACTGAATATTCTGTTCCTGTCCACAGTCATTCTAGTCAGGGGAGGCGCTGTCTGGGATGATCAACTCAGTATTTTGGAGCCCTATTCCAAAGCTTAGTGTTGGAAGATATTTTGTTTGTGTTCTGACAAATAAAACTTGCCTGGAGATCAGAGAGGCAGAGAGCAGCAGCCACTAGATTTCTTGCCTCTACAAATCCTCAGACTGAATGGGGGGCCGGCGCGAGATCCTGTCTCCACCCACCTTATATTCCTTTCTCCGCCTCCCTAGTGCTCAGATTAAAGGTGTGTACCACCACCGCCAGGCTCTGTTTTTCTTTTAGACTGGTTCAATCTCATGTAGCCCAGGGGGGCCTTGAACTCCTGATTTTCCTGCTTCCTCTTCCCAAGTGCTAGGTTAAAGTTGTGTGCCACCACTGCCTGGCCTCTATGGTTAACTAGTGGCTAGCTTCACCCTCTGATCTCCAGGCAAGCTTTATTTGTCAGAACACAAACAAAATATCATACAACAGCTTAGTTCTTCCTCATGCTGTACATCCTGCATTAGTTAGGGGAGAGGGCTGGATTTTGCTCTGGGACAGTAACTCAGTATTTTGGAGCCTCATTCCAAAGCTTAGTTCTTCCTCATGCTGTACATCCGGCATTGGTACGCAGAGACCCTGATCATGTGCTCACTCATGAATACAGGTTTATGAGGACACCATCTCAAAGCATGCCTTTGTGGCCTCTGCGGAAGAGTAATGGAGCAGCGATTCATTCTTGCATTATTTTTATTTTACCAGAAGGTAAAACAGATCCTTTCCTCTCTGACTCCTTCCTCACGTGTTACCTGAATAGAGGGACTTCACAACGTGTGGTGTTCTGACCCCTGTTACGGATTTTGCTCTTGATGATTGAGCGTCCATTAATCATGGGGGCACAGTAACAAGTGAAGCTGTTTATGCCATCTCTGCCTGGGGTTTGAGGTAGTCCAATGTTATATTGCAAACTCCCTAACCACAAATCCAGTATTTGTGTTTTGTTCCTAAGAATGTCCCACTGTAGTAATAAAGGTCTTGCCTGTGTTTCCTCCTTCCATATCTACAGTAACTTTCCCCACATATCCCTACATGGCATGCCATGCTCCCATTTCTCAGGACTTGTAATCAACACTTTTTCAAACGTGTATCTCTGCCTATCAGTTTTCCATCAATGAAGTGAAATCCAGGTATAGGCCTTGAAACACAAAGAATGCAGATTCAGAGAATAGGGTTAGAGGGAGATATGGATTGTATGGATTGTCTTACTGCTTAATAGCTGATTATTAGTGTATGATCTTGATTGGCGCTCTCCTCAATGTATTACTTCTGACTTCAAGCCTGGTGTGGTAGAAGTTTAAGAACAATGACTTCTTTAATGACATTGTTATCCTTTCTTTTTGATACAAATAGAAACATTGTGATGTATGCGAACTGCTATTATTCTGTGAGGTGGGAAAGAGACATGATATTATTTCTTGTCCTATGAAAAGATGGAAACTGAGACACAGAGAGTTTGTTCTAATGTCCTAGCAAGCCAGGCTCAGGTCAGCTTGAAAACTTAGGACTCAAATTTGAATCTTTGCAGACAAGTATGCCAGGAGTGAACATCATATGAGAATGCAGATGTATTCAGACTCCTGGAACCTAATTTCTGAACTCTGACATTTATCCTCAAGATTGAGGTGGCTCTTGGAGAAATATATTTTAAAATTAATGCTGTAACCATATGACATAACCCTATATTTTAATTAAGACTGAGAAATCTGCACCTCTGAGTTTGAATCTGGGGTGGACTAGGAATATAACCTCATAGGCTGTTTCGAAGCTCCCACCTCAGCAGAGCCTTCAGAAGCCTTCAGGACACAGCATTCCACTGGAGGCATGTTGCCAATAATAGAAACGGCAGAACAATGAGCAAGGCTATGGTCTGTCCACAGAAAAGAGTGTTCTCAGATGCCTGGCAGAGCGCCCTGTCTGTAGCCCCCTCTTTCAGCCTGGATGGTTTTCCGCATTCACAATGTGCATCTATCCTTCTTGACATTAAAGATATCACAAGGTGTGGGTTGGACTGCACGAAGCATTCTCTTCCCAACTCCCGCAGCTTGGCTTACACTGCTCAAGAGTCTCCCACAGTCTTGGCATCTGGTTTCCTTCTGGGAGGCATCTGCCCTGCTGAAAGAACAGGAGGCTGGGGAAAAGAATAGTATCCACAGGACTCTAATTCTTGGGGGGAAAACCAACATGACCTTGGCTCAGTAGATCTGTTCACAAGAGGCTTAAGCAGAGACCCCGTTGTTCCTTACAAGAAGTTTGGACAAACTGTGATGATTCAGTTGGAAGGAAACCTTCTGAACACAGTGCGAATCCATATTATGAACAAAAGAAGTCTTTTGTATGCTTTGTATGCCCCCCACAAAGTGTGCTCGATTAAAAAAAAAAAAACCCTGCATGCTGTTTTGCTCTCTGAAAAATGAAATGACTGGAATCCTTAATACCATTTCAGAGATTTCCTGGGAGGGTTGATGTATACCTTCTGGTAAGTTCAGAGCACTGCTGTCCTCTAATTGTTTTCAATATTTCTTCATATTTTTAGCATCTTTCAGAAAAGCACTGCCAGATAGCTTTACCTAGAGGGAATAGAAGAATATAAAATGCAATGATTTGATCTTTAAAAAGACCAAGAAAAAAAGTTTACAACACTCCAAGTCAACACTGGCTTTTCTTAGTTTACAAATGTTAATGTTTATGTAGCATCCAGAGCATGCTGTCCTATAAAACTTGGCAGCAAATCAAAAGCGTTTTGTTTTTGTGTTTGCTTTCCTTATTGATGTTTTCAGAAGTATTTGAAATGAATTTCTGATCTCCTATAAAGCTGAGAATCCAAATTGGCTGAGAAACTAAAAGAATAGGACACAACAGTTTGATAAATTCACAATATTTACTGAAAGGACAAAGGATGACTGATGGGGGATATATGAGAATATTCATCATTTAATGGATGCCTTTCAATTGGGTCCTGACCTGGGAATAGCTTCACTGACATCATTGCATGGTACTTCAGCAAATGGTGAATGTCTTTAGTTTCTTCTTTACTGTGAAGATATTCTGGGGCCTGAAAACCTGCGATACCTCTCAGAGCTAGAGATTCCAAAAGGAAGTCATTCACTAGATCTTATTTCTAATATAGATTAGAAAGAATATAGGTTCTTTTTCTATATAGATTTTAATATGATTTCTTAAAATTGCTTTTGACTTCTTGATTTTTAAGAGTGACAGATAAAGAAATAAGGACCAAGGAAAATTTTGAAATAGATGTTTATCTGGCAGATGATTCAGAATTTCAAGATAACTGAAATGCCAAGGGGACTAGTTAGAATATTTCTTCATATGCCTTGTCACAAATATTCTCAGGTTTAAAGGAACTTGGTTTCCAGAAAGGCCCAATTTGGCTTTAAGAATGAGAACTCTGGGGAGTACCTGGCATCAGCAAGAACTGAGGGAGCCCCCAAATGTAGCGATCACATAAAAATAGCATAGAAACAAAGACTCAGTACTCATCTATGCGATTAGCCATATTTTCTTCTGACTTTATCTGAGTCTTTCCCAAGTGATGGTAAGTTTCATGAATTAGGTTCAACCAGGCAGACACTGGCCCCAGTTTCTCTCACTGATGAGCTAGGTTCCTCCTTCACTTGGTTTCTATCACTCTTCTTGCATGAGGTTCTTCCTCATTGCTTACCTAGGGGATGGCATCTTTCCACCTTCTTCTTCAGAAGTCATTGCCCCAAATCTTTCTTGTTTCATCTGAACACTGTCAGGGCCTCTTGAGTCTCCTGCAGCAAGATCTGGTTTGCTGTAAAACTCCACACCTCACCTTGCCAGAAGTTTCTCTTTGTTCTACTCTTCAAATCATGACTTGTTCAAAGCCAGACAATTTGTGGCAATGGACTGAACATTACTGTTGGAGACAGAAAAAAAAGTCTTAATTTATAAAATACCAGACTTTGTGGCTTTGGGAAAATGACTCAACCTTTTTGGTATATGGGATATTTCTTGTAATTATTTCAGTCCCATCCACAAAGCTCTTCTTTCTGGACATGATCACTAAGTTATGGTTGGAATCACAGGGACTCAAAGGTTATCTCCTCCAGGGAAGTTTTATGGTCTCTTAGGAAGGATGTTCTGTAGCAGTATGTTCTCTGTTCTGGCTGCTGGAAGTGGTGGTTGAGGTGGTAGATGCCAAATGAATCCTTTATATGAAATCCAGACATCAGCTGGGATTTCCCTATTTCCTATAGTCTATATAAGAGATATCTAATGATACTTCCTGTACATATTTAGTTTATAGTGTGTGTCATTTTGTATGCGCTCATTCCACATGGCACTTTCCCAGATATAGGATCTTATTTCTTCTTCATTTCCATATGAAATTTCACTTATCAAAACAAAGGTACATGGAAATTGAAAGAGATATAAGTACCAATTACACTGCAGAATGACTGGCCTAGAAAAGTATGGGCTAAGCAAACTTATTACAGTATAAATGCTAGGATTTATACCACCAAGGAGCATAAAATCCTGACTCCTTGTGTCCATTTATTTGACTGTTATTTTTCAAGCCCTAATGGCACAAAGTTGTATAAAGATCCTTATTCTTATCCTGTAAAATATATCAGGCATTTACTATACACCAGACACTGAGTTAGTTAGCTGTTCATGGCAAATCAGTGTTAATTGTCACAATTCCTTAAAAATCTAGGAAGGTTTGCACTGAGCTTGATCTCTCCCATTGAAATGTAGCTGATATTTTGGCGAATATTTCTCTGTGTTGATTCTTCATGTAGACTCTGCAGGGAGGCTTGAACCCAGGCATGATGAAGGCCCTGTTTGCACTTGATGTGGGATGTAAGAAAAATATTTCTTCATGAATTGGTCCACTAAGGACAATTAGAATGGAATATTTCTCTTCTACTGCACTTTTAGGGAAGTCTGATTTTGGTTAAATGGGGCAGACACTGGTGTTGGTGGTCACAGCACTATCATTAGAGCTAAGTTCCTGTTCTTGGCCTGTCTTTATCTCGTGTGGTCTTTCTACCACTGGCTGGTCATCAGGGTCTGTGAAGAGACATAACTCCACTTCTAGGATGCTCTTTCCTGCTTTCTCTCTAACTTTTACCTTGTCCCTCTTTTTAAATTTCAATCAAGAACTCCTGGCTCAGATCTGAGCTGCAGAGAGGTCTCTCTCTTACAAGCCTCTTCTATTGTCTCTATCAGTTCTTCACCCCACTCCCACCTTTTAAAATCATTTTAAACAGAGAACATTTCTGAATTTTCATTCATCTGTGCTCTACTTAATGCTTCCTTTTTTTCTCCTCCTATTAGAATTTACTAACAAGGTAGTGTCTGGCTTACTCAACATTATATTTTAAATGACTGTCTTGTGTGTGATTAGTAAATGTTAATGAAATACATCCAGCATTAGGAACTTAGAATAGGTTTAGTTATTTCTCACATTTTCTGTTTGTGATAGGTTCTTGTAGCACCAAGCTTATTCTGTAGCGAAGAATAACCTGTAAATTACTGATCCTCTTGCCTTTACCCTCAAAGTCCTGAGATAGCACCTGACTTACCACATAACTTTTGTTGCTGGGACAGAATACCCAAGGCAATCAATGCTAAGGAGGAGTTTGCTTTTGCTCAGTCTTCAGTTCAGAGTCATTTGGTTCTATTGTTTATTGTCTGTAATGGCATCATGAATGGGAGAGCATGGTGGGACAAATTCTTACCTGTGGTGGCTGAGGAGCAGAGAGGAAGGGACAATCTAACTTTGTTTCATGACACTTTGTGGTGGTTTGAATGAAAATGGCTCCTGTAGACTCATATATTTGAATGCTTTGTCACCAGGGAGTGGTACTGTTTGAGGATTAGAAGGATTAAGAGGTGTGGCCTTGTTGAAGCAGGGGTGGCCTTGTTGGAGAAAATGTGTCACTAGGGGCAGGCTTTGAGGTTTCAAAAGACCAAGGCAGGTGTAGTGTCTCTCTTCCTACTGCCTGTGGATCAGGATAAAGCTCTCAGCTACTTCTCTAGCTTCTTGTCTGCCACCATTCTCTGTGCCATAATGATAATGGACTCATCTTTAAAATTGTGAGCAAGGCCCCAATAAAATGATTTCTTTTATAAACATTGCCTTGGTCATGGTATCTCTTCACAGTAATAGGACAGTGACTAAGACAGAGGTTGGTACCAGGGAGTGGTGTTTTGTTGTGATAGACCTAAACATGCTGTTGGTTGGTGGAACATGGAAGTCCTTCATACTTTAACTAGACAAGCAGTTGAATACTTTAAGTGGGGTTTAATGGGTCATTGCTGTGAATATCTGTATGTTGTGAATGTGTTGCTATGATTGGTTAATAAATAAAGTGCTGATTGGCCAGTAGCCAGGCAGGAAGTATAGGTGGGACAAAGAGAGAGGAGAATTCTGGGAACACGAGGGTTGAGTCAGGAGGCACTGCTAGCCGCTGCAGTCATGAGAAGTAAGATATAGAGTACTGGTAAGCCACAAGCCACATGGCAACTTATACATTAATAAAAAGGGGTTAATTTAAGATATAAGAACTAGATAGCAAGAAGACTGCCATGGCCATAAAGTTTATAAGTAATATAAGTCTCTGTGTGTTTACTTGGGTCCAAGCAGCTACAAGACCAGCGGGTGAGAGAGATTTGTCCTGACCATGGGGCTGGACAAGACTGGAGAAAACTTCAACTACAGGTCATACTAGTTGGCACACAGAAGACAATGATACTGAGGGTGATGGGAATTGTGGGGGGTCCAGCTCAAGAAGTTTCAGAGGAGAAGAATATTAGCAGCTGGCCTCGAGATCATTCTTATATTTTGGCAATCTTCCTTCATGGTTAAGGAAAGCTGCTGAGGCCAGGCAGGTGGCAGGGGAATTCCTACATGCAGGCCTGGAGAGGCCATTGCATGAAGCTGTGAAGGTCAAGCCTGGTTTGCTTCAGAAGCCTCAAGCTGTTAGAGATGCCAGAGCTCTAGGATACCTGCCAAGGAGAGCAACAGACCAGGTGTGGAACCAGTCCAAGGAAGAGAAGTATGATGCAGTCAACAGAGCTGAAAGTAGTTGAATATCTGAAGATCCGTTTGGTATCAACATGGAGATACAGAATTTGAGTTTGCCCTGCTGGTTCTCAGGCTTGCTTTGGTGCAATATTTTCTCACCATTCCCCCTTTCCTCCCTCCTGAAATGGTAATGTATATTCTGTGACATTGTATGTTGGAAATATGTGATCTGCTTTTTGATTTTGATTTTACCTGGGGGTCTAGGTAAGAGCTGGCCATGATTCTCAGAAGAAATTTTAGACTTCGAAGCAGTCTTATGCCTGAAAGACTACGGGGACTTGGAAAGTTGGACTAAATGCACTTTTCATTATGAAATGGCTACAAGCCTGTGGTGGCTAGGAAGTTGAATGTGGTGGTTTGAATGGAAATGGTTCCCAGAGACTCATATACTGAAATGCCTAGTCACCAGGGGTAGAACTGTTTGAGGATTAGACAAAGGAAGAAGAGGTGTGCCCTTATTGGAGTACAAGTGGTTTTATTGGAGGAAGTGTGTCACTGGGGGTGGGCTTTGAGGTTTCCAAAGCCTATGCCAGGCCCAGTGTCTTTCTCTGCTAGCTGCCTGTGGATATAGCTCTCAGCTACTTCTTCAGCACAATGTCTGCCTGCCTGCTGCCATGCTCCCCACCATGTGATCATAATGGACTCACTCCCACATCCCTCAATTAGCTGCTCTCTTTGATAATAGATGCCTTGGTCATGGTGTCTCTTCAACAATAGAACAGTGTTTAAGACAGGCCATTTTGCTAAAAGCTACACCATTTCCTAATAGCACCATGGGCTGGGGCCAAGGCTTTAAAATGTGGGCTTTAGAGGACATTTAAGACCCACAGAACTTGTATGCATGTATAAAGCTTTAGGATCTTCTTCACAGCATTGTTCATGAAATGATTATTTTTGATAGTGTATTTTTCATGCTTCACTGAATAAACAATGTAGTAGTGTGGTGTGTGTGTGTGTGTGTGTGTGTGTGTGTGTGTGTATGTGTGTGTGTGTGTGTGTGTGTGTGAGAGAGAGAGAGAGAGAGAGAGAGAGAGAGAGAGAGAGAGAGAGAATATGGGAAGTTCTTTTAAGAATCAGCTCATATCCTTTTGAAGGCTACAAGTTCAAAGTCCAGGGGAGGGGCACCAGGCAAGGACCAGCAATGACCCCACACTGCCACTCAAATCCTCAAATCCAGACACTGTCTTTACTGGTAGAATTTTCATCTTGGTTGTGGGAGGTCAGTCTTTGTCTAGTCAAACCTTCCACTGACTGCATGAGGTGCACTCGTATTCTTCAGAGAACACAGGCCACTAATATTTGTCACATAAACAAGCACATCGGAACTGGCATTTTGTTGTTATCACAGAAAATGTAGAAGAACTATCAATCTCAAACTTTTAATGGTGACAGAATTTCTCTAGCACCCTGACACACAATTGCTCAGATGTTTGTTCCATTTTGAAAGTTCTATGGCTTTGAATAATCCTCCAATTTCTGTGGTTTCAGTTCCTTAGACACAAATTGGGCAGGTTAGTGTCCACCAGGAGCTGGCAGGCTACAGTCTGTGAGACTGCAGCTTCTGTCTGTTTAGGTGTGGTAGCAGAGCTAAGGACAGTTCTCACAGATAAACTTTTTTTCCCCCTGAGTCTGAGAGCTAACTTTGAACCACAAATAATTGAAATGTCATTTTCCTCTTAAAGGCTATGAATTGCCTCATTTTAAAGCCTATATTGTAGAAAAGTATGCCAAACAACTGTGCTATATTTTCAACTATATCAAGAAAAACAGTGACAGTTGGGGAGTGCTCAGTTGGCAAAATGTTTGCCTAAAATATACGAGGTGCTAGGTTCAGTTCCCAGTACCCCATCACACCAGGTGCAGTGGTATACTATTATCTGGGCATTTGGGAGGTAGAGAAAGGAAATTAGAAGTTCAAAAAATCATCCTGAGTGAGGTAACCCAGACTCATAAAGACGAATATGGTATGTACTCACTCATAGGAGGATACTAGATGTGGAACAAGGATGACTGGACTGCTACTCACAACACCAGGGAGGCTACCTGGAAAACAGGACCCCAAGAAAGACATGGGATCACTCAATGACGGAGAAATGGATGAGATCTACATGAACAGCCTGGACGTGAGTGGGGGTAATGAAGGGCGAGGGTCGAGGGAAAGAGAGCTTGAGGGAGTGGGAGATCCCAGCTGGATCAAGAACATAGAGGGAGAACAAGGAATGGGAGACCATGGTAAAAGAAGACCACATGAGAATAGGAAGAAGCAAAGTGCTAGAGAGGCTCACAGAAATCCACAATGATACCCCCACAATAGACTACTGGCAATGGTCGAGAGACAGCCCGAACTGACCTACTCTGGTGATAGGATGGCCAAACTCCCTAATTGTCGTGCTAGAAACCCCATCCAATGACTGAGGGAACTGGATGCAGAGATCCATGGCCAGGCCCCGGGTAGAACTCCGGGAGTCTAATTAGCGAGAAAGAGGAGGGTTTATATGAGCGAGAATTGTTGAGACCAAGGTTGGATAAAGCACAGGGACAAATAGCCAAACAAATGGAAACACATGAACTATGAACCAATGGCTGAGGGGCCCCCAACTGGATTAGGCCCTCTGAGTAGGTGAGACAGTTGATTGGTTTGATCTGTTTGGGAGGCATCCAGGCAGTGGTACCCGGTCCTGTGCTCATTGCATGAGTTGGCTGTTTGAAACTTGGGGCTTATGCAGGGATGCTTGGCTCAGCCTGTGAGGAGGGGACTGGACCTGCCTGGACTGAGTCTACCAGGTTGATCTCAATCTTTGAGGGAGGCTTTGCCCTGGAGGAGATGGGAATGGGGGGTGTGCTGGGGGGAAGGGGAGGTGGGCGGGAGGGGAGAGAAAAGGGGAATCCATGGTTGATATGTAGAATTAAATTATAGTGTAAAGTAAAGTAAAATAAAATAAAATAAAAAAAGACAATTAGAAGTTCAAGGTCATTTTTGGCTACAAACATAGTTCAAGGCCAGCCTAGGTTACATAGACCATGCTATAAAATAGAAGAGGAGGAGGAAGAGAACTGTGGATACTTTTCCCTTTCTCTTCCATAAGCACTGTGTAACAGTAACTGTGTTTTTTTTCTCTTAACTCCTAAAGCCTAAAATATTTATCTTGACCTTTATAGAAAGCACTTGGTCCAAATGTAGAAAGCGTCCTTGGGTTGGCGCATTCTGTGTGCCTTGCTTCTCTTGGAAATACAACACATTGCAGGGAACCCTCATCTAATCATTGCCTTGGAATACTTTTATCAAAAGGGCAATGTCTCTGATTCAATGAGTTTTGAGGCATTTTAGTAAGGTTGAGTCCAGTAATAGTGGAGTGGGAGAGGTGCAGACAGACATTAGGTTGGTCTGGTCTGTCACTATTATTACTTGACTCTGAAGTGTTCCTACATGCCCAGGTTTGGACACTTATTTCCTAGTTGGTGGTGCTATTGGGGAGGCTTTGGGACCTTTAGGTGGTGTTGCCTAGTTGAGGTGGAAGTAGGTTTGAGGGGGCAGATCTCTGATGGTAGTAGCCTGGCTTCTGGTCCCTGCTGTTCTTTCTCCATCTTGGTGTCTCATAACATGGAAAGCCTCTGTTGCATGCTCTCACTGCCACAGACCGAGTTGCTCTGCCACTAAGATGGACCACAGCTCTCTGAAATGGTGAGCAAAACGCTCCCTTGGGCTTTTTGTCACAGTGATGACAGTGAATGCTACCTATCCTGTTGTGCCCAGTGAAAATGAAGACAAGCAAGAAAATCCTCCCAGTGTCCTCAACTGATGCTCAGGATACTCATTACTTTGTTTGCAAGCTGCTTGGTTGTGTGCCATTTTCCATCTGCTGCTTAGTCTTTGATTCTCCTGACACCTGCTGTAAGCATCCCTGTCTTAGGCCGTGGTGATGGTCTATGATTTATTTCCTTGGCTGAAGCTCTGCCTTTCCTAATCTGGCGTGACTTGGACTCAACCATTCTGGTCTGCTCTAGACCACCATGAATAGTGCTCCTTACCTGCCTTATAGCTCCTGGCTGGGCCTGTTCAGAATGTAGTACGATTCAACTCCACTAAATCATGCTTCTGCATAGGCCTCTCCTTGGGTATATGCCAGGACATATGCATCTCACAAATGCCTCTCACAGAGGATGCTGAAAGAAAGGTTGAGTGAACCTCTCGTTGGAATACATACACTGCTCTGGCAAGCTGTTCTTTTCTACATCTTGTTTCTAAGGTAGAGAAGAAGGGAACTGCCTATATTGTAGCAGCCCCTGTGAGAAACCCTCCATTCAGCTTGTTTTTTTTTTTTTTTTTTTTTTTTTTTTTTTTTTTAAGATGATCAGTTTCCTTTTGTACTCACACAGTCCTTTCACAGGTTGATGGAAAGCATCCTTCTAAACAATGCCTAGAGTCAGTGGAAAGAGAGTTTTTGCAAATGTCTTAGGAGATGGATTAGCTACCATGTGAAAGATCAGTTTGCATTGCACTTTATGTTTCCACTGTAGGCTTTCACTAACTTGATCCCCTTACCGTGTTGAATTAGGAAATAAGCCCGAGGCACAAATAGCTGTGAAAGTTTTATTTTGTTGAGTGCCCTGGAATTTGGATACTAAACTAGAGTTTGCGAAAATCTTTCCAGGCTTTGTTTTTTGTTTGTTGCATTTAATTTACATTGTTTTACTTGCAAGCCTGTGCTTCTGATGTTGAGTCCAGGCTCTATGAGAACCTGCAATTTCCAGGAACCAATGGCTATACCTTTGAGGACTTTTGCCCAGCTCAGGCAATGCTGCTATGTCCTGGTGACTGTCTCATGGGTGATGAAGCTCCCCTTGATCATCCTCCAGTCAGCCCTGGAACAAATAAGGCAGAAAGCTGACTGCCAGAGAAAGTTGAGAAATAGCGGTCCTGGACCCACCCAAACTGGAGACTACCCGGGCAAGTGGGTGGTATTGGGAGGTTGTCAGAAAAAAGGAATTTGAACCTCTTATGGTTCTAGAAAGTTCCAAGCATTGGTCTAAGCCCTGTGTGTTCCATCTGGATATGAGAGAACAAGTCTGTTGCTTCAGTTAAGGCCTGGGCGCTACTTCAGTCTTCTGCTTCTTAAGTAATTCTGCACCATTTCTCTTCCTCTCAAATATAAAGGTTTTTTTTCCCCTCAAATGTTGATATTTAAGTTTTTATGTTCATTCAGGAAAAAAGGAAATAAATAAAATCCAGTTACTAGAAAGTCAAGTCTCACGGTTTTAAGTCTTTCCAGGAAAACTGGTCCCACACTGGCCTGAAGTGATAAAGCTACATTCTGAATCTTGTTTAGCTGGCCCCTCTCTGATTCTGAAAAGGTGACTGACTTCTTAGTTTCAATTTAAATAGATTTATCTAAATAAATAAATAAAACATCCCCACTAAATGGGTCCCCAAAAGCTCACTTTGTTTCCTTCAGTAACAACATCATTCTCTTGATTAAGAAACTTCCAGGTATCTTGATTCCTTTCTACTCTTCATTTGTCCTCCCACTTGGACATGGTGGCACATTCCTGTAGTTCCAGCCCTGGGGAAGCAGAGGCTGGATGCTTGTGAATTCAGCTTGAGGCACATAGTTGAGACTCTGTCTCAAAACAAAACAAAATCTGTCATGCCTTTTTGTCTCCAAATCTTGTCAGCTTATGCTTTGTGCCATGGCTACTGTTTTACTTCTGTAGTGCCATGCTTGACACCTTGTGTTTGGACTGTTGATGCCCTTTCCCAATGGCATGTTTGGGTGTTGTTTTTCAATCCCATCACATGCATTTTCTGCTCTTCAGAGGGTAATGTGTGCTCTTTGCACACTTCACTCTTTTTAGCCAGGAGATAGGAAAAAAAAAAACCCTATTTTATTATCTACAGGGAAAAGTCAAAGTTCTTTACTGACATCAAATAGCCAAAAAAGAAATATGTTAAAAATCCGTTTAATCTGGTTATCTCCCACCCTTTTTGGCTACTGGAAAACTGACTCAACCAGATCAGTCTAACACTTTTGTACTAACGTAGAAACTAGACACATCATGAAGACGATGATGTATTTCTCTATCCCTACAAGGGCTTTCCTCTCTTTGCTGAAGTCCTGTGATTCTGATACAGCTTTCAAGGGTTGAGGATAGAGCCAAGTGGTTAGGTGCTTGCCTAGAATATGCCTGAGAATTGGATAACAAATCCAGGGAGCTCATCCCTGGTGAAGACTAATTCTCCCTCTGTCAACAGTTGTTAAATGCTGGTAGCTCTTCATCTAGAGAAGGGCTTGTGAGATTTCCCCCAACCATACTGGGGTGTCAACTATTGTTGAAAAAAATTTCAGGTCTTGTTTAGGAAGCTATGTTGAGATTCCATGGGTATAGCTTTCTTGTCATAGCTACAACTCGCAATCTCAAAGCAGATTTTTTGATGCTCTGGCTCTTATAATCTTCCTGCCCCATCTTCTGTAATGTCCCCTTAGGCACAAAGGTTATGCTGTGGATAGACACCCAAAGTCAGTTGTTCTCTGTATTGTGATTAGTTGTTTCTTTCTGCAATGATCTCCTGCTGCTTTGAAAAGTAGCTTCTTTGATGAGGGGTGAGATCTATATTATATTTGAGCCTAAAAATAACTATTAGAGTGAGATTAAGAAATAATATTGGTTCAGGAAGGTGAAAAATGAAGGTTGACCTCTAGAGTCTAAGGCATCTCGTCTGTGATGTTCACTGAGCCATAGATATAGGAGCTGTGATGTAAGTGGGGCTGGGCTCCTGGTGATCCATTTATCTCTGCATTGTGTCCAATTGTGATTTTCTGTGATGGTCCCTGTTGTAAAGAGAAGCATCTTGGATGAGGGGTGGTAGCCACACTTATCTGTGGGTATAAAGATCAATTTAGAATGTAGTTACGGAATTATGCTGGTCTAGCAGATTGGTGGCAGTAGATTCTTTTCTAAGATACATGAATTCACTAGTCCCAGGTAGCTGGTTGTGTTTCTAGTACCAGGTATAGTTTTCCTCCTGTTGAGAAGGCCTTAAGTCTGATTAGACAGCTTTTGGTTACTAGCAACATGTGAGTGCTATTTTTACACATTCATAGATATCTTGTCCTGCTGGTCCTTGTTGTGGTTCATAGGTGTCACAGCTGGGAAGGAATCTTAATTGCTTTTCTCTGTTGGCAGCTTGCATAGTATTTTCTGGTAACATGGGAGTTAGACCACAGGGAGAATGCTTTCAGGTTAGAAACAGCTTGAACAATTTGAGTACTGTGTCCTAAGGGTGTGGGGTCTTCAGTAAAAGGTGCTTACCTTCACCCCCCAAGAGGCAACCGAAGACAGCATCCACAGTCTATATTGTTTTAAAAATCACTTGGACTACCCTGACCAAACATTCTAAAGATTTATCATGACTGGTACAGGGTTTTTGTTATTCTATGATTCTTGTGGGGGGTATTATCAACCTTAGTGGCATGACTTCCATATATTGTTCTTTCTGCTCAGGATTGCTTTGGCTATCCTTGTTTTCTTGTTTGTGTGTTTGTTTTATGTATGTATGTGTGTGAGTGTCTGAATTTCATATGATTTTTAGGATTGTTTTTATATTTCTGTGAAGAATATTTTGGAGATTCTGATTGAAAGAGCATTGAATCTGTAAAATTGAATCTTGTAAACTGATAGAATGGTCATTTTCACAGTATTATTTCTACCAATGCATGAAGATGTGGTTTTTTTTTTTTTTACTTTCTAGTGTCTTCCTCCTAGATATTTTACATTATTTTTTGAGACCATTGTGAATGAAGAGCATGTGCATGAGCCCTTTTTCCATGTGTTTGTTGTTGGAGAATGAAGGCTGCTAATTTTGGAAAGTTAATTTTGTAAGTATCCTGCTACTTTGCTGAAATGTTGATCATTTCTGGTGGAGATTTGGGGATCTCTTATGTGTCATGCCATGTTATCTGCAAATTGGGATAAAATGACTTCCTCTTTTCTTATTTGTACCCCCTCTAGTTTCCTTTTCTCATCTTGTTGCTCAAGCTAAAGTTTCAAGCACTGTATTGAAAATGAGTGGGGATAGTGAACATCTCTGTATTTTTCCTTATTTCAGTTGGATTTCTCCTGTATTTAGGATAATTTTGGCTATGAGTTCGTTATATATAGCTTCTGTTATGTTGTGTTCTGTTATGGTATGTTACCTCCAGTCCTATTCTCTCTATGAGTTTTATGCTGAATGTATATTGGATTTTTCCAGACATCTTTTCTGTATTTATTGAGATGATCATGTGGATTTTGTCTTTAAGTCCATTTATATGATTTATTACATGTGCTGGCTAGTTTTGTGTCAACCTGACACAAACTAGAATTCTCAGAGAGGAGGGATCCCCAATTGAGAAAATGCTTCCCTAAGACTGGATTATAGATAAGTCTATAGAACATTTTCTTAATTAGTTATTGATTGAGGAGAGCTCAGACAATTATGGGAGGTGCCACTCCTGGGTACGTAGTCCTGAGTTTTATGAGGAAGCAGGCTGAGTAAGCCATAGTGAACAAGCCAGTAAGCAGCCCCGCTCTATGACCTCTGTATTGGCTCCTGCCTCCAGGTTCCTGTCCTGCTTGAGTTCCTGCCCTGACTTCCCTCAGTGAGAGACTGTTACCTAGAAGTATAGGCCAAATAAACCCTTTCCTCCTCAAGTTGCTTTTGGTCATGGTGTTTCATCACAGCAATAGACCTTAACTAAGACATTACATTTATTGACTTGTGAATGTTAAACCATCTCTTTATACCAGTTGGTATAAAGCTGACTGGACTGTAGTGGATAATCTTTTTTATATATGCCTATGTATGGTCTCGAAGCACTAAATTGAAGATTTTTGTATCTATGTTCATCAGGGGTCTTGGACTCTAGGTTTTTTCATTATTGTTATTGGTTATTTTATTTTATTTTTTGTTATTGTTGTTTTATCTTTACTTGGTCTTGGTACTAGAGTAATGCTGGCTTCATAGAAGAAACTTGGAAGTATTCTAAAGTTTCTATTTTTTTTTTTGACTAATTTAAGAAGTCTTTGTCATAGATCTTTGAAAGTCTGGTAGAATCTTCTGTGAATTCATATGGGCCTGTGCTGTTTTTAGTCAGAAGTTTTATTTACTGTTGCAGTCTCCTTATTTGTTATAGGTTGGTTAAAGTTGTTGATCTCCTTAGTTTAATTTTAATGGTTTGACATTTTTTTTTTTTGATTTTCCAACTGAGTGGAGTACAGGTTTCTAAATTATTCCCTTATTATGCCTGAATTTCTTTGGTATCTATTGTGATATTTTCTTATTCCTTTCTAATTTTGTTAATTTAGTTCATCTTTTTCTTCCTTTTAGAATATTGGCCCAAGGATCTGTTGATCTTATTTATCTTTTCTTTTCTTTTTCTTTTTTTTTGACAGGGTTTCTCTGTGTAGCTTTGGAGCCTGTCCTGAAACTCACTCTGTAGACCAGGCTGGCCTCGAATTCACAGAGATCTGCCTGGCTTTGCCTCCCCAGTGCTGGCATTAAAGGTGTGTACCACCACCGCCACCAGGCTTCTTTATCTGTTCAAAGAACCAGCTCTTAGACTCATTAATTTTCTCTGTATTATTTTGTTTCTAGTTCTCTAATTTATTCTCTGAATTTTATTATTTCTTCCTGTTTACTGGATTTGAGTTTGGTTTGTTCTTGTTTTTCCAAATTCTTGAGTTACATTGTCAAGTCATTTATTTGAGCTACTCCTGATTTTTTAATGTAGGAGCTTAGAACCCTAAATATTTTCTTATAGGGCTTATTTAATGTATTCTAGAGGTTTTGTTGTATTATGTTTTTATTTTCTTTTAGTTCTAATTTTTTTTTAGATTACCCTTTTCCAAATTTTATTGAGCTTTCTATTTTATCTTAGTTGACAAAAACATTAGAGGATGCATCCTGGTGATTGCAGAGACTAAATATCAGCTCTAAAAAAGTTCATTATTTATTAAGAATTTTAGAGTTTTCTAGTAGCTAATAATTTAAGCATTTGTTCCTCACTAAAACTTAATCAACCTTCTGTACAACAGATGCTCAGTGACTTGTCACTGCATGCATGTTGGGACATCCTGGGCACTTGTCTTAAATGACAATAGAGTAATGATGAGCCAGGGCCAGAATTTGTTTTACCTTCAAACAGCCCAGATGGTTCTGGTTTGGTAATATGTTTAAGCTTTCACACTCCTACAGGCTGCACCACAGGATTATATATAGTTCTGATTTAGAGAATGAGTTTAGGTGAATATTGCACATTTTTTTGCATAGTAAATGACCAATGGGGGTGGGGGAGACTTCTGAAAAATTCTCCACAAACCCCCAATTCTCTGGCAATCAGATGTTACAGATCACCCCGTTTTCACCAGCTGCCAGTTGAGTCTTCCAACACACCATGAGATTATCCTTTGGGTCATGATTTTAGTTTGCATACTTTTGCTCTGGACTGATTTTTTATTTTTATCATTATGATGTCAGCCTCCATTTTTATGCTGATGATTGTTATATCTGTCTTTGATTTTTGACAACCCTGTTCTTTCTTTGTCTGGCAGACATTAAATCATTAATGTTTCAGAATCACACACAGCTGCAGCTCCGTGGAGCAGGATTTCTGGTGTTGAGTTCCTTCAGATTGGAGGGATGGTGCAGGCTTCCCTTTGTTCCAGCCCTCCGCTGACCTCTCATTTCACTTCAAACAGGTATCAAGGGGGTTATCTTTGATTGATAATTGTTTCTCCTGATCTCATATTTATGAAAAGCTGCCTTTTATCATGGAAACCTTGTTGGAGTATAGAAATTTTTCTTCATTACGGATGCAGGAAAGTTTTCAGTCATGATTTATATCTTTCAGATTAAATTACCAGGAAGCGCGGCCCTTCCTGAAGGCTGGCTATTTCAACAGCTAAACGGCAGACCTCTCCCCTTTGTTTTTGACACTCACAATACATCACTGCATCCCTTGCTAATTAACGGCTTCTCCCGTGGCCCTTCCCCCCCCCCCTGCCACTATGGAGGTGTTTTTGTACAACGCTCAAGCTCCCATTGTACCATACCAAGCATCCTTAGCTGCTGGAGTTTACCTTTCACTGGAGAAGTGCTGCTAAAACACCCACAATATCAGCAGCATGGCTACAGTCGCATGGTTTAGGAAAGCCCACGTAACCTGGGAAGGAAAATGAGGAACTGTTATGCTCCTCATACACATCAGGCGACAGGCAAACTGTGGTCCTTTGATTAGCTCATTTAATTCTTATTATAGCAGTGTGAGCTGAAATCAAACGTGAAAATAGATTAAGAATTAAGAGATTCAACGACTTGCTCTAGGACATTTCGTTAAAATTAGCAGAGTTGGATCCAATCACGGAGATGTTTGGCTGAAATACTGGCTTTGGTTACTATAAAAGAATGTGGATATGATCACCAATGCGTATCAATGCCTGTGCTGACTCAAAGACTCCTAGAAACGATGAAAAGAACATCAGAACTAATAAGGTTAAAAACACTAAGATAACTTAAGATGTGATATCACAGGTTTGAGAAAGTTCCTTTTAAAAACTTACGTACGTTGAATGTAGGATCTACTAACCTGAGAGGCTGTGCCATGCTTTCAATCGGTGATTGGAGTCAGGAGTCTGAATATTACTTTTCAAATAAGAAGGAGAGGAGGTGGCTGGAAGCACAAGTATAAAGGCCTGAGTTTGAATCTTCATGTAAAGCTGAGTGCAGCTGTATACACCTGGAATTTTGGCATTCCTGTGGTAGGATGGGACTTGGGGACAGGACAGTCCCTGGGAACCTGGTGAGCCAGCTGGTATACATAGTACAACAAATAACAACGAGACCTTGCCTTAAATAGTTGGGCAGTGAGAAGCAACATCCGAGATTGTTCTCTTATCTCCATATGTGCACTGTGGCATATACATGGCTACACACACACACACACACACACACACACACACACACACACACACACCAACATACATTATACACATACACCATAAACAAACACACAATTTTTTAAAAATGGAAGGAGCCAGGGAGAAAACAGAGGTTCAGGGGTTCCTATCTATTTTAGAAATGGACAAGGAGGGCACAGCCTTAGCCCTGCTGACCTGGATGTATCTTTGAGGGTGGGCAGAATAGGAAGGACTTCAGGAGACCACCAGGTAAAGGATGGAAATCAGTAAAAGGCCCTCATGACCTCATGATGGGAATCGCCATGGTATTTTTCTCCTCTTCTAGTCTACCTCAATGAGTATGCCTTATTAATGACCTGGCCTTGGTGTTACCTGTTCTCTTTAATCCCATTTGTCAGATAATATGTTGTTTTCCTTATCTCTGTCCTTCCCTGCCCCTTCCTAATAGCCACTTCTGAGACTTTGGCTAAATCTTCTAGAGTCTAGCAGCTAGTGCCTTTTGTCTATTTTTTAGGAAAAGAATATAAAGACTACAATGCATTTAACATAAGGTACATAAAAGATACACTTTAACTGAACCCCTCCACATTGTGCTACACGCAAGTCCAGAGAGTGTCTTGTCCTTTGTACCTGAAAGGCACCTACTTGTAGCTCCATGAGCCTATGAAGGACCCAGGTGGTTTGGCCTATTTTTCTGACTGCATATTAACACTACTTTCTTTTTTTTTTCCCCCAACTGTTTTGGATTGACATTTCAAAGCCACTATTGTACACCATGCCCCCTTTAGTAACAGGATAATCCAATTTTTCTTGATGTTTCTGGATTGCCATTTTTATTTATTTGCCTTAGATGTAGATTTTTTTTATTGAGTCTCCTATAATGTATTCCCTAAAAAATCATTTTAAAAAAGTTATTATTAGTAGTATGTACGTGTTGGAGTTTGCATGTGTGTTTGTAGTGTGTGTACAAGTGTATGTGTGTGTGTGTGTGTGTGTGTGTGTGTGTGTGTGTGTGTGTGAGAGAGAGAGAGAGAGAGAGAGAGAGAGAGAGAGAGAGAGAGAATAGGCTACAGGTTGGCATTCGGCCTCTTCTTGATTGCTCTTTACTTTCTGTGGTGAAGCATATCTCACTTGATCCCAGAGCTCACTGACTCAGCTAGTCTAGCCAGCCAGTATGTTTTGGGGATCCTTTGTCTCATCCTTTTTTGCACTGGGATTTCTCGGGGGGAAGGGGGCTGTAACACAAATTGCTAAATCGTCTTATATTAAAAAACCCAGAGCCAGATATTGGGGTGAAAGCTGAAAGATCAAAGAAACAGAACAAGTCACAGCCAACCTCACCTCACCAACTCCTCAGCCGATCCTGTTTCCACGAATCCTCAGACTGAAAGCCTCTGAGTCCACTTGTGAGGGTCTCAGTTGAACTGCTGCTTAGTTCCTGTCTCCTCGTGCCTTATATACTGTTCTCCACCCAGCCATGTCACTTCCTGGGATTAAAGGCATGTGTGTTTTCCAAACAAAGGCTTGAGATCTCAAGTGCTGGGATTAAAGACATGTGCCACCACTGCTTGACTCTGTTCCTAGTGTGGCCTTGAACTCACAGAGATCCAGATGGATCTCTGCCTCCTAAGTGATAGGATTAAGGGTATGTGCCACCACTGTCTGGCCTCTATGTCCAATCTAGTGGCTGGCTCTGTCCTCTGATGCCCAGATAAGTTTATTAGGGTACACAATGTATCACCACAGGGGGCTGCCAATGCCCACCTAGCATGTACATGGGTGCTAGGCATTCAAACTCCATTTCTTACAATTCTTCAGCTACTTTTACTCCCTGAACTATCTCCCCAGCCCTGCATCCCGTAAACAAGTTCCACATGAAATTGTTTCTCCATTTACCTCTTCCTCATAAAAGTAGAATTCTAAATAGGCAGCTGGAAGGGACTTCTGGACACTGTGGTCAGACGTTTAAGGTAGGAAAATTGCTATAGACTGAAAGGTAAAAATAGTCTCCTTTGAAAACATCTCCCCATGCTTATATCTATGAACTGTACTGGTACCCATTGTGTTTGGCAGTGTTTACAAGGCCCTCTCAGTCCGCATCACCACAAGCACAGTACTATGTTGCTTGCCTCTCTCCTTTTACTGCTTCCTTCCCTAGCTTTTCCCCTCTCCATATGATTTAAGCATGTGTTTGTTCTGTTTTATTCTGAACTTTCTTATTTTGCATTTATAGTCACTGGCCTGTTTGATAGGAAACTCTTCCTCTAATTGGTCCCCAGGATCTGTCTGGTGGAGCCAGACAGCCTCTTTTATTTTGCACAGCACCGATCAGGAATTTCCTCTGTGATTCTAACCAGCAGTATTGTTCTGGGTAGGATAGTGAGTTTTCTTCATGGATGAAACTCAAGTTGACGGCAATTTCATGTGCAGTCACTGGGAGTGCAAGAGAGTCAGGGCGTCTTTTGGATATTCTCACTATTTCAATATCCTTACAAAAGGCAGAGACTCTTCTTGGTCCAGGAAAAAAACAATTGTAATATCTATTACGTCTGATCCCTCTGTTTGTCACCCAGCTTCACTCAGGCAAGAAATCCCCTGTTCCAATTAGTGTACATTGACATAAGCCATGTTCACAGCTATCTGAACATGTAGCGTCAGAAAAGCATCTCTTATGGAAATTTGTAAAATGGCCATTTTGGAAAGGCAAAGACCATGCCATATTGGAAACAGAACAGTCGCTATGTCAGGGAGCTTTCACAATGGTATTCTTGGGAATCTTTGGGCTGAAATGGAGAGGCAATAACCACAGATAGATGGAAACGCAGCCGTCTCACACTACAGCTTATATCTTTCTTCTTCTTCTTTCTCAGGTATTCCAGACCAGACCCCAAAGCTTTCAACAATTGTACTGTCATGTCACTTGTTTTGATGCTCAAAAACCTTTCTGAGGCTGTGATATTATTTGTGCTCTATAATCTACTCATATCACCCCTATGATTTCCCTGGAGGACAAGTTGCTGTGGCTTTGTTCTTGTGATGCTGAGCCACATACATACCTTTTCTTTAGAGCAATTTACCATAACAGTCATTGTGGGCCCTTCTGAGAGCCCAGGGAGAAGCCTATCTTTTTCTTTTCTTTCTTTTATACTGATATTTTGATAAAAAAAAGAAAGTAAAAAAAAATCCATATTGGTTTTGAACTTACTGCAAATGAAGAGCCAAAAAGCAGAATGCATCTTCAAACCCCAGAACTGACTCCATTTTTTGTTCTTTACTGGAGGTTTCTGTGCACAGAGCAAAAGGGCACTGGGACCGATCATTGTAGCAAGAAGTTCGATGTGCTCCCGAGAGTCTCTTTGCATCCTGTGTCTTCTCTGTTTCACTTGTGGGTGAAGAGTTTCAACCCTGAGACTCAGGTATATCCACCACCAGGCTTTTTTTTTGGGGGGAACAACACCTATTATTGTGTTGGGGTCACATACTTCAAATCTTTATGTTTATTTCCAGCCTCCTTTTTACTGGCAGTCTACTGAAGTATGTATTCACATGTGCTAACATGAGTCTGTGCCTTGGATGGGGAAGGCTGGGAGTGGGGCTGGGAAGACAAAGGAGTCAAAACACTGAAGAAGAAAGTTGGCTTTGCATTGAAGACTAGAAGAATGTTGTGGGTAAAAAGTTCTTTGCCAAAGCAAATATTTGACCACTTTAGTTCTTCTAAAAGGCCCTGTTTTCTTCTTGTTTAAGCATCTTGGAAAGTCCCAATCAGTGAAAGAAAATGAACGTAGTCAGAATGTCTCAGAGCTCTAGCTATAGCCTGCAGGAAGGAAATATAACACAAGAGGGACATTGACTGGAATACTATTTAAATTCACCGATAAGACTGAACCAAAGAAGAACATCTGATTAGCAAATTAACCATTTGCAGAATATTTTAATGCCAGAAGAGTGAAGCTTGCCAGAGGTACAGGTGTTCCTTCTATCCTCTAATCAGACAGAGACCTGAAACCAGTGTGTGTGTGTGTGTGTGTGTGTGTGTGTGTGTGTGTGTGTGGTGTGTAGTCACAAAGAAAATATTCTGATTCACCATTAAACCAAATCTTCTGGGCTTCCCTACAGACTATTTTTAGTGTGATGACATTTCAACATGAGGTTTGTGGGGTCTGTGAAGCTGATCTTTTTCTTTAATACTTTGTCCTTAGTTTGGGTAAGTGGTGCTAAGGTGAATGGTGGTAGTTTGAATCTCTTTGACTCACATATTAAGGTGTATCCTGAAAGTCTAATGTTTATCTTTGCCAATAGAAATATAGATATTACCCTCAATTCCTCAATTTTTAAGTTAAGGTAGAAAATGAAACTTCTCTTCTCTCATGGAGGTGTGTGTGTGTGTGTGTGTGTGTGTGTGTGTGTGTGTGTGTGTGTGTGTGTGTGTCCAAGTTTCTGTGTGGGTGTACATTGTAGTGCCTGTGTGGAAGACAGAGGGTAATGCCAGGTATCTCCTGCTACTGTTTTCCTCCTTATGTGTTGAGATGTGGTCTGTCACCAAACCTAAAACTCACTGTTTAGTCTAGGCTGAGCAGCCAGCTCTTGGGGTCTGTCTGTCTCTGTGCCTGAATGCCAGGGTCACATGTACCAATGGCCATGTCCAGCTTTTACATCGCCCCTGGGGATTTGAACTCGGGTCTTCTTGCTTTATGAAATCACCTAACAGGACATCCTCAATCAACAATTTAAGCCTTGGAGCTTAAAAGGTTTTAGACCTAAAATGGAATTTGTAGATCTTGTTTCTAGTTTTAAAGTTTAAACTGGATGTGTCTGTTGGGACTGGGCTTCACAACTCTGCATTTTGATGGGTTGTGATTTTTTTTAATGGTCTTCTTCTTTTGTGAAGAGAAGTTTCCTTGATGGTGGGTGTGCATGCCACCACTGTGGTCTTACAGCTGATGTGCCAGGCTGGCTGCTCTTGTGGTTCATAAGAGTCATAGCTGAGTAGGACTATTGGCTGCTTCCCTCCTTTGGAAGCTTATATGGCACCTGGTACCATCAAAGCTTGTCCTCAGGGTGGAGGCATTCAGGTCAGTTCCAGCTCAGGGGCCTCTGGGCTCTGTTTGAAGTGCGAGGTATCTTTGGTAATAACCTTACATCCCCAGCAGGGGCAACCAAGGATATAACTTCTACACTTAAAGATAAGGGGTCATTTCATAAAAGGGAACAGAAAGATTGTGAAGCCCAAGGATCAGGAAGTTTGCTGTGAGATTGAGTCCCTTAGGAATGTCTGAAGCTACACCCATGAAGTTTCAATAAAATCACTGCCTAGACATGAACTAAATAAGGACAATAACAATAGATATGTTGAAATGGACAGGGAAAGCTCATGAGGTTATGACCCTATATTGAAGAACTATAGGTAATTAAGGAATGCTTAAAGCAAGGGGAGAAATAGTCTTCCCCAGGGAAAAGCACTCCAGTTGATTATTCAATACCCAATGGAGAGCCCTGAAAACATACATACAAGTAATATTATAATAAGTAGACAGGCTGCACTTATGTATTAGGAGTACATACATATATGTATACAACAACAATTAAGGGAAAAAGAGGCTGTAAATTTGAAAGAGAGCAAGGAGGGGTATTTGGTAATGTTTTGAGGGAAGAAAGGGAAGTGGGGGAAATGATGTAATTATATGATAATCTCAAAAATTAAGAGAAATTTAAAAAAATTAAAATAATTACTTCACTGGTACACAGCCATAATAAGCATCTGTGAGCATTCTATTAGCCAGTGTATTTTCTAACACTTGGTGAGTTAAATTATTATTCTTATTTTACAGACAAGAAGTTTAATCCTGGAGGAGGGGCCTTTTCTGTCTCTTGATGAGGAGACAGAAGGGTAGCAGAGGAGAATGTAAACTCAGCCAGCCTCTAGGGACAACATAGTCTACTGCCCCAGAGAAGACATGAATGGAGGAAGGGAGTGACTTGGTGAAGTCACCCTAGATGGTAGTGGCAGCATCGTGTATTGAAAATATATCAAAGAGCAAAACTTAAATAGTAAGAGTCTTTCTTTCTTTTAGGTTAGTTCTTTATGTATTTGAATATATTCAATGTTCTATTGAAACATTCCCTAATAATTGCAGGATATTCTTTTAACATACATTTTAGAGTTTGTTATCACCTTTGTTAACTCACCCTGGGTACCTCTGCCAAGTCCTCTAGCTTTTGCTAGTAGCTCTTTTTAAATTTTTTTTTTTCTGTAGGGGTAGGGCAGTGAAGCATGAAGGGCAATGTTGATTGGTGTTTTTGAACGACTTTGGTTTTTAGGGGTGTGGGAAGGTGGAGGAGGTGGCAGATGGAGGGAGGAGTTCTTATCTTTCTTTTCCCAGGTTTTCTAAGTCAGAGAGAAAGAGTCTTATTCTCTGACAATGCTTGGGAGAAATTTTCATGTCACTGCCTCAGTTGTAGATTGTTTGTCAAATATCTATTTTTTTCATATTGTACTTTTAGACTTTCACTTTGAATTTAGATTATTCATACCTTTTTTACTATATAGAGTTTCTAAAATATAAAACAAAACATCATAACAATTCTTTCCTTAACTTTAAGCTATAGTTCCTCCAGAATATTCTATTGTGTATACCTTAAAAGAGAATTAGAATCAGAATACAGATATGACTGGATTCTTTTCTGCCCCAACGTGATATTGTGAGCATTTTCCCATGCTATTATAAGGCCAATTAAAACCAATGCTTCAAATTTTTATATAGTATTTATTTTATTTTATAATTAGATAGCTCAAGTTGATATTATCATTCTCCTATTCTTTAATGTTCAGTTTATTTTTCAACTGAGTTGTTAGAAAATGTTGAGAAATCTTTTATATAAAATTTTAACCTAAATTAGCTTAGATTATATTCATTAAAGTGGGAATAGTAAGTTCAAAGTTCTATATATTTTCAGAACTTAAAATTTATTGTCAATCATTTACCAATAGTCATTGTTACTAACTGGACATGGGAACCCGTGCCTCACTGTGCCATAATCATCACTGACTACTATCCTTAAAATTGAGCCACAAGCAATCTATAGTTTTATGGGAATTTAAAATGTGTCCTGATCTAAGTTTCATGAATGGACTGCAAAAAGACAGAACTTGTTTTGCTGACTTCTTAGAAAAAGACTATTTCATTTTATTTTTAACATTATATTTATTTATGTGTGTCTGTCTATGGGAATGTGGAGTATATGAGTGCAAGTGTCCTCAGAGGCCAGAAGGGATATTGGCCCCAAAGCTCCTGGAGTTGCAGGAGCTTGTGAGCCACCTGATATGGCTTCTGGGATCCAGATTTGGGTCCTCTTCAGGAGTGGTAAGCTTTCTTAACTGCTGAGCATTTCTCAGCACCCTTCATCCCCCAGTTTTTTAATGAATGTTTGGTTCAATCTCTTGTTCATTTTTTTCTTTTTATTACAAGAGTTCTTTTTAAATGAAATCTTATCTATTAATCAACTCCAGTGACAACCTCATTAGATATTAAATTTCATGCTTTCAAAATCCTCTTCTATTTCTCTACTCCTTGGCTTGCAAAGGGGAGGGCTGTGGCACATTCCCTCAGGGCTTCTGCTCTTTCTTAGCATTTCGTCACAGGTTCTGAGGACTTATGGGGATCCTGGACCATTTGTTAGTGAGCAAGTGGGAGGTGAGGTGGTATTCAGTGCTCACAGATGCCCCTGGTTTTCAGTCTGTATTTCCCATTCACTCTCCCCTTTGCTCCTATGCTTCTGCTACGGTATTACCTTCATCTAAGTGTTAGGGTCCAAGAGAAGTCCCCAAGAAAGACCAACAGTCATGTATGCAATTTAGCAAGAGTGTTTATTTCCAACAGGTTGAGGTGGCAAATAGCTACCCTGAAGGGAGGTCGCAAGCTCCTTTTAAGCAGAGTTAGGGGAATTCCAGGGAGGAAGGTTTAATCTGATGCTGATTGGTGGGGGAAAGATTAGTCTGGGAGCTGATTGGTTGGAGGTTGTAGTGATTAGGGGCTTGTTGACAGGAGGATAGGAAACGCTATCTTCAGCTAGCAGAAGGCTGGGGGGCATCTGCTGAGCCAGCAGAAGGGGTTTCGGGGTGCCTGCTGGTTGGTTGCCCCTGAGTTGTGGTCTTCCAGAGAACTGCTTGCTCAGCTCCAGCCAGTTCCAGTAAACCGAAACTAAGGCCTGGTCCCTGGCAGGGCTATTGGAAACCTGTCATGGCTCTGGTCTTGCTCCCTGGCCCTCTCACTAAGCATGTAGCTACTATATGAGAAAGTGTTAAGATCTAAAGCTTGTTGTCTTTTATGAAGAAAATATTATCTTCCATGTGTGAACATATGCATATTTTTTATAATGTATATGTATGATGATTTATATGTATAATGTATAAATATGTGTAAATTATCATGTACCATAGGTAGAAGAAAATCATGTAATAAATGTTAGATTTATAAATTATAGGTGTTACCAGTAATTAAATTACAGAGTACTAAATATGAATATATTTCATAACTACTAACATATAAATCAAATATGTACAGAGGGTTGTGTAACACTATTTCTGGAGTGACATGAACAAATGTCTAAGACAGGGAACCAATGACACACCAAAATAAGGTTATTACTAAAGTCCAAGTTGGCGGACTGATGAGTTTTATTACTGTTACTTACAGGAGTATAGGGGACAAGTTACTTACAGGAGCAGAAATATCTAAAAAATGGCTATGTCACCAAATGCCTACCGCAGCATGGGTGGTGATGGCTTACAAAAGCTGGAACCCTGGAGCTCGCTGAGTCACTTGGAGGCAGCTCCACAGGTTGGAAAGTGCTCCTTCAAGTCTGCTCAGTTGGCCTGAGCCTCTTCCAGGCAGTTTGGCTGATCTGGGAATATCTCTGAGGATTTCTTATTGCTGATATAAGCTTGAGAAGGAAAGCCTAGTGCATCTAGTCAGTTTCAGGGACTTCCTAAGGCTTTTGATTTGTTTACTTCCTGAGTCTCCTTAGAACACCCTAAGTCTTAAGGCACTTCTCTGCAGGAAAGAAGGCTTCATCACCTCTTGTTAGAACATCCTGAGTCTTAATCAGCTTCTCTTCAAGATGGAATGTATCAACTTGGAAGGAATCGCTAGACAACACATTTATATAATAAACACCCAGTATATATAAAGTAAATGTGTATTTAATAATCTGCATTTGCCAATATACACTACATATACAGACAACAACACTCACAAATAGGCCATAACATGTGTTAAGTTCCAAGAAAATGTTGCAAATAAGTTGTGTAGTTGTTTAGACCATCCTATGAGGACTGTGGAAGCTAAAGATAACCCTTCCCAATTTCATGGGACTTCAGCTCAGCATGGAGGAATGAAGGTTCCACAGGATAAAAAGTTCAACCAACTTGTTTCTGAGCATTCTGTTCCCCTTCCCAAAGAAGCATGTGAAATAATGAACACACTATATTCTCAAGAAAAGAATTAGCTACTTTGCAGAGGGGGCTAATTTAAGTCAATAGTGGCAAAACTTTAGAGATCGTGAGTTGCATTTTAACATTGCAAGAGTTAATATGTTAAATGTGTTTTGACCTTTGGCAGTAAGGAGACACTGGTGGTTTTTTTTTTCTGTAGGAGATTGACATATGCAAATTGTGTTTTGTGAAAGAGGATTACATTAGAGGCAGCCACAGTTGGAATGAATGAGGTTATAAAACCTTGAGGTATAGAAGGCAAATGGGTTGGTTAGTATCAGTTTGGGGAAGTCGTGAGTTTACAATGGTGAGGTACTGTTATTGGGGGTCTAGTGAATGATTTTTATATTGGAATTAGAGATGGGGAGAGAGGGGTCACCACACCTTAAATAATTATAATTGGGAGAAGTACTACAGTCAAGAAATAAAGTTGATATTGAGGAAAAGAAATGATCTTTCTTTTTGTGTTTGAGAGCAAAGGAAAAAAAATCAAGTGAAAAGCATATCATGTTACTTTAACTTGCTAATAACTTTTATGCAATGTGTCAGGGGCAGGGACCTGAGGGATGGTGACATACCATCATGACTGAGTTTCAGGTGTTCCTGCCCTTCCCTTGTTAATTCTGAAACATCATGGGTCTGTTCAGATTTTCAGGGCAGCATGGATTCTCTTGGGCACTGTTTAGAGTTTGTAGCACTATTTTTCCATGTGAAACAAACTATTTCCTTCTTACTGTGCTCCGTCACCCTAAATATTTTAATGATGTTTAACAATTGATAGCCTTTCTGACTCAAAACAGTAGTAGGAGTATTCAATTTTAATACAGATTTTCTTCTTGTCTATGTGGTATGAGAAATTCTGGCAGTTCCTAAATTAGTGAGATAGCCGTCAGTAATTTTAGTAGAGATATGCTACAGAATTTACATCCAAGTAAATGTTCTAGGAAGAATGTTCTACAGGACAAGGATGGAGGCTTTCTGAAGGTGCAGCATCATGTTAACAGACTCCGTCCAGGATCACTTCACATTTACCATGTATTGCAATTCTGTCAGCTCTGTCTGCTTTAGGACTGATGAAGCTGGTGTGAATACTGATACCAAGGCTCATGCACCAAGGCTTATGGCTGATGATGGTGTCATCTTTAAAGACAACATTTCGCTTTCCTTTATTCAAGTTTCAAGTGACACAAACATAAAGAGGGTTAACTTTGATTGCTTCAACTCTCTACCGCAGACATCTTAAACCAATAAGGAACCGAAAAAGCAGCAAAGGCAACAAGAAGAACAGCCCACTCAAAACTAAAACAAAACAGAAAACAGTTTAACTGCAAATTTAAGATCAACATAAAAAAAGTTAGAGATCCCTACTATTTGGGATTCCTAATTTATGTCATGGATAAATGGAGCTAAGGGGAAAAGACACAGTATTGGCAATGTTTATGTTTAATGTTTTCTAACAGTAGCAGGATTAAATACTGTATTATGACTTATTAAAGTCAGAAATTATTAAGGTCTAATCAGCGTATGGAATAGGTTTTGACACTTGTCCCCAAATATGACACCGTAGTGTTTGAGGAAACAGTAGAATAGGAAAGGAGCCCTTACCTTCCCCTGATTTCCCTGGAAACCATCAATAAAAGGATTTTCTGACCATCATCCAATGTGAAACCTTCTCTTTGGAGGTGCTCTTCTTATCACTGAAGGAAAGAAACATCCTTATCCTTGAAGACATGAGAATGCCAAGAAAAATCTGAACAACTAGCCCCCCTAAGCTCTCTTGGCTTATGACTAGTAGACCTATTGTGCTGATCTCTAACTATATCTTCCTATAAGTCTTCTCTTTCTCATTAAATGAAACACAGAGTATGAAGGTTTCTCATATTTCTTTGGTGCCTAACTTCTATAGGCCACTGTCGTGTAAAACTCACACTAATAGTAAACAGATCTGTGTACTTCTTTCTTGTTTGTCTTTCCTTTAGTTGTAGAGCTCTCAGCCATGAACCCATCATTGGGTGAGGAAGAAAGCTCCCCTTTGTGACTGCGAAAGTCATCCTTCACCAGTGATTAAATTGGTGAGTTTGGATAAACAGAGTGCTGAAATACTACCATAACTAAGAAGTGGATCATTATCATTACCTTTACATTCCCAAGGTTTCTCTTCCTAGATGCCCAGGCCTTAACAACCAAAGCTCTGTTTCTGGTCCTTTCTTTCTAGAATGGTATATAAATAAAACCATCTAGCATATAGGTTTCTATGCTTTGCTTCTTCCTTTCACTTGGCCTCATGTTTTGGACATTCATCCATGTTCATGACTGTATTGGCACATTGTTCCTTTTTACTGCTCAGGGTTGAACTGAATTACATGAATGCAGCACAGTTTACTTACAAGTTGATTTTGCTTTTCCTTTCTCAGCTTTAGTTATTATGAATAAAGCCACTATAATATTTGCTTATAAGTAGTTACATGTGACTGGGCTGTGCCTGCCCCTCGCTGGGGGCTGTATTGATGTTTGTGGCCACACAGATGCCGGTGGGCTGTGCTGCAGCCTGAAGCCACATTGCTATCCATGGGCCACGCTGTCGCTGGGGGCCATACTGATCTGAGTGGCCTGCACTGCCACCTAAGGCCATGGTGATATCCATGGTCCAGGCTGTCTCCTAGGGCCTGGTCTGGGTCCGTGGTCTCATTACAGCCAGGAGCCATATTCATGGTCTGCACTGTCGCTAGAAACTATCTGGAGGCTGGTAATCTGTGCTGCTGCTGACTGTGAAGAGCAAGGAAGCTACTTTTGCAGGGTATCAATGACTGCAGGTGCACAGTTGTCAGGGGTGGGGGGGGCATAGAAAGCTTCTCTGACAAGTCCCCTCACCAAAAATGGAATAACAGCCTAGACAGGAAGCCACCTAAGAGAACTCTTAAAAAGTGTTACAGGGATGCTGAAGTGTGGCTCCCCACAAATGATGGTTTCTGGTGGGAGTGCAGGAGGGGAAGGACTCAGCTCTGTTTAAGGGGCAGACCACTGAGAGTTTGGCAGTGCTTCAATGAGTACATGGATAACACAAATTGGACTTTGTCCTTTTTTATTCTTACTTTTATTTTTACTTTTTTTTGGTGTTGGTGGGAGGCCACAAAGGAGGGGGCCGTGAGGGCAGACATAGAAGGACTGGGAAGTAAGTATTATTGGGATGCATGATGTGAAATTCCCAGAGAATCAATAAAAGATAACACACACACACACACACACACACACACACACACACACACACACACACACATCTTTTTCTGCTCAAAAAAGAAGTCACATGCTTTCAATTTTCTTTGGTAAATAACCAAAAGTATGATTGTTACATCTTATGGTAGTTACATATTAAGTTTTTGTAAGAAACTAGTAATTGCTGTTCAAAAGAATTCATGCACACCAAATTGAATACAGTGACTCATGCTTCTAATTCCAGCACTCAGGAAGCTGGGTGAAAGTACTGTATATTTGAGGCCATCTTGGGCTACACAGTGAATTTAAGAGCTATATAGCAACACCCTTTCTTAAAAGAAAACAAATGATCAGATCATATTGTACTCACAATAGTTTTTTGAGAGTGGCAGTTACTCCTTATAATCATTATCATTCTTTAGTATATTTTAATCTTAACCCATTATATGACTTTCTTAAATTTTATAAACAGTCTATAGGGCCTATCTGGCTGCAGAGTTTTGTGACCAACCTAAGTTTTCTGCAGCTCAATTTTTGTTATGGTTAAGACAGGTTAGGACTATGCAAGTCATTATTTCAGCTTAGAACTAAGACATTGCCATTCCTATTGGTTTTTTTATATCAAGCTAATATTTATCCATTACCTATAGTTCTTGCCACTCATAAATTTGTGTTTTGTGGATGGGGTGGACCAACTTGCAATGTACTACGATAAGTGCGAACTCTCAGCTAAAGGATGCTAATAAATTCAGCCTGGGGACCTTTTGCTGTTGGTGACATTTCTAAAATCTGAAAGCAGAACTGAGTCTGGAATGTCAGAGGATTATTAAAGTTCATGCATGCAGGTGAGAGTGATTTCTCTTGACACCAAATATGAATTGTTGAATTCTCCATCATCAGCCGTGCATTCAACAGTTCAATTCTGACACTTACTCCCGGAGTTACTGCTGGTGCAGTGGGCTAGTTTGGTCCCACAAAACTGCCTTTAGGAGGCCAGTCACAAACAGGACGCATAGTCTATTTACATTTCTGACTGGATGAATAAATTTTAAGAGGTACCAATGATGTGCGCCCCCATATTTGGGCTCAAAAATTAACTGTAATGACTTACAGAGCTGAGGGAAACACTTTACTTACTGTACCATTTTATTATAAAGGATGCAATAAGTAGTGGCCTTTCCTTCCTCTCTAGCGCCGGGCTGAAGGTTCTTATACTTTCATAATATGAGGAGTTCATATGGCAACCAGCTCCCATCCTGAAACTATCTATGAGCTCATTAATGCTCATCTCCTTAAGCTCAGGTGTGAATGAAAGGGGCTCAATATGAACAAAAGATGTTCGTATCATACAGCAAAATCAAAGGGTTTCTCTGTGGCAGCAATCAAAATCGGAGACTGAACACACACACACATCCCTTCAGAGTTAGTTTATTTGAAAAAAATAATGTGGCCAGGCCAATGGTATATGCTAATAATTCTAGCTGCTTGTGAGGCAAAGACAGAATTACAAGTTCAAGATCGACTTGGGCTCTAGAATGAGTTTGAAGCCAGCTGGAGTAACTAGAATTGGTCTTAGAATGAAAAAAAAGAGGGATAAGGATATATGTCAGTGATAGAGAGTTTGGCTAACATGTACAAGACATTAGGTTAAATATGCAATACCTTCAAAAACAAACATCCATACCTCCTAAAACAAACAAACAACAAACACATAGAAATATCATGCCAAAATGTAAGTCAGCCTTTACTCAGACAATCTTAATAGGTAGGAACTATATCAATGGGGTTTGTGATAGAGGAGTGAAGTAGCTGTGGCTTGTTCTGTCTCTCTGATCTACCAGCATTGACCCCAATAACTGGCCTCGGGTTTGATTTTATTAATTAGAACTTTTAAGATTCATGCTACATCTGACGCCCAACAGTCGGTAGGAGGATCCGGAGTTTGAGGCCGGCCTAGGAGGCTTGGGAGAAGCTTCGGCCCGGACTGAGCCACAAACAGTGGTGGGACCATGGAAGCAGTGGCTACTGCTCCATGTTGCCAGCTCCTTCTCATCGTGTTGGTGACTGCGGTGATGCTGCTACCTGGGATGAAGGGTTTACTGTTGCTGGTTCAGAGAAGAATTTCCAGGACCATCGTGTTACAAGAAAGCATCGACAAAGGTCAGTTTGGAAAAGTTTGGCAAGACCAATGGTGGGGAGAAATTGCTGTGAAGATATTCTCTTCTAGGGAAGAATGCTCATAGTTCTGAGAGATAGACATTTATCAGACTGTGATTGCTCCAAACCACAGAGGAGGCAAAAAAAAAAAAGAATTCTAAAGGGAACCATGACCATGTCTAACAGCAATTTTGAAATCTTCGAAAGGATGACGGGACCCCACAAAGATGATTCCACATGGACTATGATAAAGCCATTAAACTGATTAACACCATGGAAAAATTGATGTTGGACTACAAACTGGTCAGGACAATTTCAAGATGACTAGCTGAGATGATCCAGCCTGACAGACTACTCAAGCAAGGACTTATGACAAGCCCTGAACTTTCCTATTATACAGTGACTGGACAAATGATACAGGACTTGACAATTAACCCAAAAACTTTCTTTTCAAGATTACCTAAAGATATCTTCACCCCTAGAAAGCAAAAAGAAAAAGAGAGTAAGATATGAGATAGATCATTGAATCTACTCTGAGAAAAAAGATAAAGAAATAATAGGATAAATAGGTAGATCACTGAATCTACACTGAAGAAAAAGGGGAAGCTATAAAAATGACAAAAGGTAGATGACTGAATGTATTATGAAAAGAAAAAAGAGAGAATATGGATATGATAAGATGAAAAGGGAGATTATGGAATCTGCTTTTAAAAAGGAACTACTTGTTTTAAATAAGATAAGTAATGAAAATTTTTTGGTCTGGGTTTATCAGATGTTACTAGACTGGACATTGTTAATATATATAATGGAGTGTTTATTGGAATCTGTCAAATGTTAATGGACTAGACATAGTTAATATAATCTTGACTGTGTATATTGTATATACTTACTGGATATAATTTTTCTTGTATTAGTTATAAGCTTTTTTAAATTTTAGACAAAAAGAGAGGAAATGTGGTATTGTGTTCCCCCAAATATTGTGCATGCTAATAAACTTATCTGGGGTCAGAGACAGAGCAGCCACAATATTAAACATAAAGGATAGGCAGTGGTAGCACACGCCTTTAATCCTAGCATCCCAGAGGCAGAAATCCATGTGTTCAAGGATATAGCCAAGCATGGTGACTCACGCCTTTAATCCCAGGGAGTGGTGGTAGAAAGCAGAAAGGTATATAAGGTGTGAAGACCAGGAACTAGAAGCATTTGGCTGGTTAAGCATTCAGGCTTTTGAGCAGCAATTCAGCTGAGCCCCATGCTGGATGAGGATTCAGAGGCCTCCAGTCTGAGGAAGCAAGACCAGCTGAGGATCTGGCGAGGTGAGGTGGCTGTGGCTTGTTCTGTCTCTCTGATCTACCAGCATTGACCCCAGTAACTGGCCTCAGGTTTGATTTTATTAATAAGAACTTTTAAGATTCATGCTACATCGGAGAGACTGAGTTCAGCTACAAATGTAGCATAGGTAGGTTGGAATTTACTAATAAGAGTGGGGTCAATAGTCAATTGAAAACTACCTAGATGAACTGTCAAGGGCAAACGGTATTATAACGAGCATTGTAAAAAATGCCTTTTAGACATGTAAAAATAGCCTAGTCGGGAACCCCACTATATACTCAGGCTGCACCTGATAACCAGAACCCAGTGACATCACTCACTCAAGATCACCAGGCATAGTCCTAGAACCCCATGATGCCCAAATGGACAGTACATAAGCAGAGACCAAGAGCAGTGCTCTGCTCTGCACATCTGGAGAGATGCCACTTTGATCTGCCCTGAGGCTGGAGAGCCTTTCCCAGGATCCTGACCCTTGAATCAGAGACCTCTGTTAGAGACTGGTTCTGACCTTCACAAGTAAGCAGGCTTAGGGAGATAGATTTAGAACCATAGTTAGAAATTTAGAGTGTAAACCTAGAGTATGACTCTCAGCATAATAAAATATAATTAAAAATACTATGTGTATCTATCTTCTTGCTCATGACAAGTTATTCTTGGCTAAACCTGTTTACCATGATTCTTGCTGAAGACAGACCAAGACAGCACCTAGGGATAATGAAGAATGAGGAAATGGATCAGCTATAAAACTAAGAATGGGAGAGTCTAGCTAAATGTTTGACCAAGATTCTGGAAAAGGCCCAAGTATGTGGCTTAATTGAAAAAGTAATTTAGAAGAATCGAAATAGTGTTTGGTAAAGAGCTTAACTATTATTTGACTTCATGTTTATAGAGTTTTGACCTTAGCTCATTTTTCTATAGGATGGTTTGTGTCTATGGTAAACAAATGGGCTTCTGGTTTGAGCGTAAATTATCTCACCTCAAGCATAGCCCTTAGTAACATTTATGAAGACTTTCACATATAACCTTTCAACTGATATGATATAAACTAGTCTCTACAGGATTCTGTGTGCCTTATTGTTATTCTGTATGTTTATTGTTATCATTTTGCTATGGGATATTCCACTGTTATAAGATTTATAGTAAAATATATGTTTGTTTTTGTGAATTTCTCTGGGACTGATCCTGAATCAGATAGGTCAGTTTATCCTCTACACTTAGTAGTAAGTTTTCCCACAGACTCACGACCTGTCCATTCTCAGGTCACTTTAGTGGTGTCATGTATGGGTTCTCTCTCATTGAGTAAGCCTTAAATATAATAAACAATGAGATTGGTGCTAGGGGTTTATTTTAAGATCAATTTCTTAAGGCAACTAGCAATTGTCTATAGTGTCCACCCTTTCTTAAATTCAGATGAAATGTGCCATTGGCATTTGATGGCTTATCTTTATTTACTTGGGTTACAGAATAAACATTCGTTTATTTCAATGTTGAATTTCTTTTTCCTCTTTTTCCTTCCTTCTCCCTCTTCTTTCTCCCCTTCTCTTCTTCCCTTTGTCTCTTTCTTTCTCTTATTTCTTTTCCCCTCACACTCTCCTTTCTCCCTGCCTTATTTCTTTGTCTCATTAAACTGAACTTTGCTCATAGTCCCTTAAATTGTGGGTTTAACTTCTGGAAAAAATCTGAATTATTCTAGAGAAACAGGAAGGAGGATGACTTTGCTGTTACATGTAAGAGGTCACAGTTAAAAACAAACAAACATGGGAAACCAGGAGGGTGGTAGCACACGCCTTTAATCCCAGCACTCAGGAGGCAGAGGCAGGTGGGATCTCTATGAGTTTGAGGCCAGGATAGTCTACAAAACAAGTTCCAGGACATCCAGGGCTACACAGAGAAAGACTATCTTGAAACCCCTGCCTTACAAACAACAACAACAACAAAACAAAATAAAACAACAAAACAAAAAAAACCAACCCACTAACAAACAAATCATGGGAAGCTCTTGAAATACAAGAACTAGACAACTGTCACATTTTTATCACATATAATATTTTATTTACTATTTACATGTTACACCCAATGGGATTCTTAGTTACTTTGCCACATGGAAAGTTTATAAATGTTAGAGTAAATACCAAGAGAAAAATGTAAGAATGAAGGAATTTTAGGGCAGTTTAGGAATTAAAAACCAGCAATATTTTCAGTTGCTGCTGGAAGAAACAGTGGTTTCTTTAGGAGAAAGTAGGCAGAAATTATTTTCTTCCTTGCTTTTTGGATTGTTGTAAAAGTATTGATGAACCTGGACTCTATTTTTCCCTTGTCACTTTCCAAAGGTAACTTATTCTATGATTAAGAGTGACTTTACAATAACCAATCATGTCAAAGTACTGAAGTGGACGAGTTTTGCTTACTTCTAAATTAAAAATGAATGAACTCAGATATCCAAAAACAATTTTGGCACTCATATTTACAAAAACCCTCTGTGCAATAAAGTTATTAACTTGAAGCTTATAAGCTTTTAAGTAAAAGAAATTGAGCATGGGACTAAGTTTCTGGAACACAAAATAAGGGATTTCCATAAAAATTAAGAAAATGATATCTGAATTAATATTTTCTTCCTTAAAGGACCAAATCATGAGGTTAAATATAGAAAAAATGATTTCATTTATATTTTGAGCAGATGAGTGCACGTTAATAGTCAGGAGCACCAATATATCTTTCATAAAAAGAAGATATGACCTTTATACAATCTAGTGTGCTTCATGAGAAAATACTTGCCTGTTTGGAGAGAGGGGAGATCTCAAGGTTTCTGGTGATTATTTCTGATGATTATTGAAGTTAAGTGAGAAATTCTACCTAGCACTGTGAAGAATGAACCTCAATTATTTTCTATTCATAAGGACTTATTTCTTCTATTAACAAGGAATTATTATTATTATTTTTTTTGTTCATAAGTATGAGTGCATCTGTGCATGGGTAGGCAAACATGCTTGTGAGGGTACCCTTGGAAGCCAGAAGAGGACATTGGAGCTGGAGTGACAGGTGGTTTGTGATCCACCTGATGTGCATGCTGAGAACTGAACCATCTCTCCAGCCCCTGCAGTTTCTTTTCATAGTTTTGGTCCATCTAACTCCATTGGTTTCTACGTATTTATGATTTCTTTCCAGTTTGGTCTTGAAAAACTTCTACCTCTGGTCTCCAATGTATAATAGAGATGACTGATTTTTGAGTCAAACACTGTGCTTGGAAGTGGTGATTAAAAGAAGAACAGAAATAACTTCCTTAGAGAAAAAAATCTAATGGAAGGAAAGGTGAAAGCAATTGCAATGAATGAGCATCAGGCCCTTGCCATCCCTTAATATAGTATCATGGCCTTTGGAAAAACAGCAGGTCTATCTGACTCCACTTTGTCTTGTCTTCCTCTCTTGAATCACGGGTTACAACCTTGGAAGAATGTTTCTGACCTTTCCTTGTTTTCATCATAAGATCTTAAGTGAGAGATAGCCACCTGGCAGTTAGAAGAAAGGAATGCCATAGACCTAGAGACAGGACAACTCAGACGCAAATGCAGGCATGGAGGTTGAGTCAGTGGGTGGTTCCCCTCCAGTTTATTTCCAAGAGATCATCTTCTGTGTGCCCTATCCCACTTCATCATAGCTAGCTAGCTGCTCTCCTTATGAAACTTAGCATAGAATGTACAGGTTGTCCTGTTTCTGTGAGTCTTAATTTCCAGAATTTCCTGTACTTTATTAAACTCATATGAGATGAATTTACATGTTTTTTTTTTCAGGGGGGATGGGCAAATACAGTGGCTTTAGCCAGAAACATAACTTTGAGTAGGAAAACTCATGAGGAGGAAAAACAATTCTTTGTTTTCCTACACAATCCTTTGTGGTAGACACAATGTTGTATCTAAGTAGAGTCCTGATTCAATCTTATTTCTTTATAGAGATACAAAATTTTTATTGAGGGAAAAAGACTCTAGCTGAACATGGGAAGATAGATGTTATTTATAATATGAACAATACTAATTTTAATAAGAAAATGCTGCCAATGTCTTTCTGTTTGTTTTATTTTTCTCAATGAAAACTATAAAACAATAAGCTCTTTCCCCCTACATCATCTTTCTCTGATCTGGTATTTTAATTTAATATTCCTCAGACTTTAAGCACTAAGAAAGTGTTGAAAATGTTGGGGCAGTGACCTACATTCCCAAGGAGTCCACAGGAAGACTTGCCCAAGGTCTTTTTTGAGGACCAATGTCTTTATCCTGTGTAGTCTAAGGATATTCACAGTGCATCTCAGAGTCTTTTCTACCATCATACAGGATTTCATGATTTTACATTATTCCAATTATCAACTAATTTAAATCCACAAATGTAGATTAGCATCTATTAATGTTGTTTTCTTCAACAAATAAAAATGATAAAATGTGAAATAATTTTCTTTTTTACTATAAGAGTGTCTTTTCTGTTGTGTTCTTCATGTTGTCTTTCTGGGAACACACACACACACACACACACACACACACACACACACACACACACACACACACACCTGGAACTCTGAAGACCAAATCCTCATGGCAATTCTTTTAGTCTGTCTCTGTTTTAATGTTTTAGCTGAAGTCGTGAATGAGAGAAAAATTTTATATTTGCAAATCTCTGGAAACAATGACCCCAAAATAGTTATTACTCATTCAGGTTTAAGCTAGTTTCATGGAACCTTTTATTTTAAAATTATTCCTTAGTTATAACTCTATTTCTTAGCATTTCATCTTGGCACATCTATACCTGCACTAATGCATGCGCTTTGTGATACTTTGTGCAAGTTCACACATTATTTTTTTTTTTCCACTGCATACAAGTGGAATGTTCACCAGGGTAATTGGGCTATGAGGAGATTTCCCTCAGGAACCATCTAAGCTCTACTGGCATTTTTCTTTACTAATGTTGGGGGAAAGCCCCTCAGATGGGGCACAGCAAACATATGAGAGCTTTATTACAAAGCTTCCAGCATTTGACCTTAGAGCAGGTCCAACTGACAAAGGAGCTGCAGGATATGAAATGTTCTCATTATAATGTCATGGCAACATTACTGAAATTATTAACCATCCAAGTGGGATGATGAATGTGGTAGGGTGGCAATGTCCTTGGCAGAACATATTGCTTAATTATCTTCTTTTAGTGGCAGCACACAGTCACGTTCCTGTGATCAAGTACTATTTCAAATGAATATGAAGTGAATTCATAAGGAGAGAATATTTAAAGATTGTTTCCAATAAAAGAGCAGATTAAATGTCAGATCTTCATTAGGAGTTCTTTAATCAAAGTTCTTTTTGTAGTTTTATGACAAATCCTTCCATTTGGGCACTTGAACCAAAGACCTCTAGGTCTAAAAGGAACTCTTCTTCTACTTGAGCTAAAGGAGAATTGAATGATACCTAAACAGAGGATTTATAGTACGGTGCGTATGGTTATAAGTGGAATATGGAAAGCTTTTAATTTTACTGCTGGACTTGAAGTGACTTGAAGTGACTTCTGATCTTTTATAGGTTATGAAGCTGAATGACTTAGTTTCCCTATATATTAGAATATAGTAGGATAATATAAATACCTCCATAGGTCACTTCTATAAATTGTACATTGCTAATATTTATTGGATGCCTTCAAAATTCAGTTTTGGAATCACATAATTCTGAAAAAAGTCAGTCCCTTCAAGTAATCTATTTAATGTAATTGACAGTTTAATTAATTAATGTCTGAGAAATATTTTAGAGTAGAATATGGGCTGTAACTGTATCCAAGGCACATATCAAAATATCTTTCAGTTGTGTTCTGTCTTTTCAAGTTGATAGTATATTACACAGGGAAAAAAAAGAACAATAAAAGTTCCCACAGCAGGAACCTTCAAGAATGTTCATTTTAGGCAGCACCGGTAAAGCATGGAATCTCAAATAACCTACTTCTATTGCAAAATGAGCCGACTAGGCACGGAAATAAAAGTAGACTGCTTTGGTTGATTATAAACTTGGAAACACTTTATAGTTTATTCCCTTTACTGATAGTGGTTGTACAGTAGAGCGGGAACATCACAAAAGTTGAAAGCCACAAACCAAATCTCTGTTTGAATCTCAGGAAATTATATGCTTTCAAAGCTAACTTATTCTGACCTGAAAAGTGTTCACGTGCAAGGATTGCCTTTAAACCCTTATGTTGGATACCGATGTAGGAGAAATGGTCTTATAGATCCTGCCACTTGTCTACTGATTTGTATCCATCAGAAGCTTTTGCAAACAGTGTATTTTCTGCATAGTAATCAATGTTGCTATTAATGATAATTAAAAAAACAAACCAAAATTAAAAAACACACACACACACACAAAACCCTAGTGATGCAGTTTCAGGTCATCAAGGCCCATGATGTTTCCTTAATTGGTTTTGTTAATTAAATTTTTACTTTCATAAAATCAGCCATCCATCTCTGATAAATCTTTATTAATTAAGAGTTTTCTGTTATTGAAAACAATATCAATCCTGGGTTTCTGTTGCATGGATTTTGTTTCTTCTTCTTCTTCTTCTTCTTCTTCTTCTTCTTCTTCTTCTTCTTCTTCTTCTTCTTCTTCTTCTTCTCCTCCTCCTCCTCCTCCTCCTCCTCCTCCTCCTCCTCCTCCTCCTCCTCCTCCTTCTTCTTCTTCTTCTTTTTGGTTTTTCAAGACAGAGTTTCTCTGTGTAGCTTTGTGCCTTTCCTGGATCTAGCTCTATAGACCACGCTGGTCTCGAACTCACAAATATCTGCCTGGCTCTGCCTCCCGAGTGCTGGGATTAAAGGCATGTGCCACCACCGCCCAGCCTGGATTTTGTTACTTCTTAAGATCATCTAACATAAATTGTAAATAGTTGAAAAGATTTTATAGTATATAGTGTGAAACAGTACTTTTGTAAAGTTGTAAAATAGAAAGTAATATTTCGTGGAATATACATGTATTTGTATTAAGTCATTAAAGTAAATTCACATTTTGATGGTGTATTTGCTATAGATAATATATATCAAATATGGCTCCTGAGAAGTTGCCTATGCCTTTGCTTCTGACCAGCCACAGAAATAAGGACTAGAGGTTATACATTTGAAGAATGTGTGGCCTGATAATCTGTGTTGGGAATGTGTTGATGAAACAATTCTAGTTACATAGACTATTTGGAAGCATGACAGAAGATGGGGTCATTAGTCTGTGTGTATTTGTGTGTGTGTGTGTGTGTGTGTGTGTGTGTGTGTGTACGTACATACCTTTAGTGCTTTGGCTATTAAAAGTACTGTTATAATGTGATGAAAAAATGAATGATATGTAAAAGGTGAGAAGTTATGCATATTAAACATTGAGAGTTAACAATGTAGAAGTTCAAGATGTAATTTTTAAGTTAGACTAGAATGTGAGACCAATGAACTAAAACTTTACAAGCAAAGCAAAGTTGTGATCGCAGCTGAAACATATGAATGTGACTCTCGTAGCATGACTGCAGTCCTGGCTGAGGCCTGGAGAAGGAACAGCATGGGACTGAGCTGCTGAAGCTACCTGCATGCAGGGACATTCACTCACTTGAATTTTAATCACCTGGACCTAGCTTGGCGTCTGAACATGAAGGGCATTCATCAGAAGCTAACTGAGCACGGCAGATTGTTTTCCAGCCTAGAATACTCTCAAAAAAGGAGTCTCTCTCCCCATTCTCTAAAACATGGGCAGTGACGTTAGCTGCTGTATTATTTACTTTACTTCTTGTTGCAACAAAGCATCTAAGAATAGCAGTTCAAGGACAGAAGGGTTTGTTTCGGCTTGCAGTTTGAAGATACAGTCTCTTGGAGTGGGAAAGCAAGGTAGCTGGAGCATTAGGCAGCTTGCACATTGTGTGCACAGAGAACAGAAGGGAATGAATGAATGCTGGTTCTCAGCTTCCTTTCTTCTTTTTATCCAGTCTGGGATTCCAGCCCAAGCAATGGTTCTGCCTCTAAGAAGAAAGTGCTTATTTGGCTTGAAGGTTCCAGTGAGGCACCAGGGGTAGGCAGTGAAGGAACCCCAGCAAGGCAAGAACCTGGCAGCAGGAACTAAAGTGGAGAGCATGAAGGAGTGCTGCTTACTGGCTTAATGTCTTGCTCCTCTTGGCTTGCTCAGTTTGCTTTCTTATATATCACAGGACCACAGGCCCAGGGATAGCACTACTTACTGTGGTCTAGGCCCTTCCATGTCAGGCAGTATGGATGCTATGCAAGCTTGGGGGGGGGGAAACCGTTATTGGTCTCATCCAGTGCTGGACCCTGCATGCTACAGTACTGACTTGCTTGGGAAGAAGTGTCCTTGGTGAAATAGTGGTGTAATTGTTAGGGGGAAATCAACTACTTTCTGCTTGGGTCTGAGGTCTACTCCACAGGAGACATTTTTATTCTCAGTACTTTAAACCTGGACAAAAGAGGACAAGTTGGGAGGGAGATGGAGTTGGGGACATTAGGGAGAGTGTGAATTTATGAATATTTCCAGGAATAAATAACATTATCAGAAAAGAAAGTGAAGAATATAGTTTAGTGTTAGAACACTTGGTTAGCATGCTGAGGGTCCTGGGTATGACTTCCAACCTCTCTCTCTCTCTCTCTCTCTCTCTCTCTCTCTCTCTCTCTCTCTCTCTCTCTCTCTCTCTCTCACACACACACACACACACACAATCATTTGGTCATTTGGTGGCTAGGGCTGGAGTGTAACTGAGTGGTGGAGTGATTGTTTAGCCTGTGTGACAGCTTGAATCAATCCATGGCACCAAAAACTAAAAAGTAAATTATTAATATGATGCTTTCTTCCTTTTAAGTTGACTTTCTCATGTATTATGTCACAGTGAAGAACAGATGAGTAGCATGAATTACAGTGATAAATTCACTCTGCCATGTTTGAGTTTGTCATTTGAACATGATGTATTAGATACATAGTTTTACTATAAGGAAATGATATAGATATACAGATATTTATGCTTGTGTGTGAGTGCATGAGTGTGCAGGTCAGAACTCAGCATCAGGCATCTTCTCTAGTCACTCTCTCCCTTATCTTTGAGATATAATCTCTCTTTGAATCTGGAACTCACTGATTTCAACTAGACTAGCTGACCCACAAGTTCCAAGTATCTACTTGTCTTGACTTCCCCTGTGTTATGAGTACAGGTGTGCACGGAGCTTTTTACATGGGTGTTAGAGATCCACATTCACATCCCCATGCTTGTGTGGAAAGGCCTTTATCAATTAAGCCACTTCCCTTGCCTCAATATATGGATAGTTTATGGAAACCATATTTACTGTTATTTTATGTGAGGCTCCAAATTTATATTACTTTGTGAAGTAAAAAATTAAGCCAATGGTTGGAAAGAATCAAAACATATGTATTTTATTTTTCTACAGAACATGTAGTTCAGAAAAGTTGTTTCCAACTTTGTTGCACATAGAACCAGTCACCCAGGGAGCCTTTAAACATTCCCAGTGCCTGGCTTGTTCCCATAATAATCAATTTAGGACCTCTTAAAATATACAGCAAAGAAGTAAAGGTCAGGGAAGAGTAGTGTTAAAAATAATCCACAAAGCCAGTAAAGTGGGCTTTGAAGAAGAAAATTATGGCCTCATTAGAGAAATACAGTCATGAAAACAAAGACTCCCAGACAGCTTTTCAGCAGTTCTCTGTTCTTAAGAGACTATGGGATGCACAGAGTCTAGGTTCTTTTGCAAAAAGAAACAAGTGGAGGCCACAATTATGATGGAAAGTGCTGGACTAAATGACTGTTTTTTTCCTCTCCTCTCCTCTCCTCTCCTCTCCTCTCCTCTCCTCTCCTCTCCTCTCCTCTCCTCTCCTCTCCTCTCCTCTCCTCTCCTCTCCTCTCCTCTCCTCTCCTCTCCTCTCCTCTCCTCTCCTCTCCTCTCCTCTCCCCTCCCCTCCCCTCCCCTCCCCTCCCCTCCCCTCCCCTCCCCTCCCCTCCCCTCCCCTCTCCTCTCCTCTGTTCCTCTTCCTCCTCCTCCTCCTCCTCCTCCTCCTCTTCTTCCTCTCTCTCTCTCTCTCTCTCTCTCTCTCTCTCTCTCTCTCTCTCTCTCTCTCTCTCTCTCTCTCTCGGTGAGTGCTGGGATTAAAGATATGCACTACCACTGCCTGGGTTCTTAATTCATATTACCTCTGGGCCGTATTTTCTATATCCACAAATGAAATTATTGGTGTTATCATGTGGTATGCTATCAGGGTCAGTGTTCTAATACTTTAGAGATTCTCTGAGCTAGTGAGTAAAGGCGTTGCTGCCTTTATGGGACAGATAGGAACCCATGATCAATTAAGGAAGAGGAGACCCAGCTCCCGAGGAAGGAGCAGTCAGCATACTAGGAGAGACTTCACTTACTGTGGAAGAGGACTGAGCAATGCACAACATTTGCTTTATAATGTCTTATATTGTATAATCTCTTCAAGCATTTAAAATACAATCACTGCAAATGAAAATTTTAATATTAGCTATACCACCGAGTGTTTTTTTTTTCTTTTCTCCCAAACACTAAAGGTCTTTCAGTGATTGCTTTCTTTCACATGTGAAACTTCTCTTTGTCTTGATGGTTAATCAAGTATTTCTGCAAGCTTATTGCTTTTTTTTTTCTGTTGAGATAATCTTTCCCACACATGCATGAATTGTGGTTTCATTAGCTGATAGCAATTCTATAACCTGTGGGTTACTTGAAGGATCCCACTGTCTCAGTTACACAGCAATGTGTTGGAAGAGTTACTCAAAGGCAGGTTGAATTGCCAAAGATAGAGGAAGTGGTAGGAGTTGAGTGTAATTTTGCTTTGGCATAGATTCTCTGTTGAGTATTTTGGAGATTAAAATATGATCATTCATGCTGTAAATTAAGACAAACTAAACCTAATTTAAAAGACAAGGTAATTTGAAATGACTTACTTCAGCAATAAAGAATGCTTAATTTAGACTCTCTTTTATAATGGAGTCTTATCTAAAAATTCATCTTTTCTTTTATGGCACCGATGAAACAACAGAGACATTCTTTTGAAATCCACCAATGTTTATGAATTTATGTCTACAGCCAGCTTGTATTCTTTCCCAAAAATTACATCAGACTTTCACTGTCAGTAATAGGTTTTTCTGTGAGAGCAGAAACTATCCCAAGTTTTGCTTTTGACTTTGATATCAAAATTTCCTTGATTCTATTGAATACTGTTGTTAGTTTAATGCATTTATAAAAGGCTTGGATAAATTAAATTAAATATATGATCAATAGGATATAAAAATAATAATAATCCATGTTAGCCAAATAGTTTCAAAAGAACACACCACTTACTCAGAGATGATGGATAAAGTGTCTATCATGCATCTTGACTGGGCTGGCTATACCACTAATGTTTTCCTTGAATGCCATAGATTTTTAAGTTGGTTACTACGTTACTACACTAAGAATACCTTTGTATTAACATCTATAATTGTCATTAAATATTAACATAACAATATAATAATGAGGGAATAACATGATTCATTATTTTCTCATATTTCAAATAAATTTATAGCTTATGTTGAACACATTGCTAAAAGTATTAAAAAGATTAAATGGGCAATATTTTGTAAGTTTAAAAAGTGTTTGAAGCCGGGCAGTGGTGGCGCACGCCTTTAATCCCAGCACTCAGGAGGCAGAGGCAGGCGGATCTCTGTGAATTCGAGGCCAGCCTGGGCTACAAAGTGAGTCCCAGGAAAGGTGCAAAGCTACACAGAGAAACCCTGTCTCGAAAAACAAAAACAAAAAAGTTTTTGAATAGACTATAGTTTAGCTGAAATAAGTGCCACTTTATGCTAACTGCAAAATACTAGATACACTTCTATACTTTGATTTAAAAAAGAAGTTCAATGTATTTAACTACTAACATTCTGTGTCCTAGCCCCTGTCGGAGTGCCTATATGTGTACCATGGGAATGGATGATGTGTCAATGTTTCAGTGAGTGAGAAAACTTATTTCCTTCTTACATAAGCCCATTAAAATATTAACACTAGATTTGAATTTAAGCCAGAGACTTGAAAGAAATTATGGAGTCAAAATTTGGTAATGACAAACACTTCTGGGTGGGATTCTTTATTTTAAATAAAATTATTTTAAATAAACCCCTAGACACCAGTCTATGTATCACACATGTGAAAATAAACAATAATAAGAAAATGGGACATCAATTTCTGGGAGCACTGAAAACCTCTTTTTGTAATCTTGTGATATTGTTTGCACAGCATTTTGCTGACTATTTCTTGAGTGGTATTGGAAGCAAAAATAGAGAGCATTTTTGGTCAAACAACCATGACACACACTGTAGATCTGGAACGAATTTTTGTAAGATAACACCTCTCTCTCTCTCAAGGTAGCTGACCAGCTGTGTCTTCTCTTCTTCTTTATATCATCTAGACTGACTGGGGATGATGGACCAGCAATGTTGATGGGCATTGATCTGTTTCAGAAAGGAATTAGCTCAGACTTTCAAGGACTGAGAAATGACTTTAATCTTTTTAAAAGAGATGATATCTCATTTCCTGACCAGGGATGGGTTAAAAAAGAAAGAAAGAAAGAAAGAAAAAACCTAAAAATGGAGAAAATCAAGGCAAAAACTCATAGTTTGGATTAAGTCTGAAGAAGAATTTTCCCTTCAATATTGTTTACTAGTTGAAAACACTACAGTGACAGTCCATGTTTTCCTGCTAGAGAGTTAGGACAAGAAAATGAATTGTTAATCATGTAGGTGACTAGAAAATCATCCCTGTAATTGTCTTTCCCCATTTTATAGCTCCTCCTGATAACTAAAAAAAAAATACTTTCATAAAATACTGTAACAAATTCTATTAATACTGCAATTCTATTAATGTGACTACTTTTACATGAAGGCATAAAATGATATTTTAAAATGTCACAAATAATCAAGACAAGCAAGATTTGGACTTTGAATATCTGACTGCGGTGTCACATTCTGCCGGTGGTATGTTTCCAATTTTAGTGTCTGTGAGAGAGGGAGAAACTGCACACACACACACACACACACACACACACACACACACACACACACACACAATCTCTCAATATTGGCTCCATTTGTTTAGAAGCTCTAATGGCTTTATTTTCATGATTAATGCCCTTGAAATTCCTTAATAATTCCAAGTATCATTTTAAAAATTTCTCCACCTTCAAAATCATGCCTAATGCATTCACTCTTTTTGATTTGCAAAGTGACAGAGTAAATAACCTTAACATTTATTGCAAATACTGCCAAACACCCTCATTAAGGCAGTAACTAAGAATGGTTATAATAAGCAGTATTTGGACATTCCTGGCCACCGTGCATTTATTCATGCACTGTTGGATTCAGCATGGGTGACTGAAGAAAAGTATTATTTTTGTCTATACATTTTATTGGCCAATTTTGCTTGAGTGGCTTATGGAAAGAAAAAGATGAATGATCAAATTAGATTATTAAGAGGATGTTTAATATTAAAAAGATAGTTACTTTTATAAATACTAAAAGCTGATGCAAGTATTACAGAATAAAAGATGTTTCAGAAATGAAGAAAAAAATTTACTCAAAGACAAATGAAGGAAACAAAAACGAGGAAAAAGGAAAATATGTACAAACTTAAGCATGTGTTTGTGTGGCTGGTATTAAACCTATTTTTCAATTATATATATATATATATATATATATATATATATATATATATATATATATATCACAGTATCAGATTTAAATGTTCTCATAGTTTAGGGACTATGAGTTTTTAAAAGTCATATACATTTCCTTCCATAGTGTCTCATTTATCTCTACTGGAGATTCATCTTATTTAGTATATGTTTATATTCAGAATGTGTAAATGTACTTCATGACCATTGCAACAATTTCAATTTAACTGTTCAATAAAGTATTGTATTAATCAAATGCTACTTTTATTCATTTTGAATTCTGTTCAGGAAGAAAATTTTAGCAAGCCTGGTGTATTGGCCAGATTTGCAGAGCATGAAGATTTTCTTTAAAATAGAAAGTTTCAATGTTTTGTCTTACAAGTTCCTGGTGTATGCACATCATGGTGTTTCTCTTGCTTCACTGTCGGAGAGAAGAGTGCCTCAAGTCCAAAGCAAGAAGCACCTGTCTGAACAGGAATACTTTACCGAAGTTGAGTGTATGGCAAAGCTGCATATCAACTATATCTGTTTAGTTCTGATTCTTGAATGTTAATCACAGGCTGAATCATTGCTTAGTTTGTTTTATTTTCTCTCATCTTTTAAAAATGATGCTGTATTTATACTTATTTATTATTTAAATTAAGTGCATGTGCGTGCGTGCGTGCATGCATGCTTGCATGCATGCTTGCTTGCGTGCGTGCGTGCGTGCGTGCGTGCGTGCGTGTGTGTGTGTGTGTGTGTGTGTGTGTGTGTGTGTGTGAAAGCTGGAGTTTTGGGTAGTTGTGAGCCTCCTGACTGGGTACCAAACTTGAGTCCTTTGCAAGAGCAGTATGCATTATTTATGGTTGAGCTATCTTTCTAGCACCCACGTCTGTTTGGTAAGTTAGAAGTTTCTGAGTAGCAATGAACTTCAACGCAGTGGATGGAAGTGGATGGATGACTCATAACGTCTACCGAAACATGCTTTTGTTAACCTTTCACAGTGCAGCTCATCTTCATGAATGTGTTTTTTTCCTTCCTTTCTTTTTTTGATTTATTTTTATTTTAAATTTATGTCTATATGTGCATTTGCACACAAGTGTGCCAGGCCCACAGTGGCCAGAAGAGGGTATCAGATGACCTAGAGATAGAGTTACTGTTGGCTGTGAATAATCTAACATGGTGTTGGGAACCAAACTTTGGTCCTCTGCAAGAGCAGTACATAGTTGTCTGAGTTTCTTTTCTTTTTCTTTTTTTTTTTTTAAAAAAAAAACCCAACATTTATTTATTTTTATTTTATGTACATTGGTGTTTTTGCCTGCAGGTATGTCTGTATGAGGGCATCAGATCCCCTGGAAAAGGAGTTACAAACAGTTGTGGGCTACCATGTGGGCGCTGGGAATTGAACCTGGGTCCTCTGGAAGAATAGCTAGTGCTCTTAACCATTGAGCCATCTCTCCAGTCCTTAGGATTTCTTTTGTTGTGAAGAAACATCATGATCAAGGCAACTCTTATAAGAAAACATTTAACTGGGGCTGGTTTACAGTTCAGAGGTTTAGTCTATTATCATCACAGCAGGAAGCATGGCGGCACACAGGCAGACATGGCGCTCTGAGAGTTCTACCTCCAGATTGGCAGACAGCAGGAAGAGAGTGAGACACTGGGTCTGGCATGAACATCTGAGACCTCAAAGCACACCCCCAGTGACACACTTCCTCCAACAAAGTCACACCTACTGCAACAAGGCCACACCTCCTAAGTGTGGTGCCTTTCCCTATCGACCTATAGGGGATTTTCATTCAAACCACCACAATGCTTTTAACTGCTGAGCCAGCTCTCCAGACCCGAATGCATTTTTTTCTATGAGGCACATGGAATTATCATAAAGTCATCAAGAATATTCATACCCTGAGTGACCCATCATACATTACCAGCACACGGTAGCTTCACCATGATGTTTGAATATGATGGCTATACTAAAACATGAGTGAGGTGGAGTTCCCAATTGCTTCTAGCAGAATTGCTGTTCCATATGCCCGTTCGTTCAGTTAGACAGTAAACACACATGTATTACTTGTCGTTTTCTGTAGACACCTTAATTCTCTTCCCCCAGCTAAAAAGCTTAGGCCACATTTCACTGCCACTACTCCAACTCCATAAACTTACAGTGTGTTGACTGTCCATTTGCATATTGGCTGAACGATTTCCCTTTGAAGCTCCTGTTCAGATTGCAGCTTGACAAACTGAATGTACTTTGTGACTTGCATTTTTCCCTACAGGTGTCCAAGAATAATGCCAGGGAAGGTAGCTTTCATAGAAACATTTGGAAAAGAAGTTGTCATAGTTTTAGAAACACTATTTGCATCTCAGTACGTGCCTGCCCATAAATTACTCTCATGCAGAGTAAGAAGTGAGAGATCTGTGAGATCTGTGTGGTCTCTATCAAGAAAATATCATTTATAATTAATACAGTGTTACTATAGGTTAAAAAGAAAAATTGTGGTGATCAAGGTTACCATATTGCTCCGAGCCAGGAACCAAGGTGGAAGGTCCTTTAGGCAAGGTAGTGCTTTTGAGTGATCTTACTCCATTGCTTAGAGCAACATGGCTTTCTTGATTGCAGTTAATTTTAAGTGACTGTGGGAAACATTGGACCACATGTAGTTTATTCCAAGTGGAGCATCTGGGAAAAGGCCATATTCTCACCCTTCGTTAGTCCCTGTTGATGTTTGCTGTCCCTTAGCAATACAGTCCCTGTTGAACTTTTTCAGAATTCTGGGTTCTTTTTCTCCCCCTCTCCTAGAAACTCAACTACTTATAAGACAGGCACCGTTTTAGCTTCCCAGAGCCATCACACCTTCCTCTGAGACATCAACAGAAATGATCTCTGGGTCTGGAATCTGTGCACATGAGGTGGAGAATTAGCCACTCCAAAGATAATTATGATTCCCCGCCCCCCCTTTACTTGCAGACCCAGCTAACGAGATAGCCAGCTTTCCTTGTCACATGTGGAGGGACCTGGGACATTTGAACTTCTTCCAAGCTAACACCTAATAGAGTCTGGACGACTAAGAAGTAGGTAACGAGCAGCAAAAACTGATGTATGAGCTGGTCATTTGCTAAGATTTGAATAGGAAAGGTCCCTAGGCTCATGTGATGGATGCTTGGTTCTCAAGCTAGTGCTACTCTCTTTGGGCTGCCTTAGAAACTTTGGGAGGTGGAGCCTACTAGCTAGAGGATGTGGGTCATCCTACACGTTCAAGTTTCTTTCCCAGCCCTGGTACCCTTCTCTCTTTCTGCTTCTTGTCTATTGTGAGGTTTAGCCTCTGCCCCATGGTGTTTTTCTTCTCTGTGGACTCAGGATCAGCAGGGTCAGTGGCTGGGACTAGGATTAAAGTCTCCAAAATCATGAACCTAAGGAAATATATCGTCTCTCCCTAAGTTGCTTCTATCTGGTGTTTTGTCATAGTGGCAAATGTCTGACCAACAGACAGTTAAGTTTTATTTCAGGAAGACTGAAGGAGGCAAAGAAGTAAAGGAGGAAGATGGATGACTGAACCAAATAGGCACATGGCTCATGCTGATTGCATATTCAGGATATCAGAATGACCTGGTCTAGCAAATGCCACTTCTCATGTCTGTGTCTTAGGTCTTTTCAGTTTTTTTTTTAAACCTTTATTTTGCTTAGTTCCATTATAGCCCAAGAGACCACCTATTATCTTGTCATTGGGCTATCTCCCCATTGTGTGAATCGGGTGGTAACAGTAGTGACTTCTGAACTGCTGGCCCACCATTTTACTCTTTGGCCTAGAAGATTACTCTCATGATTCAGCCTTACACTTCAGGCAAGGGTAGTTTACCTAGGATTCACAGACTGCTGATGGGCCCATGGATAGAGCTATGCTTTCAGAGAAATGGTTTTTATTTTAATCCTATATACTCTATTTTTTATATTTGCAAATATTGTTCTGAAAATGGTGGTTTTAACAAACCATTGACTCCATCATTCTATCAGGATTGTTTCTTGACCCAAAGAGGTTGCCTTTCTTCTTCTCCACATTGAGTCTGGAGTCTTATGCTTCAGTAACTCTGGAGTCCTTTAATTTCTTAACTGGTAATGATCTCATCCCTTAGTTTATTTAATGCTGGCTTGTAGCATAGATGATATTCTTCCTTCTCTATGACAGATTTTTGAAAAGTCATAAAATACTTCATGTGCTCGCTGCTTTTATGTCAATGTGACAGAAGCTAGTGTTACCCGAGAGGAAGGAACCCCAACTGAGAAATTGTCTCCATAAGATCAGTTTATAGGCAAATCTGCAGGGCATTTTCTTAGCGATTGATGTTGGAGAGCCCAGCCCATCGAGGGCAGTGCCACACTCTTGGGCTGGAGATCCTTGGTGCTATAAGAAAGCAGGCTGAGCAAGCCATGAGGAGAAAGACAGTAAGCAGCACCCCTTCATGACCCCTGCATCAGCTCCTGCTTCCAGGATCCGGCCCTGACTGCCACTGGTGATGAACAGTGATGTAGAAGTCTAAGCCAAAGAAACCTTTTCCTCCCCAGTTGCATTTGATCACAGCAATGGAAACCCTAACTGAGATACTCTTCTGTTTTGTCTGAACTTATTTTAAAATACAAAACAAAACAGATTCTTACTGTGTAGCCCACTCGACTTGAATCTAGGGCAATCATCCTTGCTCAGCCTCCCAAGTGCTGGATTGTTGGTGCGAGTTACCATGCCTGGCTAACTCTACTCTATTTCATATTAACCCAGTCCTTTCCATGCTTTTCAGCAACAGGACAGAATCACTTCATTTTGGGTCATATATAATTTATCTTTGTCTCCTCATCATTATTTGGTGGATACTAAAGACACAGTCAAAATGTGTGGATATTTGAATGATGAATTATTTTGTGGTTATACAATAGCTCCACTTTTCTTTCTTCCCATCAGAAGACTTGCAGCCCTGTTGCAACAAGCTCTACCTTGAGTCAAACTGCCATTCCAGGTACCTGAGAGTTCACAGCAGGCTGAAGTTGGACGGGAGGGATAGTGTTAGAAGGGTCAGAACCTAGGAGGGATGCTGGTGAGAACCACTCAGTACTCTATGGTACAGAATTATATAGAGCCAAGTGATATCATTTGTCATTTGGCCTGATGGAGTGCATGACATTGGGAATGATGGGAAAACACTGAATCATCTTTAATTCCCCCATCCCCTGCTAATTTCCTGTACAAAATATTTGCCAATGCTGAGACCCAAGTTTCTTGGGAAGCATGTATGTATTTTTTTTAAGTTAATAAATAAGAATAGGTTGGTGAATTTGGAGATTAAAAGAAGATGTTTTTGTTTGTTTTATGTAGCAGGCAGAGGTGGTAGAGTGGTACTTGTATAATTCAAAAGCTCTTCATATTATTATGTATTTATTTTTATTTATTGCTAGTTGATATCTGCCAATGGTCTATATTTACAGGGTTCCTTGTGGTATTTCAATACTATATATATATATATATATATATATATATATATATATATATATATCATATAATATTTAATTCTGGATAAACAAATTTACCTCCTTGAACATTTATTATTTTCTTATTGTGAAAACATTAAAAAACATCTTACATTTGGAATTGTCTCTTGGTATATACAGTATGTTGCCACCAACTATCACCACCTTATTATTCACTTTACTTTTCTATTATACCAGGACTTATTTCTTTTTATATCGTTTTAAAATTTACAATTTGTGTGTGTGTGTGTGTGTGTGTGTGTGTGTGTGTGTGTGTGTGTGTGTGTTGCATGACTTGTGGCTCATGTGTGAAGAGCAGAGGGCAAACTACAGGAGGTGGTCTCTCCTCGTAAGGCATGGACCCAGGGGATTGAACTCAGATTACTGGGCTTGGTAGCAGGCGCCTCTAGACACTAGAGGCTGCACCTTTCCCCTTGCCACAGAGACATTTCTTCTAACCGTACTTTATTTGATCTCATAGAATGTGAGAGCAAGGAGCAAAGAAAGGATGAGAGAGCATGGTCTTCTGATGCTTAGGAGGAAACGGTTGTAGCTGTTAGCGTGAGCCAGGTATTTCTATAATCACTGGGCTTGTGAAACAGCTGGAGTTTGAGTTTCAGCTGCAGCCCGGTGTTTCCATGTCATGGCTGCAAACAGCAGAGGTGTGAGTGTTGAGATCAGAGTAGGAGGTGATGTTTTCACAAAGGTGCTCGCATCCCTGCGATCTGCAGAAGTCCTAGAATAGCCTGTATTTCCTCCTTGTGTTCACGCCTTCCTGCTCCACAGATGCCGAGCTAGGATGATGAATTCCTTGAAGACTATTCCAGGTCAACAATGTGTCTGTGTCCTCTGTCATGGGTTAGTGTCTTCCTTCTGTTGCTGTGACAGGCCTGCTCTCTCCACATGACATCACTGACATTTTTTAGTTGGATAACCTTTGATCATTAGGGGTTTTTTATTATAGGACCTTTTAACCACATTTCTGGCTTCTACCCACAGGGAATCAGTGGTGACCCAAAATGTGTCCAGACTTTTCCAAACAGCTTCTGCATGGGAAGAGGACAGAACCATTTTCAAGTGTGAGCCTGAAGTGAGCTCAAAAGGTATTTATTAATTAGCCATTTATTGGTATAACAGGTATTTGTTCCATAGCTACTCTATATATGCACATCAGCAAGTACAGCTATATCACAAAATATTCCAGGATCTGTTTACAATTTTACTGGCTGAATTTCAGAAACTTGGCTAATTAAAACAGCCATTAAAATAAACACACAGTTAGGATTAGAAATGGAATCTCAAAGGTCCTGGAGTTATGAAGGGTTGGGGAAAACATACTCTAAGTCCAGTGCCTGATCAAGGCTGCTCAGATCCCTAAGCCCAAAATGTCAGTGGGGGTGCAAACAGGAGGTAGCTTGCCTGGCACCTGCTCCTGGGCTGCTTAGATGTTACGAACGAGATACTGCTTCTCCTGGCACACTGAGTGCTGGTAGGCTCTGTGTCCATAAGCAGAATGATTATGAACTTTGGTAATGAGCTAGGCCAGCTGAGACTAGGTGGGTGGACTCTTTGAAAATGTGTGTAGATTCATTACCAGGCTGTTTTCAATAGACTAAGCCCTGGGCCATGACACTTAAAGTCAGCAGGCCCAGGAAGAGCCCTACATCTCTTTAAACTGTAGCCCATGGTGGAAAAATAAAATATGAGAATGAAATCGTCTTTGGGGACTAATTACCAAGGTGAGATGCAGACAGAATTTCAGCTAGTAGCAGCTCTCTACATTGTTTTCTTTTATGCTGCACATGGTTCCTTAGTCTATATTTTTAGTGTTTCTATCTACTAATGACGTTCTCTCTCCTGTTATTTCTAATATGTCTCTAGTGATGTATTTTCAAGAAGGAATTCAATTACCTGGACAGACAGATGTGCTAAATGGCAATTTGAGGGCTATTATTTTTTTTCTCAAGTTGATTGCAAAGCTGACTCATGATTCTAGTACTGCTGTGTGTGTGTGTGGGGGGGGCAGGTGAGATTCTCTGTCAACCAGCTGTTAAAAATGAAACTTCATAATGAGGGAGAAGACATGGAACATCAAGGAACTCTCTTTGTTCTTACCAATTGCCTCATTTAATTGGCACTGTTTTATTGAATTTTTAATAGAATGAAATGAGATTTTAATGTAATCTCCTCAAGTTTATACCTAACTCAATATAGTAATTTATTACGAATCTTTCCTCATTAATTTGTTTTGTATGAAGTTATGCAATGAAAAGTTTCCCCAATTGCCAGTTATTTGTAAACTTTTAAAATTTTCCTGGAGAGTTTTGTTGCTTGTAATGGGAAAAGCAAAGGGCAGCCGCACAAGTATATGTGTTTCTGGGATGATGTAAGCTTGTGTTTCTTCAAAATTCATGAGCTTGGAAATTAAGTCCCAATTATTTTAGCCCTTTGGAATAATAGAGCAGTATCCACAGCTCTCAGATGCTGTGATGTTCCTGACAACTGAAATAAGTGAATGCCTAGTGCCATCTAACAACACCATCTGAAATGGGTCTCCCTGCAAGTCCCGTGCTTCACTTGCCCTGTATACTGTAGCTTTTAAAGGAATATGATTTTTTTTCTGAAAAAAAAATGCTGAAACGATGTTTGTCTCTTTACTGTCTGACTATTTTATTGTAAGATATATAATTAGTATCAGACTTCTCAGATAACAGCAAATGTGCACTCTTGCATTTTATGACAACGAAATAAGTACATTTGTACTATTAAATGGAAAACCAGGAAGACATCTTGAGTTTCTCAGAGGAAGAGCATAGGAAATGCATATAATGAGATTTAGGAAGAGTCTGCTGATAAAACATATTTTAATAGTTTGCACAGTAGTTTTTGTGTCTATAACTTACAAAACCTCTTATAACTAATTCATGCTCGTAACCAATATATGCTCATTTTTGAACTTTTTTATGAATAGCATGGAGAAATGAGTAAAAGTAATTTATAGTTTTATTTACAGAGAAAATTACTGGTGGTATTTGGTTATACACACATGGGCCTCTGTATTCAGATTCTTTGCCTCTAATTCAAGGAATTATGAGCAAGAATATTTTTAAAACTGTATGTGTATTGAACATGTACAATTTTTACTATCATTATTTTTAAACTGCACAGTGTCATGACAATGGACAGAGCACTTGAAATGTATTAGGTGCTGAATAATATGGGCTTGATTTGAAGTATATGAGCAGGATGTGCTTAGTTTAGGGGCTTCACCATTTTATAGAAAAGGTTGGAGCATCCATAGACTTTGGTACTCATGGGTGTCTTGAATCATTTCTCCTCCAGATATTGAGAAATGACTGTATTCATGTAGAGGTTTTTGCTGTGTGTTTCATATAACATGGGAGAAAATATACTTGTAAGATTTTGTGATGAAGTTTTTACTTGGCAATACATAACTTACTAGCAGATAGATCTCTAGAAACATCCTTTTAATAAATGAGTGCATGTATCTATTATTATGATTCTACAAAAATATATTTAACCAATCTTCTATGTTGCTTACTTTATCTGAAATATTTTTACTTGATTGAATCATAGCATAGCCTTTTTATCATGGGTGTTTTGAATGTCACGTAGCACAAAGTATAAGTTTTACTATGAGTTAGGTTAGGCAAAGAGCTCTCAGGATGATTGCAAGTTGAAATTTTGTTGGCTACTCATAGTTTTCGGAAGGACAGGGAACGTCTCATGTGTTGCTGAGTCGTGTTGATTGAGCTTGCTATGACTCTGCATTGCTGCTCTGTTGCGTCTTACATAGCTCAGAGGGTCAGTGGGATATGGACAAGCCTGCTCTCCAGCTCTTGCTTGATGGTGCTTTCCTGTACTCAAGCTTACAGGTGGTCTTAGCCCACTGGCCAGAGCTGAAGTGCCTCTCCTGGAGCTGTCGATATGCCCAGTGATTCAGCTCCTCTTCAGGTACCTACCTTCAAGGAACAGTGTAAATAGCTGGAGGAAGTGGGCGAAGGAGGGGAGAGGAGAAATGGAAGCATCTAGCATTGTTTCTTCTTTTGATCTGGCTTACAGGAAGGGAGAGTTGACTCTGGATGAAAACTATGTAGCTGTTTTGAAAGTCTTCATAGTGTTGAAGCCAAAGAAAATGACAGATGTTTACATAGACTTGATAAACGCTTGTCATTGATGGGCTACACAAAGTGAATATTTTCACATATGTCTAAGTGTGGGTTTTTTCTTTTGTAGTTGATGTGGGACAGCTGCAGGGTCCCTACACTCTATTTACTATACCAGGCAATCTTTAAACAGTGGTTGAAGCATTTTAAACTGTTGATTTTCTGAACTGGTTTTGCTTCACTAGGAACAATGACTTGGATTCATCTTCAGATAAATAAAGCAATGGCTGATTTGAGATACAAATGCAGTAGAAAATGCCATGTTTGGGAAGAGGACTAAATCTTAAAAATCTGAGAAAAGTTTGCAAAAAATGAATTTTATAGATCTTGGTTGAACAAACATAAGGCAAACATCTTGTTGACTTCATTATTTTCATGATACTGAGGAATGGTATAGAAATGTTATGATGTGGGAAAACCCCACAGCAGACTTCTTTTAGTGGGCTCACTGGTCCTTCCTCCTGTGAGCAATGCTGGGATCCATTAACAAGAGAGTTTTGGACTTGAATAGTGGTATTCTAGAGTGTTCATGATACTGTAACTAGATGGTGATGACTCTAGAAACTGATGTCTTAGAAAATGATGAATGGATTTGGTGTTGCTGTGTTTACATATGCAATCTATTTTTATTAATTCAGTGCTGAATAGTTTATAAGTGCTGGTCTACAATGGATTAGTAAACATAAAGCAAAACCAACAGTATTAGTCAGAGATCTCTAAAGCAACAGAACTGATAGAATGAATAGATATTTACTAGTATATATTAAAAGGGGGTTTATTAGACTGGCTCACAGTGTAGTCTGGGTACTTCAACAATGGCTATCTCATGTTGGAAAGGCTGAGAATCCCCTAATTGTTCAGCCTGCAGGACTGGATGTCTCTGCAGTTTCAATGTGGCTCTGGAGTCCTGGAGGGTTCCTGGAGAGCTGCTGGCCTTCACTCTACTTTGGAATCTAGAAGAAGTTGGATTTAATACTGGCTTCAGCAACAGAATAGACAAACTTGTCAGTGAGATGAGGGCAAGCAGGTACAAAGCCAAGATTCCCTCTTCTTTGTTCTCTTATCTGGGTTGCCACAGAAGGTATTACCCACATTTAGGTGGGCCTTTCTGTTTCAAACAATGTGATTAAGAAAATCCCTCACAGGACTGTCCAGTATCTTGGATCCCAGTTAATTCCAATGTAGTCAAGTTGACAACCAAGATTAATGTCCACACCAATCCAAGAAATCAAACCAAGTAAAATAAACAGTTTTCCCCTAAATCTAGTTTTTTCCCCTACAAGATAATTTGAAAAGTACTACATTAGGCTCTTTATATCCTAGTCCTTTGGGATCTTTTCAGTGTGTACTACAAGGCTTCTTGGAGAATAATTTTAAACTTCATGTGTATATGTGTGTGTGTGTGTGTGTGTGTGTGTGTGTGTGTGTGTGTGTGTGTGAGAGAGAGAGAGAGAGAGAGAGAGAGAGAGAGAGAGAGAGAGAGAGAGAGAGAGAGAGAGAGAGAGAGAGAATGCATGTGTGGAGGTCAGTGGAAAACTTGGGGGAGTCTCCTATCTGGGTATTGAACTCAGGTCGTTGGGTTTGTCAGTAAGCACATTTACTCACTGAGCCATCTTGCCCATTCCTCTATGGTTTTCTATGAGGAGATTAAGGAGTAAAGAAAGTAGAGAGGGCAGATGGAGTGAATAGACACAGAAGGGCCTTGATATTCCTCCATCCAGGTGTGTGTAAAGCTGCCCAGGTCTATTATGTCTCTCCTGAACCACTCTGATTCCCCCTTAAGTAGGGTGAGGTCTTTATATGACATCTGAGGACATTGGAACCAAGACTAAACCATAGCACACCTGTGTACTTTAGAGAACACTGTTATGAGTTTCCCACTATGAATATTAAATCTACCAGACATTGATACTCATCCTAAAACAACCATGAACTTAAATGCCAATAGGCATACAAAAGAGAATTTTGGTTCTTTGATCTATGTGCAAGGGTCTGAGATTTGACTTATAGTTAGTTCATAATGGCAGATAAGGCAATGAAAACAATAGGGTATCTGTCCTGTTGAAATAAAAAAAAATATAAAAGCCTATGTTATCTGCAAAGATAAAATTGTTATTTATGTCATTTCTTTTAGTTAGATGAAGCAAAGTTCATTATATGCTTAGCTTCTCCCAAACAGTTCCACACGTACAAGCTGGAAAATAGACAGATGAGGGTCAGTGTACAGAGGCTTCAAAACCTAGGTAAATGTAAAATGTTTTCCTTTTCATGGCAAGTTAGGATAACCATGCATAAAGAAGCCACAGTGAATTAGGCTAATTAATGGCCGATTGCCATGCTTAACAATCCCTTAACATAATTTAAAACATTTGGAATACATATTAGAAGAAATGATCCTATTTCTTTATCCATTCTATTTAAGTGATTTCCCTTTCTGTTGATTAAGCATAAATACTAACGGCTCCTTCTTGTTATTTGTTTACAAACACATCTTATGGGAATATTTCAGAAGGTAGTTATGGAATTAAAAAGAGGATTATCGGGCTGGAGAGATGGCTCAGAGGTTAAGAGCACTGGCTGTTCTTCCAGAGGTCCTGAGTTCAATTCCCAGCAACCACATGGTGGCTCACAACCATCTGTAATGAGATCTGGCGCCCTCTTCTGGCCTGCAGGCATACATGGAGGCAGAATGTTGTATACATAATAAATAAATACATCTAAAAAAAAAAAAAAAAAAAAAAGAGGATTATCAACATACCCTGAAGTTTGGGCTCCATGGAAGGGTATTATTCTAGATACTTAAACTATGTGTGGTGTTTTTTAAATTTTTTAGCATTTTATGAGAAAGTTTATAAAATTAATAAAACGTGAATCACGAAATACACTTGAACAATCATGCCTCCTATAGCACAGACTTCCAGATTTAATTTTGTTAAAGAAAGTTTTTCTTTATTTTTATCTTCAGACCAGAATTTTCCTCTCTGAAGGATACCATCATTTAACTATTACTGAAAATAGAACTTAGCTCCCTTCTATCATTTTTACCAACATTTTTGTGGTTACCAGTAGTGAATAAAGTACACCCAGAGCCCGCCATTTTTTATCTTGTTTCCTCACTTTGCCATACCTGTGTCATGTCCGTCAAGTCCTGTTGCTTCTTTCCAATGCTCAAGAGTATTTCCACTGACTTATTCTCTCAACCAAGTGTGCTGGAAATTGGGCAACACATGGATTTCTGTCTCCTTGCTTTCCTCTAACCTCTTTTTATGCATTGCGAGGGAGTTTGTTGTAAATGCCTCCCCTGTGCTATTTTTCCATCACGGCACATTACTTCCCATTTAGATTAAATTAGCCTCAACTTATGAGTCAGGAGCCACTATCCCTGCATCCTCTTGTTCCATTAGACATCAATCAAGTGTGTCTGGAGGAATAAACGGTAAGAACAACTAAGCACCAACTCGAAGTGCTTTTTCCTACAATTACTATCTTGACTTAGATTCCATTGTATTCACATGAATCTGGTTGGTTTTCTAGGGATAGTCACTGCTTTCCCTCTTTTGGAACTACAAGGATGTGGTTTATTATTGTTGCTGTTTCTCTACGCAGTTGTGAAGTGGTCCCGGAAAAGTGTGTTGATGACTTGTCCTTACCGAGCAGTGCAGTCTCTACCATCAATCTCATCAAACAGCTGATCCTAGTTCTGAGCTAGGCTGAGAACCGGGTGATGGGGATGAAGTTTAGAAATGATGTGGGTAGCCCACTTCTAGAAAGGAAGATGGGGAATACCCAACAGATTGGTTAAAGTAAAGCGGGATGTCAGTGATCTAGAAAAAGATGAAATAAAAGATCATCTCGCAAGGGGGGCTGGATGCTGTAGAAAAACCAATTTGAAAAAAAAGAGGCAGTTGTCTGAGAAGAGGGGCCAGGATTTGAAGGGAAATTAAGGATAAAACCTGGATATTTTTGGAGATTATGGGGCAGATGACAGCAGTGTTTTTGTATGACATCTGAGGCTGGGTAATTGTCAAGGAGAGAAAAGAAACTCTTTCTTTTAGCAGTTTAGGTAACTAACTCTTGGGAATTTTTAGTTAGAATTCTATGATGTTATTAGTAGCTAAAATGAGTGTGTCTATGCTAGAGAGCAGACAGATAATAGTTTAGCCTTTTTAATGTTAGAAAAGGTAATTAATAAACTGTAATTTATTTAATGCAAATCTGATATTTTAATTATAACTATACTATTAATGAAAGTTTCAGTGTTTGTATATCTCTTCTTTTATTTTAGCTTAAACAAGTAGAGTCACATGTGGTGGTATTGTGTTTCCCAAAATATTGTGTACCTTAATAAACTTATCTGGGGTCAGAGAACAGAAAAGCCACTAGTTAGGCAGTGATAGCACACGCCTTTAATCCTAGCATTCCAGAGGCAAAAATCCACCTGGGATCTCTGTGAGTTCAAGGCCACATTGGAAACAGCCAGGCATGGTGACTCACATCTTTAATCCCAGAAAGTGAGCCTTTAATCCTAGGGAGTGATGGTAGAAAGCAGAAAGGTATATAAGGCTTGAGGACCAGAAACTAGAAGCGTTTTGGCTGGTTAAGCATGTGGCTGGATAAGCATTTGGCTGGTTAAGCATTTGGGCTTTTAAGCAGCAGTTCAGCTGAGAGCCATTGGGATGAAGACACAGAAGCTTCCAGTCTGAGGAAACAGGACCAGCTGAGGAATTGGCAATGTGAGATAGCTGTGGCTTGTTCTGTCTCTCTGATCTACCAGCATTGACCCCAATAACTCGCCTCAGGTTTGATTTTATTAATAAGAACTTTGAAGATTCATGCTACAGTCACATGTAGTAGATATTATAGCATAAACAACAAATATATACACACACACACACACACACACACACACACACACACACACACACACACAAAACTTACATCTCCTCCATGTTTAATGAGACATTTGTGAGTCATGTGTGCTATAGCATGCAGTTGCAGTTTAGCCATCCATGACAATCACTGTATATTATACCCCAAACTAATTACTGAAGTCTATGGTTAATGGACTAATGGACATTGGATAGTTTCTGCTTTAGGACTCTTACAGAGCACTGTTATAAAACTTTTAACACAGCCTTTAGAAGCCAGAGACTTATGGCTGTAGAAACTCAGGTTGGAGCTTATCATTCTGGGCTTTAATCAACAGAGACCCCAGCATTTGCTGCTGTTGTATTCTTCATATTCTAGCAGCAGTGGGCAGCAGCAGATAGCAGCAAGTATTGCCTTCTAGTACCAAAAGTCTCAGGTGCTAGGGTGCTCACACCTACAACAACAAAGATTACAAATTCGAGGCTTACACTGTCAGGATATCTAGTCCTTGCTAGGGTAGTGTTTCAGCTCTTGACCCTACCAGACTCTGGTATCTCTTCCAATGACCAGTGGCCAGAGTTTCTATTGTATAAATGTACCACATTTTCTTCACTCATTCATCCACTGGTAGACATTTAGGTTATTTCCAATTTCTGGTTATTATAAATGGGGTAGCAATGAACATGATTGAGTAAGTGTTCTTGTGGTAGGATGGAGTGTCCTTTGGGTATATGCCCAAAAGTGGTATAGATAGGTCTTGAGGTAGATCGGTTCCTAGCTTCCTGAGAAACTGCTATACTGATTTCCATAATGGTTCCACAAGTTTGTACTCCCACCATCAATGAAAGAATATCTCCTTACTCTATATCCTCATCAGGCTGAAATGAACTGTCGTTTTGCTGATCTTAGCCATTCTGATTAGTATAAGATTAAATTTCAAAGTAGTTTTGATTTGCATTTCCCTGATGACTAAGGGTGTTGAACATTTCTGCAAGTGTTTCCAAGGAATTTGAGTTTCCTCTATTGGAAATTTTATGTTTATATCTCTACCCCATTTTCAAGTAATTTTTTGTTTTCTTGATGCCCAGTTCTTCATATATTTGGATATTAGCTCTCTATTGGATATGTAGTTGGCAAAAAAACACCTTTAATCTTTTCCCATTCTGTAGTTTGATTTGTCTGAATGATGGTGTCCTTTGCTGTACAGAAGTTTTTCAGTTTCACGAAGTCCCACTTATTAGTTGCTGTTCTTACTGCCCATGCTATCAGTGTTCTGTTTAGAAAATCTTTTCCTGCGCCAATGAGCTCAAGACTATTCCTCACTCTCTTTTCTGTCAGACCCAGTGTGTCTGGCCTTATGTGGAGGTCTTTGATCCATTTGAACATGAGTTTTATGCAGGATGATAAGTATGGCTCCATTTGCATTCTTTTACTCGAAGCCATTCAATTTGACCAGCACCATTTATTGAAGATGCTTTCTTTTTTTTTTTTTTTACAATGTGTATTTCAGACTTCTTTATTTAAAAAAAATCAGGTTTCCGTATGTGTGTGGATTTATGTTAGGGTCTTCAATTCTATTCTCTTGGTCAACATGATTGTTTTTGTGCTAGTTTCATGTTTTTTTTTTTTTCAACTGTGGCTATGTAGTCCATCTTGAGATCAGGGATGGTGACACCTGCAGCAGTTCTTTTGTTGTTCAGGATCATTTTAGTTATCTTTCTTTGTTTATATATGAAAATGAAAATTATCCTTTCAAATTCTGTGAAGAATTGTGTTGAAATTTTGATGGTGATTGCATTGAATCTGAAGGTGCTTTTGGTAGGATGGCTATTTTTACTATATTTATCTGACCATTTTTTTTTTTTTACTATATTAGTCAATCCATGAACATGGGAGGTATTTCCATATTCTGATATCTTCTTCACTTCCTTTCTTTAATGTCCTAAAGTGTTTATCATATAAGTCTTTCACTTGCTTGGTTATAGTTACTCCAAGATATTTTGTATTCCTTTGAGGCTATTGTGGAAGGTATTGTTTTCCATATTTCTTACTCAGTCCCTTTGTTATTTGTATATAGAAGGGTATACATCACTATGTCAATGAATATATACTAACCAAAAAGAAAAGGAGTGGGGTGCTTAAAATAAGTACTGACTATTAACAGGTTTCAGAATACTTAGCAGTATTCTAAAAATGTTAACTCCTCCCTTGGTGCAACAGGGAGAGGAAGGTCTTGCTGATACATCTCAATTGCATTTATTTACATTTTAAAAGCAGACAAAAAAAATCTATGATGTTAGTTTGTGTTAATTAACTCTCTGTTAATAGAACAAAATACCAGAGATAATATCTTTAGAAAAGATTTATTTTGGCTAACAATTTTGAGGATTCCAGTCTATGGTCTGTTGGTCCTGTTGCTTTGGGCCAATGGGATTGATCACTCCATAGACAGGAATTCAAAAATGGGGAAGTGAGTGGAGTTCCGCAATCTTCTTCAATGGCACATTTCCAATGATACGAGCCTTTCAAAGGTTTCACAAATTTCCTGCGGCAACAATACATAGACCAATCCTTGACTTTGGAGGGACATTCAACATCTAAACCATAGCAGAGAGTTGGGGTAATTGTTATACCCAATGGGGTTTATTATGTGATTTTTTTTCCCCCTGGTAAATGTGGACTATTCACCTCAGATGGGGCACTGATGGCAGACCAAAGAAACAATCCCCCTTGGGTCTGTCTTCCAGAACCAATGAGTTTACTGGGATCACTAACAGGGTGTTAATGAGGGGTTGCTCATGGGAACATGCATGATTCAGCTCATTGATCAAAAGACCCATCACTGCATGAGTGTGTAGTCATGACAGCTGCATCTTTAGATCTCCTTGAGCAGTTAGCAGTCAGCTCCGCTCAAGAGTCTCCCCTCTGTAGCAAATGTTTACTAATTATAAACTTCAGGAGGAGCCTGTGACTCTTGTCCCTTTCTGAGCATCATGGATCTTATGTTTCCTTAGCCTTTTGAGTCTTATGAGCTGTCTTACTCTCTCCAGGAGAGAAAGTTTTCAGTTTGGAGGAAGTAGCTCATCAACAACGGTAGCAGCTGGAAGTATTCCAAGAAAACCTCTGGAGTTCTGACGCTGTCCTGGTTCTTGATTTAGGTGCTGGTTGGTAGAGTGTTCATTATGTGGAACTCTGTTGAGTATGTACCTGGAGATATGTATACTCTGCTGAAGTCTAATTTATTTAAAAAAATCTTCAAACATAGAAGATAAGTTTTACGTTTCTACTTTCAAAATTTGTTCTTAAGATAGCCTCATCCTGTAGCCAGGATGGCCTCGAACTTAAGATCTTCTTGCTTGAGTTTCTTAAGGGCTTAGATTACAGGTCCACACCATCATGCCTGGTTCACAAAATGATATGTTTCTGCGAACTACTTTAATATTTCTCTATAATCGCTCTGTGTTTCTCTCTGTGTCCTTCCAGATGAACACTGGAAAAAACAAGAGAAACACACACTTTAGCTAAAAATACATATGCAAACGAATTTACGTGTTTCTTTCTCCATCTATAAAGCAGTCCACAGTTAACATTGCAAGCAAGAGGAGAACAATAGGAAGTCAAAGGGCCCCTGGGTGCATGATTTGTGAAAAGTGCACTGATGCATTGGTTGGCTTTGCGTTGAGTCTTTCTCCCTGCTGCTGGCCTTAAGTTAGCCTCTCCATCCACCAGCCCTGGATAAACCACCCTGCCAGTTGGCCTGCCTTTCCCCCATCAGTTCTATTCTGAGGCAGTTTTTATTTTCTCAAGGGCTTTCTTTTGTGGCCACCGGGAAGGTCTTTCTGAGGTAATTACACTTCTTGGTGTGATGTGATTATGCCAATCACATTCTGTATCTTTGCAGACCACCTATCCATGCTTCTCTTTGAATGCACTCATTTATGGCTTGCAGTGGGCGGAAATAATGAACCATGTGCAAATGTTGCATTTGTTGTGTGTCCCTTCAGCTCAAAGAGTTTTCTCATATGTTTATTTAGAGTAATTTGAAAAATGAGCTTTAAATAGTCAAAGAATTGTGTTAGTGGCCTTTTTAGTCACTAGCCACCATTATTCCACCAGTTTGTAATGTGTATTAACTAATAAAACCAGAGGAATTTGCATTGCTAGCGTGAATAGTGGTGAAAGAAACCAACATGTTGATTTTTATATGTTTTATGTGAAGTGCTTATGCCATATGCACAATATCCTACAAGCAAGATGCAAATGTTCTCATTTTTCATACAAAAAAAGAAACGGTGAAGGGGTTCACTGTGCATCTGTTACTGACCAACTTATCTGAGACCAGTAACACAGACTGTCTTCATATGAAACAAATTTCATAAATTTTTCTTTACTCATAAATATGTAGCTAGGAATAACAAAAGCCTGGGACTCATTGTGTGCCAGTCTCCCCTGGCTTTAGAATAACTTCAGGGCACATGGTCAAGGCTATATACATCCAGGAACTTAGTTTTCATTCTCCTGACCAGATGGCTGAGTTGTTAGGAACAAACAGAATTTGTGAAAATGTAGTGAAATATTGCAGGTGGTTTGGTCCATTGGATGGACCATCCTCAATCTGTATCTGTCAGAAGATGCTCATTCACTAGCTGGGTGGTGACTACATCCCTATCAATTATGTATGCCCACTAATTGACAAAACTATCGTTAAACCTATACTGTACTGTCAGTCAGGGTGCATATTATTCTTGACTCTTGGGCCCTCCTTAGGTAACCATGGAAGAAGCTAAAGCATTTCCTCTGTATGGCTTCCTTGGTCCTTCTGGTACTCCACCCCTTCATGCATGGGCTTATTGGTCCCTTGGGGGTTCCAGCTAAGCTTATCTTGATTGTACTGTTTCTGTTTGATAACTGAGCTCTGCTGAACTTGCCAGTTTTGTTCATGGGGTTTGTAGGAGCCAAGATGGGAACAGTCAGTCCATGCTGCAGAGTCACATGTGGCTTTCTGGCCTTAAGCTGTTTGGCTTTCACAATGCTAAGCAAGAAACTGTCATTCAAGAGGAGGATGTATCTTCTGGTTGCCCAAGACAACTAAAGTCCCGAATTGGAGAGTCTACTCTGCTCCAGTAAGTTTTCTGTTCCTAAGATCCAACCAGCCAGTTGGAAATTGTGGAGGCCCATAACTCTAGTGGGCAAGCAAGCTATGAAGTTTTGCATGGAGCACCTGCATTATGGCTTGCTGAATGACCTCTGAGGCTGTTGTTGCCAAGGGCACTGTTCAAAGTTGACAAGAATGAAACACCAGAACTCTCTGTACTCTGGAGACCTACTCAGTGACAAGGCAGGGTGGCAGTTTGGATTAGGTAATATATACTTGCTGAAGATTCTCATGCTTTTGGGAAAGGTTAAGGAGAGAGAAATCTGCTTTCATTAGAGTTTATACAGACAGCCATGATACAAAGGAATTTCTATATTTCAGTACACTTTTATAATAGTTTTAAACATATAGTCTTTTAATGACTACATTATAAATATTCTACCTGTGGAGGGGAGTTATTGGTAAAGTAGATTAAGCCTTTAGAGATGACCAAAAACACCAGAGTTAGTGTGGACTTGAAGGGTATGCAGCGAGTCTAGAGAATTTACATTTGAGTGGCATGCTGAAGTCTGTCATGGAGACACCACCATGTGGGAATTTGGTTCACAGGTGATCTCGGGGTCTGTATACCACTGCATGTGCACAGTTGTACAATTTTTTTTCCCCTTGGGGAAAAAGCCCATCGGGTATCAAAGGAGCTTGCATTCCAGAAGAGATTTATGTACTGGCTAGTTTTATGTCAACTTGACACAGGCTAGAGTCATCAGAGAGGAGGGAGCCTCAACTGAGAAAATGCTTCCATAAGATCCAGCCCTAGGCAAGCTTGTATGACATTTTCTTAATTAGTGATGTGGGAGGTTCCAGCCTATTGCGGGTGGGGCCACTCCTGGGCAGGTGGTCTTGAGTTCTATAAAAAAGCAGGCTGAGCAAGTCATGAGGAGCAAGACAGTAAGTAGCACCCGTCCATGTCTTCTGTATCAGCTCCTGCCTCCAAGTTCCTGTGCTGTTTGAATTCCTGCCGTCACTGCTTTTCATCATGAGCTGTTGTATGGAACTGTGAGTAAAACAAACCCTTTCCTCCCCAAGTTGTTTGGTCATGGTGTTCATCACAGCAAAACTAACCCTAATCTAAAGCATTTTAGAATGAGTAGTATAGATATTGCAGTTATGTAATGTATTTTTATTTTATTTTTTATTAAGAATTTTTTATTCATTCCACATACCAACCACACATCCCCCTCATCCCCCCTTTTGCTCCCCCTCCAGCCTTCCCCCCAGCCCACCCCCATGCCCTCTCCCAAAAAGGTGTGGCCTCCCATGGGGAGTCAGCAAAGCCCAGCACATTCAGCTGAGGCAGGTCCAAGCCCCTCCCCCTTGCATCAAGGCTGTGCAAAGTGTCCCATCATAGGCAATGGACTCCAAAAAGCCAGTTCATGCACCAGGGATAGATCTTATTCCCACTGTCAGGAGACCCTCAAACAGACCAGGCTATACAACTGTCTCACACATGCAGAGGGCCCAGTCCAGTCCCACATAGCTATCGGACCAAAGTTCATGAGTTCCCATTAGCTTGGTTCAGTTGTATCTGTAAGTTTTCCCATCATGGTCTTGCCCCTTGCTCATAGAATCTCTCTTCCCTCTTATAGCTGGACTTCCAGAACTCAGCCTGGTGCTTGGTTGTGGCTCTCTGTATCTGTTTCCATCAGTTACTTGATAAAGGCTCTATGATGATAGTTAGGGCATTTACCAATCTGATCATTGGGCCAGGCAAGCTCAGGAATCCTCTTCCACTGCTAGAAGTCTAAGCTGGGGTCATCCCTGTGGATTCCTGGGAACTTCCCTCACACCAGGATTCTCCCTATCCCCATGATGACTTCCTCTATCAAGATATCTCCCTCATTGCTCTCCCACTTCACCCCTGTTCCAGTTCAACCCTCCCATTCCTCAAGCTCCCATTCCCCATCCCCTACCCTCTATTCCCCACCCCCCTCCCTAGGTTACTCAAGAGATCTTATCTGTTTCCCCTTCTCAGGATTCCATGTGTCTCTTTTAGGGTTCTCCTTGTTACCTAGCTTCTCTGGAGCTGTGGGTTGTAATCTGGTTATCCTTTGCTTTACTTCTAGTATCCACTTATGAGTGAGTACATATCATGTTTGTCTTTCTGAGTCTGCGTTACCTCACTCAAGGTGATATTTTCTAGTGCTATCCATTTGCCTGCAAATTTCATGATGTTATTGTTTTTTTTTTTTTTTTTTTTTTTTTTTTACTGCTGAGTAGTACTTTACTGCATATATGCACCACATTTTCTTTACCCATTCTTTGGTTGAATTTCCTGGATAGGTATCATATACCAAAATTAAATCAAGACCAGATAAACAATTTAAATAGATCTATAACACCTAAAGAAATAAAAACTGTCATTAAACATCTCTCCCAACCAAAAAAAGCCCAGGACTGGATGGTTTCAGCTCAGAATTTTGCCAGAATTTCAAAGAAGCGCTAATACCAATACTCTTAAAGCTGTTCTGCACAATAAAAACAGAAGGAATGTTACCAAACTCTTTCCGAGGCTACAGTCACCCTGATACCCAAACCACACAAAGATGCAACAAAGAAAGGATGATTACACACCAATCTCCCTTATGAACACTGAGGCAAAAATACTCAATAAAATACTAGCAAACCAAATCCAGGAGCATATCCAAAAAAAAAAAAAAAAAAAATCTACCATGATCAAGTTGGCTTCATCCCAGAGATGCATGGATGGTTCACCATACCTAAATCTGTCAATGAAATCCACCATATAAACAAACTGACAGAAAAAAAAAAAAAACAAGATCATTTCATTAGATGCTGAAAAAGTCTTTGACAAAATCCAACACCCCTTCATGATAAAGGTGTTGGAGGGATCAGGAATACAAGGAACATACCTAAACATTATAAAGGCAATATGTAATGTACTTTTTGAAAAGAGGTAATCTATGCACTATTTTAAGAGGATATTATTTAAAAGTTACCAGTTTTATGTAAAAATGGAAATGATATAAGCTGAGTAGCCCTTCAATTCTCTTCAGGATTCTTCCCCTTTTTATTTTAATTTCTTTTGTACATTACTTGTATGACATCATACTATCGTGAGTTTCGGTAGTTTGGGAAACAGCTATATTTATGTTTATATACTCAGTGCCTAAGGTTATTGCTACTATTAATTGACATTTGCATATAAGTATATACTGAATTTTGCACATTTTTATCCTCCAAATCAGTTTGCCTCCCCCTCACTGGCACACTTCTCAACAACCCCCACCCCCACCGGCATCTGGTTTTGAAGCACTGAGTTTAATTATGGTTACTGGCATGAGCATGAGTGAAGGCTTATTTACCAGAACAAAACAACTTACCAGTGACTACACCACGGAGGAAAATGGACCTCCCTCTCCCCCAGCATCCCTTAGCTACTCATAGTCCATCAGTAGAAGGTGAGGCCTCAGGAGCTGCTTCCTCATGCTGTGATGAAATGGTGGTGGAGCCAATCTTGTGCAGGTCTTGTGCAACTGCAGTGAATTTATAAGCCACAGAAGAAGACTACAGCCGGAGGTCATCTTATCTCAGAGGCAACAGCATTCTAACCTGAATGCTCCCCTTCTGGGATTACATCTCCACCTGCACACATCCCCCAACTCTCCTCAGGCCAGTTTCCTGAAATCATCCCCACAAACACTACTCCTGCCTCTGCTGGTTTCATGGTTCATCACACCTGGCCAAACTGGATCTGTCTCTTGACCAACCCAGCGCCCCAGCTCTGATAACTGCCCTGGACTGTTAAAGAAGCTCAGTCTCTCACCTCCGCTGAGAGCCCTGCTCTGGTTTATTTAGAAAACAGACCACACCCCCACCCCCACCCCCAACTCTATCACACCCTGTGAAGCCTTCCTCTTTCTTTTCTTCTTACAATGGGTGGTATGGCCATGTCCTGCCCTGGAGACACTGCTTAGCATCATTTTTCTTCAAACTTTGGCTCTTGCATTCATTCTGCTCCCTAGCCATGGTGTTCCCTGAGCCTTGGAGGGTGTGATACAGATGTCTCAGTTAGGGTAGAGTACAAGTAGTCACCTATTCTCCATACTTAATTCCTTGTTAGTCTGCATTAACTACTGCTCAATGCGACAAGAAGCTTCTTGGGTGAAGTCAGAGGGAAGCACTAGTTTATGAGATGAAGATTTAGAACAGCTTCGCATGTCCATTTAGTACGTTCTCTCCTGGGGCCTATGACCTCCCAGCTTGGCTTTTGTTGTTATTGTTAGTAAACTGGTGTCTAGGTATATTATATGATATAAAGGTTTTATTTCAAGATAGTAATTAGGGTATAAAAGTGGTTACTTCTTAAAGAAAAAGCTTTTGTCTAATAGGCTTGAATAAAATCTTAAAGTTTCACATTGGCTGCAAACTCTACCCATTTTAGGAGAGGGAAGAGAAAGAACTCTATGTGGATGATGGGATGGGGGCAGAGGGAGGGACTGGGGGTATCTGTAGAGAAAAACAAACTTCTATAATTAAGAAGGTGAAAATTAGATAATATTTCTCTTTCTCCCCCTCTCCTCTCCCTCCCACCCTTCCTCCCCTCTCCCTTTATTTCCATGTGTAAATGTGCTATTCTGTTCTATCTTGTCTTTCTTCATATCTTAATAGAGCAATACTGGCACATAGCAGGCATATAATACATTGTTAATTGATTCATATTCCGTACAAGAACTAATTCGCTTGCCCTTATCCCACCCACATCAGGGTTCAATAGTACTAACAATGGAAAGGATAATAAGTGAATCTAAATTTAATCCCTTTTTGTTTAAACTAATCTCTCTCTAATTAATGGCTGCTCATACCATTATTGCTAATGAATCAGGAGACCTCTACATCTGTGCAGGAAGCTCTCTGTTAAATTGTTAATTCAAATTCAAAGGGGTCCGTCCAACTCTCCATTGTTCCCTTGGTGACCTTTTGACTAATGAAAAGGGAAAGGGTGTCTGAAATACAAAAGAGGGAATGGACCCTCTCCTGTTGTACACAGCTCTTAATTCTGGGTTGCATCCAGGATTTCTCTACGTGTTTTACATAACAGGTATTTGTGAGGGCTGTGTACTTTGGAACAGACAACGGACTGCATTGAGATATGACAGTACTGAAGTCAGAGTAAAGAATTGGGAGGAGAGAGTGAAGTTACAAAGAATGTTTAAAACCTATATCCCAGTCTTCCTTCTCACACCCTACCTCACTCAGATTACATGAAGCCCAGGCTGGCTCTGAGCATGAGCAGTTTGATTTGTCCTTGACAAGCCACCCGCACTTCTCTATATACAGGACAAGAGAAGCTCTGCAATACAATAGGACTTACTTGATAAGTTATTGCTGTGAAAAACAGGCAGCTTTTTATACTTTTGGAAACCATTTCTCTCTCTCTTTAAAATCTCATTAAATAAATCGAGGCCTTTAGAATAATTATGCAAAATATCAAGTACTACTGTTTTATCTACTGAAAGGTTGCAATGTGCCAGCAATTGTACAGGGTACTGGGATAAGCAGAGGTCAGAGAAAAGGATTCTGCTTTGGGGGGAACTCTCAGGCCAGGTATTCAGAGACCCCTGAAGTTTGCAAACTTCAGCAGCTGAAAGTTGAATTAAACAGAATCTGACCTGTGGACTTAATTGAGATCTCCAAATGTTATTTTTCAGACATCTGCAGAACTGTGGTCAAGTTAGATGGCATCCATTCAGAAAGGAACATGCTGACATGTTCCAGGAAGCAATTAGGGCATTAGTGAAGGCTGTCCCGACCTTCACTCTGGGTTTGAGTATATACTACTGATCCTAAGGGTAAAGGCACACTTCTGGAAAGTGGTAACTACTGCTGGACTGAAAGTGCAAGAAGTTGTCTCAAATATTTCTCTGAGCCTAAGAACAGAGTTAAAATATATAAAGGCAACAAGTTTTGAGAAAATACATCCTGAAGGAAGTAGCCACATATTTGGGTTGTAAGTATTGTCGATACACATTTTTTTCCCACTTTCTAAACAATCTTGACAACACTTACTCTTAACTAGTTGTATTGTTGGTTCCTGAAATGGAAACAATATCAAATTTGTCTTCAAAGAAGTTGAAGTCTGGTGGAAGGTAAGATTTTATGAACAATGATGTGCAATGTGGCAGATCACCATGAAGAATGACAGGGTCCAAGGCAGGAGGGGCATGATGAATCATAAAGTCAGGTGAAGACGTGGAAGAGCTCCTAAGAGCAAGTGTCTACAGAGATTATTTACGAGAGAGAGAGAGAGAGAGAGAGAGAGAGAGAGAGAGAGAGAGAGAAAGCATCTGAATGAGAAGAAGGGGAAAATCCATGAGTCTTAATTATTTGGCTCATTAGAAACAAAAATGGTGTGGATGGGAAATTCAGGACAAGAATTTAAAGACGAGCCCATGAAATACTGGTTATTGGTAACAACCTCAGAGTTCTCGGCAATTGTCATTCATTTGGACAGTTTGGCTCACCAAGACTGGATTGTTAGGATAGCCCAAGGCCAGGTGTGAAATGGCTGCAGGATATGATACAAAAGGGGAGCAACAGGCATTCCATCCCTCTAGTGCCAGCATTGTCTATGTGTTCAAGGTTCCTGCCATGAAGCACTTAGTGTAGTTCATCTCAGTGGACCCCATTTTCCTCTACTACTTCCCCAGAGCCGGGGCTATGTTTTATCTGACTTGGTATCTACAGCTGCTATGATGGTACCTTGCAATTTTGAGGCACACAAAGTAGCATATTTTAATGCTTGAATTATCAGTAAACCAGGAGGATGGTTAATTAAGAGAACAATCAGAGGCTGAGGTAGTCAGTAGCCCATATGAGGCAGCTGCTGGAGGTCAGTGCTGCCAAGTCTACAGAGGCCAGAGGAGCGACACAGACAAACAGCAAAACCACCTCTTCTTAGGATGGGCTTTACTTTGAAGTCTTTTTTTCTGAGTCATTTGAAGGCTTTCAGCATATAATGTCAAGTGGATTTTTTTTTTTTACATTCAGTTCTTTCCTTGGCTTAATGGTTTAAGTAATTTTGAACTTCTTAATAATCAAACATGCAATAAATTAGGACTGGGAGAGTGTGCTGTGGGAAAGGCCTTTGTACTTTGCCCTTCCCTAGTCAGTGTCTGCTTTTTACCCTCACATATGGTGAGGCTGGTGTGTACAGAGTGGCTGATACCCCAGATTCTCTGATCAGAGCTAGTCAGGGGGTGACCCACACCTGCTCTGTGGAAAGAATTGGGGCCAGACATGTCACAATACTCTCTAACACATTCACAACTCAGGGTGACTGAATGGAGCCATCCCTCAAATTCACATGCTTAAATCCTGATCTCAGGATAATGGAATCGGGAGGCAGAGTCCTCATGAGTGGAAGCAGTATCCTTCCAAAAGAGAGAACCCTGTAAGCTCCTTCACCATGCCAGCTATGGGGGCACAGTATGAAAAATCACCTCCTATAAACCAACAAGGAGTCACCTTAGCACATTGGTTTTGGACTTCCCAGCCTTCCCAAACATATTAGTTACTTTTCTGTTGCTGTGATAAAACACTGTGACCAAAGGCAACTTAAGAAAGAAATAATTTATTTGGGATTAAAGCTTACAGGCAATGTCCATACTAGCAGGGTAGGCCAGAGCAGGAAGCTTAGAGGTTATATCCTCAATGTTCTATTGAAAGCAAAGAGTGAATTGGAAACAGGATAAGGCTATACACTCTCAAAGCCTATTTGCTAGTGATGTACTTCCCCCAGTCAAGACTGGGCCACCCCAAAACAACACTGCCCAAGTGGATATCAAGTGTCCGAATACCCAAGCCTCTGGGGAACATTCCCATTCAAGTTATCCACCACACCAAGTGTGAGAAATAAATTTCCATTGTTTATAAGTCATCCAATTTATAGCATTGTGCTATAAAAGCTCAGATGAATTAAGACAATGTTAGTTGTATAAAGCATATTCAAATGCCCCCTTTGTCCAGCATTGCCCCAAGAGACAAGGTAGCATGTAAGTTTGGAGTCAGAACATGTATAACTTATAAGTTGAGGACATAGAGCACTTGCCTCACATAGCTTACAACTGCTGTGGATATCACTCTATATAAATAAAACACTGATGACCAGTGACCAGGCAGGAAGTATAGGCGGGACAAAGAGAGAGGAGAATTGGGGAAACAGGAAGAAGGAGGGAGAGAGACTGCAGTCACTGCCAGGACAAGCAGCATGTAAAGATGCCAGTAAGCCACCAGCCATGTGGCAAGGTATAGATTTATAAAAATGGGTTAATTTAAGATATAAGAACAGTTAGCAAGAAGCCTGCCACGGCCATACAGTTTGTATGCAATATAAGTCTCTGTGTTTACTTGGTTGGGTCTGAGCGGCTGTGGGACTGGCGGGTGACAAAGATTTGTTCTGACTGTGGGCAAGGCAGGAAAACTCTAGCTACAACAACAACAACAAATGTATATCAGCCTTAGGATTCTCAATTTTTTTTGAGTGATCTGGTAAAGACACATCTCTGGCCAACAATTTCCTCTACTACAAAATAGACATATTAGGTTTTTTTTTTTTTTAAATAGGATTCAGATATGTTAAGTAGCTTAAACGATTGATGTCTAGAAACAGAGACAGAATCATCTTTGAATGTTCTTATGGAAAATCTCAATGCATCCCCCACCATATGCTCTTTGTATCTGCTCCACTTAGCCTAGAATACTCTCTCTGCCCATCCAGTCTACCTCGGTCTTTGCATGATCAACTCTTCTAATCAGTTTTCACCTTGAGTATGCCCTCTTAGAAAAATGCTTCCAAGTCATGTAACAAAATCTGCATGCACTTGCTCATCAATACTTCTCACCATCCAAATGGTTTTGATGTGTATTTGTTTATGTATCTATCATCACTTCATTCCTAGTAGAAATATTAGATGCTTGAAGAGAAGTATCTTATTTCTTATCTGTCAGCCTGACTACGATATCCCCAAGTCCTAATCACACACAAGGGCACAGGAAACACTCCACAAGTCCACAAGTGCCATTTGAATGGATAAATGAGCCCAACTGACATTTTCCTTAAGAATGCTTTGAATTTTCATGCCTTTCAAACAGTAGTATTTATGTAATATGTCAATGAACTTTTGTCTTTGCTATTATAGAAATAAAAGCCAAGACAAAACCTCACAAAGTTGCTAACTTTTCTTCAGAGAGGAACTTGCTATGTAGCCTAGGCTGCCCTCCACCTTGCTATTCAGCCTTCTAATTGCAGATTACACATGTGCCACCATGACTACCTTCCAGGCAAATGTTTGAACTGGAAGGAAAAGGGGGATAAAAATAGGGAATAGCACTAATAATGGGAGATTCAAGCTACCTGTTGAAAAGAAAGAATAACCCTTTATCACTGTGTTAGAGTGGCCCAAGATCTGGCCATTTTTGTGGTTACAAGACTCTGTTTAAAGGAATATTTTCCTGATGGTTTAGATATTTCCCCAGTGAGATCAGTGGGCAGTTTGTCTATGGGGACATGAGCAGATAAGATACAGGCATATCCTGTCCACTGTTGAAAAAGAAGGGGGGGCAGTCTTGGTGGGTAACAGATTATGGGCAGATGGTGTGAAACCCTGTTATATCTGCTCCTCATGAGGGTCCCTATTTCTATTTTACTGTGATTACTCTTTTATTTTTCTCAATATACTGAAAAAACCTCAGCAGACACCATGCACAATTTAGAATGCTTCAGGCCAGGATTCTAAATATGTCTCATCCGAGTCTCTGAGATGCCCCCCAAGTCTGAACATAGCAGATATACCCAGGACAATACAGAGCAGGAACAAAAGAAAACTCCATGTGTACTTACTAGTTATCAGTGTGGTAAATTTCTCTAATCGAAAAAGAAAAGACAAAGTTAGTTTAATTGGATCCAGTCTCTTTTTAGTGCCTTTCCTTATTTTCCCCTAAAGAGAGAGAGAGAGAAAGAGACTTAGCCAAACAATGATTTAAGTCCAGTCAAGTATTTCTTTGGGTGCCAAGTTAAGAAGCCGTGATGGTTTCCTTCTCTTTCACTGAGGTGAATTTTGAGCTCAGGCTCATGGATTGGAATAGAAGAGTAATCAGTTACAAAGAGAAAAAGTACATTTGGTGTCTGTCCTGGAAAAATAATTGAAAGCATGAGTGTTGTGTGGTTTCTTTGAAACATCAAAAGTGCACATAATCACAGAAAGGGGGATGCCATCTGCTTGCTGTTAGGTTCTCGTTTTATTTTCTTGCTTATACTTCCAGTGCATCCAATAAACTTAGATTTTTTTATAAAGAAAATTAATTATTATTTATGCTAGGTTTACATCCATGATAAATGTGCTCATTTCCACCATACCATTAGCAGTAGAATGGTGTTAGATAATAGATTAGAACCACTTGGCAATTAATCACAGTCACCCACTCCGAGACATTGCTCATTGGCCAAAATAATCAGTAAAACAGTACTCAGAAAAGAAAGAATCCATCTTTTGTAAATCTAACAGTATGTTGGCAGAGTTGCCACGTTTGGGAACAATAGCTTTTGTTCTGCACCACATAAGAGGCACACTGTCAAATGAAATTCAGAGGCCACAGACCATGTGCAAGTGGTATCCATCTCCCTTAGAATCCTGAGAATCCTTAATGTCTACCAGTCTAGGCATAGAGCAGATAATCCGGGACTCTAAAATTCAAACCTCAGACACAGGCAGATGTGGAGATGTGCCCAAAGTGATGCTATCAATGTGACAGAATTGGGTTTTTAAGCCAGGTTTTCCAACTCTCAGTATAGTGACTATTTGTCTGTACCCTGAGGCTTTTGCGAGGTCGACATCTTTTTTCTGCTAGAAACTGATACAACTTGTATGGTCTCAAGAGGAGCAGATTCCATAAATGACTAGGGGAGATTATGTTCTAGGCTGTGTTAGGCAACCAGCAACATAGTTTTATTATACAAATACTCTAGAGCAATGGTTCTCAAACTGTGGGTTGTGACCCCCTTGGGGGTAGGACAACCCTTTCACAGTAATTGCCTAAGACCGTTGGAAAACACAGATATTTATGCTATGATTCATAAAAGTAGCAAAATTACAGTTATAAAGTAGCAATGAAAATAATTTTATGGTTGCAGTCACAATAGCATGAGGAACTGTATTAAAGGGTCACACAGCATTAGGAAGGTTGAGAACACAGCTCTAGAGTCTAACATATCTCTGGAATAAAAAGGTTTATTGAGCCATTACAGATACTATCCAGAAAAAGAAAATGCCAGGTTCTAGAACAAATCTCCAGAGTGGTCAGCAGCAGAGCAGGGTAGCATTTATGTTTTCTAGATCAGTGAAAACTAAGGACACATTTCGTAACTTTAGAGGTGGACAGCACTTATGTTGTCCATAGGAAAAAAAAGGTGCAGGATAAAAATGGCAGAGAAGCTTTGGCATGGGAAGGGAGCACATAGGATGAAATAATTGCCTATTCTGTCTGTATTGGTTGGGGTCAAATTTCCAGGATCATCGTATGTAACAGAGAACAGTGGTGCTTGTGGTTTCCTGTGATGGGGTTGAAATCTAGATTTCTCTATAGACAACATTTTCATTTGTTTTGCAAGTAGCTGTTAACTGGTTGATTTCTCCCATTTGGTATCTATCACAATGTGTGGCCTATGTCATTAAATTGATCACACCCCAGGTAGGGTAGACAAGTATTCCACCATTAAGCCACATTGCTAGTTCTCAGGGCCAAGTCACTGCTTGAGGACCCACAGTGGTTAGCCTATCACTTTACCAGTGGAAAGAATGTTTTATTTTTTTTCTATTTTGAAGTGTTGTCAGGCATTAAACTACTAATTTCTCATTACCTATAAGGTTATAGAGACACTTAGTATCAATGGAGTATTTACTATTTGTCAATCCATTATTATATTAGATACCAGGGATATAAAAGAAGTTGCATTTATCAACTTGTGTGGTGATATATTGTGTCCCCCAATATACTGTGCACCCTAATAAAAGCTTATCTGAGGATCAATGAAAAAAGCCAGCCACTATATTAAACATAGATGTCAGGCAATGGGAGCACACGCCTTTAATCCTAGCATTTGGGAAGCAGAGATTCATCTGGATCTCTGTGAGTTCAAGGCCACACTGGAAACAGAGCCAGGCGTGGGCACATGCCTTAAATTCCAACACTAGTTAATCATAAAGGTTTGGAGGTCTGTATGGACAGACAGGAAGTGACAGAGCTGGGCAGAAAGAGGAAGTGACGTAGCTGGGTGGAGAGAGGACGTGAGATGGCAGAACAGAAAGGCATATAGGCGTGGGCATACAGGAAGTAGGTCTCTTTGGAAGCTGAGGAGTTGGTGAGGTGAGGTTGGCTGTGGCTTGTCCTATTCCCTGATCTCTCGGCTTTCACCCCAATACCTGGTTCCAGGTTTTTATTAATAAGACCATTTAGCAATCTGTCTTACAAACTTGTTACACAGAGAATGGCAGGCCGATACTTTTGATGAGACTTTGCACTGCTTTTGCATCTGTTTGCTTGTTCAGTTGGCTTCTACTGCCTTGGCCATTTTTTATTTTTTCCAATTTTGCTTGGAAATCTCTTTCCCCTACTTGCTTCTTAAATATTGGGGCTCTTTAGAGTTTATCCTAACTGCACTGCTCTGATCTTTCTTAGGATTGCTTTGTCAGCTAATGCAGCTTATCTCATCATCCATAGCAGTGGATATTGTTGCCCAAAGCCAATGGACAAGCTTCCGGGTGGGGCTGGTCTGAGACTTTTTAAAATTGTACTAGTCACTTAGACTTCAAAGCTCTACTGATGTTGATAATGCCTAGGTTTTTGTATCTTTTCTAGTCATCGAGGCTATTATTTTTAGGAATTGTTGAGAATCAAAATCAGGGCCTATGGCATGCTACCATTGAGCTATATTCTTAGCCCTGTAGGTCAAATCTGACTGCCTCCAGAGCATGCTTGCTTGGAATTCCTCTAGTGAAATACTTATCACAGCCTCTCAGCCCTTCCCAATGCCATGGTGAAGTAAGAATTGTGTGCTGAAATCAACCTTTAAATTGGGTTTCTGCCCAAATTTTGAGGTCTGAGCTTAGTTCTCTTTGGTATGAACACAGATGAACAAGCTTTTAACAAGAGGTAGATATTATGCAGTCTAACAAACTTTTAAAAGGAAATAAATATAATCAGCAAAAAGATCATTTCTTATGTGTAAAAATAACAATAGAAACATATTCAAAAAGGAATATATTTGTTAAGGTGTGATTAGGTATTATTTGATCCCATGTCTAGAGGCCATATAAATCTTCCTTCACTTCCAACAGTGTCACTGGTCCTCACTTTGGTAGACAATGAACTACCTGTGTATTTCATTGAAAGCCCTGTGTATTCTGTTAAGAGCTTTAGCTTTGCAGCTCATACCATCTGTGTTACAACTTCTTATTTGTCCTAACGCATGAAAAGGGATGAGGACAATGGCTAATCAAACAGGCATGCCTGTGCTCCAATGAAAGTTTATTACTGAAACCTGGCAGGAAATTCTGTCTGTGGCATGCGGTTCACTGACCCATAGCTGTATTTGTCAGGGTTCTCTAAAGCAACAGAACTGAGAGGACGATCTGGGTTTAATTCCTAGCACTCACATGGTATCTTGCAACTGTCTGTAGTTCCAGGGAATCTGACCCTTTCTAGCCTGTAAAAGCACCATGCATGCATGTGGTGCACATACATACATGCAGACAAAACACTCATAAATAAATAAGTAAATAAATAAATCTAATAAATAAGTACATAAAAATTTAAAAAGACAGTTCTGGCAGTTTGAAAAATTGGACTCTACTATTTTTTTTTTCAGAAATTCTTCTGATCTCTCTTTTCTCAGTTTAGGTACTAATATGGTAGGGATTACATTGTCTGGAAACTTCTAAAGACTTCTGTTATTCATGAGTAATAATTTAGTGATTGTGTCATCTATATTATGTCTGTATAAATTTCTCCATCTACCTATCTAGCATATATTGGATATCTAAAAATTTATCTAACGTACTGCTATGTAATGATTACAAGTTTAGGTTAATAGCCACAGAGCATTACATAGTTAACTCAGAGCAATGTAAACATGAAAGCTATAAAATTGAAAAAAATAAACCCATTTGCTGATGAAAATGTGTGACGACTGAGATACCAATATATAAGCCAAAATTGACATGGGAGAGAAGGACAAAGCTAGAGTCTTCTCATGCTGATTATCTGGGAACATCTATGTGCACACACTAAGATAAGACAAAAAAACCAAACAAACAGAAAACAGTGGAGAGCTGAGGCCAGAAGAGATGAGGTAGGAAGTATTATCCTCAGAACTCACTACTACATCAGCCTCTGGCTCCATTCACATGCATGCCTGTGGAAGAGCAAAAAAGTCCATGGCTAACAGTGAAGCATCTATTTCAGGATCAACACAAAAGAAAAAGTTAAAAAAGTTGAAGTCCAAAATATTAACACAGAATAGATGGATCAAAGAGGACAGAGAATCTGAACCCAAGAACTCATTGGTGGCTTGTAGGAGAACGTGTAGATTTTAAAGCCACTTCAGGGCAATAAAAATGAAATGTCCCACTATCTTAAAGGGCTGAGACTTCTAATAGAATAAGCATTTGATTAATGAAACAACATGTACTATAAAGAAGAAGGGATCATAAAATGCTGGTTTTTAACAGCCTAAGTACCTTTTGCAGCTTGAAGTATTTTATCACCTTGTAAATCACCCCGAGAGAGAAATAAGTAAGACAAGGCAGCACGGAGTACCAGCTTGCTCACCTTGGGCCTGGACTCATGTTTCTCCAAATACTGTCTTTGCTAACACTCTACTGCGGAAAGTAAGGCAGGAACAATGTACTGTCCTGCTTTTGGTAAAGGTCTCAGGATGAATATGCCTCCTCCAAAGGTACTTCCTCCTCTTCTATCTCTATTCTGCAGTCAAACATGCCTCTGTTAGTGGGTTAAGAAAGACTGTCAACCACCGCATTAACCAACCAGAGTTCCAAATACTGAGGTTTAGATCAAACTCTAGCTACGTCCAGATTGGTCAAGTGCACATGATTTTTGTTTCCAGAGCCAGGTAGAAGAGCCCCTAGAGAGAGACATGAGGAAGTTAGGCCAGAGCATATGAACGCATTTGGAAATCTCAGTTGGATGTGATATATTTCAAGTCTACTTGTTTGTCATTGGCCAAAATAAGTTACAAGGATAAGCTTGAAATCAATGGTGTTGGAGGAGAAGTGCATTTATCTACAGATAATTCAGAGGAAAGTTGAACTCGATTAAAATGATTCCATTGATCAGTCATGGATTTCATAGGTAGACTGACCTACAGACAGTACCTCATTAGAGAACCTGGATACCTATTGAAAATTTCTGAGGTCAGAGTGGGATGTTCTGCTTTCAGAAGACATGCCCACACTTGATGCATTTTATTTGACTGTCAGAAAAGAACCCTAATTTTCAGGATTTTAACTCAGAATTATAGTCTGATCCATAACTAAATTATTTTGAAATAGTTATTAACTCTTGAGGCATATATGAGACACTCTGCTAGGATTATACACATGACCTTATTTTGTTCTTGGAACAGCATGTAAGGTAGCCATTAAACTCATTTTGTTTTTCAAATGAAGGAACTGACATTATATATATCAGCAGGCTTGGAAGTCTAGTGCTGGGATTTGATCCCACAACTATCTGACTCCAAATTACCTTTGCCTATTGGAGGAATGTCTTAGGGGTTAAACACTTTTTGGAACTGATAACAAAAATATATTGGCAAAATTTGGTTCTAGGTTCATATCTTTTACACCAGCAATTCTATTTCTGAAGATTTACCATAGGGAAAATATAAACAGTGTCTTATAAGGATGTTCATGGACATACTGTTTGCAATTGCAAAATACTGAAAATAATGTAATGTATCTGTAGGTAATCACAAAATAATTATTTGGACAAATGCTTTGTGACATTGAAAGTATGCACAGGGAAAAGTAAAGATGATGAAACAGTATTCATAGTATGACAGCAGAACTCAAGAAAGAACACTTAAATAGTATTACAGAATAGTGTAAAGTTAGGTGATGTATTCTAAATGACCTACCCCTAAGCAAAACACTGCATTCATCTAATGAATTCACATATGCATTCAGTGTCTATGTATGATATAATTACAAATGTCACAATAACAACTTTGTGAGTGATGAACTATGGATATGATGGAGAGTAGTCCCAGGAGATAGTAATGGAATTGAAAAATCCCTGTGTCTTATCAAGTCTATAGTAGTTGAAACATCACAACCCATTCCTCATATACTTGTGGTGAAACTGGTGTAAACACCTGCCAGGCTGCCCTGGTGTAAATTGTAGTTCAATGTAGTCAATTATGTACATCTCATAATACTTGTTAATGATGATAGTGGTTCATATACTGGCTTTACTGTGCCTGAAATCATAACTTTAGAGTATACTCCTTCAACTTACTTAAAAAAAAGATAAAAAGGCATAGTAAGATGGTTCAGTGGGTACAGGATCTTGATCCCAAGACTGATGGCCTGAAGTGGATTCCCAGAAGAAACACAGTAGATGGAGAAATCCAATTCCTGAATATTTCTTCTTCATAGACTAGAAATATCATATTTTAAAACTTATTATTTATGCCACTTTTCAAGAAATTACAAGTTAATCATAGAAAATTTTAGAAATAGAAATTTTTAGTGATCTCTATAATCTCATCTAGGAATGATACTCTTTAAAATTCATATTCACAGCCTACAAAAATAGAGATGCACACACACACACCTGTCCAATATCTATGTCTCTATACATACATACACACACACATTTATATACATGTATCATTTGGGGTTCTCTAAGGAAACAAAATTGAGGGAACAAATATGTTTTGCAAAAGAGGATTTATTAGAGTGGCTGACATGGTAGCAGCTGGGTAACCCAGCAACATGTGTCTCCTGTGGAGAGGTGGAGAACCTGGGGACTGCTCCATCCATGAGGCTGGATAGACTCACTAGTCCCAGTGCAGTGCTGAGAGCATGAAGGACTCCTCTGAAGCCTTTGGTCTTCAGTCCACACCATAACGGCAGTGGGGATGGCAGCAGCAGCAACCACAAGAAAGATTCACTCATCAGCATGAAAGAAGGGGACAGGCAAGCAAAATGGCCTTTACCTGGAACCTCTATACATCTGGGCTGCTGCGGATTGACTGTGTTGCTCTGTAGGGAAGAATATTCTCAGTTAATCCTTATGAGCAAGGCTCTGACTCACTGAGGCAATTCAGAGATGTGCCTCTCAGTTGATCTGAGGTCCAAAAGATTAACCATCACAACTTGAATATGTACACGGTAAGTTACAGTGAATGTGTAATTTTACCAAGGCTAATACAAACTCAGATTAAATTTATGTAAGTCAGCAGGACTATAATTACAACTTTAGGACATTGTGCTACTTGGCATAGAACTTTAGTTTTTTGGTTTTAAATGGAAGGAGACTTCTGAGGAGAGATGCCAGTGGATTTAAGACAAACGCTGGTTTCAAGATTACATGACTAGTGTTCTAATAAAAATACAAACCAAGCAACCAGGGCCACCATAAAATCCTAAACACATGCCTCATTTAAAGTGTTTGTGAGAAGTGGGAATACTGTTCTCACAAGTGCTTTCTGTTCCAAGTAGAACAGAGAAGAAACAAAGACTAAAGATATCCCCAATCTATGTGTAGTTTTTAAATCTGTCAGTGGTTATATTTCTCCAGTTGGAATAAAAGTCCCAGGTTCTGTAATAATACCTACACATGTGAGCTAGCCTTTACTAAGGATATGCTATGTATAGCAATTGTTTTGCATCCCAAAAATGTATTTTGATGTTATTTTTCAACAACTAATTTCTACATTTAGTTGAAAGAATTTGTACGATATGATGCCAGGAATCATTGGATTGTTCTCCATCCAGTTTTTCTTGTACTTTGAAAGGGTATTTTATAACTTTTATTCATTAGGCTTCCCCCCACTAAATCCATGACCTATTGGATGTCTTAGTCAATCAATTTTAGTCATCATAATTTCTTATATATGATAACAGTTTAAGTACATTTTTACCTCAGGACTCCAATTACTTTCAGTGAACAATGTGAGGCATCATTAGAGTAAGAAACAAATTTACAAAAGAGAGTGGAGTGATATCTGATCTATCAGATGCTCTGAGCATCATTGTTTTCAGTACAACAATAAAACCTTTACCAAACTGTAATATTAAGAAGCAAAGCACTGATGATGTGTAACTACAGAGAGATGTTGGCTTGTGAGCAGCTCTTGAGCATACATACAACCACCATTTTATTAAGGCTTGGAGAAATTGGGAAAAATGTTCTCTCAGTATCATAGATCTCTACAGACAAAGGGACACTAACTGAATCTGAGAAAGGGTTTTTGAATGGAGCTTGGACAGTCATAGTTTATAGTCGTCAGAGAAAATAGCTATCAAATCTGAACAGGTAATGTAATTTTCTTGTTCTTTTCAATAAAGTTGGATAAAAGTTGTTAGTCAAGAAATCATAAAATTTGAGAATGGGAATTGTCCTTAATTACAGTCAAGGTACCGGAGGTTATGAGACATGAAATATTTTATTGAAAGCCATACAGAGTTGTTCATTCAATGACTTTTGACTCTTCGTGCCTCCTCATATTCATTAGGGAGTCGTTTGAAGGAGAAACTTTGAACTTTTTTGGAAGGATCGCTGCTCTCCAATATTCACTCTTATTGAACATGCCTTTATTTTGAGAACCTCCATTAACTCTCTTGGAAAATGAAAGTGGGCATCTTCAGAGTTAATGATCCATGTGGAGTTAAGGGTACCATGTGCTAGTCTCACACAGGTGAACCCTCTGTAAGTACATGGGAGAGGGGAAGAAAAGAATTAAGAAATTGTGACCATCACTTTCAAGGAACAGTGAGTATATCTGTTGATTTTCTCTAAAGCAAAATGAATGTTATTAGTAATTATATTCACATCTCAGGAATAGCCTAAAAGAATATGGCTTTAGTTGCTGGTGGACAATGGCCCTTCACTAATCCATATGGTTTTGATTCTAAGCTATTCTGTATCATATAATCAATGTGCAATATCACTAAGCACCTCACTTTTTCAACTTAGAAGGAGAGCGAAAGTCATGGTTTTAGCCCACCTCACGTTTCTCCTCATTTTTCTTGTCTTTGATAATGAAAAAGTATGCAACTTTCTCAAAACTGTCTAAAGTGAGTAGCTGAAATCATTGAATCTTTCCAGCTATCTGATTTCATCCGCTCAGTGGGGCACGCATGAGTGATGTGGATGTGACTCAGATATAATGGCCTCTTTTTTTCCCTGTTATGTAAACATTCCAAAAAGGGAAACAGCATTAAAAATTGAACCTGGGAAAGACATATCATTATGAATTATGATTTAGCAGCAAAGTCACTACCAGAGAAAGAGAAGCTGCCCCTCTTAGCCTGATGGTACCTTGTGATAAAACACGGGAGGATGTGGCACCACTCTCCTTGATGAATGAGCACTAGAAAAGCCATGAATGTGAAATTATCTAGCACATGATAAATCTGCTGTAATAAATAAAAATCCAATAGTCAGGGGAAGCAGGAACTGTGTGAAGCAAACTTTATCTCAAACTCTGACTCTAACTTTGCACTGGGTTCCTGGTCTCTGGGTTTGGTGTAGCTAGGCTCTTTAGGTTGCAAATAGCACCACAGAAATCTTTGTCTGGAAAGGAAAAGTCAGAGAATGGAAGGTTCACCTTTTAAAAACATCCCAAAGGATTTGTCAGAAGGAGTGCGGAGTTAGTTGAAAATTCTGTGACTTTCAAATTAGCAAGAGTGGCATGGCCTTCTGACTGATCTGAGAAGTTAGTACAAGATAAGTCTTTTAAACAAGCATTCCCTTTGTTTCTGCAGACCCTCCTTTGTCCTTGGTCAAAATAAGTGTCATGTTTTAAAGTGCTTTTCAAAATCCTACAAGGCATCATCAGAAGAACCAAATCTGCTCCCTCTTGATTAAGCTTGTCAACAAAGAGATATTAAACACTAAGTACTAAGAGTAGCAAGTACTTATATATTTTTAATTACAAGTGTAGAATTTAAATTCATTTTGATTAGGTCTAATACTTCTTGAACAAACTTTAGGATTTAGAAATTTGTTCGTTTTCATAATATCTATTAGTTGTGGATAACATAAGTCTTTTGTAGATTGGGTTAAGGAAGAATTAAATCAGTGGATAGTTTCTCTTGTTTCTAAAGCCTCAGCACGTTGTTGAACCCGTAGATCAATACCAAGTTGCTCTCTGTGCTTGCCTCTGGCTTCTCAGATGTGAGGTCAGCAAGGATGGCCAGCCTTGCTGCTAAACCACATCTCATAAGAGAACAGGGCTAAGCTGGTTTGGTGGCACACTCCTGTAATCTTAGCACTTCTTGGAACTGAGGCAGAAGGATTGTGAACCCCAGGTTCAAGTGAGTTAAAGGTCAACCTAAGCAATTTAGTGAGATCCTGCTTCAGAATAAAAATAAAAGCAAAAATAAGGGCTGGGGGATATGGCTTGGGGGTTTAATGCTTGCCTAACACACAGGAGACTCCGGACTCAATCTTCTGCTAAGCACCACACAGGACAAAAGAAAGTAAAAGAGAAGAAAATATAAAAGGATTGTTTTCCATAGCTTGATACATTCCACATGCCCTCCTCTTAGAGTCTCACATAACCCTCATTTTCTACTGACTTCGCTTTTTGGCGGTAAACCCCAGCAGAGATGAACACAGGCAGTCATTTCATCCTGTGCCATTTCCCCACTTTTGCTGACTCCAAGACTGCAGTCCGTTCTGAGCTCCTTGCCTCTGCTGTAAGATGTGACAGAGTAAAAATTCAAGAAGTTGGTTTTCTTTCATTTGATTTGTAAATATCAGTGCTGTTGGGAAACGATGGAAGGCTCCAGGAAGCAAGGGAATATAAAACCTCCATGACGAGAGGAGCTACATCGGGGTTAGAGTGGCTAATATTAAAATGATGCCTTCCAGAAAGAAAAGGCCTACTCTCTGCTTGCCAGGTATGTCCTGTCTACTTTGTGCGATCTGGAGAGTGTTATGAGGTGGTATAGAGAGGAGACAGCTACAGAGAGTCTGAGCATACAGATATGGAGTGTCACAAAGCTTACATTTCCTACGTTATGTGGTGACAGAGAAATGCAGGATCAGATCCCGAGTCCATATCAGTATGCAAGAGATTCACTAACCAGGAAGGGGATGCGTGGACAGAAATACTTGCAGTGGTGACATGCACATATGGGCAAGGCATGCAGTATCCCAACAGTGTGGCAAGTACATTATCATATAATGGAATGGACAGAGGGCATCTAGGTTTCTCTAATGCTATGGTTTCCTGGAACTTAGAGACAATGTCTAGAGGAGGGGAATAGGAAACAATTGTTTGATTACATTTTTTCCCTCACTTCGTCAATAGAATTAGAAGTTCAAAGAACTTTGAAATGAGAAACAAATCTTCCCCATATTAGTTACAGACTTTATATACTGTGTGTTTTGACTTTACAGAAAGAGCTCAGTTCCTTGGCATTTATCAAGACACAGATCTGATTGATCAGTGGGGAAGCTACATGGTACATTGGAAATAGGTAAGAATAAATTTTTTTAAAAATGTGTATGGGTGTTTTGGTCTGTGTGTACCTCTGCAAGTCACCTCTGTACAGCCAAAAGAGGGCAGGGGATCCCATGGAACTGTAGTTACAGATGCCTTTGAGCTGTCATGTAAGGGATAGGAATCAAACCAGGTCTTCTGGAAGAGCAGCCAGTGCTCTTAACTACTGAGCCATTTCTCCAGCTCCCAAATAATGTTTAATGCATGTTTTGCTAACTTGCTTTTTCTTAGCCTTAGTTCTTTATGGGTGAAAGGAGGGATTTGGACCACATGATCTTCAAGGATGTAACTCTGACAATGTGATTCTGTTAGTCTTTACTGTCCTATTTCCAAATTAATGGTTAGTGATTCCAGATTAGACATTACATGAAGAGCACCTGTGTTTTTGTTACACAAAAAAACATCAAGTAGCTTGATGATTAGGTGGTCAGCAAATATTATCTTGTCTCACATTCCCCAGGCAATAGCATTATCTAGTAAACAACCTTTTAAATTCATATGATCTAATATTCATTAGCTTTTAGCCCATTATTTTCTTGTTTCTCTAAGTTTCCAAGTGCAAGTCTTATTCTTCATAAACTCCATAACAGGTCTGTTTCTAAAGATTTCTTTTCTGTATTGTTTTAGCTCAAATTTTAAAAAGTTCTACCTGTAATGTGAACAGAAGTGGTAGTTAAAGGATTTGGATAGTGAGAAAGTCATTTCTCCTTTGTAGTAACATGAAGAGAAGTTAGTAATAGACTCAAAGAGGCACTTAAGTTACCTAAACTTGCACAATGACAATTAAGAGATACCACCTCTTGCCGGGCGGTGGTGGCGCACGCCTTTAATCCCAGCACTCGGGAGGCAGAGGCAGGCGGATCTTTGTGAATTCGAGGCCAGCCTGGGCTACCAAGTGAGTTCCAGGAAAGGCGCAAAGCTACACAGAGAAACCCTGTCTCGAAAAACCAAAAAAAAAAAAAAAAAAAAAAAAAAAGAGACACCACCTCTTTAACCTCTTTAAACCTTTCCACTCCTAAATATAATGCTATAAGCCAACCCAGTGCTCTCATGTATTTTTTAGAGATATCAGAGGAAGGTAGGGTGTATTCACAGACGAGTTTGCACTGCTCAATCCAGTAGGCTCATAGAATTAAACACAGTATTGTATTAAGTTTTATCTTATCTACTAATCAATGAGCATGCATTCTACACATCAGAGCATGTAGTTCAGAGTTCCTATTCTCATCAGAGCACATATACATGTTTCCATCACAGGTATATGCACTTTTATCATAGCATCTTTTGTGATAGAACTTGTTACTAACTTGGACTACTCATTGTTCAGATGAGGTAGTGATTAATAATGAGTGTTGGGAAGATTATACTTTGCCCCTTTTTGATGGGTATGGGCTGCTCAATAGTCCCATCATTCTGGCCTCCTGTTACCTTTCCTGGCTAATTGTTTCCTACTGATGGTCTAAGTTACCCTGCTTTCTCTTGGCATTTTCTTATGAGCCCATTGACTTGAATTTGCATCCTGTGAATTCCAGCTTCACTGTTGTTTGTATTGTCCATCTCACGTCCCATATGGAATTTACCTTATGGAAATCTCCTGCTATTATTCACCCTTGATCTGTGTCTGAGTAAATGAAGCATCTCCGATTTTGACACCGAAGAGTTAGAATGCTACAATGTCAAAGGAATGGCCCTTACACAGTGTCTAGCATCCAAGGGAGGCCTGTTAGCAATCTGATAAAATCTGATATTAGAATAATATTTTTTAAAAAAGCTACTGGACACATGGTTGGAACAGAAGCCAGTTATGTTCACTCATTAAAATCAAAACATCTTAGAGAATGTTATGATGCAGGATGTTTCTTTGCTAATACGTTAAGTAACAAGTTCAACAGCTTTGAGTTTGAGGATTATTATAGCATTGAAGAGTTGATGATCATAAATAATATTTTGAGGTAACTATAAGAGCTTCACTGCAATGTGAAAATATCAGTGACTTATACTGGAGCAAAATCCTAATCTCTGCTAATGATTCTGTGGTTTAGCACATTTTTTATTACATCAGAATAGGATTATGTATTTTAGTTGGAGATTATAAAAAATAGAGATGCATTTTTTTTAATATAAGTTCATGGTCACTCCATGAGTTTTACTTACTAGGGAGCAAGGGCCCCAAGACATAAAATAAATTGCCAAAATCACACTGTTTTCAGCCAAGTAGGAGTCTCTTTTGGTTCTTGTGACTTCATTTCCCTTCCTGTTCTGTTTACTGATGAGATAGACTTTATCAATGATTCTGTTTTATGGTTCTCCCACATTTAGCCTGCTGTGTCTTGCATTTGAGTCTATCAATTCTGTGCAATTCACTTTCTCTTGAGTACTTGAATTTTGCTTAAATGTTAGTGTTGTGTAGGTATAATACAACTTTCTTATTATTTTTTTCACTGTTATCAATTAAGAAAACATGTCCTTACTTATTTAGAGAGAAGCAAATACATTTACAGCAAATAATTCTGGCATGAAAAAAAGAAGGAAGGAGAAAATAAAAGACTTTTTCAGACAATGTGAGTCTGGGTTTACTGTATTGAATCTTAAATTCGATCATAATATGAAACCCACAAGGCCAGATTAACTACATTAGCAAATATTTGAAAGAAACACATTGTCTTCTCAGAATGTGTCTTTGGGAGAAGAGAGAAGGCTTTGTATAATGGGTCTTAGTTGTTTTCATTGTTTGGTTGGTGGTTCTACTTAGATCTCTAGTTTGTTTGCTTGTTTGTTTTTTCATTGGAAGGAGAAGAGATTATGGAGACTGTAACCATATCCTGTAACACTGGGGATTTATTCATTTGGATTTATCCTTGCCACTTTATTAATGCTTTCAGAGTGGAGTCAAGATAATATTTTTGATATTAAATCTTGTGCTTTTTAGTTTTTCCTGCGTATAATTTTATCATATTAGCTAGATTGTATGCTTTTAGCGTTAGGTCACTGCTGTAAAATATTTTATTTCTTTATGTCTTTAATAGCTTTTAGCATGGCATCTTTCTACAAGTGTGTGTAGGCAGCTTAGAGGAGAGATCCTCAATTTTTGATTCGGGCCAGAGTGTAAATTCCACCTTCACATCTGGTGGTCACTAGCACTAACCTAACCAGCTACACCTTAGTTTCATCTCTACATATTACTGACTCTTGTAGCAAATTTTAGTGAAATGACACTGTGCAGAAGGCATTCACACAGTATCTGGCCCCCAGAAGGGGTTTAGAAAGACAACTATTACTATTGTTATGACTCAATAAGTATTTGTTTTATTTGGTGCTTTTACAGCTGGTATCCAGGATGCTTCTCTTGTGTTTTATTAGAGCAGTTTTAGAAAATTGGAGCTAAATAAGGTGAAAGCTTGTGGAGTAGAACAGCATTGAACTCCCCCATACATTTTAGTGACTGTTTATTGTGGAGGTACCACATCTATTTGTCCTCATCCCTTTGCAGAGAATTGATCTCACCCGGCACAGACTATGTTTTCACTTCTGTATTTTTACAGCCCTGTTTACTAAGCCAGTGAAATTGTTTATACTGCTTTCAAAGGGCTAAGAAGAGAAACCATTTGAAAATGGGAAAAATTGGGCTAGGATTTTAGAAAATGAATACATAAACTCATTTCCTCTCACTATCTGGAGTTCAGAATATATTGAGGGAGGATGCAAGGGTCTTAATGAACAGAGACCAAATTTTAAAATGCAACTCACATATTTTAAAAGGACTAATTAGGTGGTAGAAGTTGACTTTAGCTTTGTGATCCAAAGCATTCTGCAAAATTATGCTGATGATTACCAAAACAAACTAAATGTGACATTGGAGGCGATGTCCTTATATCTGCAGACATGCCTGTCCAGAGAAGTGATGCTCACAATGGATAAAAAGACATCCTTTCTCTTGCTCACTGACCTGAAAAAGGAGTGGGAAGTTGCTGTCCTGACTGCTCTTTCTTCTCCTCAACTCTATCTCTCCTCCTCAGAGTAAAGAATAAATAAAGAAGGCAGAAAAGGGATGTGCACTCCTCTAGTTGAGTGGTCCTTGAAGTATGGTCCCCAGATAAGCAGCAAGCATGTCACTTTTAGCTGGGGAGTTGTCTAAAGCCTTCTGATTGTAGCAGTGGACCAGCAATTGGGTTTAGCAGGCTTCTGGTCTATTGTGACACAAGCTTAATTTTGGAGAGCCATGTTTTGATTCTGTGGCCTTTCACCCTGGCTGCACATTAGCATCTCTTGAGGAAGCTTTAAAAATGACACATTTAGTGCCATTGGCAGGCCAGCTTTGTGAGTCAGAATCCATCAGGGACGCATAAGTCTTGATGGCTCGGCAGGTGATGGGAACGTCAAGGCATGGCCCAGGTATACTGTACTTCTTGGCTTAGGCAATACGGTCAGCTTTGAAATGTTCTTGCTTCCTCAAAGCTTCTGTGTTAAAGGCTTGGCCCATGGAAGATGGTATGGTTACCAAGGGGTATTGGAACCTTTTCTAAATGTGACATCAAGGAAGGAATGTAAGCCATTGGGGGTGTACCCTTGAGAAGGGTATTGAGACTTTTACCCTCCTGCTCCTCCTCCTTCCTCTCTGTCTCTCTCTCTCTCTCCCTGCTTCTTGGCCGCAGTGAAGCAAGCAGATCCTCCACTATGTGCATCATGTACTGCTTTGTCACATGACCAAAGGCAATGGAATCAACTGACCACGGAATGGAAATTCTGAAGAAGAGAAGTAAGCCACCATAAACTTTTCCTCTTTTACGTTTATTTTCTGGATCTTTTATCACAACAATGGAAAGCCAACTGATACGCTATGGAAACAGGAAACTGTATAAAACAGCATAAAGAACATAAAGCTGGTTTTTAACTTAAAGCTCCCACTCTGTTCCTTGTGCCTTTTCTTCTTCTACCTCAGCAACTGGCATCCTGTGAAGTAGCCAGAGATGTCATCCTGACCCCCTAATGGGATCTGGTAACTAGGAGTCTTATGGGATAGTGAGTTCTTCAGGCGTAGGAAGCTCAAATGCCATTCTTGGCATCTCTAAATCTGTCACTTCCAGTGTAGACAACATGGCTTCAAGACTGAAAATTCAAAGTAGGCAGAGACGACCTAACATATTTTAAAGTGAATCGTCCTCATGTCTTTGAAAATAACCCAGATTTAGACTCTGTTGGCACTTGCAATTCTGCTTCAGAGGGCCAGTAACAAATACAGATGAGAAACAGACTCTTCTAACTTTGTAGGGTGGCTATGGATGTGAAAGAACAGGAGTTCTCTTTGGAAATGGTTTCTTTTGGAAGCATACCAAGAATTCTCTGGAGTAACACTGAAGACTTTATGGTGGGATTTCTTGCACATTGTTATATGCATGTTAAATTCATGGGCACTTTCTGCCCCACAAAAACATGTGAATCCATTCATTGCTCTATATAGAATGATTAGAAAGTGAGGTCATGTGAGCCTATACCTCCCAACATTCTTCTAGGCACCCACCAAGAAATATGTGTCCTTATGCACGGGCCGCTTCTAGAAAAGCATGGTCTAATAGAAATAAGTAAGTTACAAATATGAGCCTTTATGTAATTCAGAATTTTCCATTCACCACGTCAAAAAAGTAAAAAAAAAGCACATGTGCAATTAATTTCAATAATATATTTTATTTTACCAATGCATTGAAGACATTTTTTGCTTCAATGTGTAATATTATAAACATTTATGTTGAAATCAGAATAATTTTTAAGAAATCTCTACCAAATTCTCACAAGATGGTGCTTGTTTTTTACTCTACAGCACATCCTAATTCAGACTGGTCACATTTTAAGCACTTGATGCCTGTTGTAGCTTCTTTTTTTCTCTTTTTTTCACCATTGGTGCTCCAAACCAGGGAGCACATGGTTGGAAAGCTCCTTATTGTGGAGTAATTCTTCTAGCCCTGGGTGGAGAGTTCTAGAACCTAGTTCAGGTGCTATGCTTACATCTTATTTATTTATTTTTTATCTTTTACCTCTTACCTCATATTTGTCCTCTGTGATTTTTGTTTGCTCATTTTTGTTTTGAATGAATAACAGTATCTATAACACCTGGACGTCTTTTTGTAAAAACAAACCAACAAACAAAAAACAAACAAACAAATCCTTGTGTCGGCCAACTAGACAAGATGGAGATTGCTTAGAAACACCAACATAAAAGACATTTGGGCTGATATATGAATTTAATTTGCTGGCAACAGCCCAGAAGTTCTAGAAACAGGGTCTGGAATGGCAACCAATTGTACATATAAGACATGTCATGAGTAGACATGTTTTGACCTTAACCTAACATAATTTCCTTTCTGCCCATGGAACTTAAAATACTAAGCAATTAACCATGTTTAGAAAGCCTAGAATCCAAATTGCTAGTGGCATAAACCTTATGCTGAATGTATAGTTCTTTGTGCTTTCTTACTTCATCACATCTGAACTATATTTTCTATGTCCCCAACACTTTCTTACTCTCCCAAGTCTCTACCTTCACTACCCACATGTTGGATACATGCCAACAAGAGCACACTGTAAATGTTTGCATGGTAACCTGTTCCCATCTCTATGTTACATTCCATTTGGGAAGATAGATTGCCTCAGGAAGGGATACAGATATTAATGTGTCATTTGATATATCCTAGCAATAATATTTCAATAATTTCTTTTTTGATTGACTAATATAATATTGACCTTTGAGAAGAAATAAGCAAATATGCTGGCTTCATAAGGAATGAGCTGCATAGCCAGGAGCAAAGGGATAGAATGCTTTGTTTAAATCTTCATATACCTTTGAATGTTGATATCAATCTTTTGTTTTTTAAATAATTTATTAAAACTTCACCATAAAGAATTTGCACACACTCTATTATATTTTGAGTTTCTGACTTCTGGCCATATTTATGTAGACTTTTGATGTTTCCACACTTCCATAAAACATCTCCTTAGGGCTGCATAATACACAATTCCATTTGTTCAAAGACCATATTAGATTTTTGATACAGTCAAAACCTTGTTTAACTGCTTGACCTTATATTCAGTTTTCTTTCAGATTCATTATCAACATCTCAAAAGTAAAGAAAATCATTCTTTGACACTATCAAAACATAGTTAATGCTAAAATAAGCTTACATTTTAGAAAGAAATGTTTTTAAAAATAAGCTCTTAATAAAAAAATATGAGTGGATGGGATTTTTAGCCAAACATAACACTGAGTTCTTTAGAAATATTGGATTATAAAAGGGTATGAGAGAATGTGATGGTAGAGTAAGTGCTGAAAGCATATTGATAGCAATTAAGACTAAGCCAAGATTTAATCTTCTGGACAACCTTGAGGAAAAAGTAGCTTCAGATTTGTGGTTCCTACTACTCCAGGGAAATGTTATCAAGGGCCACATGGAAAATGACTTAATTCATGAGAAATGGAAAAGTTTTTATTGTTTCTAATATTTAAAAGAGTTGGCCACTAATGGATAATTCAGCTGATACAGCAGCTAGACAAGTTCTGTAGTGGCAAAGATTAGTGGAAAGAATGAAGGAAAGGAAAGAGGAAAGAACAAAATAAATAGAAGGAAAGACAGTAGGAAAGAAGAAAAAGAAATTAGGACAGATACATAGAGATGTACTCAAGGACAGAGGAATAGAAATGGAACTGTGGAGGAGAGATCATGTTAGGGGAGGAAAAGGCCTCAGCCATCAGAATAAAGGGCCAGGAAATGGCCTCCTGTTGAGTTGACCCTTGACCTTTAGTCAATCACATATCTCTCAATACACTTTGAAAGGGTGAATTATTTGGCCTGTATCCAGAGCTGTTTTTTGGCTGATCATTGTTTAGCTCTTCGAGATGCTTCAGTAAGTGAGGTGTCAAGATAATCTCCTCAGCACGAATTACTCCACAGGCAGCGATCTCTATGATAAGCAACACTAATTGGAGGTCTGAATCAAAGGAACCCAAAAGTTACATCTACTTATATTTTAGTGGTTTCTTAGTCTGATAAAAAACAAACAAACCAACAACTGATGGCAGCACAATACTAAATGAATATTTATAGTTGTAGCCTACTTTGAAAGGTGAGAGGTCACCTTTAAACATCCTTAGGATCTGACCTAAAAAGGGCTGTTTTTCTGGTGTGAGTGCTGTGGTGACATTTGAGTTATGGTTCATTGCAAAGTCACTGTTTCTGCAAATTATTCTGGCAACAGACTTTGGAGTGGCAGACTGACTCTCACCCATCTATCGTGCTGCTGGGTCCAATTTTTCCTTTCTGATTTCCTTGGCAGACTTTGGAGTCCCTTAAGGAAACTCTGACACTTGCTATCCTCAGGACATTATTAGAAGTTGGTATCTCTGAGATATCTGACTTATATGTCTGAAAATTTTAATTTCCTGGCCCTGCTGCTTTGGTTGAATAAGATCAAGGTGATCAAATCTGGGGGATATATACAGCGATAATTTTAGTGCTCATATGTTTATTGTATGGGCATCAGATAGATTCTAATCATATGTAGTTCCTGTCTTGATTGAATGTCTTTTAATAAACTCTGCCTATATTCATTGCAGAGTTAGACAAAAGGATTTTGGGCTTGACTCCATGAAGAATGTGAGGCTAAGCAATTTGTTCATTGGTAGACTATTGCAAAGCAATAGAGCTGTGGTTTAGTATGGAATTTCTGACTCCATTTTGGTTTTTTAAAGCATGTTACCATCTGTCTTTTAATCCATTAACTTATATGTTTTGCAAGCAGATTCTGGAGGCTATGGAAAAGATTAGATAATTTTAAAATAATGACTAGTACACACACATGGTGGGCATTCAATATATAATTTAATAATTGTTTTTCACCCTCTGGGATATGGCTTACATCTTATGAGGCTACTTTAACTCCATTTGGTTGAAATTCTAGTTTTTCTTATCTGGTTTCTGAGCCCACTGATTATAAGTGGGGAGTTATGATAGAAAGAGGTCTGTTACAGAGAAGGATAGTGATAGTTATGAGACCTTAGAGATAAAAGCCTAAAATGACAAAATTATAAAATGGTGTGTGTGAATTGAAGCAGGAGCCAAAACAGCCTCCAGGCACCATCTAGTTTAGGAGTGAAATAAGGTTATTAACTCAACAGGCCTTAAGGATGCATTGTCACAACAGCCATCGATCAATAATCTGACTTTTTTTTTTTTTTTTTTTTTTTTTTTTGTAGTGTGGTCTGCAGAATATTGAACTCTGCTTGGAATGCTTTTCACCTGCAATTTTAGGAAGATATTCACACAAATATGAATTGAGGTTGGTATTTGTCCTTTTGTTTTGTTTTTGAGATAGGATCCCATCTTAGCCCCTCGACTGCTGAGCTTATAGGTGTGTGTCACCATACCTGCCAAAAAGTTCAGCTTTAATTCTTTCCCCATATTTAAAATGTATCTTTCACTGACTTCATTTCCAATGAGAGATATGCTGTCCTCCTTATCTTGGTTCTTCTGTGGATAATATTACTTCCACATTCACTGGCTCCTCTTTTGTTTTTCCATTTTATCATTTGTTTGTATGCAACTTAGTTACACCAGTTAGTCTCTTGTTATAAATTTTCATGATGAGTTTTTTTGTTTTGGATTTGTTGAACTTTTGTGAACTATCAGTATGATATTTTCTGTTTAGATCTCGATTACATGCATGTTAGATTACCCCAAGTTATCTCTGTGTTAAATTGTGTATAGTTTCTATTGTCCTCATTCCAGTTTAGCAGTATTTTCTGCTGTAATGTTTTAATTGCTGTTATTTCTATCTTGTATATATTTTTTTGGTGCTTCATATTGAATCAAGAGCCTGATACATGCTCAGCAAGTGATTTGCTACTAAGCTATAACTCAACCCATTGTATATTTCCTAACACCAAGAAAATTTAAATACTAATTTTAAAGTTTTACTTTGAGCTTTTCTTTTTGATAATATTCCCTCTACTTAACTTTTAAAGTATATTTAGTTTTTTGCCATTGTTAAGTTTTATATTTTAGGTCATTATATTTTTGTATTTATCTGTATTTGTACACACACACACACACACACACACACACACACACACCTTCCTTTAAAGATGTGTTAAATGGGTGCAGAGCTGTATTAGTCTGGATTTAATTACTCATTAATGCAGAGACAAGACCCTCACGAGTTCTTTATATAGTATTCTGTGAAGGATGTTTAAAAAATTTTTTTTGGTAGAAAAAGAGATTAGTCTCATCCCTGTGTGAGTGGATAGTATTAGCCCCTCTAATTTGTTCGGGTGATTACTTGCTCTTATCTCAGGCTATTTCGTTACATGATTACACAGATCAATATTTTCCTGAAAACTAGAAAAATACAATGCTTACTCAGGCCACAGGATGCCTAGATATTTGACTGAACAGTATCTTGGGAATGACTGGCAGAGTGTTTCTAGATGAAATCAGTAGCTGAGCTGGTGGACTGAGTAAAGCAGATTGTCCTCTCACATGAATCCTTACCAACTGAAGGACTGAATACAACACAGAGGCACACTAACAGGGAGCTCTTCCCACTTGACTGCGAGGGTTAAAGCTAGATGTTCTCTGCCTTCAGGCTTGAGCAGCTATTCTGGTACATTTAGTATTTTGACCTTCAGATGACCTATTAGGTTCTATGGGTCTCTAGATGGCAGAACTTGAAACTTCTCATACCACACGGTTACATGAATTAATTCCTTATTAGTCTCTCTCTCTCTCTCTCTCTCTCTCTCTCTCTCTCTCTCTCTCTCTCTCTCTCTCTCTCTCTCTCTCTCTCTCTCCACCTCTCTGTCTCTGTCTCTCTGTCTCCCCCTTTCTGGCATACTATGACAGAGTTACTTTTGGATTGTACCTCCTAGGTCTTTAGATACCCTGGTTTCCCCACTCTTGGTTCTGTGTCTGCAACTCATGGAGTCTGTTAAAAGCTACTTGGATTCCACCTTAATTCATCACACTAAAAAACTTCTTTATAGCTATGAGGTGGGCAATTATAAGGCTCACTTCATCTGTTTATTATCTCTTAGAGATTATTATTATTTCTTGATTTTCTCCATGGTCCAAAACTTGTAAGTCTCACTTCATCTGTTTATTATCAATTAGAGATTATTATTATTTCTCGATTTTCTCCATGGTCCAAAACTTGTTTCATGTAATTCTTTTTGTCTGAGATTTTGGCTGCTTTAGGTAGGAGAGAAGATCCTCTTCATCTTGGCAAGAATTGGAAAACTTACATTACTTTCCTGAGCTATAATTAAGGATCTGATAAGAACAAAAATATTTCATCAAAATGCAGAACTTAGAGAGACTAGACCATTTAATATATTTTATAAAATATCTCCACTCTAGTCAAAAGGAAAAAAAATAAGTATACAGAACGTAAAATCTTGGCTATCTGGGAAAATTTGGTCTATGCAGAAAAAAATATTCTGAGTGGAATTAGGGGAGGAAATTGACACTGGCAACATCACAGTTGTAGTGTTTAGGAAATTCATATAGGATGCCTTCTGGTTAACAAACAGAACTTAGTGGATCGCTATTGAGAGCAAGAATGCATGGCTAGAAAATACATCACCAGGGTGGCGGAGCCTCTGTAGGGCTGTGTGCAGCATTCTTCTAGGTAGAACGCTCCTAGGATCCATTCATGTGCATTTTCTCTTTGATGTATGTATATGAACCCTGTGTATTACCATAAAATTGAAGCCTTGTAGATAGAGGGATGGTTTAACAGTTAAGAGCACATGTTGCTCTTACAGAGGACTTGGGCTTGGTTCCCAGCACATACAGTGTGGCTCACAACTGGAACTCCAGTTCCAAAGCATCTTATGTCCTCCTTTTGGCACTGCATATGATGCACATATGCATGCAAAACATGCAGGCAAAAAATACCAGTGCATAAAATAAAAATAAGTCACTTAAAAAAATCAAGGCTTTATTAGTCTCTGCTGTTGACTTGCACCAAGTGGCCTCCACAGGTTTCAGGCTGGATTCATCCGTGCCCTTTCTCCATGTCACTGCAGGGATCTTACAACTGTCAAGTCATCCCCATTAAGAAGCTATGAGAATTCCATTTTAAGTGCAAAGAACAATATAAACTCCAAATCGTATAGTACTACATAGACTTTGAAACCTCCCACCATTGGACAACCTAATATTTCTTCCAAACAGTAGGTTGATTCACATAAACATAATTCTTGTGTGTTGTTCCATTGCTCTAATTAGATGTGGTATCTTTAATGCCAAAATTATGCAAAGTATGTTGAGGTCTTAGACTTTTGAAAGCAAAAGCGTAATTGTGGGAATTGGGATGGCAGACAGTGTGCTTCACGTGGAGAAGAACTGAAGTTCTATTTCACTGCAGATTGAATAATGCCACGGACAGATGAACATCTTGAATCAGTCACATCCCTTTCATATTGGCATTTTATATACTATCAACTCAAACACAAACACATAAAGCCTTAAACTTAAAGATACTGTAACTGAGAGTATTAACTTGGTCATTGAAATATCCCACATGAAAGATCTTTGCCTTGAGGAGATGAATAATTTTCTCAGGACACATTATTTTTCTTTGTTTGATTTGCTTATACATAAAATATTCATATTCTGGACTAATATACCACAAAATTTTGATTTAAAAATCTCTAAAAGCCAGAATACAACTCTTTACAAAACTGTCAAGATACCTTTTAAGGCTTTCCATCTCATTCCTTTTTTTTTTCATTTCTTCTAAGGATTTAAACACAATAAGGATTATAAAAATCATATTAAGATTGAAAGACTAAGGCTAAGTTTCACCTGAGGTGCTTGTTAAAAAAATGCAATTTCTGGTGTTTCATTCCAGACCCACTCAATGGGACTGCAGACAGACTCTCAGAATCTGCATTTTTTTTTAATGCTTTCCAGATGTGTCTTACAAATACTGAACTTAAATCAAAACAAAACAAAACACTGCCCTCAAATTTTAGCTGCTATCAAATGAAACTTTTAATGGATATAGCTATAATTTCTGAATTACTATTGATTAAGGGAATCTGCTTTTAATATACAATTGCTAAAATACATGGCTGCATGAGCTGAACTATACAGATGTCTTGCCTTGCAGAAAGGGGAAATTTGAACCTCTGACTGAGTCATGTTTGAAGCTCAGCTGTGAGAGTTGATGGCTTTTAGCTGAATTTAAATGCCAGGGAAAACCGGGTTGTCTATGTTCTCCACTTCTCTCTGACACCGTTTCACTGTCTAGAAGCTAATCTTTATGCAGGAAGGGCTTATCTCTGCTCCCTGGATTTCTACAAAAACTGTGGGCTACAAAGTCAAGAGCTGCAGCCTTTCCTGGCTTTCTCATCTGAGCAACCAGTGACACAGAGCTGTGTCAGGCAGAGCCTGCCATTGATTTAATTTGATCTTTGCAGGGAGGATTAAAAATATTGTGCTCGCCCCAGTTAGAATGTTGCTGCTAAATTTCGATATGTCAGAGGCTTTTTTCATTTTCTCAGTGCCAATGCTGGCTCAGATGGTAAGTGACAGCCTTGCAGTATTTGCATCCTCTTCCTTAGCTTGCACATTTTTCAATCATGTCAGAGAAGAAGTCATTCAGAAAAACAAAACAAAACAAAACAAAACAAAACCAACAACCTCACAGAGAATATAAGTAGAGCTCCTGATCCAAACTCTAACAGATTGCAGATAGAGGTTAAAAGATGCCTGTGGTCATGCACAAAGCTTTCTACCTTTGCCCAAGTATGATTTCCTATGTTACATACTGATGCCACTCCTTGGTTGCCCAAATGGAAATCTTAGGAATTTCACAACAATATTCTAACCAGAGGTCTTGCCTAGCATAGGGACTGTGTTCAGAAGGGTTTAGTAATCTTGCTTGTGAAAGCACTTTGGATTAATCCAAACACTTGCATTCACATCACCTCGTTCAATTCTTCCTCGAATTTCATTTGCTGTGCAAGGCAGGTACAGTCATTGTTAAATTATGAACAACAACAACAAAAGGCTTAGAGGAAATAATTAGTGGAGTTATCATTAGACCACAAATTTCTGAAGTATAAGATAAAAAGGAAACCATCTCTTTGGAAAGAAAAGTGCTATAAACAGAACATCTACCTTCTGGGGAAAAAATGTGATCATTTGGCATCTATTTTGTTGGCTTGTCAGTTGTTAGTTACATCTAGCTCACAGGAGGAAGGCATCACTCTTTCCCATTCTAGGGATCATGTGGCAATGTTCTTCAAGAATTTTAAATGTGTTGTAGTGTAGGAGATTCTGGGCTCCAACACCTATGTTACTATTTGCTACAGAATGTGTGATTTAGCATTTTAATAGCCAATTATATTTTTTAGATGCATAATGATTGGTTCATAGAGTTTTTAAAATCCTGTCTGCCTTTCTGATTGGCTGATTTTCCTCTGCTACAGCTCTGACCAATGAAACTTGCCAATAGATCCTAGGACAGTATCTGTGTACACACGGAAACTGACATCAGTGATGTCCCTCAGTCAGGACTTACTAATCACCAAAATTGTACTACTTCATGCTTATTACAAAAGAAGGTAATTAGAGTTGGTAAAGTCACAGCATGCATCTATTCTCACAGCTAAGAATTTGTGAGAACATGAGATGATGCAAACTGAACCCATGCTCTGAAGCTAAATTTTCTGTCCTTAATATGAATTGTACTGTCTGGGCTCTTTAATCCTGAAAAATTCCATTTGAAAGATTTTTTTTTAACCTAGAAGAAGACATAATTCTATTTCCGAGTCTTTATTGTAGGAGGATCTCTTTCCTCATTCAGTTAACTAAACTGAAATAATGCCATTACAGAGGTCTGAATGTAGACAATAAATGTATGTGTGTGGCCATTGCTGATAAGCAGAGACAATGTATTTCATTGAATATTGCAAAGAAGCACCCATATTACCTTGTGCTATCACAGGATTCACATGGATGTGACCTTATGCTCTCTTCCCCAGTTATGTTGTTGTGTTTGATATGATGCTTCCAAGTTCATTACTGGGGAAGTTTAGTAAACACAGAAGCAAAATACTTTGTTAATTTTGTAGATGGTGTTGGTCATTGCTTTAGATATTTCATGTTTTTTGGAAAGGAGTTGTTATTGTCTCCTGCTACTCTCCACACAACAGTTATTTTATTTTTGATATTATTTGAGAAAGTGGACTGGCCCAGTATTCCTATAGATTAGTTGGCATTCTTTGGAAGCTCCCAGCGTGATTGGTTTTGCAGTTTTGTGATAAAGCAACAAATAGGACACAACAGGAAATGTCAGGCTAAAAGTAAGTTTGTCTGTCCTATAACACTGGCTCAATGGCATACTTTTGTCAGCATTAACTCAATTCAGAGGAGCTCCTTCTTTGAAGTTGCTTTGGATGTAATGATACTAAAGAAAAACAACTTGAGATCATTAGTACTTTCAGTCTTATAGATGCTGATATTCAGTCCCAGCATGGGTAAGAACATTGTGTCTTGATCTCTGTTTTGCAAATCCATATCAGGTATGATAGCATTTCTGCCATATTTAAAAATAGGACTTGTTATTGGTCAAGTTCCATGGCTGCTGCTTCTTGAACTCTTCTCCAATGAAAAGTCATTGGTATATTCCCCACTAAAATGTTAGCTAGGTGTTTGTTCATGTGGATTCTCCTTTGGGGATAGCTTCTGTGTAAATATTGATTGAGGGTGATATGCACTTGCATCAGATAGGGGCTTGGATCATGAAAGATCAGGGGTGTAGCTTGCCATGTTAGATTGCCTAGGGAGAGTTACAGAGCACCGCACCGACACTTCATGACTAAGGTAACACATGCTTGCTTAAGAAAAGTGATAGTAAGTGGGAAGAGAGGGGTAGTTTATGGTGCAATTTGCATAAACTGCACAGAAGTGGGAGTGGGTGGTGATGAAAGGTGGAAAGGATGTGTTATTGGGTGGAAATTAACCAACTTAGCAAATGAGTCATCTCTTAACTACAGAGGAAAGTACTTTGCCATGTCAGAGAAAAGTTGCTGTACTTCGTTTTCGTGCAAGTGTGCTCACATCATGGGATTTTGTGACCATTCTCCTGCATTGTTGACATCTTGAGCTCCAAAAGCCAAGATAGAGGTCACAGTGGAATCAATATTTCTATTATAGATTTGAAAATCCCAGAAAGTCTACATGGATTAATTCATATACAACCAAAAGTAGATGATAGCACTGACTGTAATACCTTTGATGGTAATATGGGGATTACCTCTCAAATTTAATTTTAAGCTCCTTTATGTATTTTCTTTTATTTTACATATGCTCTCCTCTATCTTATCCCTCCTTTAAATTAAATTGGACAGCAGTAGAAGCAATGACTATTACACTATCATGACAACTGCTGCCATTGACATCGAAATTAAATGACTGGATGATTATTTTGCTAATGATTACCCAAAACTATTGCCCACAAGTCCTGGTGATTATTAATTCATACTTGGAGGATTCAATTTTATACATAGCTTGTTTTTGTTCAACAGGAATGGAGAAGAATGTCAGGCAAAGAAAGAAGTGAAGGGAAGAAGGGAGTCAGTGAGGTCGGTTCTGTTAGTGTCTTTTCATACTTCCTTTGAATTAGAAGCTTTGGCTTGGCTGTAGTCACATGACACTATGCACTTTTCTTTTCCAGCTCTGAACTCAACACACTCTACCATTGCTGGCCTTAACTAGGCTAATATAAAGATGCTAGAGCTCAGCTATTTTTCCTTGGCTTCTACTTTTAGGAGAGGAAGACACCCCAGTATCAACCTCTGGCCTCTACATGCAAGCTTAGGTAATCACACACACACACACACACACACACACACACACACACACACACACACACACCCATGCACACATACACATACATAAACACACACAATGCACACACACACAAACACATACAAATGCACACACACACATACACAGCGAAAGTTTTGTTCTGATTTAACAGCAACTTCTAATTTATCTTTGGTGTTATCAGTTAGTGAGTGTTTATCTGGCCTGTTTAAGAAAAATACAATTAGATATATAACTTAGGTTTGATTTTTTTTAAATGAAATATTAGGAAAGTGTTATCCTACATTAATAAATTTATATTCAGCTTGACCTCACTGTTCTTCAGTTGGCATGAAAATGATTATGTGATCCATTCATCCTAGTGGGAATAAAACTGTGACTCCCATCATTTGATTCCTAGCCCTGGTTTGAGGGCACACAGAGCATTTCCTTCTTCTAAAATAGTGTCTGTAGAGTAACTCTCAAGGCTCCAAGTTTATTGGCATAATTTAATGGAAAAATTTATGCTCCAAAGCATTCATTTTTCTTCCCAAGCTTTGTGGTTTCCAATTTCTCAACTACTGGATGGTGTTTAGTTTACATGGGAAAAAATAATCTCCGCAACTTTTTGATTCCCTCACTAAAATAGTGGGTAGAAATGTGCGCCAAAGTTAGCATAAACCCAGGATATGATCTCATCCGTGTTCGTGTCCTTGGGGGTGTTGAAATGTGGTTACTCTTACATTTATTTTCAAGCAATAAGTCTGAGTACCAGTTGTCTCTTTTGGAGTCATTGGTTTAAAAGGTGATTAAGTCCACAATGCAATCAGAGACTCTTCCTCATCTGTCTTCCTCCTCCTTCAATTTCCTCCTCAGGTGGCAGGCTTCAATTTCAGTTTGAAACACTTGCAGTCTTCTCTCTTAGTAATTCCCAGCCGATTTTGTTTTGTTTTTCCTTGCCATACAGGAGCTGGAACCTAGGGCCTCACACATGCCAGGGAGCATCCTACCACTGAGCCATAGTCTCAGACTTTGGCTTTACTTTTTATTTTGAGGTAGGGTCTCAGCAACTTGTCTAGGCTTGCCATGGCCTTGCTTGGGAATCCACTTAGCCCCTTAACTCCTTAGCTTCCTGCCTCGGCCTCTGGAGTAGTTATCACAGGTCAGTGCCACCAGGTGTGGCTTTTGTCATTTTCTGTGTGTCTGATTCCAGTTTTTTTTGACATTTACTTCTGACTGACCCAAACTTAAGTAGACAGAATTTGAAATAGGCAAAAAGCAGGAAGAGCCAAAAATCTACTTTTCAATAGGCTAACCAAAGTTATCTTGGTACTCAAGAGAGTGAAGGAGGGCCGGGTGGTGGTGGCGCATGCCTTTAATCCCAGCACTTGGGCGGCAGAGCCAGGTGGATCTTTGTGAGTTCGAGGCCAGCCTGGTCTACAGAGCAAGATCCAGGAAAGGAGCAAAGCTACACAGAGAAACCCTGTCTCGAAAAACCAAACAACAACAACAACAAAAAAAAAAAGAGAGTGAAGGAAGGCTGAAGTCAGTCTGACAAATGGCCAGGCCTCCCCTCCCACCAGGCACTTCCATGAAGCACATGTGCGCATGCTCAAGCTTTAAAAATTGCACTGAAAACTCAAAGGTGGTTTCTGTCATTCTGTTGACACATACAATGTTACAGACCCTTTATTGAAAAGAGTAAAATCAAAATACCAACCTTAAAAAAAAAGGTGTCTTTATTAAAAAATGAATGTCATGTGCTCAAGCATTTTCTTCCATCACGACTGTAGGTAGGCAAAATCCAGTTTGGAGCTTTCTAGCTAGTGACTTTTAATAACCCCAAAGCACTTTCCCTTTGCCATTTAATCCCTCAAGCCAACCCTCTTAAAACAAGGCTTGCACCTAGAGTTTGCACTGGGCCTTATGTGCTACTGTAGATTGTACAATACTTTTTAAAGGGACTAACCCCTAGTACAAATGAAAATGATCATTTAGAGAAGAGAGTTTCCAACAGCTGAACATTAATGCCATTTAACATTTCAAGACAGTCTTCCCCCAGCCATCTTCTATCCCTCTGCCTCCTTCACTGAATACACCTTCTGGAAAAAGAAGCCCAAGAAAGGAGAACATAGTTTTAATGTTGCTAATTTTATTAAACATATATTACTAAGTCAGTACTTCTGAACTTCCATGAAATGACGCTGGTGGATTTACATGAGAATCTTGCTACTTCATTGATGTGAAAATTGGTGGATAGACGGGTGCAGGTTGGTAAAGTGATTACTAAGTTGACCCCTAGGGGCCGCTCTAGGCCACACTTTGGTTTTTGGAAGCTGGTCTCAGAGTCTGTTAGCTCTAGGTTAAGGTTCCTCAAGGCATTCCCAGAGAAGATTGGAAGCCCTGGTCTATAAATTTGAGTTTCTCTATTTGGGGTCATTCTAGTTGAAATGTTTGGATGTAGGTGCAGTAAGTGGGAGATAATCCCTAAGATGTCAAAGCTTCCCGGCCCTTGGCTCCCTGGGGACTGACAATAGCATTCAGATCTGGGGTGGCTGAATATCATATCGAAGCTTATCTGGTTCAGAGCAGTGGCTCTCTAATGTTAATGTCGTCATTCTCTTTCCTCTAATACCAATCAAGCCTCATGGTACTGGGCCAGGTAGTCTTTAGCTTGCCATTTACTATGAGAAATAGCCTGTGCTGTATTATAGTAGGTAATACAGGCTATTGTATTTACAGATTTATAGGCTGATAAAGTATAAGATGGATCTGATGTGGTGCAGGAGTCTGCTCAGGGTGGTGCCCCTCTGCTGCATGGCCTGATAGATTCTGATATTGGAAATGTTCTCATATTTCAAGATTTCATCTTCAGGAGAAATTGAGGCCTACAATTAGTAAGAGTTAACACAGACACTTTGTGGCAGAATTAGTATTCAACCTAAGAAATATCAGCATTCTACGTGCAGTGAAGATTCGATTTCCTTTCTGAGAAGCCGGGCACTTTAAAAGTAGTAAACACTTCAGGGCTGGCATGCAGCCCTTTGTCAGGTTACCTCTGCTTCAAGTGGACAGTGCCCAGAACGGTCTCCTCCAGGGGCCAATTTTGCACATAATATAGGCCGCAGTTGCATCCAGTTTCCAAACACGTTGATTGTAGATAGCTACATTTATTATAACAGTTGAAAGGCTAGAATACTAAAAATATGGTCTTTCATCGGGTGGTTGCTTTTTCATCGGCCTCAGAACTGCGGACGGTGATGTAGAAAATAACTGGCTGCTTTCTCTAACCTTTCATACAAGAAGTCCTTAGAAAAGAGTTATTATAATATAAATATAAAATAACATTGATTCTAAGAGATGACCATAAATAGACACAATTTTGGTGCCTTTATGAATATTGCACATGTAGTATCCCCCTTTTTATAAGAGGAAAGAGTAGCATGTCTTATTTCTTTTGTTCTTATCCCTTTCTCTCTGGGTACAAAAGAGGACCTGGAAGTATTTCACATTTCTCCTAAGACGCATGTATGTCTCTGCTCCCGATTTCTGAGACAGTATGTTGTTACGGAGGAGGGAGTGTGAAGAACGTGGGAAGAACATTTTTATTTATTTTGTCTATTGATTTTGGCTTCAGTAAGATGTGAAGTTTTTGTCAGATTTTTGTGTGCAGAAGAACCATCTGGGATGTATTAACAAGCATATTCCTAGACCTGGCTCCCAGAGATGGGTTCCTTCTGGAAACGCCCAGGATGAAGATACTGTGGCTGCTGAAAATTTGAGGAACACTGTCTGCTAGTCTGGGTGCATTTGGAAAGGTGGGCTGTTGCTAGAACAGCTTTCATTCTCCTAATTGCAGCCCTGTCGGTGCCTTGGAATTTCTTATTTCTAGGCTTCTTTCTCCTGATGTTAAATCCTTCTGCTGTTGAATCCTTAAAGGCAGGCTGAAGGGTATAAAAGCCGATTCACTGAATGCTTAGATGCCAGGGAATACGATTTCTTGACAACTCTGGGAGGGGTCAGATGTCAAGTTTTCCTCTCCTGTTTAACAGGAGAATGTAGACTCGCTGGTGGCAGCACTGCCTGAGGTGGAGAGGAAAAAAATGCCTTTTTCCTACCATCTTTCCACCCACCCATGTCCTTCTTGGGCTTCCTGTAGGCTGGATACAGCTCAAAGCCATGTAAGCCTGGCATATATGCTTGGCGGGGGTCATTTCCGGAGACAAGGAGCAGAGCAGAGGGAGGGGCAGGAAGTAGGGATTGAATCTGAAGACCGTCCACTCACGGATAAAATCATTTTGGCCTAGTGGAGGACGAGGGCTAGTACACAGTCCAAGATGATGGCATGGGCAGGTAAAACAAGTCTTGAGACATGGGAAAGATGGCTCCTCTCAATCCAGAGGGGTTCCACACTGTGCTAAGGATGAGGGAAAGGGGCCACCAGCATGTTTTCTACAGAGGGAGTTTTGGTGTATTAGAGAAAGTGGACTCATCCACAGGGCTGCCCTCACCTCACGTCAGTGCTAAGATTGACCTATATGAGAGGAAATACCTCAAGTCGCATGTCAGACCCACGCCGATATCTCAGCAGGTCTGAGTCTGGCACACACGGCTCGCTCTTTCCTGCCCTCAGTTTTTGTCTAAAGTCTATTTGGGATGTCTCGTCTCTCTGTGTGTCAGTGTGATTAAAATGCTACAGAAAGCTGTGATTGGATCCTGTGGGGAAGTTAAAAAAACAAAGCATTATATCAGCTGTCTAGTTAGGAATGAAAAACCGGAGCAGATGTGCCTTGGTGAATGTTTATTTTCTATGGAAAAATAAATTCAGCTCATGCTTTTGGGCTCCCTTCTGGACTATAAGGTAGTGAATTTGGAGTCAGGTGCTGACTAAAGATTTTGAATTCTTCCTTTCAATTTATGAAGCTCTTTTAGGGCCGGTGTGTAAGAAAATCTGTGATGTTTGCCTAAAACCAACTAAGTGAGGATTATGAGAACCACAGTCTGCATGAGGCTCCATAAATTCATACCATGGCGAGTTCTCCAAAGGGATCAGGCCACCCCTGCAGAGCGGACTTCAAAGGCTCCGCTCAGCAGTTCCTCCAGATGCCCTGTTAGAGAAGACAGGCTGCATGCTGCAGACATCTGGCCACCCACCTTCCCAGAAAAACCCAGTACTTTTGTTGTGGCAATTCGCACAGGTCCGCAAAAACATTTCTGGAGTGACCAAGTGTTAATGCTACATTTTTACTTAGGTCTTGTGTTTCAGACAGATACTATCTTTTGATTTTGTTTCCTGATTGAGGATATTAGCAAGATATTTGAGCTGACCATAGTGGATCCATCCTGTGGTGTGTGTGTGTGTGTGTGTGTGTTGCTGTTGTTTTCGGTTTTTGTCATTGTTTACCAGCCTTTTATTTAAAATAAATCTACATGTTGCTTGCCCCATCCAATCCATCACTTTGCACTTGAAAAGGTCATGGTTCACTCATCAGGAAACTCTTGAGAAGCCCTTGACTATGATTTATCATATGTTACATGCCCAGATAGACATTCTTAGGAAGCAAGGCCCATTAGTTTCTTGTAAGGTCATTCCTCCACCGTCCTTTACAAAATGAGTGCCAATTGTGCATGCTCCAGGTTGAAGCATTCTTTTGAATGATTTAAAGGAGATAGAAGGTGTGATCGGATTATGGGGAGTGGCTCAGAGGCCCTGGACAGGTAATCTACAGGGTGTTAGAAAGTCTATAGCAGCCTTTACATACAAATCTCTTTTAATACTTAGTTCATACAGATGAACATTCCCTAAAATAATTAGTATTTATTATCTTAAATTCACATTCCGTGGTGCTTTAAAAATGCGCTGGACAGGTTACGTGTCCATTTTTTGATCCCTTCCCTCAGGTTCTTAGAGACATTATTCAATTCTGATACAAGGAACCGAGCAAGTGCACACACAGAGAGGCAGAGACATATTCTCTCTCTGGGTGTGTCTCTGTGTCTCTCTCACACCCGCTCACTTTCACACTCACAATTATAGATTCAAAATAATCATTCAATGTCAGAGCAATCATATCTATACTAGTTAGTACTAGGTAATATTTAGTTGAAAGAGAGGCACTTTCGGAAGAAACATAGCTACAAAGTCAATACATTCATTTTTGTATCTGAGAAGATATTTTTAAGGGAGACAACTTTTCATTATTTTGTATTTGAATGATGAGGGTAAAAGTCAGATTTAAGATCAGAAACATTTACTATGGCCATCCAATTTGTAAAATATCATTATTTTCTCAGTACATAGTATCAACCACTTAAAACGTATCAGTTGTCGATTTTCTGATCTCTCTGGACATCTCCTTACCTCAAGCGTTAATTAGAACCACTTGCTCTGCTCTCATGTGTACATGCCCTTACACTGATGGCTGAGAAGGAGGCATTGAACAAGACATGTTTTACCGCACATAGTTTTCAGGTGTTGTGAGTCTCCTGGCACTGAGCAATACTAGTTGGATAGAAACATATAGTTAAATGAGAGGAGATGTATGTGAACCAAAATTCCAAAGAAGAAACCATAGCTTACATCAAACCTTGGAAAATTCTCTGAAATAAGCCATCTACACTGAACCCTCTTTAAGGCTGGTTAGTGCTGCACTGATCATGGAGAGCTTAGAATGTTGCAGGTCTGGAGCCTAACTACAGTTTATCTTGGACTAGCTTTAGTCCCCTCAGTAGCCATTACCTTGCCTACCTATGTGGCTGTGTCCTTGTGCTTATGAAGTGAAACCTTCGGGAAATCATTAACTTAGCAGGTCATCAACCTCCATCAATCCAAAGGCTGAGAACCCTGTCAGATAGCATCTGAGGCCCAAGCAGAGATCTCCTAGCTTTAGTGTAACTGCTTTCTTGATGCTTCTACCAAAATGTCATAACTCCATGGAGTTGCAACCTTCACCTGTAGTACATGGTATGCATGTTTCCCCTCCCTCACATCACACACACACACACACACACACACACACACACACACACACACACACACTCATGCACGCACGCGCGCACACACGTATACACACACACGCACACACACACATGCACGCACGCGCACACACGTGTATACACACACACACACAGTAAACAAAATTTAAAAAAGAGAAAATATTATATAAATGCGTGGTGTTATATTTACTAGTTACTCAGCTCTGATTTTATATGAGTTACTGCTTATTCATGGAGTAATAACCACACATTACAAACAAAGTTACATTTTTTGCTTTTAGTTTTCAGTATGTGATGCTGTTCAAGATTTAAGAAACACTAGTGACTACATTCCCTTGTCTGTGTTTGGAATAGAATAAAAGTAGAAATGTGCATGCCATCAGCTTGACACACCTGTGAGCTTCCTGGGGGTGTGGTGGAGTTCACGGAGCACCTCCTAAAAGGATGGAAATAACTCGACAGAGAAACATGGCCTTCCAGCAGCAGACTCAGCTTCACACCACACGTTATTACTTCTTGTAAAAGCTGCCATTCCCCTTTCTCATCTCTAGATCATCGGATGACAGCTCTGCCAGAAACAAATAGCAGGTGGGATGACATGTATTTGTGGACCTGAGGTGATAGGTTGGCTTTAACATATTGCCATGTCTCTTTTTCCAGACTTGCCTTCCTTTTTAGGCTCAACACCTCTTTTTAACATAATGATTAGATTCAAGACCTGCAATTCAGTCAAGATGCAGTCACGGGTCACTGTACTCCTATTATCACAGCTGGGGCTGCAATCCTAGTTTGCCTCTTCAAGAACAGCGAGTGTATTCATCTTAGCCGGGCCATCCTGGGCAATGTCAAACACTCCTCACATTCTTTCTCAAGAAGCTGGTCTGTTAGGCTTCTTTGTTTTTTATTATTTCAGGGTCCATGAGGCATGTGTCAAATGTCTCCTTTTAATTTGCCTATGTTTGCCTTGGAGGTCAGTTCCAACTGGATATGATCCCAACAGCTGAACACGGAATCTGGAGGTTCCAGAACCATGGGCACAGAGAATGGAAATTTGAAGGGCAACATACATAACTGTCCAGTTTTCACCTGTCTACAGGCAAAAGCAGATAATATTCCCCATATAGCTCTGCCTTAAACAATAGAGAAAGACTTTCTTTATGGTGTGAATGTCTCTTAAGATTGATAATTACAGTTGTTGGAAATTTTTGACACAGTAAACTAGGCCAGCTTTTGGAAAGATATGCCTTACTGATTAATAGGCAAAGAGAAGAGAAATTTAAAAATGGGTTTAGTGTTTCAACATGGACAATGGAGAAGTGCCGAGCTTGGTGGCACATTCATGTAATTCCAGATCTTGAGACATGACATGGAGGTAGAGACATCAGGTACTCAGGGCCATCTTTAGATACACAGAAAATTCAAGGCCAAACTGGATTACATGGAAGCCTGTCTCAAACAAATAAAGCAAACTAAAAACCAAAATAAATACATTTTTAAGAAGGAAATGAAACTACTCTGTAAAAACACTCTGTGACCTCTACATGGGCTTGGAAATCTTAGGGGTGTAGCCATCAAATCAAGATGATGCTTTATGTTCGTTTGGTTCCCCCTTTGAGAAACACCTGTGCTAAAATAACCATAGGTATTTTCCTACATAAGTAGGAAAACTTCCAGTAAAGCAATTTGAGACAGTATGAGCACTAAATGGAGTTCAAATCCTAAGGTGTTTAGTAAAACTTTGAATAATTACACAATTACTACAACAAAACACTTCATATATCTCTTTAATATAGTATTTTAATGTCTTTGAGACTTTTATACACTGTATTTTGATCATATTAAGCCTCTACTCCCTACCCCTGTACTCATCCCAGATCCATTTCCTATTCTTCACCCCTCCCAAATTTGTGTTTCTATTTCTTTGTATCCCATCCAGTCTAATTGTGCTACCTATACTCTCATGGATATGAGGCCATCCATTGGAGCATGAAAGCATGAGCACCCTTAAAGAAAACTGACTCTTTCTCTCCCAGAAGCCTCTAACTGTCAAAGCTCCTTAGATAGGGGTCAGGACTCAGGAGCCTCCCTCCCAACTCTGCTGGAATGTTGTTTGAATTTGTGCAGGCAACCACAATGGTAGTAGCTCATCACTTTATACATCTTAAATGAGTGAGTACAATATGGCTGCTTTCCATTTATTATTCAACAGTCACTAGCAAAGTTTCTGGCTCCTCAATGGTTTGAGAATTGATTTTACTTTGACGCAGCTTTATAGAAGAGAGCAAAATTTTTGTCCTTAGATATTCAAATTTTCATTGCCATAGTGAGTTTATAGCACCGAATGGTAGCTCCTCTTAATGATTTGGTGTTGTGGCTCCAAAGATAGAATGATTTGGATTTTTGACATGAATAACATTGGTGCACCTGAGTAGTTATTTCCCAACCTTTGTTTCTAGTAGATTGGTTGTACTGTTTTAGGTTCTTCGAGATGATTTGGACCATCTTTCCCACAGAGATTGGAGTGCTGCTTTGCTTTACAGCATGAGATTACTTTTCATTGGCTACATCACAAATATATTTAACCTTACTCATCTCTTTCTTTCTGTGTTACCTCACATTCCCTACCCCTTTCTGTCTGGTTTCTAAAGTTAGTTTAATTGGAACGACTCATACAATTTATGGACTCAACATAATATTGCCATGGCAACATAAGTTGTGGCGACATAGCTCAGGGCTAGAGTCCCTGCCTAGCATGCTAAGGCACTAAGATAAACCCATAATGTGTGCACACAGGGTGGTGGTGGTGGTGGGAACAGAATACAGAATCTATTTCATTCTTTTGCCCTGCTAAATACACATCTTTCAGTGGTCCAATCATATAGGTGACACTTCCCTTTCAATTTCTAGGGAGACTAGATAACTTAATAGGCCCGCACAGAGACTAGGGGTTCAACTAGAACCTGAACTCATACTTTGGTCACCACTCTGTATTGTACTGACTAAACTATACATGGAGAAAATTGTATCACAGGAGACACAAATGTAGGATTTTAAAGAAATCTGTAAGTAACTACCCAAAAGTATATTAGGCTGAGTATATCTGTCCTAAGAGATATTGTCTTCAGGTTGTATAATAGTTTGACCATTTAATAATTGTTTCATTTTGTCAATAAAAATTCAGTTCTGCTTATTTTCTCAGTGAAATATAATGTGCACAAACAAACTAGCATAAAATAGCAACTCAAAGGAATTTACCAATGTCTGGAATAACTAACCACCTCCTAGATGAAGAGAGACAAAACGTTTGTAGCACTGGTGGGCTCCTTCTGAGTCTCTAGTGCCTCTTGCAAGATTGTTGCTATTCTGAACTTGACAGTCTTCAATTAGTTTTTCAAGATCTGGACACCATGCTAGTGGAACTAGAGTGTGTACTATGTGAACCATTTGGTATGAAAGTGTAGGTTGTATTTTTCTGTTCCACTCTCTGAGGACTCCACCCTTATTAGCAATGCCATGTTGATATGTTAAGGTTTTAATCTGTCATGAGTATGTTGACTATAGTTGATTACTGAGCACATTTTCTTGCTTTAGATACATTTTGGAAACACAGTCACTTCAGAACCTGACATTTTTTAGCTTACATAAAACATACTCATGTGGTGGTTTGAGATATATCTCACTTGCTTCTCATTTCACTGACCCAAGTATCAACAAATCCACCATCGTCTACCATGATGAAACCTAATGGTTGACATGAGAAATATGTAAGTTTCCCTTTCAAAAGTGTTTTGTAAAAAAACTAGTGGATCCACAACCCCTACAGGAAACCTAGGGAATAATGTCTATGGACATTCTAAACATAATCCCATAGCTTCATTTTCTCCCGTCACATGCTTGTTGAGCTCCCTGCTGCCTCTGAACTTCTTTGATGTCCTGCCATCAGCACATTTACCTCCTTGGGACCTGTAATGCATACACTTCTGTGTTATACCTTTTGGTTTCATTTTCTCATTGTGACACCTTCACACAACCTTATAACACATCATACCATATACACAGCATGTGTAAACACACACACCATACACACACGTAGCACATACAACACACACACCCCTTAAGTCCCAATCCCTCCAACACCTTTAACATCCTCAACCTTTTATACAGTGTGGCTATCATGGCTTATGGCCGCTATTTCTGGAAAGGCTTCAACCAAATTAAAAACAAACCATTACACAACACAGACTAAATTTGGCTATTATAAATAAGGATGCTATTAATATTTTTGAAGATGTTTTCTACTAGATTCAAAATGCTGACTTTTTGTGTATGTATCAAGGAGTAAAACTGGCAAACTATAATGTATGTAGTATATCTTAGCTTTCTTCATATGTTGTCCACAGTTTTTTAAGATGTTCAAAGTAAGTTTGTTCCTGTTAGGCATATTTTAGAACTTACATTGTTAATTCTCCATTAGGCTTTGCATTAACAATCCTTTTCATTTTAGGCATTCTGGTGATTGAAGAATGGGAACTAGCTGAGTTTTTAAATTGCATTTCACATATAAATAATGAAACAGAATACACCTGACAGATGATTAATTTCCAGAATATATAAAGGATTCAAAAATCAAGGAGTCAAAAAAATAAATGACTCATTCTATAACTGGACCCAGGATTTGAACAAAGAGTCTCAACATAAGAAAAAAAAAGTCTCATGAATATCTCAAAAAAAAGTTCATTGTCCCTAGCAATTATGGACATACAAATCAAAACAACTTTGAGATTTAATCTTACCTATGTCGGAATAGTAAAGACCAATAAAACAACTGAAAACAAATGCAGGCAACATTGTGGGGAAAGGGAACCATCATCCACTATGGGTGGAATTGTCAACTGGTGCAGCCACTATGGAAATCAGTATGGAGAATTCTCAAAAAGCTTAAAATAAATCTCCCAAATGTCACAGCTATATCATTCCTTGGCAATGCCTAAGGACTCAACATCCTACTCCACAATAGCTGGGAAATGCCTAAATGCCTACAACTGACAAAATGGATAACAGAAATTTGGTACACATGCATACACCATGGAATACTATTTATTTGTAAAGAAAAGAATGGAATCATGAACTATGTAGGCAAGTGGATGGAATTAGAAAAGGTCATACTGAGTGAGGTAACTTAGACCCGGAAAGACAAATGTCACATGTTCTTTTTCATCTGAGGCTCATAGATTCAAGCCTTCAGGTATAAGTACATATTATCAAGTGACTGAAAAAACCAGGAGAATAAAAAGGATAATTTATGGGGTAAGAGGTTTGGGGAATAATAGAAGGAATAATAGTTGGATATAAATGATTTGATCGGGGAAGTGAAATGGGAAAAATGGGTGCTCTCGTCAGGGAGAGGACAAATAAATATGGAAGAAGGAGAGAGGGGGTAAAATAACAGTAAAGATGTCTAAAAAAGTCATAAGGAATCATACACTAACTATCTACATAAAAAAACCCCCGAAATCCACACAATTATGTGCATAAATATACAAACTGAGTTCACTCATCTGGGCTCACAATTCTTCCTCCAAGAGCCAAAGATAAGCGAACAAAACACCAACACCAGTAATGAAAAGCCCTCTTTTGAATTGTTGGAGTTGCCCAAGAGGCTCCCCAAAACATTGCAGGCTATTGTTATTGTTCTTAGTTACTCCCCAGGGAAGATATGTCCTTATTGCTGAAGATATTATGCACTTCAAACACAGGGCCAAGAGGCACCCGAAGCCCTGACCTGAAAGCCTCCTCCCTGAGGACCAGCTTTCACAGCACCAGAAGAAGCTATGCAAGCTTCCAAAGGAGGAAAGCAATCAGCAGTCTTGCTCAGCTATGATGTTCATTCACCACAAACAGGATCAGCATGGCATAATTACCCTAAGGGTGCAATAGTAGCACATTTAACTTGGGGTTAACCCACAGTTTTCTTTTTTTATTTTATAATTTAATTTAATTTTACATATCAGCCACGGATTCCCTCGCCCTACTCCCAGCCTCCCACCCCTCCCCATTCCCATCTCCTCCAGGGAATTCAGCTCAGCCTGGTAGATTCAGTTGAGGCAGGTCCAGTCTCCTCCTCCCTACACCAAGGCTGAGCAAAATGTCTCAGCATAGGCCTCAGGTTCTAAACAGCCAGCTCATGAACTAAGGACAGGTCCCTGTCCCACTGCCTGGGGGCCTCCAAAAGGTTCAAGCTAATCAAATGTCTCATTATCCAGAGGGCCTGATTCAGTTGGGGGCTCCTCAGCTATTGGTTCATAGTTCATGTGTTTCTACTAGTTTGGCTATTTGTCCCTGTGCTTTTTCCAGCTATGGTCTCAACAATTCTCGCTCATACAGTCCCTCCTCTTTCTTACCAACTGGACTCCTGGAGCTCCACCTGGGGCTTGGCTGTGAATCTTTGCATCTGCTTCCATCAGTCATTGGATGAGAGTTCTACCACAACAGTTAGGGTGTTTGGCCATCAGATCACTGGAGTAGGTCAGTTTGGGCTTTCTCTGGACCATTGCCAGTAGTCTATGGTGGAGGTATCTTTGTGGATTTCTGGGGATCTCTCTAGCACTTTGCTTCTTCCTATTCTTGTGGGGTCTTCATTTATCATGGTCTCTTTTTCCTTGTTCTCTATCTCTGTTCTTGATCCAGGTGGGATCCTCCACTCCTATAAACTCTCTTTCCCTTGACGCTTGCCCTTCATTACCTCTCTTCATGTCCAGTTTGCTCATGTAGATCTCATCCATTTCTCAGTCATTGGGCGATCCCTGTGTCTTTCTGAGGGTCCTCTTTTCTGGGTAGCCTCCCTGGATTTGTGAATAACAGTCTAGCCATCCTTTGTTTTACATCTAGTATCCACCTATGAGTGAGTACATACCATGTTTGTCTTTTTGTGTCTGGGTTACCTCACTCAGGATGATTTTTTTCTAGATCCATCCATTTGCCTACAAACCTCATAATGGCATTGTTTTTCTCTGCTGAGTAGTACTCCATTGTGTATATGTACCACAATTTATTTATCCATTCTTCAGTTGAAGGGCATCTAGGTTGTTTCCAGGTTCTGGATATTACAAATAATGCTGCTATGAACATAGCTGAGCAAGTGCCCTTGTAGTATGATTGAGCATTCCTTGGGAATATGCCCAAAAGTGGTATAGCTGGGTAGCTTTTGTAGAGCAAAGGACACGGTCAACAAGACAAAGTGACAGCCTACAGAATGGGAAAAGATCTTCACCAACCCCACATCTGACAGAGGGCTGATATCCAGAATATATTAAAGAACTCAAGAAATTAGACATTAAAATGCCCAACAGTCCAATTAAGAAATGGGCTATAGAGCTAAACAGAGAATTCTCAACAGAGGAAGCTCAAATGGCTGAAAGACATTTAAGGAAGTGCTCAACATCCCTAATCATCAGGAAAATGCAAATCAAAACAACTCTGAGATACCACCTTACACCTGTCAGAATGGCTAAGATCAAAAACACTGAAGACCGCTTATGCTGGAGAGGATGTGAAGCAAGGGGAACTCTCCTCCACTGTTGGTGGGAATGCAAGCTTGTACAGCCACTTTGGAAATCAATATGGCACCTTCTTAGAAAATTGGGAATCAACCAACAGCTTTCTATTTAGACTTAAGAGCTGTTCGGCAAGAGGGAAATCATATCTGGTACTAGACATCTAGCCAACTACTCAGGGTGAAAGTCTCTGGGTGAAACTACTCAGGGTGAAACTTAGTGAAGTCATGGATACTATAACCACCAATTTATTAAACCAGCATAATCCATAATGATATTCCAAATTATTGTTCTTATAAGGGTAGTCCTCTGTAGCAGGATTCTTAAAAGTTCTTATTAATAAAATCAAACCCGAGGTGAGTTATTGGGGTCCATGCTGGTAGATCAGAGAGACAGAACAAGCCACAGCTATCTCACCTCACTGGATCCTCAGCTGGTCTTGTCTCCTCAGACTGGAGGCCTCTGAGTCCTCATCCGGAATGGGTCTCAGCTGAATTACTGCTCAAAAGCCTGAATGCTTAACCAGCCAAAATGCTTAACCAGCCAAATCTTCTAGTTTCTGGTCCTCACGCCTTATATATCTTTCTGCCTTATACCACCATTCCCTGGGATTAAAGGCTGGCTTTCTGGGATTAAAGGCATGTGTCACCATGCTTGGCTATTTCCAATGTGGCCTTGAACTCACAGAGATCCAGAGGGATTTCTATCTCTGGAATGCTAGGATTAAAGGTGTGAGTGCCACCATTTTCTAGCCTTTGTATCTAGTGGCTGTCTGTTCTCTGACCCCAGATAAATTTATTAGAGTACACAATATTTTGGGGAACACAATACCACCACAGTCCTCACCCTTCATCAAGGAAACTTCTCTTTGTAACAGAGACCATTACAGAACACTAAACCAATTAAAACATAGAGTGTGGATCCATGTTCCAAGAGATACATCTACAAAACAACTCCTGTACCTGAGGCTCAGGGATCATTGTGGAAATGGGTATGGATATATTCGTAAGAGACAAAAGAATAGGAATTTGATATGATTGTGTCTCAGAGAATGTCAAAAGTTATACCCATAAAGTCTCACTAACGTGACTGCTTCAACATGAGTTGAACAAAGACAACAGCAATAGACATGCTATCATATTCAGGGGAAAGCCCAAGAAGCCTCAACCGTACAGAAAGAACTAAGGAGTGTTGAAAACAGGAGAAATAGTCTACCAAGAAAAGCACACCAATTGTTTTTCCAACACCAAAAAGCTCAGTCCTGAGAAACATAAGTGACATTATACAGACCAAGCAGATTATATTTATATATTTAGAATCACACACACACACACACACACACACACACACACACACACACACATACACACACACACACACACACACACACATATATATATATATTTGTAGCTTGTATTGTTTCCCATACAAAGGTATATATATATATATATTTGTAGCTTGTATTGTTTCCCATACAAAGGTAAAACACCCCACCCTAATTTTCTGGAGCATTCAAAGCACCTTGACATGGTAGTTTAATTCTATATTGTTTAACATTGCATGTTTATGTTTACAATCAGTCTCAAATTAATTTTTTTATGCATAATGAGAGATGATTATCAAAGTTAATTGAATATCTAATATAGATAGAATTTGGAGGGAAGAAAGGGAAGGAGATAATGATGTAGTTATAATTTCAAATATAAAAGAAATAATTTTACAAAGTCAATGAATTTCAGGGGCTGGTGAGACGGCTCAGCAAGTAACAACTCTTGCCATATAGCCTGATGAATTAAGGCCAAACCCTGGAGCTATAGCACAGGTGGACGGAGAGAACTGACCCACAGAGTTATTCTTTAACCTTCACATACACACTTGTGGCATAGGAAAGATCACAAATATACATAACACACACATAATAATACATAAAAGGAAGGGAATAAAGTTAAAAAGATGTTAGCTTCTGAGAGAGAAAATACACAATTTCTGTAAAATTAATATATTTCAATAATTCAGGCTAGCAAATAATTGTTATGAATTTCAACCTAATCTCAACTGATTTTAATTTTGAAGCAAATGTAAATGCAATTGTATTTTGACATGTGTGAAAACTTGGTAATAAAATAGAAAAAGTGAGATTCGTTAAGCAATTTCAGAGGTGCCATTACAATTAATAAAATTAATATTGAGGCTAAGAAAAAAAGTGAATTTGACCCTTTAACCACCCTTTAACCAAGCTAATTGACCCTTTTGGCAATTGTTGAACTCAAGTGTCTGAGGTTCTTTGTTTATTTAAAAGAATTTGTAGAGTTTCTTTTATGTTTTCCAGACACGGATTCCCTTTTAGGTGTGTGCATAGTGAATATCATTTCTAAGTATTCTGCTAGCCTTTTCAGTTATTTAATGCCTTGTATAAATATATCTTCTTAATCTTAATACAGTAAATTTTGTCAAATGTGTTCTATGTTTAGTGCATTTTATTCTTGTATAAGGAATTTTGCTCACTTGAATGCCATGAATATTTTATTTCCATGTTTTTTTCTAAAACTTTCCATAATTTGTTGGTCTATTAAAATTTTAATATTCC